>NC_053454.1:54203976-54807642 GCF_015227805.2 Hirundo rustica | reverse complement strand
CTGTTGCACACACAATAATTAATAATACTCAGTGAGTCTTGCAGCAGAAACAATTTTCTCCTGTGATTGAGATTTGTAGTTTCCTGACTTCAGTTGTTTGAATTTTTGGATCCATAAGAAGCATCCTTTGGTGTGTAGAGTATCCACAGCACCTTGCCTGATAAGACTGAAAACTGGGCATCATGGGGAGCAGACATCATAGTCCTGCTCCTTAATCAAAAACCAGCACCAATTTGACAAGTGTCACATCTGTTCATGAATGACCTCCCTGCCTCTAGTAACATGGCACAAGAGCGTGTTCTCCAGAGGGAATCTCGGTGGCCGCTCTGTGAGTTCCAGGCTATGGTTTAATTATTAGCAGAGTGTGTGGGGCAAGGTGGAGCTGGAAGGTAGCACCACTGAGGAGAGGTGATTGATGGCCATCTGGCTATCCAGTGTGAAAATGCAATATGTCTTTGTCCAAAGGGACAGAAAATGCCACCAGCTGACCATGGTACTCAGAGAGTAGAAGTTGCTGGGATCAGTTCTGGTCTGACTAGGACAGTACCTGATTAAGAGGAGGATTAAATTTGAAGTTGCTTTCTGCCTGTTAAAATATGTTGGGCTCAGAGTTTCTTATTCGCCCACTGGGGTAAAATAAGTGTCCAAGACAGAGCTGGTTGTGCACACAAGCGGGATGCATAACTGCTGGGAAGAGCAGTGGACCCTCACCTGCAGATCCCCCTCCAGCCACTGTCTATAAAAATGTGGTGGATCTCATGCTGTGGAGCAAATCCCATCGTTAAATAAGCCATCCTACCTATGTAATTGCTGTAGAATTATTCAAAATTTACAAGTTGTTTTTCATAAGCTTGTGCTTTGCATCATACTAATTATAGCAGATGCATCTTAAATGTATCATGGGAAAATTATGCAGCCAGAAAACAAGTTCAGAGCTGGTGGGAAAATGCAATTAAAAAACCCACCCAAACCAGAATAAGCAAAGGTACCCCCAGGGTAGATAAATGTTGCTTATCAGTATGTAGTGAGTGCCAGATCTTACTCTTCTTTTTTAAATACAAATAGAAAGGGTGAAAAAAGGAAAGGTGTTTTGGCTGTTGTAATTAATAGGAAGGTTTCAGGTGTTTTTCTTTACCACAAACACTGTGGTTACACTGTGCTGATTATTTGGGGAGTGGAAGCATGCATAAGACAAGCTAAGGAGAGAAGGGAATAAAAATAGATGAAGTCTAAGTGGAATGTAGCGGTCCATTGCCTAAAGCAGTAGAGGGGCAAGCTGGAGTTATAGCAGGCTGATCCTGTGTTCTAACCTTCATGTGCAAGTCACATAGCTCACACTGGCAGGAAACTTCTACCAGGAGCTGACATTTCTGGTGGCTTGGATGGGTGGATGGTTACATTGAGTTTGGCACAACTGTTGTAGCTCATTTCTTGGGTTGGAGATGCCATGTGAGTAATCAGAGCTTCCAAAATCCAGCCATCATGGGAGAGTAGGATGATGGATGCAGTTATTATTCTAAGCCTCACCTCCTCTCCACAACTGAATCTCACCTCAGCTGCCTCCCAGTTGCAGGGGGGTTGGTGAGTGCAGTGGAAATAGTGGGCACTTGCCACCTGCTGTATGTGCAGTAGTGTCTGTGGCACATGGGGGGTGAGGTCTGTACCCATTTCTCTGTGCACACCTGCCCCCATACAGCTTTCTTCTGGCCATGGGGCTTTCTGGGACTTAGAATGGCTGATGCTTCTGGCAGTTGCTGGAAGGCTGTTGCATTTTGGGGAGACATTTATGGGAGGGAGTTCTGCTAGGAACTTGCTGAGGAGGGCAGAAGAGGGGGAAGATGGCCTGTGTTGCCTGTGCAGAATATGAAGGCAGCTTCGTGGACTAAGGCAAGGGGAGAAAAGGTGTCTAAACCACGTTTTAAAAATGCTCAGGGATCTCAGCCTTATTGTGAATGGCCAAAGTTAGAAGACAGTAATGTTGCACAGCAGCTTCAGGTGGGAATTTTGCTCTCTTCATTCCTGGGTTAGGACATGATGGCGTCACCTTTGCAGAGGCCAGAGGGAATACATACCAGGTCCATGGGTGCTGTGTTCACTGTGGAACACAGCTGCTTACCTTCCTTGGTGCATCCTTAGGGAAGATGGAGAGGATGGATGCTAAAGCAATGGGATCCCCCAGCTTGTGTTCCTCTTGGCCACAGAAGGGGAAAAGCTCCCTAAAAGCCTCTCATGCCTTCCTAGACACAGCAGGTGATGCCTTCAGCCAGCTCAGATGCACTTCAAGAATCCTTGGGGTTTCCTCCCAGTCCATGTACCCCAGCTGGTGCTTTTGACACATCTACAAAGCCATCTGCCTCTTCAGTAGCCTTTTGCACATAGCCACAAAGCATTACAGCCAGGTCATAGCAGTAAATCCTCCCTCACCACCAGAGATGGGAGCAAAAAGAAGAGAGACCCCGCACGGCCCCAAAGAGCTGCAAATCCAAGAAGCAGCATCAGCAATGCACGGAAGTTCAAACCTGTCCCACTTGGGTCTCTGCCCAGCCCAGCACTCTGCCAGCTCCCACCAGGCGCCGAGCAGTCATATTTGAGCTACTTGATGACATTGTGTTTTTATTTACTGCTTGCTTATTCTTCCACCCCCAAAGATATTACTTCTTCCATTCCTGGAGGGACAGATTAGGCCAAGGAATGTGTCCTTTGCTGCTGGCAGCTTGGTTTGGCTGCTGTTTTCTTCTGCTGATGTTTTTAATAAGGGAGGAAATGGCTGTTCATCTCAGGGAGAGCCATTCTGTCATAAGCTGACATTCCCTGGGATTTGTTTTTATTAGCTCAGCTCTAGTGTACAGGCACTGCCAGAGCTGCTCATTGATTTTCCCAGCCTGGATAATATCGGGGCTGCCTGCTCACCCTGCTGTGGTTGCTACCAGTGCTCCTGTAACTCCTCCTGTGCAAATCCCCATCAGCACTCTCTTCCTACTGCTCATGGCCCCACTGGAACAAAATCAGGTCTTTATTCCAAAGCCAGAGGTATCTATTTTCACTGGGCTTTGGGTTGGGCCCATACCTAAATCATAAATATAAAACATATTTTCTGTAGAAACTCTGTCACTGAAGTGGTTTGGGTTTTTTTTCAATTACTCAGTAAGTTGTTCCTGTGCTAAAAGTAATTTGTGTGTCAGCTTATTCTGCAAAGCGAGTGTAGCTTAGTGGTAACAGACCTCAGTGTCTTGCATGCTGTGTCATGTAGCCCCAGTCTGGAGAGCCATGGTGCATTTGGGCAAGGAACTCTTTGATCGATGTTGTTGGGAAGTTGTCTCTTGGACTGACACCTGGTATTTCTCATGGGCTCTTCTGGTTGCCCAAGTATTGGAGAAGATCACTGAGAAGCAAGAGGTGACTGTTCTCAATACACTGGTGGTCTCAGATGTACGTTGCATGCTTTAGAGACTCTGAGGCTTTCACTGTGCTGGAAAGACATCCCTAGGGATCTTCAGGGAACAGCAGATACCAGAGGGTCATGATCAGTGGCACAGAGTCCAGCTGGACCTGAGCAGGGAGGTCGGAGCAGATAACCCCAGTGGTGGTCCCTTCCAACCTTCACCGTGCTGTGATTCAGTGGTTAGCATGCACATCAAAGCTGTTTCAGCCCCAGGCAAGGAGTTTTGAACGGTGCTGGACAGGGTAAAGAGAAGATTTGCTCTTCTTGGATTTTTCTGTGGTTAAGAGACCAGGCTTGGAGGCTGAGACCTACACACAAAATCTTGGTGTGCCCTGTATCGTATTTAACCCTGAAACTCCATATACCAACTGTGTAAGCCAGGTTATGCTGCTTCTTCTTTGTCACACGGTGATCGGGTGATGGCAAGGAAAAGCTCATGGCATTGGGAGAGGTTACCACTATTGTTCCTTTTTCCATATTATTCTGATTTGTGTATCAGTGCAGCAAATTTCAGTCTCCAGCAAAAGGCAAATTGCCTTCTGTTGTACTTGCTGGTGTACAAGCTCTGGATGTGCCTTGCCCGGAAGGAGCAGTTTGCACTGCCATGGGAATGATGCCAGTGCTTATCAAGTCTTCCCTGATCCATTGGGTCTGCAGTAGCGCCTGAAATTCGGCATCCCAAACAAGCTGGAGTGTACCCAGCCTTTAAAATTCAGCTCACTTCTTCTCTTGGACTTTACTAGAAAAGCTAAAAATTCATATTTTTTTTCCCCTGAGGTTTTTTAAATTGCTCTTGTTCCCAGTTTATTGTTATTATTCCTTTCTGTTTGTTCTGTGAGTTTGTTGAGTTTGGGGAGGGAGTTTGTAATTATGGAGAAGTTGTTTTTGTGGTTGTTTCCAGGCACTCCAGGGATGAGTGTTATGTACATAAAATCAGTAATATCTTTACGATTAATATTAAAAAGAAAAGCAATAAGAGTGATAATAATAACAATAATAATAGTAATAATAATACAGCAATGAGCATGTTTATCGCTAAGCATGATGAGCTTGAGCAAGCAGCCCTTCCCTGAAGAAGACAAAGAACTGAGATGGTAGGTTTTGCTCTCCAAGAGCAAAAATACCTGTAATTCCTGCATCATGTCTTAAAATCAGCGGAGTTGTGGTATTGTGATAAGAGGTGCAGGAGTTGGGACCTGTGAGATTTATTTTACCTAGGGGAAGAAGCCCTTGGAGAATTTTCCCTGCACCATGCTAAATTTGTCTTGGGATGGATGAATCTGGCCACATCTGGGTGGGGTGCGTGCATCTGGCCAAAGTCTGCCTGGTTTCTTTCTCCCTGCATCCACCTGCATTATCTGCCTTGTCCTGTTGCCCAGCCCCAGAGCTCTTGGTCCATGCAGTCTGGCAGGCCAATCTAATCAGGTGAGGGCTTGTTCAGGGAGATGTTCTCCTGCCATTCCTCTGCAGCCTCAGACAAAAGAATGAATGATTTGCAAGGTGCAAGGTTTGCATTAACATTTTTCCGCAGAGTTAAGAGGGATGGATGAGCTGGAATGACACTGAGATAAAGCAATGTGCAGCTGCCAGGGAAATGATGTGCTTCATCTTGTCAGGTTTCTGGGAGCTGCTGGATGAGCTGGCTGGAATAGGCATTTCTGTCATGAGCCATGGATAGCACACAATGATTTCTTGTCTCCCTGTTGGACTTGTGACCTCTAGTTCCTTAGGTATTGGAAATAGTTGGAGAGAGATGCAAGGGGGTTTGGGCAAAGGAGCCCTCCATCTCTCCACCTCCGAGTCTTCCTGGAGACAAAACTTCCAGCATGGAAGGGCTGTAGCAGAGAATCACTCAACGTCTTTCATTATCATTTGATGCCTATCAGTCATGCTGGTAAAGCCAAAGAGCTCAAAGGTTGGAGATGTTTCTTGCAGGTGCCGACATAGCAGAGCATATATCAGGAAACACCTGACATTTGATGTGGCTTTATCATTGGCAAGCAGGCAAAGAAAACAGATAAATTAATCACCTTTTCTCTCCATCTGTCATAAGCTTTTATCCCATGGAGAGAAAACGATTTCCACTTTGCCCTGGCTTTTTGAAGTGTGACACTATTGTATTTACCAGCCTACATAGTGCCCAAGCCATGGAAATGGTGGAGAATGTGATTTCCATTTATGACACAACTTGGTGGACCACAAAGCTGAGCTTCGAGCTGCTCTGGTCTTTGTGAAGTGCCCCCAGAGATTTCCAGCCAGTCTTTCTTTTCCTCAGCTCATTGACTCCTACCACTTGCACCCAAGCAGTCATCTCGTGACTCACCATGTATTTCTCATGTTTTATTTACATTTTGCTAAGTAATGATATCTATAATTTCACCACATCTGGTGGAAGCTTGGGGAGTTCTGGGTGAGTTTTACAGCCTGAATAAGGAAGAAGTTGGCGGGATATTCTCACCAGGAGGGGATCATCATGTGCCTCCTCTTTCCACGAGGGACATGCCGTGTAAGCTCAGGAGCAGTGCAGCAGTGTTTTGTCAGCAGAGCCAAGGCTCACCTGTCCTGCCTTTCACAAAACTTTGTTGCCTGGCACTGGCTTTGTTTGCATGGCTTTGAAGTACATCTATGTTAAAAGTTCATCACAGAGAATCAGTTACTTTCCAGGCTGTCTTAAAATCTCTGTTCTGTTACAGTTTAAAAGCAAATTCATGTTTTTTTCTGGGTAATGTTCTTAGGATCAATCTGACTTCCCAGGAGTTCTAAAATATAACTCCAGGGTTTGAAAAAGAAAAATCAAACTTCCTTTCTCCTTCCCCCTGTGGAAAAAGAAAAAAAATATGCAAGCAGTCTCTTTCTTTCCAAAGCCTCCAAGCTCATACATCTCTGAACATTTAAAGAGAGTCTTTTTTCACTGTTGGCAAATGGCTGTAATGGACTTGCAGTTGTTGGACATGATGTTGTTAGCATGAAATGCTTTTTTACACTCGAATCACTCTGTTCAATTGTTCTTTATACCGTGCATCCAGGCACTCCTTTGCCATGCTTGTGCAAGATTGTTCCGCACGCAAGGCTAGCCCTGACAGATCTCAGTATTTTCATCCAAAGACATTATGTTTCTGCAAGGTTTTGGGGTCTCAGTCTGTTCAGGGCACCTGCAGCTTGCAAGACACTTTGGAGTCTATGTTTCAGGCTGCAGCTTTCTTGCTGCAGGGTTCAAATTTAGGTCCATTTAATCTTTTTGGTACCGGTGTCTTGTGCCACAGTCAACCTTACTCTGTGGCTGGGATGCATGGGAGGTCATGCATCATGCAACTGATGAGTTTTTTTATTTTACCTTCAGCACAGTGATGCAGTCCACGACCTGCTCCTAGACTTCATCACTTGGGTTGGCATCCTGCTTTCACTGGTCTGCCTCCTGATCTGCATCTTCACCTTCTGCTTCTTCCGTGGGCTGCAGAGCGACCGCAACACGATTCACAAGAACTTGTGCATCAGCCTCTTCGTGGCAGAGCTCCTCTTCCTCATCGGCATCAACCGGTCTGACCAGCCGGTAAGAGGCAAAGCACTTTCTGCTTCTGTCACAGGCTCCTGTCTCAGTGCTTCAGCAATGTTTGACCAGTGAGAAACATTCTGGCACTGTCTTCATTCCATGCAGGAATTCTCACAGGGCTGGGCCCCTGGCTGATAACTGGGATTCACGTGCTGATGCCTACTGTGATTTCAGGGGCTGTATGTGTGTTGCTTGTCAATAATGTGTGTGTTTGTTTAATAAGTAGGTTGTAGAAACGAGCTTATGTACATCTTCATGCGTTTATTTGCCTGATTGTGTATGTGCCTACCTTTGTATCTTTTAATACCGTTTATATATGCAAATGTGTGTCTATTTTAAAACAATTCATGCATGTTTTCCAAGTGAAAAAAGGCTGTTCCTTTGGAGATGGAAGATAAGAACACCCTCATTTTTATTAAGCCTCCAAGTAAGAGTACTCCTGACTCTTGCATTAATTAATCATGGTACAAACTCCTTCCTTTGCCTTTTCAATCCTCCTGCAGATTGCCTGTGCCGTCTTTGCTGCCCTCCTGCACTTCTTCTTCCTGGCAGCTTTCACCTGGATGTTCCTGGAGGGAGTGCAGCTCTACATCATGCTGGTGGAGGTTTTTGAGAGCGAGCACTCCCGGAGGAAGTATTTCTATTTGGTGGGGTACGGCATGCCTGCGCTGATTGTGGCCGTGTCGGCAGCGGTGGACTACCGGAGCTACGGCACGGACAAAGTGTGAGTGACCTTGGAATTGCTTGGCCCTGCTCAGCAGGGACGGGAGTGGGGGCAACAAATGGATGTGAGGAGCCCAGAGAGTTTGCTCAGGCAGAGCTCGGCCAGGAGGCACGCCTTGCCTTATCTCTGTGTTTCTGGCAGGACAAATTCCCCACTCTGAAATTATTTGCAAAGGTATTTTCCAGGGAAGTCAGTCAAGAAAAAATTTGTCACATCATTGCATAACGTCAGCAGAGGTGACTGTCCCAAGTCTCAGTTTGGTACTATATCAGCAATATCCTCCTTCTCTAACCAAAGAGTATTTCTTATTTGGATGAAGATATTGCATTCTTCCTCTTTTTTTTTTTAAACCATTCTATCAAATTAACAGAGCCTGCAAGCAAAATAAGTGGTGACTGTGGAGCGCATTAGGCTCTTTGCAAATCAGAACAGCTATATCATTCATCTTTATGAACATTCTTAAGTGTTTTCAACATTGCTGAAGCGGGTATGAAGGCACAAGTTAGATCATCATGCAACACCATCTAATGGAAAGCAGGGAAAGATTGAGCCTTTGATTCTCTTTGCCATCTTTGCTACAATAGAATTAACCATGTGTTTTTATTGACCTTTTTTTCCTTTCCCTTGTCAGTCTGCCTTTCCAGTCTCCCTTTAACTGAGTTAAGGGCTAAATATGAAGGCATATATAGCAGTGAGCCAGTGGTGGTTCTGAAGTTCTTTTTTAGCATAGATCGTCAGGCCATGGCAGCATTTGAACTCCAAAAAATCTTGCAGATTTTTTGCCTGAAACCTTATTGGGATATAAGAACCTTTATTTCTTGAAAAAGCAGATCTGTAGAGCAGTGGAGCTGCTCATGATCCATTACCATGCCAGCAGGCAGGCTTGGATCCCAGATGGATATTTGTGTTGTGTTCCTCCCATGAGTAGGAGAGCAGGGACCTGAATTTGTATGAGTGTCACGCGTTGTGGAAAGGAAAGGAAATGGCCCACACAGATAAGGGTAGGAGGGTGTAAGTTTTTGAGGATCTCTACCAATTCATCCAAAGTAGTTTGACTGACTTTTACAGGCCTAGAGGGCAAAGAATAAGTAACACAACAGCTGATTGCCATTTTTGAAGATTTTCCATCAGTTGCCACCTGCTTCCTGCCCCAACAGGCTCTTCTATTCACTCCCCCTCTTGAGCATTATATAAGCACCTATTGAATCAGGTACGGAAACAGTTTGTCTTGTACCTTTGGACAAATTTATTCTTAACTGTGGTGTTTCTGTGGAGGAGATATCCCTTCACAGTGGCCTACATCAGGCACGTTGAGCCTCAAACATATTCCAGCTGTCTGGAAAGTCAGTTCCTGCATACCTGCCATTGCTGGAGCACTGTCCTACCTGTCCAGTTCTCAGTGTAGTATTCTGTGGCTGCTTTCCACACTGTTCACCCTTTGGCTTTTGCAAACAGACCTTGGGTGCCCAAATGTTTCCATGGAATGGAACACAGAGGGAGAAAGTTTGGCTGAAATTCACTGAAGGCGAACACTTCGCTATCTTGGCATTGAAGAGGCAGCAGTCCTGTGTGTGTGCCAATAAAATATGTCTCTCTCCCCACAGCACAAAATGGTATTTCTAATGATTAAACATGTATATATAATATTTTGCAAATAAATATTTACAGAGATTTGCAAATCTAAAATATTTATTTATAATTTTTAATTCCAGAATGCACAATTTTATCACGTTCTCATAGAAGTAAATAAAAACCATACAATATGTTTTGTATAACTATCATGCTCCATCTGGTTGATGGATGATGATGTATTTTTCAGTGTAATGTTATTAGAAGGGTAGAACTGATTAGAATTTGTAGTCAACTATATGCCAGGCATACATAATTTGATTGCAAGAAGTTACTTGGTTTTGCCAGGTTTTGTAAAACATCCTCTGGAATATATTACTTGCCTCCCTCCATTATTTACTGCATTTGTTTAAGGAGGACTCATGGAGCTGTTAGTGTTATTTGTTTTTTGCCTGGCATTTGGTGCCACCATTCATACATCTCAGAATGATTTGCCTAAACATGCAGTGTAGGGTTTTCTTGATTTCATTTTCCTTTCTAAATCCAGCCCTCCTGTAAGACATGCCCAGATTACATAGCCAGGAGCAGGCAGTCATTCCTCCCTCTGTTGCTTTACTCATCACTTGCTGCTTGTCATTTTCCAGCGTGTCCCGTGTCCTAGTATTCATATGGGCATTTTGGAGTAGCTGCTTTGTAAAGATACT
The DNA here is from genome assembly GCF_015227805.2 of Hirundo rustica. NCBI lineage: Eukaryota > Metazoa > Chordata > Aves > Passeriformes > Hirundinidae > Hirundo > Hirundo rustica. Next base: position 54,797,653 of record NC_053454.1, on the reverse strand, counting down.
CTTACACACTTAATTATTTCAAGGATAGGGATTGATCCTTTTCCTACTTTTGTTTGTTTGTTTGTTTTATAACAGTTCAAACCCCTTATATTATGAGATTAATTTGCTTTTATGACTAAGCAGCAGCATAGTGATTCCTTTAAAAGATCATCCCGTTCAGGCTAGCTCAACTGTGCTTGGTCCTTTTCCTCAGATATATCAGAAATGTTGCATCTCACTTTATTCTGATTGTAACCTCTAAAGTAGAGATGAAAAGCAGGAAGCCTCACTGCTGACAGTGTGGTTCCCCCACATTTCCAAAGAGATTCTGGCAATGCTGTCATGAACTTCCAAGTGACCATTTCTTACAGGCCATGTCTTCAGCTGCTGGATCTTAAATGGCCACAGCTCAAGTTTTGCTGCAAAAAAGAAGATAATGGGATTGCACTTAAAAAAAAATAAATTAAAAAGATACATTGTTTGCCTTATCCTGTGTGTTAAATGGACCTGATGGATATGATGTCAGGGGTCATGGTGGGCAACACTACAAAATGCAAAGAAAATAGTATCAAAAATAGTATTTGCATTTGTAGTTAGAGTATGAAAATAACTTGAATCTTAAATTCAGTAAAAGCTCAATTACGGCTTTTGCAGCCTTTGAGAGGACTCATGCTAGAAGCAGGCCATCCCAAATGAGCAGCAAGAAGCTATTCCATATTTCCATACTTTCCTGGGTTTCATATCAAAGCCTCTTACAAATTGCAGAGGAAAGCAGCCACGCTTTGAGTGGTTCAATATATTTTAGAAAATGCACTTGTAGGTATATTCATCCACTGGTGATCAAATCCATCATGGCAGGGATCTCTCTTTTGTTTCTCCCCCCCTTCTTCCCCCCTTTTGGAATGCTATAAAGCAGGGTATACACGGTAAGCAATCCAGCTGTCAGAAAACAAAATGAAAGCCCTGTGTATGTACACAGCCTCCGAGTCCATCAGCCAGGCGCCGACATTTCATGCATGTAAATGCTGCTCAGAAAATAGCTTCTAACAATGTGGTCTGTCTTGGGTGGCTCCACTGAGCTTGTTTTATTTGCAGTGCTGCTGCCAGTATTTGGAAGAGGAAGTGTGAGCTATGTGGATGCTGAACTCCATTAAGCAGAACCTGTATTGCACCCTTGAAAGGCATGTCTGGTGCAAAAGATCCCATTACTGCACCCTGACAAGGAGGCTGTACAGCCACATGAAACAAACCACTGAGCTCCCATGGACAACATGATATGTTTAGGGCTCTTCAGATTTTATGGTCCAATGGCAGCTAATGATTGTTTATTGGTTATATTTAATGCACACCAGGGATAGTTTAGTATTTGATTTCTCTTCATGCAGAAAATAGAGTAAACTCTTTGTAGTCTTTATTATTTGGGCAAAGCTTTAGGTGAATATTGCGAGTTGCCACTGTGGAAAAAGAGAAAATTAAGGAGTAGAGGAGGGCAGTGCCACGGACCTTGTCACAAGAACTGAATGCATTGGGGTGACTCCTAGAAGAAGCAGTGGGGTTTTGAGCAGTTCTCCCTACTTTCACACATTTCCTGACAATCCTTTGCCTTGCCCTGAAGGAGCTCGTTTGCTTAACGGCAGCGCAGCCTAAACTCGTAATGTGGTAAGTCCGTGCTCACAGCGCAGCTGCGTGTGGAGGGTCACAAGTAACTCGGCAGCCCAAGATTAGCAACTCTGGGAAGTGAGTTGCCTGATTGCTTCCTTGTTTTGAGGAGCTCGTTTATGCAGCTCATTGTGTGTGTGGGTTTTTGTCTTCTAAGGCAAGAAAAGCTCAGTGTGGTACTTGTCTGATTAGCAATTTACAGCTTCACAACGCAATTGGCAGGATGTCTGTGTTTTGATGTTTTGGTCTTAATTTGCATTTTTAATGAAGTATGACTTAAACAAGTTCAAAGTTTCATCTCTTCCTGATGACCACCAAAAACCTCAGCGTTTTTTTTAAGACCCCCAAGACTGAGCATCATACATGGTTTCATAGAAAGGCGAATTTTCTATTCAGACAAATAAAAAATTACATTGCATTCTTTGAAGTGTGCAAAGGGGCCTGAAAAAAGCCTTCTCTGTTTTTCACAAGCTATGCTCCAGCTTAGGTGAAGCTGTCTCTCCTAGGGCTCCTTTTGCTCCATGCCTGGCCCCCACTTATCCTGATGGCAAGCCCTGGTTCCTCTGCTGTTTCTCTTCCACAGCATCCATCTCTTGCCATTCAGTTGCTTTTTGCAACTGAAGAGACGGATATTTTAGGGGAGTGGAGTGGAAAATTTCATTCTTTTTGCTGTCTGAAAAAGGAACCAGTTGCTTTGCTCTTTTTTGCTGAGCCTGGCACAGCTTTTTGCTCATTCTGTATTTCAGCTTTCCCTGGTTTTCCCCATGTCCCAATCTATATGTATTCAAAACCAGCTGCACCAGATGTGAATGTAGGGCGGTCACCGTGCTTCAAGAAGTAAAGAGAGGGTTTATGTGTTTCCTCTTCCCCAGACTTTCCAAGAGCCAGGTCACTCTTTATGCTGAAGGAAAACCAAGTTGATGGCGACTAAAATACCATCTTCCCAACTCCTGGGCAGCAGGGGCTGGGGGTTGTTTTGCATGTTAAACTGTCAAAAAGAAAAAAAGTTCAAAATATTTTCATTAAAAAAAAATAAAGCCCCCACAACCCTCTGAGTCCTCTCCCACACACCAGCACTCATTATCTGTAGAAAAAAGTGATGGGGCTGCACATTCTGTGATTTATATGCAGCAGCTGAGGCATAAGCACTAGTTACTCATTTTTCCTGGGGGGATGGGGTAGGTATAAAGTCTGAAATGCCGTGTAAATACGTGAGCTGCTGCTATGCGGACATCCTTGTTTAGGAATGGGGGGGCACTTTTTACAGGGACTTCATTATCCTTGAAACCTCTGTTCCTTTTTCAAATCTAGTTGCAGTTGGGCGACATTTCAGATGTTATTATGGGTTTTACACAGATGTCATGATCACATAAACCTTTTCCTATAGGGAATCAGTCTCAAGTAGTTTCGAGTCACTCATGTTGTTCCATTACCAGCTGCATCTAAATCACCTTGAACTTCAGCAGCCACGGAGGAAACGAGATTTCCCAGCAATCGCTCTGAAAGCCTCTGTTTGCCTCCTGCATTAAGATTTTGATGCTATCACATGAAGATTCCGGAGGAGCAGCTGCAGAGGCAGTTCAGGAATGGCAGTCACGGAAGTGACAGTATTTTAATTTGTGACAAATAACATTATGAGTGTATGTATATATATCAATACCTCTCCAGCGCTGATGAGACCTGAAATTTTTATGGTCAGGGAGGGAAGTGAGAAGTTTTCTCTGCATATTTGAATTTATTCATATTTTGGCTTCTCCGAGTCACAGAGGTTCAGGGCATGTTTTATTCTCTCGTCAGGCATCTCCTGCTGATCATCTCCCATGGGGCTGCTGGCACAGACCTTTCTGCCTTTTGCAGAGTCCATTGGAAGGGAAAAAAAATTAGGCACATACACTAGAGCTGTCATTTATGAAAACTGCTATCTCCACCACCATGATAAATTCATATATACAGTTCCTGTCACTTGCCTAATCATGAAATTGCATCGGATGTTTAGTATAAGAGTGGTTTTATGCTTTCTCAGTCCTTTGTGTATAAACGGAACTGTGATTTGCAGCATTGCAAAGACGATGAGATATTGTTTTAAACATCGTGTGAAACTTTCTTGGAATTTACATTCGTCTGTCTTGTACCAAGTCACTTCCATTTTATCTTCCTGTCGCCTGGAATGAACTAGGAATGGAAATGTAATTTCCCAGGGGCCTTAAAAAATGTGGGGAGTATTAAATGCAGTTGAAATTAAGCGATTAATAATTTAGTTTTAGGCCATGAATCAACTTCTTGATAGCGCAGACCATATGCAACCCTGGAAACATTAGTGGAAACAAAACACTGGGGAGGTTCAGAGAAATAAAACTCTTTAAAGGAGAAGTTGCTGAACCTAATTAAACCTCAGCCTTCTGTTATCCAATTCATGCTTCCTATTTACACCAAAGTTTTTCTGATGTACTTGCTGGAGAAATGTCATCTCGCTTGACAGCTGACAGACAGCTTGCATTGCATCAGAGCTGGGGAGCAGAGAGGAGCACAGAGCAAAGAAGCTCTGTGGATGTTCCTCAGACCCCTTCCTTAAAAAAAGCCACAGTCTAAGGAGTTTTTCCGACAGATGCAGAGAGCCTTAGCAAATAGGCCTTGTGCCATTTTCTCCCTGCTTCCTCCAGAGGTAATTATCTTACTCCATCAATAGCGCTGTCAGAAATTGGGCACATAATTCAGCATTTAAATGAACAAGCAATGTAATATTTCCTGTCTCCCACCGGCGTGTTTTGCAGCTCACATTCTTCTCTGTCACTGGCTCACTCTTGATGTATGTCCTGGGTGCAGTCCTTGAATGCCTTCTTTCCCCTGTGTTTCATTACAGATGTTGGCTCCGACTTGACACCTACTTCATTTGGAGCTTTATAGGACCGGCGACCTTGATAATTATGGTAAGAACTCCTAATTAACTACTCCATCTCTCAGGTCAAGAAATAAAACTTTTGCTGTCCCTTTTCTCTTTATCTTTAATTTACACAGATTAATTTGAGGAAGGCATGTTCTTCTTTGACCCCACCTGGCACAGCAATTAGGCCCTCATTATGAGAGGCTCTTGGCATTGCAAAATACTTGATCAAAATGGACCAGGGAGCTTCAGAACAGGCACTTGCAGAGTTTGGTCTATACCACTGGACATTTAGAAGTGCCAAATTGTTTTTATGCCTCACTACTTACACCCTTTTTGAATTCCAGAGTGAAGTTTTGCATTGATAATGAAAAATTTTTAAATAAATAAATAAATGGAAATCTGGGAGCAGGGCAGGATGGGATGAAAGAAAGTCCAAACTGGAAAAGAAGTTTGATGAGGGTTTTTCCTAACCAGCAGAAGTTGAAACTTGTGTGACTTCATGTTTAGCACATTGCCAGCATATCAGCTAACACAGCAACAAGGTAGAGAACCCAACTTTAGAGACAGCTGGAGTTTTTCTTAAACTTTAATCACTACAATATGGCTTAAATAAACCATCCTTTGTTTTGACTAGACTACAGTTTGGCTAGCATAGAAAACCAGGCACTCTCACTTCAATGCAGACATTGTCTCTGCTTCTGCCTCTCCTGCAACTTGGGAGCCATTTCAGCAGTCTTCCACATCAGGAAGGGGCCCATGCCACAAACTACAACTCTTGGTTTTGTTATTTTTTTTCCCTTAAGCAATTCATTCATAAAAAGGTATCTTCTCTTTTTGATTATGTCTCAAATCCTAGACTGGGCTTTTGGGAAGCTCCTTTCCAGGAATTGGCTGCCTTGGCATGGAAACATCTTTTACAGAACATATCAAACCCTTTTTTCTTTTTGCTTTTCAACTTTGTATTGTGCTAAGCATCAGTTGTGATTTCCCTATCCATCTGCCCCGTTACAATGGGTTTAAAAGGTGTATTCACAGAAAAAGATGCTTTTATGCTTCATTACAATGAGCCTGGCTAAGTAAGATGCTTGGAGTGACTTTTCACAACTGTACACCTCTCAGACACAGGAAAGCCCTTGCAGCAAGTATTTTTAATTTTCCATAATGCAGTTTGAAGCACTACAGTTGAGGTTAGAACCAGCCTTGTATCAGCAGTGCCACAGCTCTGGTAAGGCTGTGGCATCACCAGTCCTGTAATCTACAGGCCAGGTCAGCTTATAAAATGCTTAGAAATTTTCTGTGATTCAGTCACTATAAAGCTGTACTGTGAGCTAATTTCCTACAGTAAGCCATCTGTTACAGAGAAGGAGTTGACTTTCTCCCCATCACATTGTGCTGTGTCACATAATATTTTTTTTTTTTTTCTCCCCCCTCCATTGCAGCTTAATGTCATCTTCCTTGGGATTGCTCTCTATAAAATGTTTCATCATACTGCCATACTGAAACCAGAATCTGGATGTCTTGACAATATCAAGTAAGTGGTTTTTATCTGCCTGTTTCTGTCTTTTGCTGTTTATTCCCTCATTCCTCTGAGGAGCGAAACAGGGGAACCAGCTCTGCCAGCAGCAGTACCAGGGATAATATCTTGGGCTATGGCACTGCAGAGTGGTTTCAAAAAGATGCCAAGTGGCTGATGATGAAGCACTATACTGGGATTTGGCTGCCATTGTTGGCATTTTCCATTCAATGTTGCATGAAGGAGGCAAAGCTACATTTTCTGTCCTTGAAGCAGGTAACCTTCTAGTCTATGTAAAGGAAAATGTGCCCAATAATTACCAGTTAATTATTGCAGTCTCTGCAGGGAAGGTGTTGAAACTGTTGATTATTACTACTTCTGTGTGCTCTGAGGGCGGCTGCCTTACTTGTTTGCTGTTTGTTTTGGCCCCTGACAGATTCCATGACCCAAATTCTCCCCCAGAGCCTGATTGCTTTCAGCAAAGTTATTGAGGATTTACCTGGGGGTGCCCACATCAGCGGGTGGATGTGCTTGCCAGCCAAAGCATGTTTTGTTTGCCCTTGTACCGGGTTAACATCTGAGCCTGGGCATCTTACTGTCTAGCAAGCTGCTTCATTATATTGCTAGAGTATTAGTCTCTGTCAGTGCCTGTTTATTCAACTACCTCTGGCTTTAATTACTCTCTTCAAAAACACAAGCGAGATTTCAGGTGCAGCGCATGATAAGATTAGGAGCCTGCTAATTAATAAAACCATCTAATGAGCTTCAGGAGGAGGGAATTGTTGGGAGTCAGCGCTTTACTGCTCACCCAGGAAAGGAGAGCATGGTGCAGCACGGCTTGAAGTGGGTTCTCCTCTCTCTTTCGTGGCAGGAAAGGGAGAAGAGGCGTAAGGGGAGCTTGTTAGAAGGTGTCTGAATTGTGCAGTTGCGAGGCAGCTCTCATCAAGGCTGTTGTTCTCACTGCTGAGCCGCTCTTGCAGATAACAGCTTTCATTTGAACCAGGTCAGGGCCCCCCCAGAAACTTTCTCCGCAGGCACAGCTTGCGGTGCCACTGGTGCGCCACGACCTGGCGTGGTCCTTTGGGTGATGTTTTAGTTTCTTGGGTGCAGCTTCTCCCTCGAGGGTTGGGAGGAAAGGGAACTGGGGTCTGCACAAATGCAGGAGATCTCACTGAGCTCAGAAACCCTCAGAGCCCTCATTCGCCCAGGTTGTGGGGAGTCTGCTCTGCAGGGAGACTCAATTTCTCATGCCATCCCTCTGCTATATAGTGAAATTGGAGGAGCAATCCCTCCTGGATGTCCAGGTTTGATCCCAGAAAGATAGTCCGTCATTTGGTCTTGGATGAGGCATGAAAGGCGTGGCACATTTAATAACATTTATCAGTATGGCTACTTGTCATGCATTAGTGCTATGGAATTGCTTGCTGAGAACAGTCTCTCTAAGGTTGCCCACACAAAAATCATCTTACATTATGACATTTAAATTAAAAACTGGGAAGAAAAAACAACAAAACCCTTATAATTAAAGCAGAAATAATAAATGCCTATTGAATAATCTTCTTGAGCTAATCTCTAGTATCTTTGTTTAAAATGCCAGGAAATTTATACAACCAGTTGCATCAATTATAATGTCATTGTAAAATATTTTATAGGTTCTTTGGCAGATAAGTGTCTATTCCTGATTTGACTTCATTAAAACGTTTTGAAAACACAAGCAATTAAAATACTTTAAAGTATGCTGCTGATACTCTTCCAAATGTGCTGCTTCATTACAAATTACTTTTTATGCTTGAGAAAATAAGAGCAACATAACATAAACTCGGGAAGATGCCAGGCTCACCCTAGGAAGTTTATCAAACCAAGCATTTCAGAACAGACTTGATTGTAATCTGAATACCTAAGCAGGACATCATTAAGTCTCTAAATTCAAGACATGTGTTGTCTCACTATTGGATGTGCTTGAGTTAGGAGGAGGTGCAGATTTGTAGCAGAGAGGGGAATTCACCTTGGAGGGAGGTTTCCTAGGGAAGCGAGGGGCTTGCAATCTCTAGAAAATTACGCAGTAAGATCATAGTTGTCTTCTAGATACAATCGTAGTTTGTTCCAGGTAAGATCGTGGTCTTCCTGCGCAGTCATTGGTTCTAAGTTAGATGCAAAACATGGATGTGTTACAGCATCCATGGAATAAAAAGCCACAGAACAGGTTATTTTGCAGGGGACCACAAAGATCCTTTCTGAGTTTCCTTCCGTGGGTCTACAGGGTTAGTGAAAAGGCACCCAGGTCCCAGAGCCTTGCATCTTGTTGTGTCAGTTTATATTTAATAAAACAAACCGAACCAAGGGCCTGCATTGGAGGGCCCCTTGCTGCCATCTGCATGTGACAGCTTTACAGCACATGGAGAGCTGAATGAGAGTTTGTTCTCCCAGCTCATTTCCTAGCATTGCTCTGTGTTAGGCTGTGGTGAAGCTCTCGCAACATAAATCCTGAGCCTATTTAACAACAGCAAAATACTTGATTCCCTGTGGCAACGTAAAAATAAAGGCCATAAAATATTTTAATAGGCTGTTAATAAGCGCCCCTGCAATCTGGTCCTTGCCTATGTCACTTTAAAGGTTAGAAATACATTATGAAGTATAGAAAATAGAGAGCCAAATAACTCCACTTAAATTAATGAACTTGATAAGGGATCAGGTGTCACCTGGGATACCTTTAATTACTGCACCAACAGAAAAGCCATTCAAAGGGCAGTGCCTGAACCAGATGTTGTGTGGCTGATAGATTTGTAGGCACTGTGCAAAGTTATAAAAATAAACTTCCCTAACCTTCAGGAACAGTCCCTGGATTATTGTGCCAGCATGGGAGATTCTGACATTCCTGTGGTGGGGCACTGGTTACCCAGGGCTTACCCAGCAAGAGATTTGATGAGTACAGAGCTGGTTTATTATTGTCCTTGTTAACTTTTCTGGCTTAGCCCAGCACTTCCAGGAGGGAGGTAGGGTAACCAGATATCTGGGTCCTTCCCCCAGTGCCATTGGCATCCTTCCTATGACAGGTTGGTACTGAGCTGATTCAGTGGGTTGTGCCCACTGAGACAGCAAGATTCGTGCTCTAGTCCTGCTTTTGAGGCATGTAGCCAGGAAAAGATGTGAGCCTGTGTGTGTGGGATATGTTGTTCAGAGCTGCAAGAGTTTCTGTGCCTGCCACTGATGCCAGGAAGACATTGGCTTCCATTTCATGAGAGGTACCATCCTCAAAAGTAGCATGCTTTTACCTAGGCCCTTATGAAAAAGTTCTGTTTGATGTCTTCCTATTTACACAGAAATTTTAAGGATTCATCCAGAGTGGGGATCTCTTCTGCCCTTTAAAGGTCTCTTCAGTGTGAAGTGGCACAGACAAGAATGCACAAACAGCTGCCTCCTGGGTGGTGTATGGCAGATTCTTACCATGCTTCCCCAAACACAGGCTAGGAGGAGATTTTCCTTCCCAGCCTTTTACAATGGCTTTTTCTGGGTGCTTGAAGTCCACTGTGGCCATTGCTCTTCCGTCTGCGTGTGGCGTGTTGGCAAACACAGGTGGGCAGAGAGGAGTGTTGTTTAGTCCTTAGCTCTGCCCACATCACACATATTTCACTCCTGGCCCATCTGAGGGAGAAACTGGAATGCAAAGGGTGTACAAAAAGGCTCTTGAGCACAAACTAATTTACTGTCAACAAACGTACCCAGGAAGGCGTTGTTTTGGAAGATTGATTCCCCCAGCCCTTTCGAGCTTGCAGGGGAGGCACATCTTTCAAGCCAGGGACTACGTAAGCTTCTTGGTTGGCGAAAGCCTGCTGTGCTGCTTGCACCTGTAGCCTGTGGGGTGGAGACTGTAGGCATATCAGCACAGTATTGATGCAGATGGCTCCTCATGAGGATGTGTTACCAGCTGGAATTCTTTAGAGCAGCTGTGAGGCTGCTTTACCGGAGGTTGCTGCTGTGTGGAGAGATTTCTGGAGCCGAGCGGCTCAGAGTCTCTCCGTGCTTTTCCATTGTGCCGGGAAGATGTTAGACATGCAAAATGTCTCAGGCTGTCGTAGACGAGACTACACTGAATCTTTTTCATATTCCCATTCCTGTAGGAAACTTTATGTGACAACGGAAAATTCATTGTATGTGAATAGTCCGGCGCATTTCTTCCGTTTTCCATCCATCAACTCCTTTCCAGGTGGTTAGGTGTGTACTGTGACAGCTTGCACACGAGGTTTCCATCCAGCCCATGCCAGACGCTGCAGCACAACAAACTATCCACCTTTCCAGATGCTTAACCACCATTCTCTGTGCAAAACAGGGTTTCAGACAAAGCCCCTCCTCGAAGTGCCTTTGCCCTCTGTGGCAGTGCGGTGCTTGTTCTGCAGCCGTTTAAATACTGCTCATTCAAATCGTCGTGGTTATAGTGAAGGGAAAAAGAGAGGAGCTACACTGATGGTAATCCAGATGTGCTCTTGAGGAGATCTAGTCAAATCTGAGCTCTTGTCCTCACTGCAAGCTCTCATTGTGCACTGTGTGGGGTTCATTAGTTAACAACATGGAAAACTGTTGGGAAATTGGGAGGGAAGAGCAATCATTTAGCTCACAAAAGACAAGTCCTACAAGCGGATTAAGAGGGTTCATCAACAATGGCAAGCAGCTGCTGCACCTGAAGTTACAGTGGACTTTTCCAAATGGCTGGAGGGGAGAGGATCTCTCTCAGCAGAGACCACCATTTTCCTTACAGATCTAACCTTTCCTTTGAAGTTCCCACAGGCATCCCTCCCTTCTCTCCCAGGTGCTGCCTGGCTGTGGTTGAGTCTGTTAGCGTTTTCCCCAGGCTGGACCTGACTTCCTGACATTCTTCTGTGCCGTAGTATGTGGCAAGGAGATTTTATTTTGTTTAATTTGGAAGCGCAACACATCAGCTGTAGCTGCCAAGAGCAGTTACAGACCCACGAGAAAGAAGGCAAGAGGCAAAGGGCTTTGCCAGTTTGTTTCCCATTTTGTTCCATTTTATTATGTTATTGTTTTAGTCAGGATATAGCTTGGATTGTGCCTTAGGCCACCTGGATGCTCTTTAGAAAGCACAACATGTGGGGACCCTTTAAAGGGGAGTGTGTGAGGCTGTAGTCCTGGGTTTGTTGGAAAAACTCATTTAGTGCAGTAGAAACTCACCTGAAAGTCATCGTGGAAATTTAATTTTCTTTCCTTCAGACAGGGAGGCCCAGGATCTTAGCTGGGAGCATCTTTTGTTGCTAAAGAGGTGCTATTAATTAGGGTCCTTGAGACAGTTTAATCCTGGCATTAATCTCTGTAGTTCTGCTGCGATTTTCTTCCTCTTGCGGAAACCTGCTCCCATCCCATCTTCCACAATGAAAGAATAAGCACTACATCAAAACCATGAAATTCCCTAGAAAAACATGTATTTATTCTGAGCACACCAGAGATAATGTTTTTAGGCATTGTGTCTGGATTCACAAGAACACATGCTGAAATCCCATTAACGAGGATGAAGCAGAAATGTCCTGCATTGCAGCCTTCAGAAATCAATCCTCAGATGACCAAAAGGAGCCCTTCTCAGCTTTCTGGCTGCCATGGAAGTTTCAAATGGTCCATTGCTAAAGGCACACAGCCCTGATGTAATCACTAAACAAAAACGTATATGTTCTCTCAAGTCTGAGTGGAAACAAAACTCACACCGTACTCCTCTATTTTGTATTTTTTTTTTTCCATAGAAGTCTATTGCTCAAAGACTTGCAAGGAGTAAATCTAAGAATGCACAACTTAACAGCCAAAAGTAGGAGCCAAATGCAAAGATCTAACCTTGATTATTACTATATATAACCTTGCAAAGCCCAGTCTGGGCTCTTTCAGGGCGTCTGGCCCAGGTTGTGGGAAGTGAAGGATGGGGAGCACCAGGCATAAAACTGAGAAGCCCCTTTTGAAGATATGCATCTTTCAAAACTGTTGCCATAGCCTGCTCTCCCCATATGTTGTATGGGTGTAAGTGATTATCTGCTCTTTTTCGTGCTTCAACATATGTATTTTATTTAAAGAGACATGACTAATCCCAGCCCCCAGATTAGCTTGTTGTTTCAGTCCTGTGGGTTTGCTCAAGTCATAAAAAAAGTCCTGAGTTAGGTAGAAAATTGAAAACAAAGGTTAAATAGAACTTCCAAAAATCATCTGCAGAAATGTTTAAATTAAATCCTTGATTCAACACAGTGGTATTATGCTGGCAGGAGCAGAGGTTTACCAGTCTAGTTTTATTTACTCAGCTGATTGAAATGCAGAAAAAAGTAAACATCCTAGGTTTGGTGCAATGGGAAATGAGTTAGACCTCGGAAAATGCAAGCGCTTTTTTTTTTTTTTTTTTTTTGCCTTTGATATGAAGAGCTTACATTACCACTGAAGAACAACAATTTGTAGCAGGTATGCTTTTACTAATGGAAGATTAATTTGTGCTTTGTTCTAGCCATTTTGGATACAAAACAAAGTAGGAGACAATAATGATTATTCCAGCTTTTTCTATGGAGATTTAAGATCCTCTATTGATTTCCAGATCTTCTTTTTTTACTCATAAAATGCTACAACATGGAAATACTTTGTGATGACAAAGGGTCTGGAGCTGAATATTGCATTGGCTTCACCCAGGGGACTGGACTTGCAGAACAGCAACACTTTAATCCTTCATTACCTCTGAGTTTGTGGCTGCTTGTGAGTGCAGAGGGAGGACACGGTACCACGAAGGGGTCCAGCTCTTGGGAGCTTGCCCAGCACAGCATCTTGGTGCAAAAGGTCCATTTCTTTTATCTTCAGAGGTCTCAGATTTGTGGAGTAAAAGCTGAGAGTCTGGCAACATGAACGCTTCCTGTTAGGAGCAGCAGGCGTGGAGAGGGAGCTTTCATGCACCCGTGCCCTGACTGGACATTACCTATGACTTAAATAAAACAACAGTGCCTGTACAAGAGTGAGCTCTCCTTTAAGATTTTCATACAGCCCTACTAACAAAATAGAAAGATTAACTGAGTGGGCTGTTCAGGAAGAGGGTGTTGAAAAATCTCTCCTTCCCACCCAGCTGTGCTATATGCAGCATGTTTGGACTCCTCTGACTTTTGGGGACTGCAGGCTCAGAGCACAGCAGCTCCAGGGATGGCTTCTGGAAAGGAATCATCCACGGATTCCTGTTCCCAGGAGAGGATAATCTGATCCTAATGACCAAAAAGGCTCCCAAGCCAGTGTTTGGGTCTGGATAAACTTGGGTGAGACGTAAGTGTGTTTAAACAGTGTTTGGGACATGCAGACAGCACATTCTCACTCACCAAAAATCTTAACAGGAGTGTTTTGCAAGTATAACCAAATGATCTGGGTTTCCAAAGACCAGTGACTTTGGAAAATGTGGAGTAGCTTTTGCCTCCTTTGGAAAATCTCCCCCTCCACTGAGCTGGGCATTAGAAACTTCTTCCCTCATTTTCATTTTCCCGGAGCTCTGGCCATGATCTATGTTGTTGCATATGGCCTTTAGAGAGACTTCCATGTCTGCACAGCCTGATGGTCATAGAATCATAGATTTATAGAATATCTTGAAGAACATTGAAGTCCAGCTCCTGGTTCTACACAGGAGAACACCCAAAAGGCATTTTCCAAAGGCTTCTTGAGGTCTGTCAGGGTTGGTGCTGTGACCACTTCCCCTGGGGGGCCTGTTCCAGTGCCCAAACACCCTCTGGATAATGAACCTTTTTTTGATATCCAATCTGAACTTCCCCTGACATAATTTCTGGCCATTCTGTTGGGTCCTGCCACGGGTCACCACTGAGAAGAGATCAGTGTCTGCCTCTCCTCTTCCCCTCCTGAGGAAGCTGCAACTGCAGTTGTGAGGTCTCCCCTCAGCCTTCTCTTTATCAGGCTGAACAAGCCAGGAGTTGTCTCAGATCTCCCTGGATCCTGTGTAAGAAAGCGCCATGTTTTTTAGTCCCCTGGTTAACTCAGTGCTACTCCTATATAGCCTTCATCTGCATCTCTTCATGAACAAACTTCAACAGGCAGCCTAGAATAAGCCCAGAAAAACCACTCGGAGTTGGCACAAAATGAATTATTTACAAGCTTCCTACCAAGAAAAGGTATGGCACATTTATATTTTGCCCGAAGGCCAACTTTGTGAGCACCTCAGAGGCAGAAGCCCTGCCAGTACTGGAAAAACATCTGAGACCGCTTGCCTTTTTCCCCCAGAGATATTGATGGCAGCATCTGATTTCATTTGTTGCAATCTGCTGCTGTTCTGGTTTTTCACAGGAGGACTTGGTTGAGGTCTGATTGTTTTGGTTTGGGGTTTTGGTTGTTTACCCATGTTTTTTTGTGATGGTTGTGTTAATGCTGAATGGTGATTGTAAAGCACTAATCTTCCCACTGGCAGGTGTCGTCCTTTCTGAATCTAAAAAAAAAAAAAAAAAAATCAATCAGTGGTTATTGATTTGAGAGAGTGTCCTGGAAGATATTAAATACCTACAGTCTTTCTGTGAACCCATAAATCATGATTATTGTTTTAAAAGGCCATACATTTTAAGTACTTTGTCAGCAAGCCCTGCTGGTGCTGTTTGGATAATACAAACGTGTCTAAAGGCTTTGCTGGATCCATATAGTGTGGAAACAATTAGATATGTGGTTACACATCAGTGTGGCTTGAATAATTGTGCCATGCCTTTGCAAAGTTAGGAGGCAGGAAACAAACAGGGTAAGCAATTCTGAGGGTAATTAATTACTTACGGAAAATGAGATGAACTTAAGAGAATTGCTCTTTCCAATTGCAATAATTAAGGACAAGTCTGAGAAAGCAGGACATGACTTCCCTGGGTGAGTTGAGCGGGAAGGGATGATGCTTTGCCTTTGGCAGAAAAGTCTAGCCACAGGTTGCCCCAAATCATAGGCTTAGGCTTCACAAAGGGCCAAGGAAGGTTTGGCCTCATTTTTCTGAATAATATTTGCAGATCTATTGGTGGAAATCAAGAGTGGCTGTGACTTTCAGTGTATATAAAATTACCCTTATGCCCGCTGGTAGAGCCCCAACCTTTACAGATCTCCAAGGCATGTAAAAGCAGGAGTTTCTCCTGCAAATGAAGCTGCGGCAGGCTCACTGATCCCCGAGATGGTTACAGGTATCTTGAGGGGACTGGCCACCTACTGTCAAAGATAGTGCAGGAGCCAGAAGATGAGGCTGTAAATGATGACTTGGAAGGCTGTGTGATGAACACCAGCCGCCTAAGGAAGATTAGGAAGCCATTTGGCTTCACGCCATCAAGGTGGTAACTTTGTCACGAAATGCAAAGGCAAAATCCTTTAAGCACTCTTTTATTGCTTGCTATTGATTTTTCTTGCCATGAAGATGCTCCTTCACTAATTAACGATGAACCCGTTTGCTTTATGAGGGGAGTGCTGGACTTTCCAACTCCTTCATTAAATCAATTTTTTCTAATCCTTGAAATTAAAAAAAAAAAAAAAAAAAAAAAAAAAAAAAAAAAAAAAAAAAGAAAGAAAGCAAAACATCCCTACTACTTCATATCGGCAGGCAGTGAGGAGACACAATGGCACACTTTATTTTGTGTTTTCCTCCTGCTTGCCTGCAGGAAACATCTGCCTCTCTGCTTTATTTGCACCATGTTAAAATTAAATCCATGGGTCTTTCTGAATGCTTTTGAGGGGGCACATCATCCATCTGTTTTTATTTGCGTTTCATCACCCCTAACAGCTACTAAAGGTCCTGTATACTCACTTTGGTGTTTTTCCTTGCTTTTCAGACAGTTATTTTGAGGCCCAAGGCATCAGTCCATGTGCTTACTGAGCCTTTTCCTGCTATCACAGAGATGGGGAAATACTTGGAATTGTCAAAAGAGTGATAAATTTAAGTAAAGTAGAGTTAAAACGTAAAGAGTTGTATAAAATTATAATATGTAAAGTCAGTTAGTTATGTAGGGTTTCATTAAAGGCCTAAGTTTACTCTAAATGTGGCTCAAAACTACACTTCGGTAATTTTTATTTTTTTAAATTAAGAGCTCTTTTCAAAGAATAAGGAGACCAGCCATTATTCTTTTTAAATGAGAGCTGAATAGCTGCTTTCTTAACAGACTTTCTCTGTTCAGCAGCATTTTCGAACCAGTCTTCATGTGAAGGTAAATTCTTGACTTACTTTTCCTGCTGCAAAAAAAAGTAAAAGCTTCAAGATTTCAGGATATTGCTAATCTAGGTACATGGAAATAATTTGCTTCATGTAATATAAGTTGCAGATTGTCTGTAACTGTTTTAGGTTGTCCACGTGTATCCCAGCAATTCGGTCTCCTTGTGACAAAAAGGTATTTCTTGGGGTTTTAAAAGGATAGGCAGTGCAAAATCGGTTCCTGAGCTTAGGATGAATTGGTTTTGAAATTCCTTAAGCATCTAAACAAGGCTATAAGTGGCTAATTTTAGCAACTTTTTAGAAAAAGTGTTGGCCTGGAGATACCACAGGAATATAGAAGGTAATGTGAACAATCCTTTCTCATCAGGGAAGGAGAAGGTACTCTGGGAAATTGAAAGACATCTAACTTAAATAAGGTTTTGCAAGAGTTTTACATGATGTGTAATTAACCTTAAGAAGTCTTTGCCCCAGGGTAACGTCAGGGCTTTTTTAAGATTAGAAAATGAATTAGGTATTTATACAAATTGGTAGACCATCCACTATCCATCATCTGGGCTGCAAAGAAACACAAGGGAGGTGAGGTAAGATTTCACAGGTTCAATGAATAATGCAGCCACTAAAGATCAGCTTTTTACCTTCACGTATTTGAAAGTGAAGCCTCCACCTAAGGCATCATTCAGGTTTCCTTTGCAGTCAGTAGAGAAATGCATTTCTTCAGGGAATGAGAAAGCCCTGCCTACCTTAAATACCTGTTCTTCTAAGGGATAAATTCCTCTTTGGGGGTACTGGTCTGACATTAATTGTGGGAGGAGCAACATCACATAATTTAAATCCAATGAGCTATGTCCCTTACTGCTAGGTATTGGATGAATTTAATCAAATCTGGAGATGGCACTTTAGATCTCAGGCTGTGCTAGGTGAGATTTTCCAACAATTTCTGCTTCAGCTATTACTGAAGCTATTTTACTATTAGTGAATATAATCTCAGTTTTCCAGTCAGCATCTCCATTTTTCTGGGAACTGAGGGTCTTCCAAGGCTTTTCTCTTGTCTGAGTGATGGGTTTAAGGTGTTGCAGATAATGACACAGTATTATTGCAGCACTGATAGGCTTCACATACTTCACCCAGAGTAAAAAAAAAAAAAAAAGAAAAAAAAAAAGAAAAAAAATCACCAACCAACACATGCTGAAGTAATTTTTGTCAGAAATTCTTGCAAACACAAGAGTTAAGCTTCTTACAACACTTGAGTTGGTAAAATGAAAAGGATTGTATTTCATGAGAGATACAAGAAACTAAATTCTACAGCCCCTGTGTGTAGAAAATTAAACAGGGAGTTAGGCATCTTTGAAAAATCTCACTTCTTTAGGTACCTGTTTGCTTTGGGCAGTGAGTCCTAGAAACATCCATGTTGGAAATAGGGTAAAAACTGCTAAGGTCTTTCTGGTACTTTTCTCCTGAGCTGCTTTGAAGTGTTAGCCTCAAGCTCAAAGGGAATCCGAGTTTACCAGTTTTGCATTTTGTCTCTACAAAGATAAAAAAGTACCTTCAGCTGCCTTGAAGAAGCACTCTTATGGATTGCTGAAAAACTTTGTGAGGGTCTGGATAGTAAGAGCAACGTAAAAAAAAAGAAATTCTAATTCTGTACTTTTATAATCTAGTGCTGGTTGTTTTTCAGTATAAAGTCTTTACCATAAAACTTGCATGCTTATGAACGCAGTAGTAGAAATCCAGGCCCTTCTCCTGCCTATGTTGCTGGGCTGACAGCTCCAGATTGTCTCATATCTTCATTTCATTTAATTGCATTGTAGGGGGGCTGCAGGTTGCCAGTATTGACCAAAGGAGGTCTCAGCAGGATGGACTGGCCCTGGTTGACAGGGGTAATGAGATGAACATATTGAGCCATCCTCCATCTCTGGCACCCATGGGGGTTTCTGCGAGGGATCGCAGGTGCAAAAGCTCCGAAGCCTGGGAGTTGTTGCACATCGCCTGCCACACAGGCAGGGCTAGGCACACAGCCTGTCCCAGGTCAGGGAGACTCCCCTAGGAAAATGGCTGGACTAACCTTGTGTCCCCACAGTGACAGGAGCTGAGTGATCCAGCTTGGTTTCTTCATCACTGCAGTGAGCTGCTTTTCACCCTTTCCTTGCAGAGGCCTTTCTTTGCCCTTGCCCATGGAATGGCAGTAATTAGGTCCATGCCTTGTCACCCAGGGCTTTAGAAGATCCTGATGCCATTACCTCAAGAATTCCACAGTCTGACTCATAATGTGGCAACTTGGGAGTTCCACTTTGGGAAAGTAAATGGCAGTAAAAGATACTCCTGTAACACGCTCCAGCCCCGCTCCAGAGAGTGCTGGAGGCGCGGTGAAGTTTTGCCACTCGGAACACGTGGAAGCCGCCTGTGGTGGCTATGCTGGGGTTTCAAAACTTGTCTTTTCCAGGGACAGCCTTGTCATTGAAAGATATTTCAGTCCATTGACAGGTGTGGGATGGTAGCCAGGAGGGGTAGCTGCAGCACACAGCTAGCGATGCCTGCTTCTGTGCATTAAGCCAGCATTCTCAGTCATGTTTCGATTCCCTGGGGCAGCAAGCCAGGCTGGCTGGCGTGTTGCAGGCACACCTGATGATGGTCCACCTTTGGTTTTAGTGATGGCTGGTGGGAGAAGGGAGGGGAACTAGCAGTAAACTCTATTCTCTATGTCATTATATTTCTAATGTTGGTGTTCTTGTCTTTATGTCTATGCATTCTTTAGCTATGAGGATAACAGACCCTTCATCAAGTAAGAATGACCTGAATGGCTGATAAATTTCATTTATCAGTGTGGTCTCATGAACCAGCTGTCAGATCAATACTGAAAAATCATTAAAGCTTCTGTCATTCGCTTTTGAGGCAGAAGAGCAAACTGTGCAGGAAAATGGTCAGGCATACAGCTAAGGTGCAGAGTAAATGTGCTGCATGTGTATTGCCAACCAATTGTCACCTTATTTGCTTTATATTCTTTAATTGGATGTTACTCGAATTCAAAGTGAAAGTTCCCAAGTTAATCCTGTGTAGTACAGACTTGTTCTACCAACAGCAGCCTCTGGTCCACTGTGCTCTGTCACTGGCATTGCTTTATGGTAGTATAAATACAGAAGCAAATTTTCAGAAAGGTGCATGGCTGCTATTCCCTTTCATTCCCTTTCTAGTTAATGGCAGTAGCGCAAGTAAATCTGTGTGCATTGGTGCATTGGAGACTCCTTACTCATTTGGAGTACCTCCTAATTGTCCCTAATTGTAAACCACTGATTTTCAAATGCACCAAAAAACAGATATTTTTGTTTCTTTATTGGAATAAAATTCCACTACAGGAAAGAAAAGCCATGAAAAAGCAGCAGCAAGTCTGTACAATGAACAAGAGAAAAACCTCAAGCTGCACCAAAAAAAACACAAAAAAAAAAAAAAAACAAAAAAAAAAAAAAAAAAAAAAAACAAAAACAAAAACAAAAAAACCAAAAAAAAAAACAAAAAACCCCACACCACCTAAAAAACAAAACACAAACCTGTGAAGAAAGCCAAAAATGCCTAGAACTTACATACCTCAGGGCATCCGTTCTCTATCTCCTGCAACCAAAAAAGTAATGTGCAGTAGCACAAAACAGAAGCAAATCAACTTTGCAGTAGACTTTCAGTTTGTTCTTCTGGTGAAGAGTCCTTTGTGTTCGTTCTTTCAGCACCATTGCCACGTTCTCTTTCATCGCTTGGCTCTGTTTTTTTCTGCGGATGCGGGATGGAGCTATTCATAGTAATCTCCACGTCCTCTTTATTGCCGGGTCTTGTTTTCTGAGGCACACCACTGTTCATGCGTGCAGTTTGCACTGTTGGGGGTCTTCTAACCCACGGATTCCTTTCCATCACTGAAGGTAGCATATCTTCACTAAATAACTGTTTCATTCCTGCACACCTCTGCAGCCAAAGGCTCTTTAATCAGATTCAAGAATGGGCTGTGCTTCAGAGCAGAATACTTTTCTGATATCCAGGGAATAATTTTTAAAATACTCTGGAAGTGCAGGAAGCTTTTATCTGGGGATGAGAAAAGAGGAAAGACATAAAAAATAAAAAGGGGATTTTCCACTTAGTTTCTTCTTTTCTTTGGTAAAAAAGAGAATTATTTGTATTTTGTTAATTGGTACGCAACTAGAACAATAGCATGCTCTCACTGATGGTGGAATCTTGGGGAGAAAAATAGCTCAAGTGACTAAAGCTGTAAACTTTATTTAGTGGCTACCTTTCTGGAGGATTGTGAGAGTGTATTTTCAATATGCATTGCACTAAATATTTATTAGTGGGATTGACTGGAAATGCTTCAGAGGAGCTGTTCCAGTCTGCTAGGTACATAATAGTGATTTTTAAAGAACTGTCTTAATAAGCGGTTACCTTAGGGAGCTCTTCTGGTCATGTGGTTAAATAATACATATTTTATAAACTTCACTGGAAGACTTAATGCTGCATTTTCATTCTAATACCTAAAAAAAAAAAAAAAAACAACGACAACAACAACAAAAAACTTGAATACAACATTGATATGCTCTTGTTTGTGACAAACCCTGCTAAAAGAAAGAGAACTCAAGGCTGTAGCTGCCATGGCACTCTGTAGCAGAGATTGTCTGTCAGACCTCTGCAGAACTGGTTGTCCCGCCAAGTTGCTGCTGCTTCCTCTTTCTCCCCCTTGCCCCATGATCTGCTTAGCATGGAAGCCCAAACATGCCCAAACCCAGGCCATGTTCCTGCAAAGCTTGAAGGAGATTGGAAACATAGGGAGGTCTTTGTCCCTGCGAGCCCTTCTGCAGCACCTCCGGGGGCCTTGAGGCAGACAAGGAAGCAGAGGTGTTGGCTCACTGCAGTCTTGTCTGATTTGGGATATAGAAGGGTTAAGCAGTGAGGAAGGGGTGCAAAGATTGGATATCAGTGTGTTCATTTTTATGATGTTACAGCTAATAGCAGGGGACAGCAGAAGAAACCAAAGCCTTCAGGTAAAGGGCAGACAGGTATTCAAGGTGCTGCTTGCTTCCCAGCTAGAAGTTGGCTCCCTTCCCTGTGCAGCAGCAATTCCTTTAAAGTTGCAGGTAATACATCATGTGAAAATTAGGCTAGGAGCAGGACAGAGTTCCTGTACTGCTTCTCACACTTCATCTCCTGTCCTGGTATTTGAAGATCAGTCTTTGAGAAGGTAATTTAGGAGATGACTAAATGTTATTTAGCAGGGTGACATGGAATACCATCTCAGGAAAGCTGGAAGCTGGAAGCTCTGCCATCCTAGTTGAGCTTCCAGCTTTCCTGAAAACACCCAAAAAACGTGACATGCACCAGTCATCCCATGTGGCCAGCTCTATGGTCCAGGCAGAAAGTCAGTGGGAGAAAGCAGGCAAAAACCTCCTGCTCCCCCTGTTTGCTGGAACAACATTTGGGGCCAAGCAGGTGGCTACACCTCTACTCCCACTGCCCTTCTGAGGTGAAGCAAGTGATAATCTTAGTTTTGCAGCCCATGTGAAGAGGGATTGTCCCTCCTTTTCTCTGGGCAGTAGTGTGGCAGCAGCTACTGCGTTAGCAACCGTGTGTGAGTGCCTGTACGAGTACACACACCTCCCCTCATCGCAGGGAGGAAGAAGTGTGAAGCAGCATTGCAAAGAACATCCTTGTGTGGAGTGGATCTGGCAAGCAAGGAAGGCTTGCCCACCTGCCTGTAGCTGTTTATCTGGCTTACAGGCATATGGGAGACTAGCTAAAATGCAGCAATACATGTGTCTTGGTGTTAAGTGTAAATAAAGGAGCTAATCCAGCTGGCAGTCCTGTGAAACCAGTGGACACTAAAAAAAGTGATAAAGTTGTCATTCCATTTGGTTTATTTTCTTTTCTTTTCCTCCATTTGCAGAAATAACATCTACATGTCATTTACATGCACACTGCTTTTACGTATTTAAAAAAGAAAAGAGACGTTGCGGTTACAAATGTGCTTTGGTTATGATAAATTTCTATGCTCGTAACACTTCCCATTTCCTTGTATTTCCTCAAGCTTGAAGATTTGTAAACTGTATTCAGCTTGAAGACAAAAGCTCCCTATGATTTATTTTGATACGCTGTTTTCTTTTTGCTAAAACCGGGGGCAAAATCTTCTTGCCTGTAGGCACATGCTTTCTTTTGTGTGGATGAAAAACCAATCCCGTTCTTTTTTTCTTTTTTCTTTTTTCTTTTTTTTTTGTTTGTTTGTTTGTTTGTTTGTTTGTTTGTTTGTTTGTTTCTCCTAACAGGTCCTGGGTTATAGGTGCGATAGCCCTACTCTGCCTATTAGGACTGACCTGGGCGTTTGGACTCATGTATATTAATGAAAGCACAGTCATCATGGCGTATCTCTTCACCATATTCAATTCTCTGCAGGGAATGTTTATATTCATTTTCCATTGTGTCCTCCAGAAAA
Source organism: Hirundo rustica (assembly GCF_015227805.2). Taxonomy (NCBI): domain Eukaryota; kingdom Metazoa; phylum Chordata; class Aves; order Passeriformes; family Hirundinidae; genus Hirundo; species Hirundo rustica. Next base: position 54,774,987 of record NC_053454.1, on the reverse strand, counting down.
AGGTAAGACGGACGGTTCCCAGCAGCAAGAGAGGTGGTAACGAGGTGTTTTGTTGCCTAACAACCACAGTGTAGCATCCTCAGTGTGCCCTGAATTCGCATCACACAGATTTATCTCTGTGCACTTAATAAGGGTGGTATTTAGGCTGGAAACCAGCAAGATGTTGGAGAATGGGGTTCTAACAAGGACGTGTGGCAGTGGCATTTCAGCAGCCTGGCAGATGTGTCAGAGGCAAGGGGAAAAGCAGCTGTCAGTTTGCAGGGCTCTGTAACAGGGCTTTGCCTGCTGTCACTGTATGCCAGTTTGAGAGGGGAGAGAATCCACGAGCATCCAGAAAGCGCTCTCGAGACTGAGTGCTCACAGCAGAGTGGAGCTTTACATCCTCATTTGCAGTCCCTGCAGGAAATTACCCCTTTCTGTGGCAGCATATGTGGGTTGATGGGATGTAATAGGGGCTGCTTCCCCTGCTTTTTTAAGAACTGAAGGACCTGTGCTCTGCAGCGGTTCATTAGCCTTTGTATTGCTTGAGTTTGATACAGTGTTTTGGAAATCTTCCTCAAAGCAAGCACAGCAAGTGCTTCTGGGTGGAAATTGAAGTATGCCCCAATTAACATTTGCAAGTTAACAGTGGAGTAACTTAGGTAAACTCTGGAGGGGAAAAAAAACCAAACCAACAGAATAAAAATTCTGTGTTTATGTAATCAAATTTACCGCCTCTGACAATCAGTAATAAGTGTTTTTAAGAACCTTTTAGTTTTCTACTTAAATTCAGTTGTACAGAGCTCACCAGTTCTGTGCATGTCTGCTGATAATTTGCTATGTACATTTTAGTTTCAAGGGGCAGTTTACTGAACTAATAAACAGGGAAGAGTTTATGTTTACTCCAGTTTCTCAGGGTAACCAGTATCTTTTGGTGAAATGGATTATTGAGTAAAGTCAGGTCCGCGTTGACATCTGTCCTTCCTCTGATAGCCACAGGCTTGCTCCTCTGTTACACACATTTTCCTATACAGGCAAGGGAGATCTGACCCATGAAAACATAATCAAAATTCATCAAAAAAAGTGAGCTCTGCAAGTGATGCCTCTGGAAGGATCTGCAGAGCTGTGTGTAAATGTCATTCTTGAAACCAATGAAGATTTTGGGGTTAAGAGTTTTGTCCTTCTTGTTGCATCTCAAATTTGATCATCTTAAGAAGCTTAAAAGCTTTATCTAGATGCAGCTGCCTGCTGGTGATCCCAAACTTTTCAGAAAGAGAGTTTCCAGGCAAGATGATAGTAAGAGTGTAGGGAGCATCACCATTGTTTATTAAATCTGCAGGTGCCTCGCTGTGAGGAGTTTGTATTTCTGCACCATTCTGACTGGTACATGCTCTCACCTCCAATGCACCCTGCAAAGGGTCAGTCCCTAACCCAGCATCCCTGTACTGCTCCACAGCCTCCTTGGCTCGTGGGGTTCTCAGTCAGCATGACAGAGCCATTCTCTTTTCTGTCTGGAGCCAATTTACACCCTCAAACCACCACTGATGACTGTGGAATTGTTCCTGATTTATGGCTGCACAGAGGGAAGGAGAATGCAGCTGGCACCTTGCTGTGGGGTGGACGCATCTCTCTGACCTAAGAGCTGAGGGAGGTATTCTTTAAGAGGAGAGAAAAAAAAGTCTTTCCTATCTATCATGGCCTAGAAAATGGGCAAAACGCTGCAGAGAGGCAAGCAGTGGGTGGCTAATTAAAGCAATTGAATTATTTTCTCTCAGCAAAGGATTGATTAGGCACTCAAGCATATTGGGCACTTGTGGTATGTGTTTGTCTCAAGCGCTGAAGGAAGAGCCTAATGAAAAAGCTGTAATTTGCTATTTAAACAGTTGTTGCACAGAGTTGTGAAATGCTCATGGAGAGTTTGGAAAAATTTTACAGCTAACCATGGGCTTCAAGGAATTTCAGCTGGTGTTTTGGACATGCATGATGGTTTGGGGTCTTTTTTGTGTCAGTGGGTAACATGACCCTCTTTTGGCTCTGCAGTACAGTCTGCTCACCTTCAGCCGTTTCCCATCTGGTTTCTGGGTATTACTGTCCATAAAAAGTCACACCTGAAGCTTGGTGGAAGGTTAGATCCTGCCCTGGCACAAGCCAGTGTAGTTCCTCTGAAGCAAGGGAGGTGCCACGGGTTTTGGCTGCAATGCCCCTTTAAAACATGACTGTCTTGCACAGTGCTGTGGAAAAGCAGACTCCAGCCATCCCTGAGCACTGGGAATATAATCTCTAATGCTGCTGGTTCTACAGTTTGCTCAAGTTTCAGTTTGACTGCAAGAAACATTTTTTTTGTATAAAAAAATCAATACCTTTCATATGTTTCTCTTGGAATTTTTTCTTAGTCCCCTGCCAGAAGCAATAACTTTTAGTACCTTGATGAGCCAATATGCTAGTTTCTATCAAATCTACAACAACATTAATTTTCAGTGATGAGCGGTCTACCTGCACTTTCTCCCATGCTCCTTTGATGTGCCTCAGAGGATGCTGTGACTGGCTGGTGCCAAGGAACAGCGTTGCTGCATGGGAGCAGTCTCTTGCGACATCCTAAGCCGTGAGCTCAGCTGGGGTACAGGACTGCTTTCCCACACACCGCAGCAGATCTTGTTTTAACAAAACACTGAGGAAAAGAACAGGGCCTGTGTTGAAAATCAGAAGGCAGTGGGCTGGAGAAGGGGCTGCCTGCTAACCACCACCACTCTTTCCTTGGCTAGGTACGTAAAGAGTACGGAAAATGCCTGCGCACACATTGCTGTAGTGGGAAAAGTACAGAGAGTTCTATCGGCTCAGGAAAAACCTCGGGGTCAAGGACACCTGGAAGATATTCCACAGGCTCACAGGTAACCCACACTTTTTGTTTGTGTCCCAATGCCATGCCAAGACCCTTCTCAGCTCTTCTGGGAGGAGAGCTCCTCTCAGCACAAAGGAGCTGCCTTAAGCCTCTCCCCAGTGCACCTGCAGAGGTTTCCCTCACTTCCAGACCTGAACTCAATGCACTGGCTTCACCTGAGATGTGATGTCAGTTAAGTGCCTCTCCAAGAACCTTCTAAATAGCTCTGTTGTGAACAAAAAGTCCAAGCTTGCCTTCCAGAGGCAGGTGGGTGGTTACACCTGCAGTGTCCTGCCTGATCTCTATGGGAAGCAGGAGGTGGGAGCATTTTCTGCTCAGCTGTGCTACATTCCAGTACATCCTTTAATCATGAGATGAAGGTTGTCACTATTAACTATTAACATGTACAAGAATGATGCGGTGTTTTTCTTGTAAAAAACAATTTAAAAGCTACAAGTGTCTTGTAGCAGGCTTCCCAGTGAAGGAGCTGGCTTTCTGACATTCAGTGGTTTTGTCTGTTCGGTGCCTCACACAATTTGTCTTTGCTTATAGATCTCTCAAGGCAAGCCATTGGGGTCAGACTGTCTCGCTAAGCTACTCGATTTGTTGCCTTTGGTCACTGAAAATTCAGGTTTTGTGTAGTTTGTGCACTTAGCAGTTTTGAAGCTAACTTGTGTGTAGAGATGCAGATTTATGGATGAAGAGTTCATATAAAATGAAGAAGCTTATTTCTTAATCAATAGAAACCAAACATAAATATATTCAGTATTAGTAATGGAAGTAATTATACATGACAGTTCCACTATTAAATTATAAAAGACATGCAGTGAGTAACAGCTTATAACTTTCCAGGAAAACCTAATTTGCAATTTATGTCTCAGAGCAAATCATTATTTATTTGCAGTGGTTTCCAAGATGTCATCCAAAAGCTCCACTTTGGTGTTCTCATAGGTCTCATAGCTATGCAGAGCAAATAAAAGCAACAGAATAGATAACCTCTCTCCAGTAGACCATCAAATCCCAATAATGTCCAAAACTCACAATATCCAGTAGCATTTAGGTGGCTGATTTGAAAGCCTCTGGTGTTACATAATTTAGCTGCTGTGCTGGGGCCCTCCTCTCCAGGAAAATTGACTTTAATGGTCCCCTCCTCTCACCCATCCCAGCACAAGAGAACAAGCCCTTTTGAGGGTGAACTGAGTCTTCTGGCAGCAGTCCCCTTGTGGCAGGTGAGGTTTGAGGCATCAGGGAAGATTATTTTGCCTGCAGAAGCATGCCCCTGGAAGGATGGAAGTTCCTAAGGCCTATTGTAGCCGGGAGAAACCTCATACAGGTGATGGAGAGTAGATGGAGATCAGTCTGAGTTGTTGAAAACATCCGGCTCCTAACTTTAAATAAAAGATGGCCATGAGGAGGAAAGCTCCCAAGATCCCTTTGTTCTCGGAGAAGTGCACAGAAAACAAAATAAATTATTTACAGTGGATCATGTCAGAGAAATACAATAAATTAAATGTCCAGGAGAAAGAAACATAATTACTGTAAAAGAGCATCGGCCTCATGTCACGTGGTACTTCCATTTAGAGAGGGCTAAGGCATGATTAGGAGATGCTGCTATTCCATGGTTCATGAGTAAACTAGGACTTCTCAGCCTGGGACCATATGATTAAGCCTTGGTAGATCTCTCATGGCTAAAATCTCACTACAGATACCACTGGATTTTTGGCACTTAAGAAAAGCATGGCCTGTCACAGTGGGAAAAAGGTTTCCCAGTCTCCCAGGCCACCTAGCATCAGTTTCACACAGCCAGGGCAAATGTCCATCAGAGTCACAGATGTGAGGTGAGGGAGAGTTTTCCCTGGGACACCTGGGTTCTCCAGTCATCTTCATGCAGGGATTGGGATTGAAATGCTCACAAGATGCATTTGGCTGATTTTTTTCATATTTTGCAAGATCTGGTTGGGGAGGAGTGAAACAGAGATGTAAATGCCACAGAGGCAGATACTTCACAGTATATTTGAGGAACAAAACAGACAACATATTCAGGACACTTTTGCCAGTAGCAGAAGCTGTACCGCAGATGGCAAAACCATCACAGATTTTTCAGTATGAGAACAGAAGTCATTCATTTGTGGGGAATTTTTTTGCCCCCATAAAATCCACGAGATAGAAAACATCTATAGAAAACTTCTGCTCATTCAGGGACACCAAGATACAAATCAAGTCTTCTGTCACATTCACAAAAGATAAGAAACAAGTTGTCTGAGTATGAGAAGCACATGTGCTTCTGTGTGTAGGTTATTTTTCTATTATTTGGTGCTGTATTGGTAAACCTGTAGCTGGGATGGGGTCTGGATTTCTCTCATGCATGATTTTTTTTTTTTTTTTAAATTAATATATAAGCAGTTGAATTATCCACTTTTTCTTTGAGCTAGGCATTTGTGTTACGATGTAAGTCTGGCAGGGTCTGGCATGCATGAGACAGGTTACAACAAAACAGCAACTGCATGCTTACAGCTGACTAGAAGCAAGTCTCATCCTGAGCTAGACATGCCAGCAGCCACCTTTAGTGAGGCAGAAAGAAACCTCTCTACAGCTGCTAAAAATTCATTGCCTGCTGTGCTTCAATCCCTCTTCAGAGCCGGATTCGTAGGATGTGGAATGACACAGTTCGAAAGCAGTCCGAGTCTTCCTTTATTACCGGAGATATAAACAGTTCAGCTTCACTCAACAGAGGTAATTATAAACTATTTTTCATATCTCTAACTCTTATGATGGCTTAAAGGAGTCTGGAATGTGTTGCCTCTTTGCCCCCTGCCTTTTCCTCCACGCCCCAAATGTCACTGGATCCTGTTCTACCACCCAAGAAATGTTACAGTGATAAACTGGAGGAGGTTTTATGGTGGTTGTTGCCTTCTTTTTCTTTTCTTTCTTTATTTCTACACGTGCATTTTCAAGAATTGTCATTTCTGGAAGGAAGTTAGGAAAAGTGCGAGAGAGAAATGAAATTAAGTTGAAATCTCCCCTTTCCCTCAGAAAGCTGCTAGTGCCAGAAGCTGCTGACGTGTCAGGCCTCGTTGCTGACGGTGGAAATGGGCCATTGCAGAACTGTACAGCCTGTGTTAAGCATCACAGGAGTCCTGATTGTCCTGCATATGTAGCAATACTGTCACCTTTACAGAAGCAAAAGTGAGCAGCAGAACATAGATGTAAGGAAAAACCGTGCTTGGAACAAAATTGTCTGTGTTGGTGTTGATATACCTAGTTTGAAGAACTGACTGATGTGAACTTTATAGACATCTGTGGAGGAAAGGCTATCAGAAATGTATATGCCAAACAAAATGTGGTGTCTGGCACAAGAGGAAGCACGAACAGCTTTTTCAAACCAAGTGTTTTTCAGGGAGTTGTAGGAAAGCGGTGGTAACAGAATACCAGAAAAAGAGCCTCAGAAATTGTTTCCTTTATCTTCTAATACACTGCTTCATGAATTAACCTTCAGCAGCCAGATGCCAAACTGTGTTTTGCGTTATCTGTCCAGTAGGTGCTGAATTTAAGAGAGGGTTGAATTGAGATTACTGGGCCTAGATATTCTCTCATAATGATGAAAATCAAACATATTTCCAGTCCTGATGGTTGGTCTGCGAAGCTCAACCAAGAATTGAGTTGGGACTTTGGTTCCTATTCAGTCTTTATTCTCACTGAATTCCACTGTTTGTAGGGTGAGTTTTGCCAGAGGATAGGCTTGAAGGGTTTTGACTGTGCTGAGTAATATTGATTGCTGAGTGCTGGGGGAACTAGGGGTACGTGACTCTGTTCTCTGAACGTTATACACACTGCCCAAATCAGTGCAAAGGGGGAAGGCAGTGTAACATAGAGCTGTAGTGTTCTTCAGCTCACTGGTCTGTTTTGTGCCAGGATATTTTCCCTTTGCACTGAAGATTCATTAATAAAGTTGACTATAAGATTCCATTACTGCAAATGCCTTCAGATTTATCCGCATGCACTGCCCTCACATCTCTCTCTGTCTCTGCATTAAAGACTGCAGAGCAGAAGCCAGGCTTCTCTGGGTCTAATGTAAGGGGGAATTGGTTGTCACACAAAGGTTCCAGCAAGAGCCACTGTTTCCCTCAGCCATCCCACTGCTCCATCTCAGTGGCAAACTAAAATGTGTTATGCATGAAATGTTTGCTCCTTTCGTTAGCACAGAAGTTGAACTTGCTCTCTGATGCAGCTGAGGTTACCAAGAGATGTGTTTTAGCAAACAGGATCTTCTGGGCTTGCTAGCAAAGGAAAGGTATCTCTTTTGGTTGTGTATTTTTTTCTGTTCAAAGAGGGAAGCATGACTGTCAGTTGGGAGAATTGAAGAGGTTTCAAGTGGACAGTCTTCATCCCAGTGTGGTGAGAGCCTGTTACTAGATGTGCCTTTATTAAAGGTCAGATGGGAAATAAACTGCCAGGGGAAGCATCTTCAAAGCGGGTTTCATCCAGTCTCCTTGTGTAACACTGGATGATGAGGTGAATCACCCGAAGGGCCTGAATCTCTCTACTGACACAGAAGCAGCCTGATAAGTGTCTTAAAGGGAAGCCTTTCAGGCAGAACATTAAAGTGACTTGAGTAAATTTTACAATTCTACGGTCATCCTCCCTCCTTTTCATACAGGCAGGCGTAATATTTGTTGTTGTTGTGTTTTGGGTTGTTTTTATGGTAAACAGAAGTATTTGCAAAGTGGAGGTTAAAAACATTTCTATGGGAGATGGCATCTCCAAAGCAGCAGGTGGTCAGTTCTAAAAGGAAATACACCTGACATCAACAGTAATCCCAGCTGCGTGGGACTCCAGGTATTTTTCCCTTTATCCTGTTTATTTCAGCTGAAAAGCAACATTCGTGGTCTTAGACCTTTCCACAGAGAAAGCTCTCCAGAGAACTACAGCCTGAACAGAGGAGAGGAGCAATGTGTTTTTCACAGTTCTTATCTTACTGTTAATATTTACATATATATTCATCTTTAAAGGAGCTGTTTCATTAATGTTTTATTTACAAGCATGCTAGTGAGGCTTGGAGGATTCAAATGTGAGCCTTGAACTGTATGGTCAGTAGCTTTCCCTGTCTGAGGCTGGTACAACAGGGTCCCATTCCTGTTCAAAACTCCCACTCCAGCCCTCCCAGCCTGGACACCTTTTGCACAAAATTATCTGTATTATCCCAAGTTAAGCATTCAGTGTGCTGGCATTTTCCCCAGAGCCTTTGGAGAGCAGTCTGTGTTCTAAAACAGGAAGAAAATGATCCTTTGTCCCCAGAATTGTCCTAGTATCCAGGTCCTGGAGCCTAATTCCACTTCTCCATGTCCTGGGCCAGCACTGAGTTGTCGTGTTTCTGCTGGGGGAGCAGAAAGCAGTGAGACAACCTCTAACTGGGGTACTGTCTCATTGAAGCCTGTTCTTCTCCCTGATACCATTCCTCATATTCACAGCCTCCTGCCACATGATAACATCCTAGGCAAGACTGCTCTAGCTGCCCATATTTCCTGTATGATGACAGGCATTTCTGTATGACATCTCATCCCTTCTTCCTTCATGAACTTCCTGGGCATCAGTCTGGAATATGGTGTCTGTGTTAGTGCATCCCTCCTTTAGGCATACAGCTATGTCTTTTTCTGATTCAGCAGCTAACACACTGCTTATGGCTCCTTTCAGCTTCATATTCTCTTTTATCTACTATTCCCCCCCTCTCCCTGCCAGAGTAATTGGCCATAATGTTACTTATTCTCATTTATCACACCAGGAATTTCAGGCATAACCCCAAACTGGCCTGATGTAATGTGTTCTGTAATGAAAACTTTACTCTGTCCTAAGGCACACAAGGCTATTTCAGATACTTCCTGAAGGTAGCGTCTAATTACTGATTAAAAAAAAGTATGTCTGGCTTTGTTTCCCCTTGGTGCTCATTTATGGCTTAGTAGTGATGTGGACTTGGAGTTGTTATACCACTGAAATCAGGAGGAAGGGAAGAGAAGCTGGCTGTGGGTTTCTTTTTTTACTGTTGAATGAAGAGCATGCCTATCCACCCCATGAAGGTGACCTCCATTTCAGGATCCAGGGGGATTGCTCCTCCTTGCACTCCCACTCTGCAGCTCTGTCCAGTTTTTCACACCCTGGGTCTGGCTGCATACCTCTGCCATGTATTTCACATCCAGCCTGTGCTCTACATTTCTTTTCCTAGTGCTGAAAGCTTCAGAGGTGCAAAAACTGAACCAGGCTGATTACTTCATAAGTAGGAAGAAGTTCCCCTTTGTCTGCAGGGTGTTTGGTGTGTGATCTCAATGCAGGCACTTGAATGCAGTGCTGAAAAGGTAGTACAAAAGGAATGCGTGTAGGATGGACTGTTTGCTGGAGTTTAGTACTTTCAAAGCTGAAAAGTGGAATGTATGAAGGAAAAGCAACATAGCTTGCCTGAGTTTTAGGTACATCCAGTTGGCCATCTCAGAATCGTGAGGGGTGGGTCTGTTTTCACCTTTGGAGTGTTAATGTCAAAAAGCTCTGAGATAGCTCAGCCAGCCTTGCAAACAAGCAGTCATAGAATGAAACAGCAATGTGACACCAGCCTATTTTTATCCATGTCTTAGGTGAGAGGCAATACAGTAATTACTGTCTCTCTTTGGATATGAGACAATTGGGAGAGAAAAAAAAAAAAAATCATCATGAACTATATGGTACTTTGTTATCTTTCAGGTTTTCAGACAGGTGGTGGTATGATGTGTATGATTTTTATTTTTTTTTTCCAGAGGAAAAATGGAAGTTAAAGAAAGGACTGTTCCTTGTTTTGGTAAGGCTCAAGAGCAGCAGAGACCAAGGACTTTGCCACTGGTACAAGGCAGTGCTTTGGTAAAGGAAGAGGCTCAGATGGAATTGTGTATATCAATTCAAGTTAGCACATAGTAGTTTTTCCCTCTTCAGGCAAACAATTGGGCTAGGGTTAAAGCCACCAGTTTTCATGGAGAATAGAAACTGCTCCAGAAGCACGTTGTGTCGGGTCAAGTGCTGTTCTCCTGCTGTAATGCTTTGACTCTTAGCTTATAAATTAGACAGCAAATTTAGTAGTTTATCCCAGTAGCAGTCCTGCTCTAGAAACAGGAGTATGTACACCTCTTGTCTTTTACAGATAGATATCTATATCTATATATATATATAGATATATATATATATATATATGCTTTATATCTATGTAAGTACTGCTCACCATCCCTACCACCCTCATCCATGGAGGTTTCCTGGAGGGATTTTTGGTGGTCTGCATTGCTGCTCCACTTGTCTGAAAGAAAAGAAACAGCAGGGGGCTGTAAGAGCAGAGCTGTTTCATGAGGGAGGACACCTGGGAGCTGAGAGGGAGTCAAGCACAATCCAAACCCTCGGTGATGGTTCATTGTGCCATAGGGGATTAAGCCAGGAGGCAGAGCCCTGGACAAGGTGAGGGGATGAACCTGGTGAGGGTCCAGCCCAGACCGCCAGGAGATACTGGCGGAGAAAGGGCTGGAAACTGAGCTACAACCCAGGTCCAAGATCCAGCCAGGAGACAGACCCAAGGCAAGGACTGGGTGCTCAGAGCCAAGCAAAGGTGGCTTCCTGGTGGGTCTCATCAAGGTCACTGAGGCCTAGGGGATCATAAGGACCTCAAAAGCTGTTGCAGATTGGAGCCCAGCACCCCTGGCAGCTCTTACTCAAGGATAGTAAGTCTTAAATACCGATCATCCATGTGTCCCTAAGGTCCATTCATGAGGGAGCAGGCCCTTGCCAGCAAAACCCCATCAGAATCACACAAAGCCCTCAGATCCCCAGTACTGGCACAACAGATATTATCTCTGACGAGGAGGGCCGTGATCATTCCGTTTCCTCCCGTGCAAATGGGCTGGAATGGGAAATGGAGATGAGGGTATTGTTTGTCCCTCCCCTTTGCTTTTTCTTCCCAAATGCATAAGTGCCGTTGCATGTTTCCTCTTCTGGGTAGCGTTCCAGAATAAATACTTGATTTCCCTTTGCTTTATTATTTCTCCTCTGTGTTTTTATATCAACCACAAAGACTTAATCTGAAACACACACAGGAAAAAGGGAAATTATTGCTACTGTTTTCAGAGGTAATCAGTTTAATGTCAAATTCATGTGGATTTCTTCATAATGAAGAGAACAAATTGAGCTCAAATTCAAACAGTGGGAATCTGAGTCAGAGAGGAAAATTAAAATGAAGAACATTAATATCCTGATTTCTAACCCAACCGAGACCTGATTGTTTCCTAAATGAAATCTCCCATCAAATTCCTTCCACCCACCCAAAAAAATAATTAAGCTGTGATTTCCAGGCTGAAGTCGTATCTGCACTGTGAATTCAGTGGGGACAACTGTGTGTATTGCAGAATTATTTTCAGGTGAATAAATTTTCCCGCATTTTTCGGAAGCAGTTATTTAGAAAACACCAGTAGAAGGTTAAATTCTTCCTTTGGTAGGAGACAGTCACTCTGGAAGACAGGAGGTGCAGGTTAGCACTGAGACAGTGCAATGAGTCAGGTTTTTGTCACTAAATCTGCCCTTTCTGCTGAGAGATGAGGGCTGTTGGATGTGTCTCAGCGTGCAAGATCAGGAAGTTTCAGTTTAGTTGTCTTCAGGGATGGTGGGTGCCATGGCGTGGACATCACTGGCCAGTACAGCAGTGAAAATGGGGGATTTAGTGTGCTAAAAAGCACAGGCAAGTAGGGGAGGAGGGAAAAAGAAAAAAAAAAAAAAAAAAAAAAAAGGAGAAGAACTGGATTCCCCAGGGATCTCAAACGCCGTCTCTGGTACACTTCAAATTGCAATTGCTGCTCATTATAACCGATTTGCCCGTGCTGACTCCTTGCTGCCTTGATAAAGCAGAGAGAAGGTGGAAATTTGGACGGTGAAAGTGCTACTGTTGTCATGCATCAGCCTTTCTCAAGATGCCTGTTTGCTCCTTGATGGATTAATGTGACCGGCGTGATAGAGACATTTCTGTTAAATTTATGTTGCATATGAAACAAATAGCAAGCAGCCAAGTTCTAGGAGAGGTGGAAGTGCCTCTGCTCCTCTTGATAGGATATTCAGAGGACACCACCAAATGATCTGTCAGTCTGTCTACACACTTCTTGCCTACTCTGAGTAACACCTATGGCTTTTCTTGTGGCTTGAAGATATTAGAGAATAAATATTTCCTCTGTTTTCTTTCCATTTGTTGTCTTTTTACAATTGGCAGCAAACAGTGCCGCAGTTCCTCCCGTTAAGTCAGTCAGCTTTCATGTCATGTCTTTTAGAGAGGTCATTTTAGGGTGTGGGGACTTACTCACCTTAAATTAGTGAGTTGTGGCTACATGAACATGTGTGTTGGCAGCAGTGTTAATGGTCACTTTTTTTCCCCATTATTTCTTGTTCCTGGTGTGGTTCAGTGCAGAGGACTCACAGGATGTCCAAGGTGCCTACAGTTGCTCTCCTTGTTCATAAATGCATCTGTAGGTGCCTAAAGGGAACTCACCAAAATATTCATCGATATAAAAATACACATTATTCTTGGTTTCTGAGCACTTAACAGCTCAAAGACGATTGGACTAAAGGAAAGCGTCTGTCTTCTGGAGACAGTTTGGTCTTGTGAGTACCATCACTGCACAGCTGGGTATGTGGTGCAGAGCAAGAGCCGCGTCTGTTTAATGCTGAACACCCCCTAGAGATGCTTTAAAAGCTTTGAGCTCTGTTTTCAGTCATGCTCAGGGTTTGATGGATGTAAATGCTGGGGAATTATCAAAGCTGAACCTGGGATGGCCCTTGTCAGGGACAGCAGCCTCAGTGACCATTCAGAGACCATCATCTGTCAACGGGCAAAGCTCACTTCTTTATTGTCATTGCTTCAAATCTAAAACACGGCACTCTTTCCCCCAAACCTGTCCCTCTATGCAGAGTGCTGAGAGGTGTCGGTGCCTAAACATTGCCTGTGCTGACCATTGCTGAACTGGCAGGGGCAAGGTGCTGCATCAGCCTGAGGGATGCAGCAGTCCTTGCCCTCGAGCATCATTCTTCATATTGCAAAGCCCTTAGTCCCAGGAAATTTATTCTGTATTTCAAGGGATCCATCAGTCCTGGAGCCTGGAGGCCTCTGGTTTAGCCAGAAACAGTGGCAACAGTGCCAGTCTCTTCCCTCTCTGGAATGTGATTAGATGTTGAGTTTCTATTATTTTTGAGTCAAGGCTGCGACTTGAGAAGCGGGGTTTTTGGAGGTGCTTAAGTGTCCCCTGGTTGTTTGGTGGAAATCAAGGGGTAAGAAGCAGGGTAGAATCCCTGATAGCTCTTGGCTGCTAATCCAGAGGCAGCCTGTAGCCTGTTCTCTAGCATCTCATCCAACCCCAGCTGCTCAAATGCTGCAGCTCCTGCTCTTCACTGGGCACATTGGTGTTCAAGGGTCCACACTGTCCCAGCACCCTGAGCGCTTGTGTTGGTGCTCACAACTCCAGGGACAGCCTGCAAAAGAAATAGCGCAGTCAATTTATATCAGAACTTCAAAACTTCAATTTTATCCACTACAGGAAGCTGTTCCTTCACCTCCCCATCTCACCACCACCGGCATTTTCCTAATGAAGCTCTTTGGTTTCATCCCCCCTGCCCTTCTGCTTCTTCTGTTCCCTCTTGTAACTCATACAGACACACTTACCCTCCCCTGACCCCCTGGATACCCCTTCCTGGGGCCCATTGCCCAGATGGAAGGTGTATTTGGAGGGAGTAATCCACATGCCATTGCACCAGTTCTGTCACAAGGGATTGCTGTTTGTAAGCCAAAGATCTCTGCAACCCTGTTAAGCGACTGTTGGTTTGGCTAAATGTCAGCAGCTGGCCTCAAAATGACCCATCCTGATAATCACGTATGAAGTAAAGAGAAGTTCCAGGTAGGTGACAGCAGAGGAATATTTTCTCTTTATAAGGGAAAGTCATCAGCTTCTGGTGGTTTCTGTCTTTTTTTTTTTTTTTTCCCTCTCTTTTCAATCAGCTGTACATTTTATGCTAGAAAAATTATGATTTTCTGCATCAAGGATCAAAACTTAGGGAGTTTAACTCTTATTTCTGCCTGTGTGCAAAATTAATCCCATTGTTGGTATTCTCCTGGTTTATTTTGCCTCTCTGCTGCCTGGGACTGAGTTAGCTGAGATTTGTTGCAGTGATTTCACTGAGTGACATGACATTCTTCCTTTGGGAGATATTATGAACTGGCTTTGATTTTAGGATTGACAGCCATATAATTGGAAGTTCAGTCATTAGGTGGATCAGCTTTAAAGAGGAAAAGTAAGGGCAAGGCAATTTCTGAAATCAGAGCAGGCTTTGGGGAGTATTAGATCTGGCAGAGCATTGCTGCAGAGCAGTCTTAATATGATGACTGTGAAGGAGGAAGGAAGGAAGCATAGCTGCTTTTACAGATTCCTGTAAGCATGGTCCAATTTTCACCACAGGCAGGGCTCTCTGCGCATCTTGAGTAAGGCCTCAGGTTTAGGGAGAAATAATCATAATCAAGATACAGTGTAGTATAAACCCTTGTAAGGGGTAGTGGTAGAAATGTCCCATCCTGGGACAACGTTTCTGCTCCAGGCAGTAAAAAAGTAATTAGCGAGTGAGCAAATACTAATAAATCAATGCGGACTAGCTGTGTGTTTTGAACATGGCCTGCAGATGATAATCCAGCAGAGGTTTGTCATCTGAAATCATTGCCGAAGAAAGGAAGGGAAGAAAAAGGGGCAAAGAAATACTTTTGCTCCCCTGTCTCTGCATAAAAGCACAGGATGTTTCATGTGGCAGAAGATGGCCCAGAGCTTAACAACCTCATTTGCTGAAACTCCATTTCACTGCAGTCAGTATTAATAGCTTCACAATGAATAGATTAGATGCTGCAAGTGACAACAAACCTATTTGAGAGAAATTTAATAGGGAAGTTTATTGAAGTTTATTAACTGAATCCTGTTGGCTATTATAAGAACAGAGCTCGATAAATCTAAATGTCAGAGCATTTGTTGGAAGGAACTTGGAAAAATGCTGAAAATACCTGCTGTCCTCCAGCAAATATGTGTGGTTTTGCTTGTCATAATTGCATTTATTGTTAGAACAAATTGTGAACACATGGAAGACCAGAATTTATTAAATACTTGAAAGCTCTACCTGTAGAAAAGGACACTGTGGAATGCTGGTAAGGAAAGTCTCAAAGAAAACTAGAGCTTTGACTCCTGCAAACCTACTTTTGTTTCCCTGGGAGCAAAATAGAATAAGTTAATACTGAGTAAAGTATAAAACCAGCCAGAGTTTACAAACTGAAATCAGTGCAGAGAGGCTATTCCAGTGACATTCAAGTCTGAGCTATTTACTACATTTAGGGTAAGGCGGTTTGTGTTGTGGGGTTGTTTTAATGAACACTTCGAAGAAGACTGAGATCTTACCACATCATTTGTGTCCAAGCTAAACCATGTCCCCTGATACCTCAGGAACTGTTCTACCCTCAGGGAATGGTCCCATGTTCTTCCTGGCTGTCACTTGGCCCTGCAGGGTAGTCTGAAGTCAAGGACATGACCTGCAGGAAGCTGAGGGACCTGGTTCATGGTGGATGTAAACCACAAGATAAGCTGGGTGCTTCAGGAATCAGAGCAGGCAGGAGTACAGTGCTGTGGCCTTACCTTGTGGAAAGGGAGCTGCATTGATGGCAAAATAGAGAGGAAACAGCATTGAGATTCATTGGAAACACAGCAGTACATGTATTTTCTTCCAAAACAAACAAAAAAAGCCCAAGAAAATCTACATTTTGGAATTGCTGGGTCAGAGGCAAGGAAACATTTTGTTATGACTCAGATGTGCTTTTTCGAAACTATTTCTGTTTCTACTCTAATAAAAAGTTAAAATAATACAAAAAAGTCAAAGTCAGCTTTCATACCAGCCACTCTTCTGGAACAAAAAGTGAAAACACCTAATTTGGACAATACTGATTTGCATGGACAGTTTTTTTAATCACTGAATAGTTCATCCAATTAAAATTTTAAGCTGGTCCATTCTCCTTTCTCAGCAAAACTGCTCTTTTGTCACATTTGCTGGGCAATGGGAGAATCTCCCCAGTCCCCTGCTAAAATGCACATACCAAAAACATTTTGGTATGCAATTGAAAAGACTAGAAGTCAAAGAATATACATGGTGGTGGTGTTGCCTGTGCAGACAGATGATCCCGGTTAAAGCAGTGCTGCTTAAACCCTTTCAGCCAGGCAGAGCCATGGTGAGTGACAGTATTATTCAGAAAATGTGGAGGATTTTCAGTTGAATCCATTTTCCTTCCAGCTGCGTAGATCATGCAGATGATTCAAGATAACCTGTGTGGCTTTGTCAGCCAGATGCCCACAAGAAATGTTTTTGAATTTTATTCCTGAGTGATGCAGTCTAGAGTCTGGAAACATGTGGTTGTCATCATAATTTTCATCCTTTGCTTTCAGTGAGTGAATAAACCATATTTGTGTTTAACAAGGTGCCATTTTCCCATACATTACATACGTCATTACACAAATCTCTTCTAAAAAATTATCATTACGTTCAATGCTGTCCTGCATCAAGGCCATCAGTTTCTACCTTAGAAAGGAAGGAAAAAGGGTTTCATTTGGTTGCATTCTGTCATTAAATAATACCCACTTTCATAGCCACAGAAATCAGCTAAGTGTAGCTATCTGAATCCTTTGTGTCTGGTTACAGTGATGTTTAAAATTGTGGGATTTTCATCTTGTTTGTCTTGGTTGGTTTTCCTAACAGCGTTTCTCAGTTTGCAAGTCAAAAGTGCAGCCTTCCAGATCTCCCCCTGCACCCTGAGCACAGGCCGTGGCTTCTCCTGGCCTTTTAAATCAAGTATGGCTGGATCTCTGGTGCTTGAATCATGAGGATCACCGATGCTGTGAGAGAGGCAGGAGCATCTGTGTGTTAACCCAGCGAATATTTGCCTTCTGAAAGACCATCATCTCTTTCTCCTTGTGATCACGGCCTGCAAATCCTTCACTTGGGGAAATCTAGTGTCAGGAATCCTTGAACTGAGCACTGGCCTTTCCAGAAACCCAAATTAGAATTAGTAACTTTAGGTATTAGAGCTGACCTGGTAGCTGTGTTTTGCTTTGAACTTTGGTTGAATACCAGTGGAAACAAGGAGACGTGGGACTGTAGTTGTACCAGTGTGGTACCAGGGAATATTTTTGTAGAGGTGTGAGTTCAGCTGTTAAATGTTTGCTGGTTGTGATGATATCATCAGGCTGTAAAAGTTGAACCCGTGGGTTTAAACCCATCTTTTTTCCAGCCCCAAACTGATGCTCCCACGTGTACACAGCATGATAGGGGTTTGGAAACAGAATGCATTTTCTTTCAGTAGGGTGACTTTGATTAGCAGAACTAAAGGTGGTTCAGCACAGCTGGATAGAAGGCGGTTCCCCCAACTAAATAAAGAATTGAGGCTGTGTGCTGGGCTTAGGTGGTTCAGCAAGATGGCAAAGGAGGGGTTTATATAGGGGCTGCTGTTGCTGGAATGTAGGAAAGCAAGGATGACACAGAGCTTTGGAGTTTGCTGGGAGAGATCTGTATTGCAGCAGACGCTGGGAGCCGAGGATCCAGCAGTAAGTGAATAAATAAAAGTAAGTGATGATAACTGCTGCCTGCGGAGGGTATTAGGCACGTTGCCAAAACCGTGCCAGACAGCTGCCAAGGGTCCCATCCCAAGAGTGCTCTGACATGGAGGAGTTTCCAGGTGGTTGACAGGCACTTGCAGCCCTGATCTTTCTGGTTTTTAGGTCCCTGGACATGCACTGACCCTTATAATTGCAGCCCCCAGTGATGCACACCTGCACACAGGACAGCAGAATAACCCTCCTGGTGTTTTGGGAGAGCATGCTGCTATAATCCCATGCTTACTTTCTTAGGGTTTTGTTGGCTTTCTATTACCAAGGCCATTTTCATGCAAATGAGGTCATAGTTCTGTAGTCTACCTGCTCCTTCTGCTCCTGCCTCATCTGCAGATCTAATCCGCTCTTCCTAATAGTCCCAATGGTTGCTATAGCAATGATAAAGTGGTATAAAAAAATCAGGATGATACTTAAATATACGGCTGGCATTACATTTTTCTTTTGTCTGGGAAAGAGAAACCAAATTATGAGGGGTTTGTTGTTTCTTTTTTGGGGGGGAGAGGGGTTTGATTTGGTTTGTTTTGTTTGGAGGGGCTGGGGGGTTGGTGTACTACTGTTTTATCTAAAGGTTTAACTTTGGGCTTTTTGGACCCTGGATGCAATCCTCTCTTGGCACCCTTTTAGGCTGGGAATTTTCAATTCAAGAGCAGTTAGTAAGAAGCAAGAGCCCAAATTTGTGAATACAGGGTACATATCATTTTGTATTTAAGATGCCAAAGTTACACTTATTGTGTTGTGCAGACTATGAAGTTTGCCAGCTCACCATGATGGGAACCTGCTGCTGAGTCCTTAGGGCCCAGTTGGGTCTCTGAAAGTATTAAAAGTTATCTGAACATGTTAGCAGAGGGTTTGTTTTGGATTTTCACCAGGAGACTTTGAAAGTGGCATTTTGAACAGTAAATTAAAAAATCTTATTGAAATGAAGGGAGAGGAAAGCAGAAGATGGCATTTTTTTGCTCAGTTGCTGCATACAGGAATGGGTGGCTGTAGTACCAAGCCCTGTCTTTTACACACCCAAGAGCAGAAATCACTTATTTATTCTGTATTTTCAACTTTTTTTGGCCAAGTCTGTAGTCAGAATCATGGATCTGTATTAAAAGTTGACTGAAAGGGCCATATTTGTGTGAAGTCAGATCATTACAGAGCCCACCACGCTGGCAAATGTCAGCAAGCAAAACCTATATTTAAGTGCTCACACAGGCTGATCCCTTCTTTCTTGTCACAATCCGAGAGCATCCCTCGTGCAAAACAGCTTCTCCTGTGCTGGCATGGTGGGATCAGCTTATTCCTGCCTGCTGGGGTTCACTAGACATGATCAGGCCATGGATATATTGAGCAAGATGCTCTTTCTGGCAGCTGGCATTTAAAGGCACCTCAAGCTAAAGTGCTCGAAAGCCCACCGTGGATATATTTTTCATATCAATTCTCATAGGGACTGAGTTGGAGATTGAGTTAAATCTCAGATGGAAGGATTATATCACTTCTGAGTTTATGGCTGGTATTAACTCTGGATATTCTCATTACTTGTATAAAAGTGAGCCCCTTTTTGAATCTTTTATGGCCTGGCTTGATTAAAAGTGGGATGAAAGCAGAAACAATTTTAATGGCCTTAGTGCTCACCGGTATAAAACTAGCACAAGAGGAGAAATGGTTCCTACAGTCTCTCATCCCAGATGTATGTGAGATTGAGAGAAAACACATTACCAGAAAGAAAGAATTGACTCATTTACCTATTAGTTACATTCAAGGTTACTTAGTTAAGCGTTCATATAATGTTTTCTTACAGGAGACAGCTTTGTTTCCTTATTTTCAAACACAGCAGCTCATCTTGCTTTCCATCAGCATAGACAAAAATATCAGGTGAGAGAAAACAAGTCTTTTTTTTCCAGCTGCATGTATTGAGGAGCCTCCCTGGCATGCAGCCCCCATACAACGCTGCCTTCTACTTTGTCCTGTGCTCAAAAGACCGATTAAGTGATCCGCTAATGCCATATGCCTGGGGCTGGGAAGTGCTGGGGGCTGATGGAGAGGCAAGAAACAGTCTGCTCTCTCCTTTACCTGCAAAGACACGGGGAAATGCCAACCCAGGCCTGCATACAAGCACGGCAGGAGGCAGCCTCCACTTAGCCTGAGGTTTGGCCGGTTTTTGCCTTTCTGTAAATAATTAGTAGGGGTGAGCTTTCAGAGAAATCCCTGCTAAAGGGATTTGTACCAGCCAGAGGCCTTCAGGGCTTATGTGTCCTCATCAATTGCATCCAAGGAGATTGGACCCAGTGTGCTACATACCTTGCAAAGGCAGCCTTCACCTCAGCACGGGGCCACCTCCACACCTGAAGGAGGCAAATGGAGTCTCCATGCCTCAGACACTGGTAAAAGTATTCCTGAAAGGGTTACTGGTTTTGAGGATTGGCGTTTCAGTTACTTCTTTGGGTTGAGGCTATCAGATGTTGGTGACAGCCAGGTCACCTGAGCCCTCTGACAGTCCTGTCCCAACTAGCTCTAGTTGTTCCACCAATGACTTATTTTCCTGGTGGAAAGGTTTTGTCTTTACAGTTTAGTTCTGGAGGTTAAAAACCATGGTCGTCCTTACTGCCCCAGAACTCAATGGGAATGGCCCTGAAGGGCAAGTTTTTTATTTGGTCATGTCTCTGGAGATTAGATGTTCAGAGCAAGGGCTTAAGGGGTTTTCGTCCTGTAGGTCAGCTAAAAGGTGGGGGGAGACTTTGCTTCCTGGGTTGATGCGTGCAATAGGAATTGAGGTAGGTCTTGGCAGCCACCTGCTAAGCCATGATGATCCCAAAAAACACGGGTCTAGAGGCTGCGTTTCCAAGGGATAAACCAAAGAGCAAAGGACATCTGCTGGGCTGAGTGCTTGGAAACAGCAGCAAAGAGGTGCAGGGGTGGGTAAACAAGGTGTTTGTGGGACGCACAGAGAGCCTTGGGACATGCACTTTGTGGCCACTCTTATTCCTGATAGGAATGCCAGACGGAGCTGCAGTGCTGTCACCTTCCAGGGTGGATTCAGGTGGTTGTGGATGTTCTTGATGGTGGTATCAGAGAAACAGCTGAAGTGATACTTCCCCTCTTAGGCATGAGAAACAGCTGCTGTCTGAGAAATTCTGAGAGCCTTTGGAGAGGCTGCATTCTCCATCCTTTCTCTATAATTCTGCTTTTTTGATTTAGATCTGTTGTGAAGGAGTGGTAAAAGAGATCCTAGCACATAGTGGGAGTTGAATGTGCTGTTGTCTGTTAATCATTATATATATTTTTTTTATTATTATTATTCATTTGGCACTTTCCGGAGAGTTTTTCCCCCCACATTGTGTAGGCTGCCATCTTCCTTTCTTTCTTTGTAGCAAGCATGTGGGCGCAGCCTTGCTTACACTCCGAGCAACTGGGGAACCACCATAAATGTAGCTTAATCCGCTTTCTGATACATTTTCTTTTGCGTTGGTTTGGATTTGTGCATCGTCAGTAACATCTGTTCTGCTTTAGCGGCATACAGTTTTCCGAGTCTAATTAGCTGGCTGCTTGTAATCAGGACTATTTCAACTGTTGTCATTCTGAATGTTCTTTTTCCCTTTTTTTTAATACCACATTTGCCTGATTGACCTTTTTTGTTGTTTTTTTTTCTCTGTCTTTCTATCGGGCTGCTCCAGGAGCCATGGCTAATCATCTTATAACCAATGCTCTGCTTCGTCCTCATGGCACTAACAACCCTTATAATACATTGCTCGGGGAATCGGCGGTCTATAACAACCCTTCTGTCAGCATGTACAACGCACAAGGTGTGCTGGAGTTTCTCTCTAATTTTTCTAGTGAGAATTCCATTTTCTGTGGCTTATTTTGGCCCATTTCTTTCTTTTTTTTCTTCTTTTTTTTTTTTCCTCTCCCCACACACACACACCTTTTTTTTTTTTTTTTTTTTTTTGGAACTGGGCACAAAAAAAGATCCCCTCCCCTGCCTTTCATTTCAATGCATCTTTCCACCTTCCAGATGCTGTTTTTCCATGAGCAATCCAATTCACTTTGAAAGACTCTCGTCGGTTTTACTCAAAGCATTCATAGTGTTTTGATTTTGATTTTTTTTTTTTACTCAGTCTCCTTGCTTTTGTATTGTTTTGGACTTGTGCGTGTGTGTGTGTTTTGTCGGACACATCCATTCCTCTCTTTGTTGTCAGTGCATTTCCTTGTTAAACCATTCATTTCAGAAACAGGAACACCGCTGAAGGTAAGTGAAGCTAAACTGGCCTTTGCCACCAAAGCTGTTCTCATTTGAAAAGGCCTAGAGAAATGTGGTCAGCAGTGCACTGGTTTTCACAGGGAGTGAAATGCAAAATAAAACAAAACTGCCCTTGATCTCTAAGAAAAATGACAGTTGAAGCAAGGAGTGTAAGCCAGTTCCAAAGAGCAGAGCTGAGATAAGAAATGTTTTGCCGTTTGCATTTATACATTTTATCTGTGCAACTAGGGAAAAAACTAATAGAAAAAAGGTGTAGTGAATCTAGATAATCTTTTATATCCTCCTTTTGGCAACAGAAGAGAGACAGGCAGAGTCAGTTGTACCTAATGGAGGTTTCTGCTATGGAAATCACTCTCTTGTCACCTACGTGTTTGTCTCTGCTCTGGCTTCTGTGGGAAAGGAATGTTTGTGAGCTGATGTCCTGGTGCTTCTGTGAGGGAGAGGCACATGTGTTTACGTAGGGCCTGAGGAGGAGATGGGGAGTGTGGAGCTCTGACAGCTCTTGTCTCTTGGTAGCTCCATCCTGCTCTGCCCCTTCCATGGGATTTTTTTTTTTTTTTTTTTTGGTTTTACTTGTAACGTGGCTGAATCACTGCAGAGTAGCACTGCATTCCAGTGCAAGTGTGCTGGGACTCTGTCAGCTCTCTACTCTCAACAAAAGCATCACTTCCCAGTAAAGCATATCCAAGAAAGGGAAAATAGTGATGGTTATAATGCAAGCAGGAAAGCCCCCTTTGTATCTATGGCAGCATGTTGTTCATGACAGAAATAGATGTTGAACTGTATTAGTAGGGTATTTGCATTCAAAGCACAAGGAAAGCACACGTGTCTGACCTTTTTGCTGTTTATCAATTTCCTAAACTATGCTAACTTTGTGCTATAAATTTGCTTCCAAGAATGCTTTTTTAAAAGGGGACTACTGTTAAACATGAAATGCTCTGAATTTTAAGAATTTCAGTGTACTGCAAATGTTGAAATGAGCTTTGATGTTCTGACTAGTTCCTTGCATGATAACCTTGAGGTGTGGGAGTCTTTTAAATCAAATGGCAACAGGTAATGCTGGGTGAGCATTTGCCTTAAGAGGAGTCCTGATGTTCAGGTCTGGGTACTTCAGCTGAATCCAGGTGATTTGGGCAGAAATGTGTGTTACATGTATTTTAATAATTTTGTGTTCTTCAAATTTTTAATACTAGAACCTGATACAGTTACCTGAGCTAACAAATGTTGTTCCACAAAAATAACTTTTTTTTTTTTTTTTTTTTTGCAAGTGCTATTCTGTTCAACACAGATAAGTAACAGAGAAACCTATCCTGGCTTCATCCATGGGAGGTGAAGAAAGAGAATGGGACCAACACTGGTCCCATTTAAGCTCCTGGAGCTTTTCCATTGACTTCAGAGGGAGCAGAATCCAACCCATTCTTTTAAGGAATTAGTGAGCAAGTTAATTAGTTACCACAGAGCTGGTATAGCTATTAGTTTTCAAACTGGTTAGCTCCCTGGACAGTTGCAAACTGTGAATATTAGGAGATCCTGTGGCAGAAATGAAGGGTATCAAAACCAACCAGGCCTATTGGTCTTGGTGGCCCTTTGGGGTTTACAGATGCTGCACCAGCAGGAATGCTAAAGCCAGGAGAGTGCATTGTAAAAGTAGATGCTGTCATCATCTCTGGGTGTGCCTTGGTGGCTGTGGTTGGTGTGCAGTGAGGCATTGTTAGCTAACACTATCCAGCTAACTCACTCCACATCACTAAAGCTGTAATTTTTTGTTTGTTTGTTTATTTTTGGTTTTGTTTGTTTTTTGGGGTTTGGGTTGGTTGTTTTTTTTTTTTTTTACCTTCATGTACCATTTCTGGTTCTGGCCCTGGATGGGGCAGGACACCCTAAGGAAAAAGAGACTGATCTGGTCCACCTGTTTCTTTTCCCTTCCCCAGTTACATCTTTTAAATTATCGTCTCTGCTTAAGCCAAAGCTGCCACATCTGTGGTAGACAATCACCAGGGGCAGGAAGTCCTAAAAATTACCCTTGGAAGGAGGGGGGGAGTCAGACCCTAAAAGGCCAAAATCCCATGTTCCAGTGGCATGTGAGTGAGTCCTTGATAGGACACAGAGTGTAGAGGAAGGAGGAGGTGGTAGATGAGGGGCCGAGTGCTTACTGTCATTGGAAGCCGAGGGACATACACTGGCTCAGTCTCTCCAAAGCAGGAAAACATCCCAACACCTTTTGTCAGAACTAATTTTGAGAGAAGGTGCTCACAAGCAGTAATTTTCATTAACAAAGTCTGCTTAAAATCCAACGTGCCACAGACCGCTGAAGAGTGGGAAGCTGAGCGTTATCATTGCCTCTTCATCTTATTCTCTGACTTTTCTTGTTTTAAGCCTTTCTTAATAGTTTCATTTAGCAAAGCCATTATTCAAACTACTGTTCCTCTTTCTTTTGTTTCTTTTTTTTGCCAAGTCCATGTAGTTTGCCATATGTTTAGTTAAAGTAAAAATCAGACTTACCAAAGTTTGTAAAATGCCAGCAGCCCCATGATGAGCAAAGTCATACTCTTACAAAGCACTGTTGCAAAAGATGGATGGCAAAACATTTTCAGTAGAGGAAACAGATTTCAGTTTCAACTGCCAGGGGTTGTTATACCTAACAGAAGTAAAGCCCTTCATTATAAGACTTTGGAAGTGACAATGACAGTGCCTGTCTTTTCAAGCATGACCGTTACCAGCTTTAGACTTTTCTTAAATTTCCTGGCATTATTTCTTCATTTGTGTTGCACGCTGAGCATTTTATAATGGCATTGGAAAACAATTTAAATGTGATAATTTTAAAAATAAAAATGTAGACTATTGAATATTGTGCATAAAATATTTTTTTCCTGTCTAAAATGTCAATATTTTTAACCTGAAATAAACCTTGTAACAAATTCATGTATTCTGGGCAGTGGAAATTATTTCCGTTAACTCTCTTCTGCATATCATCAATTTGCTTTTTACTCATGTTTCTCCTACTGTCGCTGTAAGCTTACTTGTTGTTTTTTCTTTCCTTTTCTTCATGCTGTCGTTTAGAGCCCTACAGAGAGACAAGTATGGGAGTAAAGCTAAACATTGCATATCAAATGTAATTTTTTTTAGTTCACTTTTATTGCATCACATATAGATGATGTAGTTAATAAAGGAAATTAATCTCACAATTTTGAAATCGAAATACTATGAATAGACATGTATATATATATGTGTATGCGTGTGTATGTATGTATGTATATATATATATGTATGTGTACATATATATATAGATGAGATTAGGTGATGCTTTCTTTGTTTATTTCTCATCTTTGTGGTATTGTTTACCCAGCATAGTTTCTCATTTAGTTGTGTATGCTTTTTTTTTTTCCCCCCCAACTTCATGTTTTTATTTGCGAGGTCATGGCATTTTTATACGGCGTGTTTCATTGCAGCCCCCACTCTGTTCTCACCTGCAATGCCTCCCATTTTATTTCTGCACCAAACCCCAGATCTATGCATTGGCAGCAGGAGCGCAGTGCTCAGCGCCTCAATGCATACGTTACTCAACGTAACCATTAAACAGATGCTGTTGTTCCTGTCACCCATTGCATATGGCCCTCCCCCAGAAATGCTCACTTTTCATTTCTCCCCAAGCATCATGACTCGGTTGGAGAGCTTTCACCGTGAAAATCAACGGCTTTGCTCTATGTCTGTGATGGCTAGTTGATTTTTTGGCATAGCTCCCTCATTTGCTGGGGAACCCAGGATACAGCAGCACCTTCTAAGCTTCAGAAACCTAAAAGGTGACCAACACATTTGGGGCATTTCACTCAAAAGCAAGAAGAAGCCTTCAGTAGCGCTTTCCAGCCCTTGACATACAGCAACTACTCCATCGCAGATATAGACTGAATCCTGTATTTTCAGAAGGTACACATGCCATGTACTAAGCATGGTATGAGCAACTGTTCATCTGAAATTGTCAGTTTAATGGCTTCTCTGATCCACTGTGCCTTGCTGGGAGTTGCTTGCCAGTTTTTGGCAATGCCTGAAGCACTTAGCTGAAAGGTCAATAAGTTACTTCATGCATCCCCACGCCTGCTCTCCTTCCAAGGAGACCACTGATCCCAAAAAAGAAAGTGTGGTGGCTTAACTGCTGAGCCTAATTTTCTTCTCCCTTGCCCCCTCACGCTGGCATTGCTCTCAAAGCACTTCCCTGCCATCCCCCACAGTGCTTTGGGAAAGAGCTGACCTCCAGCCTTACATTGTCAGCATTGAGACACCTATGGAGATGCAATAGGCAGTTAGAGCAGGGACATCCCGAGACCCTCTCAGGTAACCATGAGCCTACCATACCATGGCAGTGATGGTACTTGCCGTACCCTCTGCTGAACCCACTGCTTTAACTTTGCAGGTGGAATAGGAGCTATTTTTAAAGGCCTCACAAGACCCCAGAACAGCTGCCTCCAACATCAATTGTATTAGAAAATCCCCCCCTGGCCAGTGTGGAGTAAATTATTTTAGTTATGCCCTTAAGCCAGAAGAGGTAGGTCATTTAGCTTTGTTTCAGAAAATCCTGGGCCAGGAAGCACTTTGTGCCTCCCCCTTGCTACTCCCTGAATCCTGCCATTCAGTCCTTATGTCTTTATTTATCCTGACAGCCTGCCCAGTGAGAGAGAGAGCAGACTTTTTTCCCTCTAGGACGGATGCAATTCCAAAGTTTCAGGGGTTATTAGCCTGGGCTGCAAGTCCTTTTCCCTCAGCTGAGAGGAATTGTCCCCTTCCTCCAAAGCTCCTAGAGCCAGAGCAGTTGGGACCGGCTCAGGGTCATGAATTTTTCAGCTCCCCCAGGAATACATAGAGCACAAGAGCTGTAGGAGAATACTGGCCAGGAGAGATTATCCTTCCGGCTGGATGTTGCCACATCAAGTCACACACTTGACAGTGCTTTCCATTTTTTTGGTGGGAAGCCCTTGACCACCAGCTGGTTAGATGGAGCTGCGCCCTCCCATTTTGGCCGTGACGCTCTCCTTGCTGCCCAGCCCCAGCAACCGCGGCAGCCTAGGAAGGGGGTTTGAGTGTGCACGTCCCGCATGAGTGTCCTGTTTGTACAAGTCACCCTCTCTTGTGTAATGTTTTTCAGAGGGGCTTCTGAACAATGCCAGGGATACAAGTGTCACGGATACTCTACCACTGAATGGTAATCACGGCAACAGCTACAGCATCGCCAGCGGCGAGTACCTCAGCAACTGCGTGCAAATCCTTGACCGCGGGTACAACCACACGGAGAACGCCCTCGAGAAAAAGATCCTGAAGGAACTCACCTCCAACTACATCCCTTCCTACCTGAACAACCATGAGCGCTCCAGCGAGCAGAGCCGCAACTTGATGAACAAACTCGTCAACAGCGTGGGCGGCGGGAGCGAGGACGATGCCATCGTGCTGGATGATGCCACCTCCTTCACCCATGAGGAGAGCCTGGGCCTGGAGCTCATCCACGAGGAGTCAGACGCCCCACTGCTGCCTCCCCGGGTGTACTCGGCGGACAACCACCAGCCCCACCTCTACAGTCGGCGTCGCATCCCTCAAGACAACAGCGAGAGCTTTTTCCCTTTGCTGACCAATGAGCACACGGACGACCTGCAGTCGCCCAACAGGGATTCTCTCTACACCAGTATGCCCGCGCTGGCTGGCATGCCCATGACGGAAAGCGTCACCGCCAGCACCCAGACCGATCCTCCACCAGCGAAAAGCGGCGGTGGCGATGCCGACGATGTTTACTACAAAAGCATGCCCAATCTCGGCTCCAGGAACCACGTCCATCAGCTACACACTTACTACCAGCTAGGTCGAGGCAGCAGCGACGGTTTTATAGTCCCACCAAACAAAGAGGGAACCTCCCCGGACGGCAATGCAAAAGGA
The DNA here is from genome assembly GCF_015227805.2 of Hirundo rustica. Lineage (NCBI taxonomy): Eukaryota > Metazoa > Chordata > Aves > Passeriformes > Hirundinidae > Hirundo > Hirundo rustica. Next base: position 54,747,254 of record NC_053454.1, on the reverse strand, counting down.
CCCGCTCACTTGGTCACTAGTCTATAGAAGATTCAGCAAAATTAAACAAAGAGACAACTAAAAGCCTCTCCGTAATGCTCGGTTTACTATTCTGAGTTAATCCAAACAGTGGTAATATTGTGTGTACTCCTAAATCTTCATGCTGTTCAAAAGGAAATTCTCAGACTTTTTTTACTGGAATTTTTAGGCCGGCCTGGAGAGGACAGTAACTGCTGTGCCCCCCCTTATCTTCCCATCCTTCTTCCCTCCAGACAGACTTCATTATGTTAATGAAAGAGATAGATAACGGCACACTTCGTGGCCTTCTCAAGTTATGCCGTGTTTGTTTAAACAATCCTTGATGCTGTGTTGCTCTTAATACCGAGGACCTGATTTAAGAGGGGGAAAAAAAGAAAAAAAAAGGCCAAAAATGTGCATTTGAAACTAGTAGCGATGACGCATCTAGGTGGGAGAGCTGCGTAAAACAAGCTAGCAAAACTCTTTCTTACCAATCCAGATCATGGGTTATGGTCACTCACAAGTTGGTTTCACTGCAGCGCCCTTTGCTGTGGGAGCAAACAAAACGTAAACAAATTTAATGAGACGGAAGGGAATCCTAGAATCCTGTGCTAAAGGCATATTTTACATTTTGCTGTATTAACGGATGATAAAAACTAATGGCAGAAAAAGAGAAGCGAACAATTTCTATGTAATGTACAGATACTAGCATTGCACATATAGTCTGCTTTCTGTTCCTCCAGAACTTGCGTCCCTGTTAATGTAGTGGAAAAAAAAATAAGAACTTTTTTCTGTTGTGCTGGTCTTGTAAGTTTGTCTACCAGTAGAAGCAAGGTTTTTCATAACTTTTTTTTTTTTTTTTTTTTTTTTTTTTAATTTTGTTTTGCCTCTTCCACTGCTCCTTTCTCTGTCCCCTTCCCATCCCAATAAAAGAATTCACTGGGCAAAAAAAACCCCACAAGCATCACTTTCTAAGGACCATTTTTTAATAGCACCATCACTATTTCTTTTCAGCCAAGGCAGTCTTTTAATTTCCTCGCTGTATAACGTTTTTCAGCCGGCATGTTGCCAGCAGACCTTTTGGCAGACTAGAGCAGGGCAAACTTCCTCATTGTCAGTGCACAACCGATCGTGACGATAATCCTGTGAAGCATCTCTAGCGAACAGCCCCTCAGCCAGGTCACATCCATGGTCTGAGAGGGGGTTTTGTAGTCGTAGTGGGGGTTCTACAGGAGACGGCCATTTCCCTGGAGGAGCAAAGGGCCTTTCTTGGCTCAGTCTGGTCCCTGGTTTAGGCACTTGTACTGCAGTGGTTAAGAAGAAAATAGATTGACGCGTAGTGAGCTAAAAAGTACTTTGCAGTGATTTTTAATTAAAAAAAAAAAAAAAAAAGTCCTCTGTTCGTTATTTTTCCTAACAGGAAATTTATTTATTTGACCAGATTTTTAAGTAACATAGGCTTTCTGGAGGTAAATTAGCAGCACGGAGTATGAATTATTCTTCTTTTTCTCTTTTTTTTTTTTTTTTTTTTTAATTTATGCTCCATTTTGTACGGTCTCAACAGTTGAATGACCTCATTACTAATATTTGTTGTAAAAGTGAAGCTTGTTTGCCAACCAATAAACAACTGATCACGATTTAGAAGATACTGTATGTATGTACTGTACAGTTAATCTCTTTTTTTGTCGTTGTTGTTCCTCTTTCCATTAATGTCTTCAGTACGAGTCTCCACTCCTTTACGGCATGGGTGAGCAATGCCAAAGAAAGGAGGCCTAAGCTGAGAAATTAAAGCACAAAGGTTATGCAGCTGTGGCTGACTAGAAATATCAGGCTGGTGGTACTTGTTCAGGGGCAGAAACAAAACTGGTTGACATTTGTTGCAGGTGATTCTAGGTCTGTTTTGTGCCTACTGTATAAAGTAGCCAACGACACGTGGATGATTTGAGTGTAGTGTTTCACGTGTCGTATCTTTTAATCATTGTAATTTCTTTCTTTTCTTAATTTGTTTTGGTTTTTTTTAATTTTGTTTTTTTTTTTTTTTTGTTTGTTTGTTTTTTTACTTTGGGTTTTCTGAGATTAAAAACTGCTGGTAGCATGTCAAAGAGTAAAACAAGTCCCCGTTAGGCCTTCTCGGTCGTTGTTTGCTGTCTCTTTATTTTCTTGCTCCGGGCATATGCCAAGTGCCCTCATCATCCTTGGCCACATCGTCCTTCATGCCCCACCTCTGCCAATGGCCCACCGGCACTTAGCTGCTCTCCTCCAACCTCCCCTTTCAAATCCCTTGTGTGCAATCAGGAATATAGAAAAACACAAAATAGACTGGAAAGGTTGACAGGGAAAATAACCACCTCTGGATAAGATTGGTAATGAATTTTCAGTGATTTTTTGCAAAGCCCTCCCATGGCCTGGTCTTAGAGGCTTGGTGCTGCCTCCATCTAAACTGTGCCTATCCAAGTCCTGTCATGCTGGGTAAAAGCCAGAAGACTTGGAGCAGGTGGGTAAGGCACGTGTTAAACAAGATATTCCCAGTGCTGGAGGATAAATGCAGCAGCAGCAGATCAGTGGAGCAGTTCCGCTTCATCCCGGGGTTGTCCTCACTTTGGGGCAGTGCTGCTCGGTGCTTCTCAGCAGAGCTGGGCAAGAGAACCAGGGGTGGTGTATTTGTTGGTATTCATGGCCTACAGAAGAGTCTGGTTCAAGTCACCTGAGTCCACTCCGGCCAAAACATCTTGGGGAAGAAACTCCATGTGGGACCAAGCACTGATCACAGCAGTGCCTCTTGCCGGGTCTAGGTTTCGGCAAGGGAGCATTTCCTATTGGAATATTGGGGAATCACCTGACTTCATAGCAGAGCAGCCACTGGCCAGCCAGGTTGTGCTCTTGCTCTTGATGCTACCTCCCTGTTTCATTCTATTTTCCATACCAGCAGCAATGGAAGTGGATAGTTGCGCGGTGGATCCACTCTTGCAGGTACAGCAGGTGATTCACACCCGTGTGGTCACAGCAATGCATGTAGCAGCCCAAGAGAAGCTGCTGAGGCTTTAAATAACTGAGGTATCTCTTACATTAGGCAAAATAAAAACTCTTTACTATAATAGACTCAAAAAATAGTGTTTTAGGGGTATGGTGGAATTGAGCTCGGGCAGAGGATGAGGTACGTCCTAGTGAATGTCATCATGGTGAAGCGGGAGGCAAGTGATGAACACGGCATTTACCGGTGTTTCAGAAACTCTGCAAGGACAAACTGGTGGTGGATTTGCCATGGGATGGTTTTGTCCTACTGAAAAATCTTTCACTTCTACTACAAATGGTCATTCTTCCCCAATCCTTTTATGTACTTCAGGTGTATCAGCGTGCAGGCTGTTGTTCCCCTCTTCTCTCTCCTTTCTCTTTGCCAGCCTACCCATGCCTATTAGCACTTTGATTGCATAAAAAAATGCTGTTTATTTTCAAGCTGATTATTTCCGTCCCCAGGCTGTTCTGACATCACAGGATTGACTGTTGGTGCTTCTTACAGCTTAGGGAACAGTTGAATCACAAAATAGAGAGAAAATATATATTATTAATTTTATTAAGCCAAAAATGGTTTAAGACTGTAATATAGTGGGGGTGTTTTAGGAAAGGGAGCAGGACACATTATTTATGGCATTTTCTTCCCCTTGAGAACAGATTTTGTTGTGTCAGTTGATTATGGGCATGGTGAAGTTTGGGGCTTGTTGATAAGTAGCTCACTATATACAATTCTTACGTGACTGGCAACAGTGTCTTCTGTGCAGACTGCAGCTTGTGAAAATCAACTCACTGTTAAGTCCTTGGTGTCTACAATGCTCCTGGGGTATGAGGGAGAGCTGCAGAACTTCTAAGGCATCTCTTAATGCTGAGCCAAGGCAAGAATGAGAGAAAAAAAGCTTGATGAAAATGTAGTAGTAATTATGGTGTTAAATCCATACTCATGCTTGGGGCACATAACTGTATAGGCTGGGTTGAAGGGGATAATCTGCCCTTTACTTGAGGGATATTTTCTAGAGCTCCATTTAACAAAACAAAGCAAAGAAACCCAAACCAGACTTGCCTTACAGGGAGAAGATTAAAGCTTCATCATTCAACTGCAACAAGCATCTCACTTTCAGCTGAAAACAGACAAAACAGAGGGACACAGGTAGTGCTTGATCTGATGAGAACATCAGCTGATACACAGACCATTTTCTGAAACACAGGGCCACCTTTGGGAAGCATGAGCTGCCAGGCATATTTGCAGTGAGGATAGTTAATGTTGATCCATTGATTGAGTTGTCCCTTCGGAAAGCCTTTCTTGCAGGTGGGAGGAGGGGGATGGAGAAGTGCAAGGCTCCATCCTTTGCGTTTTCCTGAAAATCATCTTGGGATGCTTTACAAGTTACGAATCCCTTTTTACACTCACTCCTAATTTTTGCAGGACTGGGCTATTTTTCCTGTGTAATCCCATTGCAGACCACCCCATAAAGAGCTGACACGTCACTTTACTGCTTAAGGACACTTGGACTATTGCAGGCAATTACCACCCATTTTCTGCAAGAGCTAGAAGAGACTGTAAGATCTCCTTGAAATGTGAAGGAGAAATACAAGGGAAAAGACAAGCCAAGAAAGACCATGTAGGCTGGAGGGTCGCTGGGAGTGGGGTGTATACATCACAGCTTTGGAGGCACTGTGTAGGCAACATTGCTTACCATGGTCCTGTTCATTTCTGCCTGTTGATTACTTTTGATTCCTTGACATCTATAGTTGTTTACCAATCTTCTTCCTTCCTCCCTTTCCCCAGGTAATAAGCAGTGAGGTACCTCAGAAGGCCAGGGGAAACAGTGGTGATGGGGGGAGGCACTGAGCTCCTGGGGGTCCTTTTGTGTCTCTGTGTGTGTCCCTTTTGCCTGCATCCCCTTTCCCTGACCAGCCGGCCTCTCTGTCACACCCCCATGTGCCCTTGATCTCACTAGGATATGAAGAATGTAATACCCTGCAGAACTGCCTAGTCAACAGGGATAGAAAAACAACTCATCTGATTAAAAACCTGTCTCAGGAAAGCCTAAGAGCACAGGCTTGGTCATCTGTCACACCCTGATCTCCTCTGTACCTTCAGAAAGAGAAGTACTTTATTTTTAGCTATCTGCTACATTCAGCTAAACTCTATGCAAATTTTATTTAATGATTATCTTACGTTTTCAATAGTCTGGGTTCATGAACATTATATAAATGTCACGTTGTTGCAGACTCTCTGGTAATGGCGTGGAGGACATCCTAGAGTGTAAAGCTGAAGCCAGATGAAGTCTGTGATTATTAGTGCTCCCAGGAAAGGCAGCCATGGATTGTTCAGTGTCCTCGGTGGGGGTGTTATCAGTGCAGTCAGGGGAGGGCACTGCAGTACCCTCGGGAGGCAGCAGCACTCCCCTTCCTGGACTGAGGGATATTTTGTTCAGCACAGGTAACTAGCTTAGGGCCAGTTTTGCTATTCCAAAGGCTTTGGCAAGCCCTGGGGATGCATGGATCATACACCAGATCATTTATGATCCCCATTCAGAAGAGGCAGTCTCTTTAAAGCTGAAATATTGAGACTAGCCAGGATAGCTTGGAAATCTTCCTTTTCTCATCTAAATAGCTTTTTACAGGTGCTTACTGTTTATTGTATACAGTATGCCAGACACATGGTGATAGTCTTCTTCAGGAAAGTGCCAAGAACAACAACAAAAAAATCATCCTAAGTATTTTTGTCTTTTCATTCCTTTACCCTCCACATAGTTTCTTTTCTTATATTTCTACTCCATAAATACACTATACACATGTAAAAACCCAAGCTAAGACCTCAATAAATAAAAAATGTTGGTATACAGAGCAATTATTACACGTTGGAAGCAAATGCTTGGTATCTTAGCAGTCCTGCTTAAAAGCCCAGCAACTCTGAAGACACAAACACAGCTGCTGCACAACCTCCTCACCTGGTGTGATGGCAGTATTTGTACAGATGACCAAATACCTCAGACTGCCACGTACAATGGGCTGCATCTTGTGTTACAGCTTTGGAAAGGTTATTTCCAGCATAAGGGTGCTAGATGGGTAAATTACAGCAATAATAAAACTGTTTTCAGCCTGTCTTCTCCTACTCCTCTTGGAGGCATCTCAGGCAGAGTTAAATTTGGATCCCCGTGGCAGAAAAACCTCACTCCAGACATGAGCCCTGCAGGCTTTGTGTCCCACCAGCAGCAAAGGTTTCACCTTTCTGTGGGCATGAGTCTGTGGTAATATCCACTGAAAAATGGATTTGGAGGATGAATGCTGAAAACCCAGCAGTCAACAAACTGGGTGGAGGATGTCTGGGTATTCCACTTGGGAAGCAGAAGCACTGTGCCCCAGGCATCTCTGAGGACTTGGTTACACAAAAGCTGCAAAGGGGGGTGTGGGAAAATGGACTTTGGGTCAGGGGGAATTAGAAAATAAAGCCCCTAATTTCTGGAAGGGCTTCATCCTCTGGCTGAAATATGCCAAAAAGTGCAAGGTCGTGGAGACTTAGAACCATGTGTGATAGGAGGCATATTTGAGGCAAGCTAAAGCTTTGCTGTAGCTATTGGGTCCAGCCCCTGGTTTCCTCACCTAGAAAAAAAAGTTTTAATGGTTTGCCACAAAGAGCCTTTTGGCTGGGGTTTGGGGTGTTTTTGAGGGAGTCCCTTCCTGATAAATAGAAGAGGGGGGTTTTTTTTCAGTGCAAGCACCTCAGCTCTGCCCTTTGGTCACCTTTCCCTCACCTACTTCCTTGCTTGCTTATTCAAACTTAGAGAAAAAAGGCCTCATTGCTTAGGCTGCTGTTGATATCAGCCCGGAAGAGTACTACATATAAAATAGGTGGGATTTTTTATTTTCTTTACACACTATGCACTCAGGCATTTTCCACTGCTAGCAGTTTGTACTGCAATGCAAAGCAGCCCACTAAGCTAACAGCAGTGGAAATGAAAGAAGAAAATGCATCCCACTACTTGGAAAAAAAAAGAGAAAAAAAAGAGATGAACAACAAGGAAAGGATGAAAGTCCTTCCTCCTCAGAAAAACCCCAAAAGATCAGCCAAAATGGCCAAGCTGGGAGATGTCTGAAAAGTTGCTGGTTCTTCCCTCACCTCTTTCCCTTTGACGCCATAGAGGGCAACATATATTTGGGAGGGTGAGAAACCAGAGTGAAATTATTTATGCTTAGAAAATGGCTCCAGAATAACTCTTGATTCTTCTTAAATGTGATTAGCCTATCTTAAGGTCTCCCTGAAATATTATTTATGAAAAAGCCTTCATGTGGTCACCCCAAAGTGCGTGTGGCTGCGTCCTCCCAACGTGAGCTTGTGAAAGGAGGTGCTTTCCTCCCTGGGGCTGCAGTGATTATAAAGGCAGCTGTAAAGCAGAGCACTCAGGATGTAAAGCGCCCTTCAGATAATGTCTGATATCAAAACAAGTCTGCTTACTCTGCAGTCAGTTATACTGAGTATTTATTATTGAGGGGCAGGGGGGACACAACAGAAAGCAGAGTTTGCTCATACAAGCCCTGTTGTGTTGATACAAACTGGTGGCTGCAGCTCAGTGCTGTGCTAAACACAGAGGAGCAAAGAGGCAGTGTCACTCATTCTTCTGCGGAGCAGTGGGCAGCAGTGGCCGATGCTGCTGTACAACAAACTACTGGCTCATGTGGGGCCAAAGCCAGGCGAAACTGTAGCACCAAATTCAGCAAAAAAGGGTGGGAGGAGATTCCCAATGGGAATGCTCACCCATAAATACATTCACCTTCCCTGAGCAAGCCTTCCTTTTCAAGGCAAGCCCAGGCATCTCCTGCTTTATTTGGGGATGGAAATGGTCTTGAGAAAATAGCTGCTGGTGGTTGCAGGGTCCTGCTCTGGGGATTTACCCTCTCTCCTCTTGTTTTTCACAGAAGGCGGAAGGACGCCCAAGCAGGAGCCGGTCTTCAGGCGAGTCACCATGGAGGACAGTGTCATCTAGCGCCTGGGGACCCCATGAGCCCGCCCCCGCCAGCCCGTGCCAGGGCACCCCCTCAGCTCCTCTGTGCCTCAGCTCACCCGTCCCTCACTTGGGATCGCACAACAGGAGGGGCCGGAGAATCTGGCCTCGACCAAACCCTCAGCAAACCCTTGCATCCCCAAGGAGAGAACAGCCCGGCTGAGACTCCCGCTGCCCCGAGCATGGCAGCACCCCGGGAAGCGCCCTCGCTGTCTGGTCGCTCGTCTCTTTTTTTGAAGATGAGCAGAACGGGTGAAAATTGTCTTTTGTAATAAGAAATCAGTTTCACCTGCTCTGAACACTGACTTTGCAACTTGATAACACTTAAAAGATGGCTGTGTTTTCTTAATCCACCATCCCGAGCGCCTCTCCATGCTCTCCAGCTGGGCTGTATAAAGGGGAACCTGCCGGATGCAGGTTGCTGTTGTAAATACAGACCTGTCAGTGCGAAGAGCCAACAAGGGAAGGACCAGAGGGACAGAGAAGGACTCCTTACACCAGAAGAAGCTGAACGTGCCAGCAGAGTACAGTCAAGCGAAGCTGTTGCTTGTAAATAGGGACCGGCGCACGTGTCCAGCAGCAGCTCCACTTGGCCAAAGCTTCTCGGGGAAAAGCTGCTCAGATTTTATTGTCTCGTGTAAATAGAAATATTTTTTTGAGGAAAAAAAAAAAAAAAATGAGCCTTAGTATCTTGAAGATAGCGTTTCTCAATCAGCTCAGCTGGGGATGGATATATGGGAACCCATGGGATCTGCCTGCTGGAGGCTGGCGTGGGGTTTCGCAGCCAAGCTGTGCCATCGCCGCAGGTGCAGGAGGCACCTGAAGGAGGATGGACCTGTCCAGCAGAGGACTTGGCAGACGTTTCTCCCTGGTCCCTGTAAACAGGGTGAAGTCATGGTCCCATGGTCTCCACTGTGTAAATACTCAGCTACAGCCCACAGAGGACTTGGACTGCTTGGTGCAGTTGTGGGAGGGGGAAGGGTGGGATGGGCAGAAATCATGAGAGGGATGCAAACCCCATCAGCGTGGTGATCCCCAGGCTTTCAGCATTAGTTTAAAAAAAAAAAAAAAGAAAAAAAAAAGAAAAAAAAAAAAACCCAAACCCTGAAGGCTTATTAATGGTGTTGGGCCAACTGTTTGGCTGGGTAAATGGAGGCATGCCTAGACATGTTCTGTGTTCATGTCAGCCAGTGCCTGTCTGTGCAGTTCTCTCTCGTGCAAATGCGTGTGCAAGGCTGTGTCTGGTTCGGGGGGCTGCCAGCCAGTGCAGGTCCCTGTGTCCGTGTAGCTGTGTCCGTGAGAGAGGAGAGAAAATGGATGTGTGTGTTGTACTGCCCTTTATATGCCCAAACACATCCGAGGAGTCATATGGAACGCTGCTAGGTCCAGCTTTAGTAGCATGAGTGTGGAGTAGCGTCCGCACCTCTCCGAGGAATGAGGCTTGGCAGGCAGGGGGGTGGTGTTAGCTGAGTGAGAGCTGATAAATCTCTGCTCTGCATTGAGCTGTCATCCGCTGTCTCCTGCCGTGGCACAACAGTGCTCATCTGCAAACACCGCCAGCGGAACGGGGCTGCGCTCGAGCACAGGCGCTGGCAGGATGGTGCCTCCTGGAAGTCAGACAGGAGCTTTGGGGTTTCCCTTTCATCATTCACCACCCAAAGCTTACTTATTATGCCTTGTTGACTCTGAGTTCAACTGTTCGGACTCATGCAGCGCAGGGAAATTAGGAAAAGAGAATGAAATTAGAAGTTGAAATCAGAAAAATGCCAATACATAAGAAGAAAACAGGTATTTTTGAAAATTAACTCCAATAACTTTCTCTGGACATAGAACACTCTCTTCAGCATTTTGCAGGAAAGCAGTGCTAAGGTGAAGTGTCTTCCCCATGAAGAAGCCAGATTGCTTGAAACAACTGTTGCACTATTTAACATAGCACTGGGGCCAAAGCCCCTTTACCTTTGCAAGGAACAGGCAGTGGGCAATCACCAGAAATTGGAAGCTGCCTCAAATTCCTGAGGGGTGTGGGCATTTTCTTGGAAAATGTGTGGTAATTGGCTTGCAGTAGACCAAGGTGAGCTGCAGGGATAGTCTTTTTCACTTGAATATTTGAATACCTCCTGTCATCCAGCTGTGTGTGTTACCATTAACACCTAACAACTGCCAGTGCCAAGTGATTTATATATTTATCAGGCCATTTATTTATGTATCAAACGAGTGCATGGGAGGCACTGTGCTTTCATCTGCCCACGTGGGCACCTCTTCCTTTGCCTACTTCTCCAGCCTTTTATAGTGTCCCCAGGCAAGGTGACCATCATCCTGGGGAGGCTGTGGTTTCCTCCCCAGTGAAGGACATCAGCCTTTTTTCCAGGTAGAAAAATAGTGAAAGGTATGAGCAACGCACCCTGACTTTGTGCTGGAAATGTGCTGAAAGTCCACCAGTGTATTAAGCAAAATAAATAACTCCAAAATGTTTGAAAGTTCACAATCTTTCACAGACACGAGGGGACCATTCTTACGGTTTCTAGGGTCCCAAAGGGCAATGCTAAATCCTGAACCCAAGGCTTCCTGACACCAGGGAGCTTTGGGGAAAATACAGGGGCAGCAATTACAGGAAAGAAGATATTCCCTGGTTTTCCTAGATTGCAGAAAAGCAAAACTCCCCTGGGTTGGGTTGACTGGTGGATTTTTTTTCATTGGAGCTCTCACTATTTGTTCTTCTCCCCAGACAATCCCATCATCCCATACCTTAAACCCTTGCCTTTATGTCTAGAAGAGTTATTCTTGGAGGCGTTTACAACAACCTTCAATGTTTCTCTCTCTCTCTCCAACCCTAAAGCGGCTGACACCCCACAACTGACAGGTGTAAAGATGAGCCAGACCAACCGCAAGTCCTAATAAAAATGATGAATCCCATCCACTGCATCCATATCGATGGCACACAGCTCACACATGGAGATGAGCAGTGAGGAGGGGGAGGCAGATAATCACTGAAAATTGTGTGTGGGAGGTGCTGTTACCAAATGCACCCAGCAGAGTTTTGATTTAATCCAGCCCTGAGTCAATACTGATTGACATTTCACTTGCTTTCCGTATCGTAACTGGACTTCCTTACTCCTCAGGCATGGAATGAATCTTAATACATTGTAATTACTGTACTCCTGGTGGTGAACCGGTATGAAAAGCTATCACAGAAAGCATTAATAAAATGTACATTATGAAAAAGAACTCGGCATTGTCTGAAATTAATAATGCACCAGATTTTTCTCATCCATGCCTGCTCATTACAGGCCTGCCCTTGAGTTTTCTATTAAAATGACTTATTCAAACTCCTTGTATAGCAGTGTTCAGCGTGAAGTTATCTGCTGTAGGTTTGCATCCCAGATAGGTGTACCGCATGAGGACTTATTAATCTGTTATATCTTTCAGGCATTGATTTTGGTGACATTTATATAACGCTGGTGTGACTAAAATGAACTGATTGATTCATGCGTATGGATTAGTTTGCCTAAGACTTTGAGGCTAGGTAGCTTTATCATGCACTGTAACGCCAGAATTCATCACTGTATTATTTACGAGAGACTGAACTGGCTGCATCTCAACAACTGAAGAGATCTTCACTGTTTTATTTATGTATAAATGTTTACTTAATCAGCTAACAATTTTGTTTAGCAGAACTTGTTCGCAAACAGAAATTGTAAATGATAACGTGGTTTCTATTTTAAAATTTATAGGCTTTCATCTATAGCAAAATCCAAGATTTCCAAAGTGTCTTTGTCTACTGGCAATCAACAAGCTCTCTTGTATATGCTTTCTGGTAATTGCAATTAGCTGCTGCAATATTTCACATAAAAAACAATGCAACCCTAATACGGGAGATCTGAGTGGTAGTGTGTCAAAGTCAGCATAAATATCCCAATGCTTGCAAACTTTCCCGGAGGTTTAACGAAGCAACAAGGAGCCACCTGCCAGTGCAAAGGCAGGAGCTCATGGACATGTGTGGTGATTTCTGTTGCTTTATCTTACAAGAGAATCCCAGTTCCAGGTAAATCGTGTCTCAATCACATGGGCCATATCCCCTACAACAGCTTGAGGAAAGCCTGGTCAGAGGGGGCAAGGAAAACATCTGCTCAGTGTGCATTGCAGCTGGGAAAGTGGCTGGGCTACAGTGAGTGTCTAAGGGTATAACATTCCAAGGAGGCTTAATCCCGGGTTCCTAATCGATGGCACGTGTTTTCTTTGAACTGCGCTGCTTCTCCCGGCGACCAAGGAATAAGGAGACATAAAGGATTTATTAAATGAAAGCAGAAACTTTCCTGTTAGGAGCCATTTAGAAATATTTTTAGTGCAAAGGCACAGAAGAAGTGACATGTTAGAGACCTATAAAATAATAAGTAGTGTCCAGAGAAGGTGAATTGAGTGCTGCAGTTCACCGTAGGTAATACAGCAAGTGGCACTATGTGGGGCAATGAAGAGGTGAAGTCTTAAATGTAGTTATAAGTAATGTTTCATTACCTATCACAGGATTAACCCACGGACTCCCTGACCCAATACACCAGTAAAGTGATATACAATGAGCTTTAGTAAGATATTATGCTGTCTTACAGTTTAAAGAAAGAATGGGGGGGAAAAAAGTAAAACCAAGAAAAGCCTGTCACCTAGTCTGTTGTTTTGGGGTCAAAAGGAATTCCTGGCTCCCTGAGGAGCTGCAGAAACACCCCTGCTGAGTCTTCAGCCATACTTCACACTTGCGGGGTTTGGGTTTTTGTTGTTTTGTTTTTGTTTTTTTTTCCCCAACCATATTTTTTAATATAAAAAACTACAGTAGTATTAGGTAGGCCTGGAAAATAACTTGTTAGCTGGCAGTGTGAAAAGGAGTGTAAACTTTGCATGTCAGCACCCTGGGCTGTAATTTCAAGAGCATGAGATCACAAGAGAGTGATGCTGAGGAATAACTGTGCCTCACAACCACTGAACCCATCACTGCAGAACTGGTGTCAGCACATAGTCCCTCTCCGTGTTTCTTTTTGGCTCCCTCAGGTACAAGAAGGTTGCAATTGCATCACTCCTAAGCTTTCCCCTTCACAGGCCAAACCAACCAAATTCTCTCAATCTGCAGGTTTGTTCACTATTCTTTTAGGGCAATTAGGAGAAGCACCTGGCAAAGGCTAGGGAAAGAAAAAGTAAACACAACCTAAGTATGTTGTATGAAGGCTAGGAGCTGCTTTAATCAGCGTTGTGCCCACCTGGATGTAACTGCTTCCTAATTGGAGAAGTAACAGCAACACCTGTGGATGTTGCTTAGCTGTCCCTTAATAAGCTCAAGGGCGTGAGCTGAGGAAGATTTCCTTCGTGTAGGCCAAAGTGATGAAGCTGTTACTGTTTGCAGTGATTTTATAACTCCTGGCTGAACTGGAGATTAAACTTTAGGAAGATGTTTCAAGAGTGAGTGGAGTTCTGAAGAATGATGACTCTGTTGGACCCCTTGGTAAGACACCCTACGTGCTAAGTGTTTCTGTTGATGCGCAAGTACGGCAGTTTGACTCGTGTCTCAGCAATTAAATTTTATTTCCTGTCTTATGCCCTGTTTATCCATGCTAATAGCTCTCCTAGATCTTCTTGGATAACACCTGCTGTGTAGGAAGGTATAAAATTGTAGGAAGGGCTGAATATTTGTCACCGTAATGTCATCAAAATGGTCTTGACTAAAAGGTGTTGCTGCAGGAGTCTGGTTTTTTTCTCAAGCTTCCCTCCATGCATATGAGCTTTTAGTCATGTTTCAAAATAAAATGAACATATGCCTTTTTTTAATTTTTTTTTTTTTTCATCTGTAAAGCTAAAAATGAAGCTGTTATGTGCATGCTTCCTTCTGCTTGGATGCACTTGCCAGCATCTGCTGCTGTGGGAATCTGAAGTCACTGATGGCAAAGCTAAATTAAACCTCTCCAGTGTGTGTGTTGAGGGGGCATAAACCAACATCTGCAAGGTGGCTTTGGGGAAAGGGTGGCTGACCCTCAAGCTGATGTGCCCTGCTTAGAGCTTTGCTGTTCTGGGGCCACAGCAGCTGCACAAAAATGAGACTTAGAAACCCCTGGGTTTTTGCGGTATCCTTTATTTACCCTTAAATATGTACTTTTGTATGGTGTGCTCCCACCCGTGAGGACCAGTGGCTGCCTGCTGCTCTGCACCTCTGCTGAATATTAAGCAGCTTCCTAAAAGCATTGAGGCTGTTATGGCTGAACAGCTTCACCGTGTGCAGCCTGCACAGATATCCAGCAAAGAAATCAAAGGCATGATGTCACCAGTATTTCTTATCTAAAATTAAATATCTGTCTTAAGTCCCCAGATACACAGAGACTTTGTATTAGAAACATATACTGAGAGTTCAAATTCTGAGTCATCTCATATATATTTCACTCAAGCCAAGGGAATAGCAGTGAGAATAGACCTGCAAAAGAGCAATTCTCGATTCTAGCAGGATGAGGGAGAAAAAATATTCAGGGGAAATACTAATGGGTTCACAAGTGAAAAAATCTTGCCAATGAATTTGTGTCTCTAATATTCTGTACCTTTGCAGTAAAGTAATGATTTGCTGTGGAAAATGCAGCTGAGAATAAGTGGGTCAGCTTGTGCTCATTGGTGGCAGAGGTGGAGTAAGTGGCATTTAAAACAAGTCCACTCAGAGGGAAAGTGAAAATTACTTATTCTGAAGGCATCAAATGTTTGTTGTCACAACTGGATTTCAAGAGCAAGTCACAATGCTTTGGGGTGCTGTTGTCCAGGCAGGGTTAAGCCAAGCTCTGGATGTGCTGAGCGTTTCTGCTGCTGCTCTCCGCTGCATTGCAGGACATGCTGGGTGCCCACTGCTGTGCCCTTTCTGGCACGTGCCACAAGTGTTCCAGCCCAGTCATCAGTGGCTGAAGTGGGAGATGTGAGGCTGGAAATTACTTGGCCCCATCTGTGCTAAGGGGTAAATTGTGCCAGGCTCTATGTCAGCCCACTCACACATCAGCAGCCACACTTGGGTGCAGTGAATATCTGTGGATCAGGAGCACTTTTAATATCCCTCTACCTTTTGTCTCCCTATTATCCCAGTCATGGGCCCTACGTACTCCCCAGTCCCGTGGTGGTTCATCTTCCCTCATTCATCTTGGGCTGTGCTGCTGATCTTCTTCCCACCTGGCTAGGTTCCTGTGTTGTGTGTACACCTTAGCTGCTAAATAGTTTTCTCCAAGGTAGATAAAGATGTTCCCTACTCTACAAAAAGGGGTTGTCTTCTCCTGTGAGCATTCCAGTCATGAAGGAGCTGTGCACTGGGTTCTCTTGGATTCTGGTGATGCTGCCCATACAGGAAGGCATGGGGCAGGAGGAAGCACCGAGGCATTTCTGGAGTCACAGTGGAAAAAACCCTGCACTAGGCTGTTCTCCAGCTTTTACTGGATTATAGCCCAGACCTGAGACCCAACAGATGCACTGTCAGGTATGAAGTATTGGCCCAAGATTCGTGCTGGCTCTGTAATGGGAACCAATTCCCTTCTCTAATGCACAGTTGTTGCATTGCATAAAAATCATTATTACACATTGTGAAATCTAATTACGTTATTGCACACTGTGTATACACTCTAATAAAGGCAGTGGAAGCAATAACACTGCTAGTAATACACCAGTCCACTGAAATTGCTATTGGTGTCAATTTTTTATTCATTTTTTCTTGATTTACTCTGAAGAGCAAGGCTTTCAGCCTGCTTGCTTTGGCAGGTGAATGAAGTGTCAAGACCTTACCAGGGCTGCAGAATCCCACAGCTCCTACTGCGGTAGGGAGCATGTGAGAGGATTACCATGTCCCAACTCTGCTACCCGGTGGTGAGACTAGTTCTCTCCTGAGGGTTACAATGCTGTATTGAGACGGGCCCAAAGCCAGCTGGGCTCAACTTCCCTTGAAAGTGCCCCTTCTCCCTGCTGATTGCGGATCCTTGGGCACTTGTGCTCCTAGAAGTCTGAAACCAGACTTCTAACGCCTCCACCCCTCTGTTGATCTGGTGTACATGAGGAAGAGGAGGATGGATGGTCCTTTGTCATAATTCAGAGACATATATCTCCCACCTTTGAGCTGAGAGGGATTTAGCTCTCAAAGAGCAGCAGTTCTCTGCTTCCCCACCCTTAAACTTCTCATTGTAAACCTTGTGTGATGAATATGAACTGCTAGTGCCAACCTGCTGGTTCCTTGCACTCTGGTCTCCTTGCAAGCTGTCACACAAGCTCTTTTTAGTAGTGAAAGAGATGAAGAGGGGCTCCTTAAGCACCTGAACATCTTCAAGGAGGTAGGTGCAGAGTTTCCAGCCATTGTGATACTGTTTGCCATGTGCCCTGAATCTATCAGCTGAAGAAATCACATTAGGAGCTGAGGAGAGAATTGTAGGGGTTGTGATGGTCTTCTGAAGATCCCCTCTTTTCAAGTATGGCAAATGAGCCCAGGGTTCAGCCTCTGAAGAAAAGGAAAGATGTCAAACCACAGATTGAGGGAAAGTATGTCTTTGTATTTCCTTTCCTAGACAGTTTCAGACACTGAAAGCTGCTGTTCCCATCACAACCTCCTCAGAAGAAGAGAGCTTGAGCCTGCAGTGTTTCAGGGTGTCTTTACTTCTCAATGAAATGGGATCCCAGAAGCTGGTTCCCAAACAACAGCAAAGCGTTTAGAGGAGAAGACACCTGGTACTGCTTGGGTCTCCTGTAATGCCTTTTTGCCAGGCCAAAGGCTGTCCAGGGTCCTGTGCTGGAAGCCGAGCACAGCTGGGTCATCTCTTTTCCTAGTGCGCCAAGGCTGCTCCTTGGCATGGGGCGGGCGCAGTTTTGGCTTTTTCACAGTGTGGGCTTGTTTTACGTTGGGTAGTACAGCACTCCAGGAACCCACAGGATCATCTCTCTCCTGCTCTGGCGTACAAAGCATCGAACACGCCACGTCAAGAGCCAACTGCTCTGCTGACCCTGCCCCATCCAAGGAGGTGTGTCCATCCCTGTTTGCCACTGAATTATCTTGTTAAACAAGTGATTCATTTAGTCTGCCTACAGACTGCCTGGAAGTGGCCCATGCATTAGCTTTTGCCTGTCTGTCCTTGTCCAAGAAAATCTGCATGGAGACACCCAAGTCTGTGGAGCACCTGTGGATTTCCATCAAAATGTTCTGACTGTAGAGGACCTCCCTCTCTTTAATACTGCAAACTGTGACTTACAGATGTGTTGGAGAAATATTCTTTGTGGTAGCCAGCAGGGTGTGAAATGCATTCTGGCTATAGATATTACTTTTTTAGTTTTTCTGTGCTGCAAGAGTCTCTGCATGGTAAAAGATTTAAGGGAGCAGAGGCAAGCGGAGAGAAGGTGCTGAGATGAAGGAAATCATGGGGGACTATCAAGGGAGAGGAAAACACTGATCTGTACTCTAGGTATCCCACCAGTTATCAGACTGCATCAGATAAAAGATGTGTGTGGGTAAGCTTTAATTTAGTTTCAGCTGCTGAATATTGTTTTGGAGGTTTTTTTTTTAATCACCATGAGATTGTAATAAGTTAATTCAAAATCTCAGTAAAATATTCATCAGTCCTCCACTGGGAAGGAATGCCTGAACTTAGCTGTGTCCTCTTGGCCCCCTGAACTCCTGTTCTGCATGCACATTTCACGTTAAGGATGCCATCACTCTTCTTCTGTCTCGTGCCAGTCTCAGAAATCACAGATCTCTGTCTCTGGCAAACTCTCTGGCAATCCTTCCTCTGGGAGGTGTTTTTTTTTTTTTTTTTTCCTTCCTTCTCTTGGACAAAAGTCTAGAGAAAAGAGAAGTGCCAAAAGCTATATATGTAAAATCTAAGAGAACTTGGGAGGCAATGAGGAGGGCAGTGACAGATGAGGAATAGGAGGAAAACACCATAAGCAACCCTGTCTTCCTCTCCTGTGGGGTAAGAAGGTCAAGCTTCCTCGGCACACGGCTGAGTGCTAGTTATAACTGTCAAGTTTGTATCGAACCTACTGCCTGATTTTTCCCTGTAGTAAATTACTGTGGAAGTCAACAGTATTTCTGTCTTTATTGCAGAATCGTGGCTATCAGATACAGAGGAGACAAAAGGGCTGCCTTGATAAAGGCCTCTCCCTTGATGCAGTGATTTATGAGCAGTACTGGCTTTCCGGGTCCTGCTGCAGCAGATATTGCCAGAAGGAGTCTGGTCTCAGTCTCCCCTGGCCTGGAACAGAGATGTGAACATTGTTGTGGCCAAACAGGGGCTTCCTGAGCCAGTTTAACTTCATAAATCATCTGTGCTATGTTGCAGTAGCCAACACTGGACTGTCCAAGCTGACCAAGTCCAAGCACGGAGGATGCTAAACTCCTGGAGACTGGGAATGGTCAGGAGACCGGGGCTGACAGCTTTGGCGTATGACTGGTGTACAGCGGTAATACTTTATGGACAGGTGCCTTTCTCTTCCTTTCTCTTTTGATCACGTTGATTAATCTTGCTCCACACTAATTGGCAGTAATGCACCATTAGTGGAGATGAACTGCCTTGCTAATGAACTAGGCTGAAGGATTTGTACAGACCATAACTTTGCCACATGCCTTGTGTTCTTTCCCCTCTTCACCACCACATCCTTTAGTGGTTGAAACATTTTTCATATTAGTTTCTAGCCTTCTTTTTTTTAGTGGATAATTCCAATTAGTCTCTCATCCTGCAGGTTCAATTTAACACTCATAAACTCGATATCCTGCCTGTCCCAAAATTCAATGGCATTTTTCACTAGGGTTCTGATGCTGGGGAGCAGTGACACACTAAAACTTTGCAAAATGTTCTTGCTGCCAAGGAATTCTGCAATGTGGCATGAGTGGCAATCCCTCTCTGTATATATCTGTCACAATGTTTGGAGAAAAAACAAGAAAAATCTGGGCCCCAGGTAGAAACTTGAGCCTGTTGAGGAATTAATGAAATCACACTGTTTGGAGACTTGCAGATGCTGCTCTGTTGGGAGCATGCTGAGGCTGCCATTAAATCCCTTTGGATAAGACTCAGTAAACATCTGGTAGCTTTTTTTAAAAAAATAAAAGCTGTAATTGTTCTAGGCCTTGTTGTCTGCCCACGCTGGTAATGTGCCTGCGAGGTCTAATTAGTTGACAGGTGACAAAAGAGGCCACTGTAGCGAAGGAGAGGCCGAGTGCCAGGATTGTTAGATAGGCTGGGCAGGAGCCATGAGAGCCAGCACGTGATGGATGCGGAAAAGGTGCATTATTCCCTGCTTTGTTACAGACGCGGGGACGTGAGAAAACGAGGCAAACTGATATGACAAAGGCTCGGCGTTTTGCTATTCATCTCAAGTAAAACTGGATCTGCAGACGTCTGTGAGCGGGGTGGTTAGGTCCTGTAAGAGCTGGTCAGTGCTAAAAGAGCCCTGACCTTCAGATTCGACTGAGTACCTTTCAGTGTTTGTGGAAATAAGATGGGGAGGACTTGCACTTGAATCCAGCAGGAGCAAGATTAGTAAAAACTGATGTATCTGTGTTCCTGTTTGCTATCAGTGATAAAATCCCTACTCACTGTCAGCAAAAGCTGAATTCATTCAAGGGAAAGGAGAGTCCCATCTGCTCTTGTAAGTCTACGGGACAGGACCATTAGCTGGGCACTGCAAAATCTGACTGCCTTCTTTGCTTGTGTCTTCACCTTGAATTGTTGCTAATTCCTAAATTGATACATTCATCATATTTATGTGGATAAAATATATTGAAGACGTTGCCTTTCAGGCAAAGCTTTCTGAGGCACTCAGAAAGCTTTCCATGTCTGGGGCGGACTGTTTCAGCTGGTATCTAGCTCCTTATCAGTGTGAGGAGAACACTCCAACTGGACTTGGCAGTGCAGGGATGCCCAGCATGTTTGAAGCTGTGGGCTCAGGTGCCACAATAATTACTTTTGAGTCTGCCAGTCCCAATGTTTGGGCTTTTTTCAGTATTGCAACTATGGCCTGGCTGAACTCTGCTTGTTCCTTAGCTGCGCCTGGATCTGGAAAAGTATGTTTAAGTGTTTAAGCACTGCTTAGCACATTACTCTAGTTTTGTTTTGAGGAATTAGATCCTCTTCATTTGTCTGGGCTCCTCTCGAGCAGTTCCCATCAAAGGGGTAACAAGATGAGTCCTGGGGACAGAGTAGTGGTGGGTTATGAGAATATCTCTTGGTCTGTGTTTGCCAGCACTCATGCTGAGATTGCAATACTTTTTCCAGGTGTTCTGGTAGATTTGGGGGTCTCACAGCTGTTAGTGTCATACCTACACCAACATCTGGCCCAACGCTGCTAAACTCTCCAGACTGTGCTGCTGGAAGTGATTTGATTTGTGCCGAAGTCATCTTGAATCACAATTACCAATGAGAGGGAGTGGATGCATGTGAACAGTCACGGATAAAATTGTGTAAAGGAGCTCACCTGTGTAAATGAGTAATGATCTCATTGTGTAAATGAGATCACCAAAATATCTGCCAGCAAATTCAAAGTCATTAGCTATGTTTGTTTCCCCATACAGTCAAGAGTTCCATTCCATCTCCCCCCTGCTCCACAGGGAAGATGTGACATGGACAGTAAGGAAAACCCCACCAGGGACACCCACCATGGACATTCCACTACCTCCCTCTCTTCCTGTAAATCAGGAATAACCCCACTAAAACCAAAAAGAATTCTCCAGGGTAGAATTTTGTAAATGAAAAAAGGAAAGGTTTCACACTCATTTTCTTCTGTCCAGGGCACCATGAAATTAAATTTTTTGGGTTTATATTGCTGCTAACCTTAAAACTATGTTCAGTATTAAAAAAAAAAAAACACACCAAAAACTATAATATATATTACTAATATTGTAGTATATTACATATAATATGTAAAGATACCTATCATATATATTTACATATACATATATATGAAGACTTCCATGTTCATGTTTTGGCAGCCAGCTGAGTGCCTTGGTTTGGTTTTGATCTGATAAATGGGTGCAAAAGAAGTGACTGAATCACCACACCTGGAAACCCCATGTGTTGCTCCAGATCTTGGCTGAGTTTATCCATTCTGAAATGACATTTAGTGAAGCTCCCTCTGTGTAAGATATTGCTGTGAAATTTTAGGGCAGACAGAGGAACAAGAGAGTGGGAGATGCATGGAAACAGGTAAAACACGTTAAAATCTTTTTAAAGAAAGGTTTTGTTCATTGATAACAATAGTAATGCATGCCACCCAGCTGCCTTTAACACTTCAGTCCCTTTATCCCTTGGGAAGTGGGAGAAATCCAAAACCAAAACAAGGCAACAACACTACACTGCTTTTCTCCTTGCAACACAACACAATTCAAGGGCAGAACACTTCAATTTTTACTTTAAGATCACAGGTAAACAAGTTGCCATCATCATTCCCGGCATGATCTGCTTCTCAAATGAAAATTCGAGATAATGATTATTATTTATAAACAACAAGGATGACAAAAGGCAAAGTAGGAAATGCTCTGTAAATGCAGATAAAATTATCCTGGCAACACCTGCACATCTGTACATTTATATGTGAACATAAAAATAGGAAAGGCTACTGAGTTATTGAATAGAAATGAGACTGGCAAGAAGTGTTTTTCCCCAAGCCATTGCATATTGCATAATTCTGTCATGAAAAAGTCTTTCCTCCCACCTCTGACATTCTATTGTTGCTTTTCAACCAAAACAAAGTGAAAGGAGATGAAAAGATTGAAGAGGAAATGGTAAGTTATTTTCAAAGGTAATTTCTGTAGGGTATTTTTTTTTTTTTAATCGTGTGCAGGCATGGTGACAAAAGTTACCAGTGTGTGCTCAGAATGATGTTGGGTGATTTGTTTTGCTTTTTTTTGTTGTTGTTAAATAACAACAATGTTTGTAACACAATAATGCCTCTTCCCCAAATTCAGCAGCTCACAGACTGAAAAGCAAAGAAAAACTGGAAGAATAAAATGTCCACTTTGGATGTCCTAGCTGGTACAAAATGTTCCACCTCCTTGAGCAGCCCTTCATTCCTCAGAAACGAGGATGAACAGCAAAGGGATGGATAACGTTGGTACAGGCATGGGATGAGCAACCCCAAAACTGGTGTTGAACCAAGAGGTGCCAGTGAGTGCATGTGGGATGCCCAGCTAAGCCCCTGTTCATTGCAGGATTCATCCCTGCAACAGTGCTTTCTGTTTATTTTCCACTGACTTCTGCAAGCAGCACCTAGAAGAGCGAGCTGCTGGCACACGCATCATTAGCGAGCACACTGGTTTAATTTCCTTTTGTTGCAGTGCATATTTTATAAGATTATCCTATTTTGGAAAAGTTTGCCCTGAGTGGTGCTTTTTGTTTTCGCACGTTGCAGCTGCAAATGCAGGCGGGGTTGTGCCGCAGAAGAAATGTCTTGCTCAATATCTTTTTGTATTTTTATATATGGGGAAGTAGTTTCTCCCAGCTTTTTAATCTTTTACCCTGCTTCTTCTAAACAAATGCTTGCTTACCAAGAACTAGCACAGCCTGATACTTACATAGACAATTGGGACACAGAGAAGTACATTTACCCTTTCTTCTGCCTTTGTGTATGGTTTTGCAAAGGAGGCATATGCTCCTCCCTGGACTTGAGGTTTTAGGTTCAAATAGAGGTGTAAGTTGCCTGCCCCAAAGCCTAAAATCCCAAGGAAATCAGAAGAATGGAAGAGCATCCTTGAAGTGAGATGTTCTAGAGCAATTGTCTTGATGGCAGCTGCAGGTTCCTAGCTTCCTCAGCTATAAAGACCTGTCAGTTCAGCCCTGGAACTTCACAGGTTTGGCCATTGTGCTTTGAAATCTCCCCCGGAAAGCCATCCTCTTCTGTACTGAGACGGAAGATGCAGGAGACAAAGATGCTGATCTGGGACATCAATGCAGCCCCTCCGCAAACCTTTTAGTGTTTGCTCCTGACAGGGGAGCTTTGCTCCACATGGAGTGAGCCCTCAGCTGTGATGGTCTGTGACACCTGGCTCCAAATGTGGCTCTTGCCCTTCAGAGTCTCTCTGGCAGCGAGCACCTCCCCTCCCTGACCTGCATTCTGGCCCCTGTTTTCTCGATGCAGTGCTGAGGCATCCAAGCAGGAAATGCTCTCTTGGGGTAGAGAAGCTGGTTTGCTAGTGCACCAGCAAGCACATCACTGTGGTTGGGATCGCCCCAAAATTACCCACGCTGATGGAAATGGACCTTGCAGGTTTGGAGCTGAGCTGTGGGAAAGGCTTGCTTTAAAGACCAGGTAAAGGTGAATCTGAAATCAAATGGAGGTCTCTTGAGAGGGTGGGGATGTGCCCACCTTTATAACGGGAAGCCACCTTGTTTTCTGTGGGATTAGATCATGGGACCCCTTCATTCTCTCAGCTTTTCTCTAAGAGATACAGCACATTCAGCTAACAGCTTCTGTCCATCTGAGTTTTACACATGTTCATGCCTTCAAGAAAGTATAACAGAATTTTATAACAATACCTAATAGAGATTAGGCCTAGAAAAGAACTCAATATAATCCTGTTATGTAAGACCAAGAATATTTTGCAGGCTATAAATCAAATGCTTCCAACAATAGAAAGCACCTTCATTACCTTTTAAGCCACATAAATGCTCAAAAAAAGCTTAACTATAAGGTATGTGTTGTGACAAATAATACAAAAATCAAAATTTAATTGCTAGTAGGCTTCCCATTTGCTCACAGTCAGGGCAACCTTTTTCTTCCACAACTGAGCATGTGCAAAGCCCTTAGAAACTCCACGCATTAAAATTGCAATTATGGAAACAATTTATAATCAATACGTGCTTATTAGGGTAACCTGCATGTATGGGATATTTTATAGCAATTATAATCCTGACAGTCCTTTCTGAGAGCAAAATTTGAGTCTTGGTTTTTCCCTTTCAGGTTTCAGTCCCTGCAGTGCCATCTACTGCTGAGATAAGTTTGAATGTTGAAGTTTGATAAGTTTGAATTATTTCTTTGTGGGAGAATTTTTAAGGACTGTTATCTGCAGGTGAAACACAAGCTCATAGAGAAAAAATAAATGGTTGTAAAAGCCCAGCAACCTATGACTAAAATCTCCCTACCCATACATGGCTGAGACTGAAAGGAAAAAAAAAATCCCAAGCTAGGATCTGTCATCCGTAATCTTAAATTACTGAAACCAAATGTTTCTTTGGCCACTCCTCATTCATTCATGACAATTCATTACTCAGACACTGGGAATTGTCTCAGCTCCAGTGAAAACCATGGGAGTTAATACCAGCTGCTATCAGCTGAACTTCTGTCTCAGAACTGCTAAGAAAAAGGTATGCAGATTTGCTTATTTGTTTTGGGAAAACAAGGATAAAGTATTTCTTTGAACCAAACCTACAGCTTTGCTTATTTCTGAGTGATGAGAAGTCACTTCACTCTTCTATGAGTAATTTTTAAGTAATATGGCTAGAGAAGGACAGCTGAGATAGGTTCTTGCCATCTCTAGTTTAAGTTCAAAGGACGTTGAAGTTCTGTCATGACTTTACCAAACCACTGCTAGCAAGGGAACAGGTATCTAAGGTAGGATTTAAGATTTTCAAAAATAAGGAAAAAATACCAAAATAGTGGGGTTAAAAAAAAATCAGATTGTCTTTTCAGGTTAAAATACATCTTCCTCAGGTGGCACCTTGGAGGTGTTCATGTCTTATTTATCTCTAGTTATATGTCTCTTTCCCCACAAAAAATAGCCTGTGGATGGGACTACCTCCCTCAGGAAGTCTGTTTTCAAGCCAAAAAGGACATCTGGCTCAGCTCTGCTCTGCCAAGGACCTTCAGCTACAGGGGAAAGGGTACAAAACTCTGCACTGTACCTGAGACTGAGGGCTCCTTCCAGCAGGGCATTTATTACAGAGTAAGGAGTGAAAAGGAACAACCACTGCTTGGCTGAGAGTGTCAGTTTTGCTATTCACGGTTTCACTGTAAAAATAAACTTTGGAAAAGCACCACTCTGGAATTCATTTATATATTCATTGAGGTGAAGAGAGATGTTTTGCCAGAGTTCTCTTCACGGTATGCTGCAGGTGAGGTGAAGTCCCCATCGAACCTGGCAAACTCTCCTTTAGGTGGGAGGAGTCGAGGTGTATGGAGCAGTAAGATGGCTGTAAGAACAAGACCATGACCCACAACAGGGTCACCTGAAAGGCTGGAGAAACAGAGATTTGGGTGAGGAGGTTCAGCTGGGACCTGACAGCAAATGCTGAGGGGTGCTCAGCGTTTGCAAGGGCTGAAATGAGAACAAACTGAGAAGACAGCAAACATAACCCTGGAAGCAGTGAGTAGAGAACAGACTGCAAGATGAAGGCTGGAGAGAGGATGCTGTGGGTCGCAGTGACAGGGCAAAAAATAAAGTAGGAGCAGGGATATACCATCTGTCCCTTAGGATCAACTTTTGGTAACATATACATTGGGCTTTATGCAAATCTCTATGAATAATTCAGCATAACCATGTATTTCTTGCCACCCACCTTAGCAAGCTTCCTCCATCATAAGTCAGAAACAATTTTATGAAGAGAGCTAATGGCCATTTGTCTTACTGAATTACTTTGGTGTCAGTATGGCTTTTTTTATTTATTTATTTTGTAGCTGGGCAGAGAAGGATGAAGTGGAACGGGAGACGTGAAGGGTCTTCACCATCACTGGAAGCATCCGGCTTAGGAGCCTGGGACAACACTGAATGTGTTGAGGATCTTCAGAGGTGTTCACCTCCTTCCAAGGACCACAAAGCCTGTGAGTCTGCTGTTTTACACAACTCAGAGCAACTCCCCATCTGCTGGGAAATTCATTGGTGCTACACAGTGATGCCCCCTCGCAGGAACTGGTGATGCGCACCCCAAATATGTTTTTTCTTGACATTCTGAGCGTCGTCTAGACTGTTCATCTTTCAGCCAAACTAGCCCTTTTCCTTGCATTTCTCAAATGAAATCCTAAGTTTGTGAAATGAAAGGAGAAAAAAAAAAAAAAAAAAGGATCTATGAGGGAGCTCTTTTCTCGGCTTCTTACAAGAATGAAGCACCAAGTGAAAAAGAAAGTAAACTTTAAAGCAGTATTTGCCACTGTCCTGTCAAATCTGTTCATCTGGCCCTGGCTAAATGTTTCAACCCAGAATAGCTCCAGCTGCTCACTTGTCTGTGAGAGAACTTGAATTTCAAAATATCCCCTTGATACACCCTGTGCCTCTGCTGGGAGCCCAGCTCAAGTCTGAGGGATTAAATCTGGATGTTATTAAATTCTGCTGATCAGTGACAGAAATGCCTTCAGAAAGCAGTGCTGAGCAGCTGCTTAATATTGTTTTCATGGTGGTAGAGAGGCAAATGTCTCTTGCACTGGCTAGAAAAAGCAGGTTTTCTCATTCCTAGAAGAATATATTGTAGAAACACAGCTCAGAGTCATACTTTACAGGCTGGCTGCCAAAACTTCAGCAGGAACAAATAATTAGCTAGACGGTGCCTAGCAGGTGTCACCTTGGATCTCTTTGGTGGTGGTGATCCTCAAAGATTGCAGAGAGGTGATTTGACCAGAGAATACAGGTGCACAACTCACATATTCCTTCATGAGCAACCACTCTCCTTTCTCATGCACCAGTTCTGATAGGAAGCAGCTTGACAAAAACATCTGCAATTTGATCTAAAAAGAAAGAAAGAATAAATTGCTCTTTTAAGTTGGCAGGAAAAAAAAAAAGAATCCCCCCTACCCCCAAACAAGTCAATACAATGTCTTGAATTAGGAAAGGATGCTGTGTAATTGGAATACAGATCCTGCATGAAACCCTGATTCTAATCTGAGGTATTTAATGCTTTTTGCCACAATAAAAGAAGAGAATTAATGGACTCAGTGGGAAATCTAGATGGTATTTAGCTCTGAATCAGACTGTTATTTTACACTTGGCATTGATAGGAGTCAAAATGAGGCCAAAAGCCCAAGACTTTCTCAGCAACTTGTGAGTGCCAATTCCCTTTATATTCCCATGATCCCTGCTTGGAGGCTTGTCTTTCTCCAGCTCTCAATCGCAGCAGCGGCGGCAAACTGAAGTAATAAATAAGGAAGCCACTTCAGGCTAAATGTGGGTAAAAAATGCATGCATTTTCTCTCTTTTTAAATTGCATGTACATGTAAGATGTATCTGACAGATTATAAAATATATGGTAAAAAGGCAGATATTTATTATAGAAAATTTGTCCTATGAATGAATGTTTCCTCTACAAAGAAGGGATTTTTTTCTCACTCTCTGATCGTTATATCATGCGTGTTTATTTGGGATATGAATTAAATAGGGAGAGGATCTCAACAAATTTTTTCTCTTTCTAGTGACAAAGAAATTATAGATTTTTGCAATCTTCCCCCCCCCCCCCAATATTAAAAGAGCACGTAAGAAATGGGGCAGAGGAGGGAATGTTATGAATAAAACAAAAACATGGGAAGCTCTCTAAATCCATCCTAGAGCCTCTTTCCAAGGACAGGATTTATTTGGAAGGCATCTTTGCAGTGGTCCTCAGGATTCCTTGGATGTGTCAGAAGGGCTGTCTTGCCCTTTCCAAGCTCACTGTTGTGCTGACTGCAAACCACATAATACTGTGTGCGGAAGCCATTATTTATAAACGTAGATGTCTTGATGAGTCTTCGTGATACCTTCCGAAGCGGATGTGTATGGTTATGAATATCTTGCTCCAAGCCAAATGGCAAGCAGGGAGCAGAAATGAGGCTGGGATATGAGAGCTCCCGGTTCCCATGCCTTTCTTACAAATCCTGTCACACAAAGATGAAGTGTGAGAGCATCAGCACAAGAAAAATGCTGCTGATGATCACCAGGTGCTGTGTACTCATTCTGATGGTATTCTGGATGCTTCCCTTCAAGCAACCTGCTTTCCCTCTTGTCTGAAATACCTAAGGGCTGGCCTCAGGTGTTTGGAAACCAAGAAGTACAGCAGATCATCAGCAGTGTACGTGCCAGATCCCACAGAGCAAGGATGCATGGCTCAGCAGGGAAGAGGAGGGGCAGCGAGGCACCCGCCAGCAAAACCGGATGATGGACAGTAGGAAAACCAGGAGGAACCCTATCCCTGAAGTTCTTGTCAAAGAAAGGGCTGTGGGACTGCACTGGGGAACAGAGAACCAATGAGCAGCTCGTTGGCTTTGGGCTCACTGGCCAGTTTCATTGCAAGCATATTTTTCCCTTTTACTTAGAAACAGATGTCTAGAATGACAGAAGGAAAAAACTGTTTGAGAAAGACTTAAGAGGGGTTTCTCCCTCCTTCCCCAGAGCAAATGCTCATAACAGGGGATTGCATTGTGATATTGCTGGAGCCACCAAAACATTTTCAGGCAGGAGAAACCCCATCTGAGTGCCGAGAGGAAGGGCTCAGCTGCAGGGCTCAGGTACCTCACGGCTGACTGGCTCCTTTCAGACCTGCAGTGTTTTATTTCACAAGCCGGTCGTGCTCTGCAGAGGCTTGAGCATAGCTTGACAGAAGAACAGTGGTTTTGTCCTCCCTGTCTTCTCTACAAAATGACCTTTGCCTTTGTAATCTGATGGGCTCAGATGTTTGATAGTCTCAGATTTGTTGGTAGTGGATATCATGTGTTGGCAACCCCCAAATTGTGTGGCCATATTTTAAAAATAATTGTGCTGAAGTGAAGATAAGCTATTGTCTCCAACTGCAGGGTTTTATTAAAGCCTGTGTATCAGAGGATGATGATCCAAGCCAACTTAACCTAATTGATCCTCCTAAGCCTTCTTTCTTATCTAAAAACTCATTCTTTGCCAGTCAGGCTCAAAATACCTGTGGATTGAAAAGTGTAATTTTTAATGACCCATTATCTGCAGCAGTCCTGATCCAGATAAATAAATGCAGGTACCCACCTCTAGATGGATGATTGATTTAGTTACAGTGGTCAAGTTCAGTCATTTAGAGAGAAACAGCCTGCTAAATTCAGCAAAATGAGATGGAGGGGGGCTGAGCAGAGGGTTTACCTTGACAGAGGAAGCAATTTCAACTAAGGGAAATCCAGTGTTGCCTATTTAATACTCCATGGAGTATGAAAAGGCCTTTCAGAAATAATTATTCTCTCTATATAGTGTTGTAACGAGGAAAAATTTAGCTGCTGCATAATGAATTCAAAAGTTTACTGTGAGTTTTGATGGCTCATTTGGCATCAGCTTTTGGAAGAGGAGAAGGAAGGAGCATGCCATGCTGATTAGATCAGGGCTGGGTGGCCTGGGAGCATGCTGCCAGCAAATCTTGCTGGCTACATCAGGAAAAAGGTCTCCAGCACCAGTGCACCTCTTTGCTTTGGTTTTCTTGTGTCCTGCAGTCCAATGAGAGTGTTCAGACAAGAGAGGAAGTGGGAACACAGCTCCTGTGCCATGATGAGGAATACCACATAGGTCAGGCAGAGAGGGAATTGGAGAGCAATGCTGGGAGCAGGTAGATTAATCCATCTAAAGGGCACACAGTTGTTTGGCTGGATACCTGATGTGAATGCAGAAGAACAGTTCTGCGTTTTGCTTCTGAGTGGGAATACAAATGAGAAAATAAACTCTGAACCACTTCTGCCTCTTAAAGACGGAAGCAGGACATAGTGTGCTGCTCCACCAAAAGCAGGGCAGACCCAGCACAGCAACAAGGCTTGCTGGGAGCCTTGGGAAGTCCACTCACTGGACATTTTTGCTAGTTTTTTTTGTTGTTGTTGTTGTGGAGGTCTGCTCTGCTCACTCCCATGGGCTCTGCTGGCAGTGGGCAGCTGTTTGGAATCCCTGACCCCAGCTGGCTGGAGCAAACATCTGCCTTTCATGCAGACACAGCTGCCTCTGGGGCCAGGACTGCATCATAAGGAGGAGGCTTGCCCTCAGTTAAACTTTATGTTGTTGCATTTAGGAGGAGGAGTGGAAAAGGCGCGTTAGCCTGTATTTAGTCCGTGTATTCTCTGGTTCTGTTTGAAGCCTCTCTGTGGAGAGCTCTCCATTTTGCTGGAGAGAGCACCTGAGGAGATGGATGGGGATGTGTCCCCTGTGTCCCTCCCCGAGCTCTTGCAGGGTGAACAGCTCTGTTCCTTGGGACTGACGGCTCAAAGGCTTGGTGTTTCTCATGCTGTTCACTGTAACACAAGAGAACCATGTGTGCACACACTCACCTACATCCATGCACATGTGCCTACAGAAAAACATGCAGGCTTCCTTCTGC
This sequence comes from Hirundo rustica, assembly GCF_015227805.2. Lineage (NCBI taxonomy): Eukaryota > Metazoa > Chordata > Aves > Passeriformes > Hirundinidae > Hirundo > Hirundo rustica. The sequence goes on along the minus strand of NC_053454.1, from coordinate 54,717,007 downwards.
CAGCTTTTGGGTACCACTCTGAGGGGCTGTGTCAGGTGGCACTTTCTCTTTCTGCTGTTGGCTCAGGAACCATAACCTTTAGTGTTCCTGCCTGGTTTCAACACCTGCATCTCCGAATGAGCCCTGTGTCAGGCAAGATGTTCACATTGGGGTCAGGCAGGGAGACAATTTGGGACCATTGCCTGCAGTAATTAGAGGGACTCAGCTGCAACTTGCAATAAAAGACATCTCTTTCTCCCATCTCATTGCCCTCAAAATACACTCTTTCTGCAAAGCATGTAGAAGAATTTGACCCCACAGGGAGAAAAGAAGAAGGGGCTGGCAGGACTCACACCTTTGTAGCATCAAAAAATGTCCTTGGGAATTTTTTTTTTTTCTTTTTAGTATTCCTATTCCATGTATGACTAATTTCTCTAGCTGCTGTTGCTCATCCTTACGTGTTCTCTGTGTCTGGTGGAAATGGGCTAAAGCTCTCTGGCCATCAGCAAAAAACTAGAAGTAATGATTGCATTGCATGGAAAAAGTATGGTTTTTGACAGGGGGAAACATGCATATTGGCCAAGGTGCCAATCTATAGCAAGGAATTTGCTTTGGGACAATGGCAGGACCCATCCACCACCACAGCAAAAGCGGTCTCCTGGACCTCAGCCACTATTTTTTCTGTTCCAGCCTGAAACTTTGGCTTCTGCAGCATCTCCTGCCATATTTAGGCTTTAAAATAAAATGTCCAAGCTGTACCAAGCTTGTGCACCATGTGCAGCAAATTACCAGGGCATCATGGCAGTAATAAACCCTAATTGCCTATTCCAGCTTCACCTGGGTCTCCACATGTGCTGTCCACACATTCCACCCCCTTAAGCCCTGGTCCTAGCCATGGCTGAAGGTGCTGGGGAATAACTTATGGAGCAAGATGAGTCTGTGGGAGTACGTACTTGTCTCCTCCAGGAATTATGCAGGTTGAGTGAGCCTTTAATCACAGTGAGGGGAGTTCAAGAGCAGCTGCATTTCCTCTGGTGGCGTGGGAGAGAGCAAGTCAATGCTGACAGTCCAGTAGCTAAGCTTTTGGTCTGCTGCCTGCAAAACAAGAAGAGATTAAGGTAGGAACTGCTTTCTCCTGGGTCTGTATGGAGCAGTTGTTCTGTTTATGAGCATGATGTGATGTATTGTGGTGTTTGTGACCCAAGAATCATTTGCAAGTGGCTGCTCCTTCTCTGAGATGCCTCCTGGGGAGAAATCTGAGCCCTTTGGGGAAGGTGGAGTCTGCAATGCAATCTCAAGGGAGGACAAGACATTTTTTTACCAGGAAGAGTCAGAGATGGAAGGAATCCACTGTGTTGGGCAGTGATGTTGAGATTAGGTGCTGTAATGAGAGACTAGCTGAGGAGGTAGAGCAAGGTGTTGCTGCCTAAATTACGGCATTTGGCTTTTTGTCCCTATAACGGATAGTCCAGCTGAATCAGATTCCAGCTGTGCCCATCCCATGCTTGTCTCAGTGACTATCACCACTTCAAGATGCTTCAAAGGAGCGTGCAGTCAGCAGCTGGTGTTAGTCAAGAGTAATCCTACCCTGTTGCAAAGGGAGAGGGGGGAAATACTTTTGACAGTGAGTGAAGCAGAGCAATTTCAGTAGGGGATTCTCCCAGACCACATTCAGCAGAGAGGGAAATGTAGAGAGGCAGCCCAGAAATCCAAGTGCATGGAGGAGAATAAATGCCACTGTGTGTGTCAGGAGAGACGAGACGTTTCCAAAGTGTGCAGTGAACTAATGTAGGTTTACCCTGCGCATGTGTGTATTTATTTAGCCACAAAAATAGAAAAGGTGACATTCTCTTTTTTCACAGTAGAGCCCACCTACAGAATTCAATATTGTAATATTAGAGAAAAGCCATTAGTATGGTCTTTAATAAAATACTTGGACCTGACAGGTAGGGTATTGACTATTATAAAGCTGTTAGATTTAATATGAATCTTCTTGGCAAACCCTGGAATTCATCACATTTTCATGAGTAGGGAGAGTTTGTAGATATTGCCAGATGTGGTCTCAGAGTGGAGAGCAACTCAGATAAAAATTGCAAAAGCAGCTAAATGATGCATGGGCTGAAATCCCACTTCAAATCATACCCAGAGCATGCTGTGAAAAGATCTAGTGAGTTACCTCCCAGCCATTTGAAAGTCTTCTGAAGACTTTACCCAGTTGCCTTGGGAGAGAGTGGAGTGGGCAGAAACTGGTTAACCTGACCTTTATATTAATTTTATCATAGAGATTACTTTAAATCCTGAAGCAGAATGTTATATAACCCTGTTAGTATTTGTTGTTGCAGCTTTGAAGTGCAGCACAAGTGTCTGATCCCTGATTTTGTTTTGACTTTTTTATCATCTTACTGTAGGCAACATCCTAACTCTTCATTGTATCGCATGCTGCTCTTTTTAGCACTGCCTTCAAGTTTACAATTTCTCAGTAATAACTTGTGTGATTTTGAAAAACAAAAAAAATCTCCCATCTATCTTCCCTGGCACACAGTTTGGTCAGTCCTAATTGATCTCCCAGAGTGGCAAGGGAAGGGCTGCTGTGAACTCCCCTCTTTTCTCTTCTGTAATTCCACAGCTTCTATCTTTAGTGCCTAAATTAATTTTGAAGTCATGCCCAGAGATGTTCCCTATATAAGTCTTGGTGTTGTTTCTCTAGGTACTGTACAAACACAAATCATACCCCCCATCCTGTCTTTGGGTACAGGAGCTGTGGGATTCCTAAACAGAAGGGGCAGGTTTTCAGAGAGGGGCTCTGCTAAAACTGATCCAGCTGCTGCCTATGGGAGATGTGTACTCTTGCAATCACAAAGCAAACACGCATCATCTGATTTCCCTGTGCTGGGATCCCCTTTCTTTGCATGGTTTGGTTTTTTTTGTTTTTTGTTTTTTTTTTTTTTTTTTTTTTTTTTGGTTTTTTTTTTTTTTTTTTTTTTTTTTTTTTTTTAAAGATAAAATGCTATTGCACAGCCTCCCTGATGAGCATTCCTGTTATCCAGGCTTGTGCTATCGACTTTTGCCTTTGCCAGTTGGCTCCTGCACCCCATGTTTCCCTAAGTCTGGTGTGAGCTGTGAATGCTGTTCTGGCCCCTTCATGAGCTTCTGAATCAAATCAAAGGGTTATTTGAGCAGAGAGGGAAGGAACACATTTGGCACAAGAGACGATAAATAAATGGTGACTAAAACAGACAAGGAATTATTTTGGTAAAATGAAGGCATTGGCTGAAAAACTTTGGTAACGGAGCTTTTGGAGACTAAGCTACTGTCTGACAAATATTGTTGTCCTAGAGAAAGCACCTAAATATGCCCCGTGGACAACATTAGGACAAGCTGAAAGAGTTAACATCTAATCAGAGATTTGGTTTCCTTGATTGACAGACAATTTTCAAAAAGAGTGTGGTTTGTCAAGAAGTCATTCCCTTCTTCTTCCAGAAATCTCTCTTTGAAACCAGGGCAGGCAATTTCCTGCCTGTGATGGCATTCAAGACATGAGATACCCTTGTGTTTGACAGCAAAGGACACTGGTTTCATTTGAGCTTTTTCCTTTATCACTGACAACAATAAAATTGTCAAGTGTGTGATTTGAAACATCAAATTCAGTATGAACTTTTGTGTAAGCAAGGGACATTGGACATAATAACTTTTTTCTCCCATCTGTACTGATATATGGGACATCCAAATTGACAAATGGTAAAGATTGGCTGATGTATGTGTATGGTAGCTTGTGTATGAACTATCAACAGACCAGCAAGGTTATAATGAAGTCATCTTTTGAATTTAATAATAAATTTTCCTTTCTCATCATTGGTCCAAGGTAATGAAGTGATGCTTCTTAGCAGTGAAGACAAAGACTTTGTAGCTGAGGAAGTGCCCATTTTGACTGCAGGTATGGAAATAGTGTCTGTCAAATCACGGTAGTACTATTTTATTTTTATAGAGAAGCTGGATGCTTTTGTACCTGACCCAAAACCCCAAAGCTATCTCTTTTCATTTGGAACATATCAATCATGTTATACAACTGATGATTCTGAGTATTTTAGTTCTTGCCTGCCTAAACAGTAAGATTTGAAAGTCACCTGCATTTTAGATTTGCCAACTTCAAGACTGTGTGTTATGTAAAGGCAAAATGAGATCCTTATATATCCTTTCAGATACTGGCCTTGAGCTTCACTTTGTTGAAGTGTAAGTGCTACAAGGTGTAGCTGAGCTGGTTTGTGGAGAGGAGAGCAGACTTTGCCTTGTGAGCCATGACCTCAGTGTGAAATGTCAAACCACTAATCTTTCTATGATGTGTATCACTGTATTGTAGCTCTGGCCAGGTGAACTGTAAATATTAGTTTTTAGCCCTGCAGTTGAGTCCTTAGAAGGTTTCATCTTGCCATGGGTATGACAAACTTTTCAAAGTTTTGTGGGCTTTTTTTGTCTTGTAAAAATAAATTGGCATTACCATGAAACTGCACCTCAATACCTTTCAGAGTCTTTACAGTGGGCATTATCTCAAACTACAAGTATTGGTCTGTAGACTGAGAGCAGCCAAATCCTTTAGCCAAAGTTTCTTGTCAGGAGCAGGGATGGATCAAAAGGCTAACAGGGAACAGAGCTTACATCAGCTATGTAAAAGCTCAGAGGAAAACTAAATGGGCACGTGTTTAAACGTGATAAACTCACGGCAGTGCATGGTCTGTGACAGAAGTCACTCTCCACTCTTGTGCTTTGCCTCCTCCCGTGGCACAATACCCTGCATTTTGCCTTTACCATTGGGGTTAAGTAGAGCTGTGGCTCATTTATAGGGTTGGATCTGGCTGATGGTAACATGGTGTGTCGCCATAACAAAGTTGCATTCAAGATTGTGCCTACCCCCAAAATCTGACCAAAAAGTAAAACTGGTGGCACTATGCTGAGCTGATCAAAAACCTGTGGGGTCCCACTGAGGTGATCCAAAAGCATCACTCATTTTTATGTTTGTAGACAATGGCCCCCAGGCCAGAACATTTGTATTGGTTTTAACTCCCAGACCTCCTTCCACTCTTAAATTGCTACTACCTCCAGCCCCCAAAGAGCAAAAATACATGATGCCACAACCTCTATGTAAGAGCAATTTAGCTTTTGGTGCTGAGTGGCAGTGTTACCAGCTGAGTTATGGGGAAAAGCCTGAGTCTAACAGGGTATTTGTTTTACTTAGCAAAAATTATCCAACAGTAAGAGCATAGTTGCTGCCATTAGAAATATGACTGTTTGAATAAAAGTTATGGGAATAGTAAGATTCAGCTATGGTATGTTAATTTGAAAGTGCAGTAAATCTGTCGGGATTGCAAGTCAGTTTAAGAGCTAAAATATAATTGTTGTAAAACACTGAACTGCAATTTATATGTATTTTTCCCAACTGCTTGTGGGCTAGCAATATTTCAGTTCTATAATCACAATTTGAACCTTTTAAAAGCGGATTTTTTTTTTTTATACAAGTCAGCAGAAGTGGTGTTTTATTACTTTTCTTTTTGTGGAGTTCTTTGAATGTAATACACTTTTGGGAAGGAAAATAATTTGGGGATAAAAATCAGCGGAGACTACTTTACACTTGCTTCTCTTTTCTGAAAGATAGACATGTCTGAGTGTGCAATGAATAATTTGTCAATCAGTTTTCAGCTCAGCGAAAACAACTGTTGAAGTGGGCTTTTGTTACTTAAATTTCAAATGCCGTTTGACCCCGCAGAGATGCTTCCTGCAATGATGTTCTGTGATATCAGGTAGCCCATTAGCAACCTAGCACCCTTTTTTAAAAATTGCCTTTCTTGCATAATTGAGTAGGAAAAAAATCCTATAAGCTGCTTTCATTTTGATTTAAAAGTTAAATTAATGCTCTGTCAGCCTTCAGTCTCAAGCAACTTCAGGAACAGTGTTTTATGGCAGTTGGTTTTTCAGGATCTGCTGCCCATCTCCTCAGATGATCTGTGTTGCTCTCTGAGGAAGCAGAGGGGACGTCAGCCAGGGCACTTGAATCACGCTTTGAACATCTGGTTAATATTAGTTATGTGATGGGCCTCATACCCTCATTTGAGAGCGAGTAACACATCTGAAGAATGGTGTGTAAGCATCAACCCCCAGCAGAAACTCCAAGGGATAGTGGAAAATAGGCTTCAGAGCCAGCCCAATCTTGAGCTGGCAAAGGGCTTAGTGCTTTCTGGGGTGCATTCCCACTAAACTCACCTTCACCTGGGTTTTCAAGAGAAATGTGTTTTTATATTGCCTGGCACCCTCAAAGGAAAACAAACAAACAAACAAATGAGTTAGATGGTATTTTTTAAGTCCTGAATATTGGTGCATATACATTAATTAATTAAGGAGGTTCTCTGAGCTTTCAGAACAAAAACATCAGCTTTGGACAAAGAGATTAAATATATATACATATATATTGTGTATTCACAGGAAGAGTTTTGGGAGAGAAGTCCCCAGGAGCCAAATGCCGTGTTTCCAGGAGGTAAACTCATGAGGCAAGGTTAGAGGGGACTGATGTCTGTGGGTCCTTATGGGTTAGTGGTGAGGTCTGAAGCCTCGGGATCTCATGTGGTCTCTGCTCACACTTGGGCTGTGTCAGGCTCCTGAGAGGGGCTATTGCAGAGGGTACGGTGTTGTGTTGAGTTCAGACCCACAGAAACTCCTCTGGAGATCCCCTGGGAGCTGCCTGAGGAGGAAGAGAAGGCAGCTTGTTCATTTATCCTTATTAGGAATTACTATTCAAAAGCTTGTAAAGCTTCACTGCTTCAGAGGAAAGTTATGTCTGCTGATTGAGGAGAGGAAGGGAAACAAGAGAACGAGTCAGGCTAATGTAGCCTTTTGAGTTTTGCAGTCAGATGAGCTTGAGAGATTAAAAGGAGAGCGAAAGGGATGGTACATATGCTTAAGAAAAGGATAAATCCTTCTTTGTGCTCATTACTTTGCTGTGGTTTTGCATTTTACTTCCTTCATTTTGGAGGTTTTTAAAGCATTAAGGGAAAGGGGACTTGACAAATCTTTGGCAGATATGAGATGAGCCTGAATGGGTGCAGTGAGACCCACCTGCATAGACTGGGCTGCTGTGACTTTCAAAGCTAACACACTTTACACATTAGTATGGTCTGATGGTCAGAGTGCATGAAAAGTGAGAACCAGCGACGATTTTTCACATTTTCTTGTTAATTATCTTGAAGCATGGCATTTCCCGCTTCCTGCCAGGAAGGGCCCAGGTGCTGCTCGCGCTGTGGTGCACATCTTGCATTTAAATGGCTCTCTATAAGCATCTCTGGGCAAAGGATGCAGAGAATCCCTGGCCCCAGAGCGTTCACAATCCACTTCAGAGACAGGAGGAAAAGGGAAGAGGAGGCAGAATATGGGGAGCAGAGTCCCAACAGAAGTCACTACTGGCCTCATATCCAAATGCGGGAGCTCTGTGACTCCCAAGCAGGGATAATTGTCACCATGCCTTTAGTATCCCACTGGTCCTTCCCTGGGCATGAAATTCCCCTTGTTGCAAGTCTAGCACCCTTAAACTAGCATTTCACCCTCTGCAGGCACATGCAGGGCCCTGGCAGGGTACCAAGGGGATGCCAAGGTCATGCTCTGCACGTTCCCTCCACCAGCAGGAAGGGCAGGTGCCTGCAAGGACATGGGGCTCTGGGCTGTAATTCAGCACCTGAACTGGTTCTTGCTGACAGCTGCCTCTCTGATTGCATGTGTTTTTCAAAGTCAAGAGATTGCTGCATGTAATGGGAGAAAAAGGCCTTTCAGATGCTGTTTGTGGTCTTTGGGTTTCAAAATCAAGATATCATCCATCTGTCAGCAAACATAGCACACAAAACTTGCAGGAGAATCCTCTCCAGTTGCTATTTCCCTGTAACAAGACAAAACGAGAAAGAAGAAAAGGCATTTTATTGTGAAGTCTCTCAGGCTTGCAAATGCACTCTGCCATCTCTACGCCTTCTTTTGTGTACATTGTGCTTGGCTTGGCAGGAACCTGCTCTGTTATCCTTCCCCATCCCTCCTGCTCCAAAGGAAAGCTGCAAACCCTGTTAAGAGTAAAAGTGCAAGGGGTGCAGAGCTTTGGACAGGGGAAGGTAAAACAAGCTGAGAGAGACTGCAGGCATAAGTGCTCATACTGCACAGGTTAAGAGGGAGATGGAGAGTGACAGGGCCCAAGGGCAGGATTTAAGGGAAAGGAAAAACCCTCCCAGGGCAGAGGGGGTGTGTAGTGACACCATGAGACAGTCCCAGCAGGGATTTACCATTGAGAGAGACTGAATGTGTGGAGCTGCAAAGAGCAGGTGGGATGGTCTGCTTGCTAGACACTGAGGGCTGCAACAGGAGGCTGACCAGATGCCTCTTCCCCAGAGCTCTCTGGAAAAGCACATGACAACCACTGCCCTTCCTTGCCATTTCCACCCCATTTTCTATCCTCTCTTGCATCAGGCAGTGCACTGTTTTCCATCTCATGACTGCTCAGGCATTGGCAGGGCTGGAGGTCAGGTGGAGCTTGCCCAGCATTTGGGACAGCTCTGCTGTCCCTGTCTCACCGTGTAGGAGCAAGGCATCAAAGACCCCTCTTCCTGCCTGTTTGGCTGGACAGGGCTGAAGTAATTTCTGTCTAAATATAACTCTGCACACATGGTGGAGCCGAGCTCTGCTGGCATAGCAAAGCACAAGGAAAGGGAAGGCCAGATGGCTAATTCACGCTGAAAGGCAGCATGAGGCAGAAGAGAAGACAGGCAATAACCTGGCACAGTTACTGGTTTCTTGGATGCTTTTGGAGAGAGCATTTTACCTTTCTGTACCACTTAACCTTGGTTTTTCAAGTTTTTTTCAAATGGTGATACGTATTCCTCAAGGGCCATACCTCCCAAAAAAAGAATAATCAAGGCACACAGACTTTAGGCATGTCTTATATGAGATGTTGAATTAAAAAAGGGAAGCAGGTGCACCCTCCTGGAAATCCAAATCATCCATTTCTGCGACTCCTGCAAGCCTTGGCAGGTAAGTATGGTGGTGACTTCGCTCATTTGTACCAAACCTGTGTTCTGTAGGATCCCCTTGCCCTACAGGAGGTTAGAGCTCCCTTAAATCAGCTGGGGAGCGTGATATCATTTTTATGTTCATTTTAGGAGGACGGACAGCACTTGATCCAGCAAATAGTCACAACCTCTGTGGATTTGTAGGTTTTTTGGGAGGAAGGTTGTTTTGGTTCTGTGATCATGGACCAGTAAGTAGGCAGTTAATGACTTTGGGCTTAGTGCCATTTTTGACTGCGTTGTAAATAAAGGTTTTCCTTCTTGTGGAGCTACAGGTCTGGCACACAGGTATTTCTCAGAATAGAGGCTGATACAGATTTCCTACTCCTGAACAGAGTAAGTGGGTGAACAGGATCTCTGTTTGCTTAAGACTCAAACATTTTATATTTTTATATGTGACTTTACTCTGACCTTACTCAAGTCCTCCCTTTTTGCACCTACTCTGCCCGGAGGCAGGTTTCCAGAGTGCCTTCAGTCTGCCTGCCAGAATGGCTTTCTGTCCCCTGTCCCTCCAGCCAAGGGCTCTCTCTATGTCCAAATGTGCAGGTTGTCCATCCTGCCTATGGATGCAGCTTTATTTCTAGAGCTGAAACTCCGAGGACTTGCAGCCTTGTACTGTAGCTCTAATTGCTCTTTCCTTGCACGGGAAACTTGAGTGCTGATCTGTCCACAGCTGGCTTAGATGTGTAGGAATGGGGGACAAAGGAGTTGGAAGGATGCAGTGACTCCTCACTGGATGCTCGTATGTTGAAAAGAGGAGAAGACGGCACTCAAAGTTTGTGTCTCGACACTCGATATTTGCCTGGGCTGTTGCGTTGTTTGGGGCAGAGTTCTCTCATCTGCTTCGGCACATGTTGGCTTTGCAGCCGCTGCAAGAAAAGGTTAAGGACCACCTATCTGTTGCTCAGAGTGCACTTAGGAAAGTGCACTGCCACCAAATGAAATGCTCACAGGTATTTCTTCCAGTGTATGTGTGGTTCATATTTGCCAAGAGTGGAGAAACTGATGCCATGCTGTGCCACAGGCTTCAGGTGACACAGACAATTACAGGTGATGAATTAAGTGCAAACATTGCAAATTATCACCTTCTTTGTTTGCAGCACAGAAGATAGAAGCCAGTTGACCAAAGTGGCACTGTGACAATAAAATCCTGAAACCAAAGCAAGACAAAGGCTACCTAAAACCTTATGCTAATAATCCCTGGCAAGCTGAAGCTGGGATTTCTCCTAGGCTGGGGAAAATGAATGCAATTAGTTATTGGCTACTTGCTGAACACCCGCAGACACCGTAAGTGGGATGTCAAAGTAACTCCAGCTTCAGGGCTGCAAGGTTGTTATCAAGCCACAGCAGATGAGATGAACCCCCCAAAATATGGGATAGGTTAAAATATATAGAACTTCTGAGCATCTAAAGAGAAGCTGACACAATGATCTGGAAACTTGATTTAGTAACAGCAAGAAAGGTGTAGAGAAAAGTGTCACAAACCCAAAGCTTCCAGCAGTCCAGTGTTACAGGGATTTAGTCTGTAACAAGATCGTGTCAAGGTGTTTGAGCCATGCCTAGTTAAATTCTTGTGGCCCCTCAGATCCCTCCCCATGCATTTGGCATGGTCCTGCAAAGGCTCACATCTGGCTGACAAAAACGTGGAGTTGGAAGAAGGTTGCATAACAGTGAGTGTGTGTTTGCCTCTTAGCCATGCATTAAGGGAGACATGAGGGCAGAAACAGGGAGATTCTGCAATAAAGCCTCAGAAAAACCCAAAGTCAAACAGGGACCGGACTGGCACAGAGGCAGTGCGTAGATCTGCTCTGTGCTGTGAGTGAAGGCAGAAAACCTGTCTTCAGGTTCTCTGGAGTAGGGAGGAATGCTGCTGTCTTACCAGGTGATTGTATGAAACACTGCCTTTCTGCAGGAAAATGAGGCCTTTGAGTAGCTCCTGTGCCAGCTGCTGTGGCATTTAGAGCATATCCAAGCAGAGTCCAGAAGTAGTTTTCTGGCTTGTCTAGCTGTTGAAACCAGCTTTTCTGATGGTCTCTGGGCATCTTGGACCTGCCCCCCCGTGCCCTTCTCACAGCCGTGGAAAGTCAATTGTATCATAAAGTATCTCTGCCATTCTCCTTGGAGTCTAAAAGGAATATAAAAGATGTCAAAATCTCCTCTGAAGCTCACATTCCCCTGCCACTGGGCACACAAACATTAGTGGGTTTTTAGACTCCTGGATTCCAGAAAGATTGAAACCTTGCTTCCCAGTGCAAAAAATTGACTTGGTTATTTGAAGAGTATCGGGCTGCCAACCTTTTGCAATCTCTGCAGAAGGAAATAGCTTCAGTATTGCTTGCTTTATTCATCTGCCATGCTGAGTTAGGAATGGCTGAGCACAGGGCTTGCAAAACAGGATCCAGGCTGTGCTCACACATCCTGCTCCAGCTGCAGCTTTATGGATGAAGCCATTCACTCCCCCGTCCTGGGCTCCCTCCCCTCTCTTCACCTCTTGCTGCCAGGCATTCATTCTTTTCATGCAGCCAAGACAACCACCAACCACTGCATAATTGCATCCAGTCAGGCTTAGTAACACATACAGATCAAGATAAACCTGTTTACCTGGTCAGTCTCTGAAATGATTGGGGGAATGACGATTTGCGACTGCTGGAAAAAGCAAAGGAGCTGGAGGCCAAGCTGCCTGTGGGGTCACCCAACGTCAGCCGGGTCTGGACAGGAGCAGAGCCTCCCCTCAGACTGAGCTGCCAAAGGGGAGTTTCGAATGGGGAGATACTGTGGAGTCACACGCCCCAGCAATTCAGCGTGGGGGAGACACAGGAGGGCCGTGACCCGTGAGATGTGCACACCGTGGGTTAGAATGCCATCACCTCGCTGAGCAGAGCACGGAAAGCTGCACATCTGCAACGTGTGGGAGCTGTGGAGGCTGTAATTACAGGTGTATGGCACGCTGGGTCATTCTGCTGGCTGCTGAGCTGCCGGAGCTGTTTGAGCCTGGACTAGCTTTGGTGTGATTCATGCTGTTAATTATGCACTTTCTTTGCAGTGAAGGAAGAAGCCTTTTGTCCTTCTTTGTTTCAGGATGGTTTTGCTTTACATCTGTCAAATATTATTATTTTGTTTCCAGTTTGTATTAATTTGTGCAAATTGGTCCCCACAGCGAGAGTCCATACAAAGATTTTGTGCTGCATCTTCTAAGCCTGCCTTAATGTCAGTGTTTATCTTTTGAAGCTAATAATTAAAAGGGAAAAAAATACTGTCTGTGTATTTCTGTCGTGATGCCAGTTGAGTCCATTTTCTCTTGTTGGTAACTATCAGATCTGACTTGCACCCACAACAGACTGTGTTTGGGGGGGAAAAAGTGTCACTGCTTTTATTTCATGTCTGGCCTGACAAGAATAGTAATGAGAGCAGCAAAGCACTTGCATCCCCAGTTAGCCAGCTACAAAACAGTCAGGCTGAGTCCTCGATGTACTGTCAGTTCTGTGTGTTGTGTAGGCAATTAACATTGATGCTGAATTAATTAATGATGAGAAAACATCAAAGGGTTGGGGTGCTTCAGTTCAGACGAGCACCAGAAACTCAGACTGTTATCAGATTGTCTAGGAGTTGTCTGAGGGGACCTTATAACCATTGTTTTGCTGCATGCCAGAGAAAGGCTGGGGCTTCCATCCTATATGTCATGTGTTCAAACCTCTAAAATGTTCTAGGAGACATTTTTATGGAGACTGAGAATTTCTTTTGTATCTATCATAAACTGTTTTTTAAATATCTCATAAAAAAAAAAAATCTTACATTTGTTCTGTTTTAGAGATACACTGCATGGGTCTTCTTACAATAGGTTATTAGTCTCAACTTGTGCATTTTTAAGACAATGAATGAATTCTTATAAGCATGGTCTCTGGAACAGACATAAATAAAGGGGAGGAGATTGGCAGTGAGGCTACAGGTAGAATTTGCCATCTATGGCAGCATTTTGATTCCCCTGTTTCTGGAGACAGAATTAATCTACTTATTTTCTGGAATTGTAGTTACTGAGCCTGCCTTGCTGGATGGATCAGAGAAACCCAGTGGATTAAGTCTGTGTCACAAGGTTTTGGTAGCAAAGGGGCTACAGGGGTGGCTTCTCCGAGAAACTGCTGGTAATTGCCCCTGTGTTGAAACTGGGTTATCTTTAAGGTCTCTTTCAACTCAAACCATTCTGCTAATTTTTGATAGCAGCCGTGGTTTTGGTCCCATCCTACAACCGTAAATGTTTATTCTTCCTATACATCAATGCAAGTCACCGAGTTAATGACTGAACTGTCAGCTGTAGGAAGGCATGAAAAACAATAGAGCAGCAGGAGAGTCGTTGAAAGGAAATCCCACCACAGTGTGTGGAGTGTGGTATAGGAGTGCTGCTGGTGGGCCACGATGCAGAATTTCTTCCTGCATTTCTGTCCTCAGAATATAATTAGGTGTGTGCTCCCACATGTGTGCCTGAAAAAGTTTCTTACTGACAAGAATGGCAAAGTTTTAAAATTAAAAAAATATGAGCCAAAGGGAATGAAAGTAGTCAATGTTTTATTGTCCAAAGAGAACTTTGATGTAGAAAAGTTGCACACAGCCCAAACCATCAATTAAATTCACTTCATCTGTGGCCTGCTTGATTTCAAAGGTCTTCGACAAGACTTGTACAAAGAAAGTTTTAAAAGTTCTAGCATTGTAGTTAGTATTTTAAAAATAATGACTCTTTTTTTTTTTTTTTTTTTTTTTTTATGACTACATATACCCCATGCCTCTTCCTAAGGTAGCAAACCAAACATCTGCTTTTTAGGCTCAATGATGCTTGGATCATGATCAAAGGGAAAGGTTGCCAATTAACCCCCCTGCTCTCCCCACCATATGTGTTTGATGCCATATTTTTTCCATCTGATTTATTTCATCTAAGCTTGATATTAAATCCCTTACCAAATTCAGATTAGCCATGGCTTTTCCATTGCTCTAACAACACATCAAAGCTTCAGAGGACCCAGAAGATTGAATTAGCCATTGTCTGAGTCTTCACTGAGCTGCTCTTAGAGACATGTATCTGTGTAAGGAACAAAAGGAATAAGTGATATCTCTGCTCTGAAACTTTCAGAAAAGTTAAATGGGTATAAGGTAGGACTAAGCTAAATTTAAATGAGAAGTAATACGAAGAGTGAGCTATATACAATAAAGCGGGCTTGTATGCCTTATGGAAAAATTACTAGAAAATAAGCGGCAACAAATATCTTGAATAAATTGGAATAATTTTAGTACATATTTCATCAAAATGGGATGCATTGTGTTACTAAAGGAAATATGTTTGCTATTTGCATTAAAATAACTTTAGAAATGGAGGGAGGAGCAACAAGGTACTGTAAAAAACACACTGTACTGTCACTGCTTATTGCAATCATAAGTCACTTTTTGAGGGCTAAGGGACAAAAACAAAACAAAACAAAAACAAACAAACAAACAAAAAAAACCAAACAAGAACAAACAAACAAAAAAAGGACCATGAATTTAGCCTTTAGGGCTCAAAGTAAAAAACTTTGTGTACAAGACTGGCTTACTTCATTGTCCAGATAGGAGAGCTGTATGCCATCCCCAAGAATTAGAGTTATTTATTTTTCGGAGGCTGCACGCCTCCCTCACACCTCAGTGAGCAGTCTAAATCAGAGATAAATGAGATGGATTTGGTCTCATGCCATTGGCATTCCAACAGTGACAATGACCAGTAGGCTGGGCAGGGCTTTGCTGTCACTTTTCTGGGGCAACTCTCTGCATGTCCTTTGTGAAGGCACAGGTAGTGTCAGATGCCAGGATGTTTGTATAATTACATCTAGTCTATTTTGTGGGGGAAGGTGCAGAATCTTGGGCCTAGAAGTTGAAATTAGGACTCTGTCCCAAGGGTTGTTCAGAAGTCAAGGAAGACCCCAAATCTTTGGACCTGTGCCATGCTTTTTTTTGTTTGTTTCTCCTTCAAACGCATCTGCCACTTCCTAATGAGCCAATTCAAATTTTTTCCATTTGGGAGACTGTGGGGAGTCATTTCAGAGATGAAGCTCAGGCTCAAAATAAGAAGAAAAGAGTAAAGGAGGGAGCTGTGGTTTGCTGAAAGGATTAGTGGAGATGTGGGGGTGAGGAAATCCTTTGGGACCTTGAGTAGGAGCTATGCAGGATGGGAAGAGATCTGTAGCAGCAGTGTGGGTTTTATTGACTGTTCCTTACAAAGGCAATTGTGTAAAATAGTAAAGCATGATACGGTGGCACTGGAAGGGCATTTCTTAAAAAGAAAAAAAATCCCTGCTTGAAAAGAAAGGCGAAGGTCAGAAGAGAATAACTTAAAATACAGAGTCAAACGTGGTCACTCTCACATTGTCTGACGGAGAAAGACTCTCCACTCCAAGAAGTAGTGCCTGTGTTAGGTAATAATTATGCTGCTTAAGGAGGTGATGGAGGTCAGAGTTTGGATTCGTGCTTTTTTCTCAAGCCTTGTCTTTAAGATGTGTTGTGTGGCCAGGTATGAAGGCTGTTGTGAAGGGGCAGGAGATGAGCTGTTCTGTAGGGTGGATGAGACAAGGAGAGACAGTTTTATACGGCAACAAGGGGAAACATGCCTGGCAACTGGTTAGTACTGCCCTGAATTTAAGCCATCTGCAGGGGCCTTGGAGTATGAAACCTGAGATCTTGCTCCACGCAGGTATGTTTTGGTGCATGTGTTAAAGCTAAGTATGTAAATTAAGCCATTTGTTTTCAGTGTGTAATGAATATAAGAATGTTTATTTTCTACAGCCTTTGAAGTCTTGGCATATACTGACACAGTTGCTGTTAAACTTAGGTGCGGGTGTGTGGGTGGAAGGGCAAATGCTGAAACAGGAGAATATTGTTTTTCAGCAGCTGATTGGCATTATGGGCCAGCAATGGCCAATATTATGCCAGTACTTAGTTTAAAAAAAAAAAAAAAAAACATTCCAGAATGCTCACAACTACACAACTTCAAAAACAGAGTTATGATACCCATCAGCATCCAAAATATGAGTCTGATGTAGGAATGTTCAGCAAAGATGCACAGGAATTTATGTACTCACATCTCTAGCACTTGGAGTTTAGATTTTCCCCAAATGTGCCTATTCAATGCCAGAAAAACTGTTTTGGTTCCTCTCCTTGAGAAACATATTGAAACAAAAAAGCTTTTTCTCTATACTGAGATCACAGTCAGCTGTACAGATGGTTTTGGTTTTGTTGTAACACACTCTTACCTACATCACTATCTTCCTGTCTAAAATCTTCCTTCCTTTCCCCTGCTTTGTTTATATTAGCTACTGGGTAACATTAATCTCAATTTTTTTTTTTTTTTTTTTTTTTTTTAATTATAAGTGTCTCCAGACAGCTTGTCTTTGGACAAACCAACCTTCATAGGCAGCTCATAAAGTTTTCTTCCAGAGAAGTGTTGGAAATCTTGTGCTGTTTAATGGTGAAATGGGCTTTGTTTTTAAGTATTTTTTGGGCCATAACAATTTTTTTCTTTACAGTGGAAAGATAAAATGCTGCCCTCCCCCTTCAAAACATCGGGCACAAAACACTCTGCTATTCCTGTCAGTGAACCTGGCAAAGCTTCTTTACCTAAAACATAATTTCCATGAAGATCAATAGTCGTGACTACATGAATTTAAAAGGAGAAAAGTCACAGTGTTTTCTGGCATGTCTGCTGCTTACTGGTTCTTGCTATTAGAAATCTCGTACTTCACTCTTAGTTGACCTCCTCCAGCTTTGATTTTAACCATGAGGGTTCCTAATGCTTTGTCTTTGAGATAAGAAAAAAAGCATTTGGTTGCTCAAATGACATTTGCAGTCTTTCAGCAAAAAGAGGCCATTCAGAGCAGCTGAAAAGCAACAGTGAGATGGTAACTGAGGTATGAACCCTGGTTCTACCTGCTTCCCAAAAGTTTTCACACAGGCTGGGAAGGACTTTCAGAAGGAGAAGTGATGAGAGTATTAAGTTGCTTTTGGTTATTCCCTTTGCCATTTTCAACCCTGGATCTGAGCAGACAGAAAGGGGAGGGCACCTGAGGAAAATGGGATGGGAAAGACACAAAAATGAGGCTGAGCACTCAAAGAGTGTTGGAATTCACCCTCATAGCCAGACTGTTTTCCCAAAGGTGCATGTCTGAAGTTGATAGTAGAGTTGGTTACAGAAATACAGATACTTAGAGCTCAGTTTTCAAAATCAGTTTTTTAATTCAGCAATTAAACACCTGCACACTGATTATTCAGAAAGCCTGTCAGCACTTACCTCTTACAGTGGGTGTCAAGTGCCAATTTTAGGTCTAAGTGCAGATGTAGGTGCAGGAACAGAGGGCTTCAAGATTGGAAACGGGGCTTTTAACAACAACAGGTTCATCTGCCTGTGACTCCTCTGCACTGAGCAGCAAAATCAGCAGAGCTTAAAGGGGGAGAAGGCTGAGAATAAGGAGCACAATCCAGCTAATAGCTGCTGTTATGAAACTGTCGGAAGATGACTTGCTGCCTGACAAGGAAAGTACTGTTCTGGGGAACTGGGCAGCAGGCTCCTCAGCTCCACATTTACCTTTCCTTGCTTGGCTTCCATTTAGTTTCTGAACTGTTTTTCAGTGCCTTCCCCTGCAGACAGAGCACATAATTTATTTAATATATTTAATGGAGTACAGCACCTTCCGAACCCAGAGAGACTGGCTGCTGTTTGACATCTTTCTCCCATGGGGTAGAGGTAGTGCGCTAAGGGGCATTGGTACATTGGTGTACCCTACCTGCCACAGGGGTGAACAAAAAGCCTGAGTGCTGGAGTCTGAAGGAAGAGAGGAAAAGAGTGTAATGAAAGACAGGGTGCAAAACGAGACATTGAAGGCAGCAGGGCAAACACAGCTCCTGTCATCAGGTTTCTCCCTGATCTGAGGACAGATGGCCTATCATTCCTAGCTTGTATTTCAAGTTCCCTCGGGAGCTGTGATCAAGTATTTTCTTTAAATCCAGGCTAACACACTGCTAGTGTGAGCCACGTATATCACAGATTTGAGGTATGGATTTCTGCTTTGTTCAAAGTAAACCCATAAAGAAAGGTAGCCTTGTCAGCCTTGTGCTAATATCTGCTGGGATATTTCTTGTGCGAAGGGAAGGAATCCACTTAAGGTTGTGAAAGAGGGAGCTCCATTTCTGCACATACCCAACCAGAAGCTGAGAAAAAAGTAGCAATATTTCTGGTGTGTAAGGCTCAGGGCAGAGACAAAATGCCATGAATGTATTTGTGCAGGACTTTCTAGAGGAGAGAAAAGAAAACCCACCAAATGAAAGGGCTCAAGCTGCTGTAAAGAGCCTTGCAAACGCCAGTAAATGGCGATAGAGCCTTGCCTTTAAAAGTTTAGCTCTTTGAAAATAAAAGCCTCTTCTCAACCAGAGCAGGACTTCTCACTGAGATGAACAAAAGGCTGAGGTGTGCACCTGAAAAGGAGAATTTACTGTGGTCTTGACGGGGGTAGAGGAAGTGCTCTGTTAGTGCATTCTCAAAAGTAAAAGTGACGAGATACAACTCTTGCTCCTTGTGGGTGGGAGGACAGCAAGAGCTAATGTTCTTCCCACTATCAAAGGAAGTGATGCTGCCTCCCAGATAAGTGTAGCAGGCTGAAGTGGCATTTTAGAAAGCTGCCTGAGTTAGCCCTGGCCTCAGGAGGGCCAGTTCAGCAGTGCTGTGTTAGGAAGACAGGAACATCATGAAGAAAACACTGCTTGGGTGCCATGGGCAGCTGCAGCTCCTGCAGCATGGGGGCTGCCACCTCTCCTAAGGATGGCAAAGGTGAAGGGTCCTAGTAGCAATGGGGAACAAAGCAACACGGTACCCCCTTATGCATCCAAAGGAGATTGGTTTATTGTAGAAATCTCACAATTTTTATAGCTTTAATCTCTACCTGACAGAACTGAAACTCAACCAAGACCTAACAGAACCCAGCAGAAGGAAGGCAGTGATTGGCTGGCTCAGCTGCAGCACTGCTGTCCACACATCCTACCAGCCAATCACCTTTCTGCTCATATGCTGTCCACACATCCTACCAGCCAATCACCTTTCTGCTCATACACTGTCCACACATCCTACCATCCAATCACCTTTCTGCTCATACGCTGTCCACACATCCCTCCATCCAATCACAATCTCACTTCCAGCTGTCCCTCAGCTGACTCTCTCCTCCTACTCCACCCGCCCGGCCTGCGGCCCTGCCTTTCCCATCGGGCCTTCTGGTCAGCATTGGCCTTGAACACTTGCGCAGTTACAAACCAAACCCTACAGGTCTTGGAGGGTTTAAGATTTAGAGCATTAATAGCTGATATTCATCAGTCTACCATCAACATTTATCAGAGTAATATCTGACCAGTCTAGTGCAGAGCCAGCAGAGATTTGTGGGGTTTTTTTGCTCCTTTTCTCTTGCAGTATGGGGTAAATTAAACGGGAGGACCTCTTTTCCTTTGCTGTTAATTTTTTTTTTATTCTTTCCTATCCCCTTGTCTGTTCCTTGCCTCTGTTGTGAGTCTTGGCACTGCTTGGAAGAAAAGTGTACGAAATGGACAACAGCTGCTCAGAGCTGCTTCAACCTCAAATCATTTTCTCAGCAAATAAATGGGGAGCAACCACACCCATCTGGATTGATGGAAAGAAGTAAATGATTATTATCAGTATCTTAGGAATGTCAAACGATGTTGTCATCAGTAGAGCCCCAATGTGCCTGGTGTTCCTGTGTATCTGTTGCAGGAACACTGCCTCTATTCAGAGGAAGCAGGAAAGAGTCAGAGAGGGGACGAATTATCTTACCATGAATCACTGCAGGATTCGAACATTTGTTTCTATTTACACTTGGGTCTCCTTTCTCCAAATTGCCTAACTTACTCTAGCAAAAGCACCACCTCCCTGTCTTGTGTCATGCTGGTATTGCTGAACCTGATGCCCTCTCATTTGAGGTTGCCGGTGCAACAAAGCTTTACTGATTTAGTTGCTGGGAATTAAAAGAAGAAAAAAAAAGCCCCCAGTTATTAGACTGCTTGTTAAATCCCACCATAGCTAAATAACATCTGGCTTTCTATAAATACAGCAAGCCAGTCATTAACAGTGGGACTATTCGTTGTTTACAGAGCTGCATTTGAAAAGAACCAAAATTCAAAGCATTTGCTGAAAACTGCACAGCATCTGTGAGCAATAGACTTTTGATAAACCCAGTCTTACATTCCAGTTATCTTCATATTCCAGTATCTGGATATTTTGTGTATGACTAGCTGTCTTTTTTTCCAGAGTCACAGAGATGTTGCTGCTACAAGAAACATGAGTGTTTCCAAAGAAACTTCTTGTGTTCAGAACAAAAACCTTGGACTCCTGCTTCTGTTTAGGTATGTGCAGACAGTTCATCAGAACCAATCAGGGTTTTATCCAGGTAAAGCTTTTTGCTAGATCAGACAAAGTAAACACAAGTTGTGTGTCATGTTAGGGATTTCTTAGAAACATCTTCATTGTGATCACACTGCAAACCCCTGCCTCACAGCTGTGTGTTGAGAAAGCCAGAGGGGGTGTGCAGAAGTAAGGATCTCCATCCATTGGGGCTGAGCATCTTTATAATCCACAGGAACTCTGATGCACAGTTAATCCACTGTCAGTGGGGTGTCAGCAGTCACCCCAGGATCGGGCTGCCCAGACAGACCATTGCAAATAGGTATATTAAGCCAGACTTCTTTGCACATGCTGAAAGTTATGAAGCCTGTTTTCCACTGCCTTTTTCCTGTGCAGATATGCTGATGCTTAATAAAACTCATTAGACATTTCCCCAGGGGCTAAGGAGAGAGGAATTTTTCCCTACATACAAGCCAACTCTGTCACACACGTGTAGGAACTAAGTGTGTGTGAGAGATCCATCTATTGTGTGTAGATAAAAATTGCCAGAGAGGTTAAAAAGAGACCCTTGGGTGGACAGGCAAGGGTACACATAGGGAGATCCTATAATGATTCCTTTCAGGGAAAAATCAGACTGGAAGGGGATGTTTGCAGTCAATGATATAAGTGCCTGGCACCGAGGCACTGGCCCTGTGTGGTGAATCCACATTGGTTTTTCTCTCAGTGGGGCTGCTGTGTTAATGATATTTCCCATCAGGATGCTCCAAAGAGGTGACACAGGAGGGCTGAAGCAATCATTTTTTTGCTATGAGAAAGGCCTGATAGCTGGCAAGGCTCTCAGCTGCTTTTGAAAAGGTGCATTCACCCATGTCAGGATGCACAGGCTCCAGCACGTGTTGTAATTATGTTCAGAAAAATCTGTTTTCTTTTCACTGTGAATAGACACAGGCATGGATTCTTGCACCTTTCCCTGCCTACTTCATGCTGCTCCTACCAGTCTGACCTCCTCTGCTGTAGTACTGAGGCAGGAGTCTCCTGGGGAGGAAGCCTTTCTGGAGGAAAATGAATTGTTTTACAATGCATTGGAAAATGGATGGGTTTGAGCTCTGCTGTGCCCATTTTGAGTTTGAATTTTAATTTAAATTTTTTGGTATTATACTGCCATCCGTGGCTTCTGAGTGTCTTCCATATGATAACAATTAGCAATTCTAATTACTAATTGTATGGAGTCTGTTAGATAAATATCCTTCAGGACTGTGCTGTAGGGCCATCTTTTTCAGTATCACAATGGTAGTGCGAGGCACAAAATGCCTCTTTTGTGGAAGCTGCTGGTGATGCATTTCCTGATGTTATGGACTGGACATTTGGGGGAACTGGAAAGAATACGATCATGAAGTGTTTCCTGGATGGTACTGTGGCAGCATTCCCAGTCTATCCACATACGCACACCAATACATATAGCCTGAACATCTTTTAGGCTTTTAAGAACAGGATGCTTAGAAAAATCTCCTCAGCAGAAATACAAACAAACAGAAATTCTGAAGAAAAAATAATATTGGTTACAGCCTGCACAACAGAACTCCTGAGCGCAGAGCATTGATGGGGTGAGAGCTAGAGCTATAGGGAGATCCCATACTTTGCTTTCTTGCCTGGGACACCTAGGGCAGTGGTGTAAAGTGAGTGATTACATCCTCCTGCTTTGTGTCAGCCCAACAACAACAATAACAACAACAAGGTGGAACCATTCTGAGTGATCCTGCTGGTCAGAGATAGGTCAGCTTATTTTTTAACCTGTGCTTACCCCTTGACTGTATGATGGATCATGAACCTGCTGAGAGCTGTGGTGGAAAATGCAGCCACAACCCAAGATCCTATACACTGTGGGGTCCTCTAGCACTGTGTTTGAGAAGGCAGGTGTGGGGGGCTGGATACTGTGAAACTCAGCTCAGTAACAGCAAGCGCTCTAGAATATGCACTATTTAAATATTGTCAGTAAACCAAGGAAAGCTGTCAGAAATCAATGTAACTTTTTTGATGTTCAAAACAGTGATGGTAGAGGTTATTGCAGTTTTATGCAATATGGAAGGAAGAGATATTTTAAATTAAACAGGAAATTGGCATATAGTGATAACAAACATTGAGCGAAGATGTTTATGACAAGATACCTTCGGTCTGTAGGACCGTGTACATACAACGTGTGAGCAAAGTTTCTTGTTGAAACATTCATGTCATGTGCCTAGCCCAGAGAGAAAGAGACATGAAATCACCAAATTAGAAAAGAGGCAAGGAAAAATGATCTGGACTCGAGATCTACTCTGCCATTGTCTTTAAGTAAGGGAAGAATATAAGCACAAAAGGAGTACTTAGGGCTCTAAGAGACCCTGACACCCCATCCATAGTCTGATCTTCAACCTAGCAGAGCTTGTGGAGACCTTGGTGTTGAGTCATATCTTACGGTTGAGTCATATCTTACGGTTTTTAGAAACCATGGAAGGATTTAAGTAGCTCAGGTCCCACCTGAAGAGAATGATAGCCTGAGGCTGAGATGTAAAAGTGCTCAGAGAGCCACAGGCACGGCCCCAGGGCCTTCACCGCCACCACTAGAAGCACGGTGTTAAAATCAAAGCAGCGGTGCAATGCGCTCCTCTCCATGGGCCGACACTCAATGCCAGACGGAATGAGCTCCCCAAAGCTCCTGCCTGCTAAATCCCCTGAAACCACAGCTGTGTTATTCCTTTCACAGAGATTGGTGGGACATTCTCAGCCCCAGCTCATTTAAAACTTTGGCTGAGGTATTAACACAGAGCAGGAGAGGAATGAAATAAAGTGTGCAGGGGACAGAAATGCACACTGGGTCTTCTGCTGGCTCCTAAGGTGAAATCCCAGTGTTGACCACTTTACTGCGGCCAGTTGGGGTGTAAAAGTTGCACATGTTTGCAGGGCAAGACCAAAACTTCCCTCTTCTGAGTTTTCTCCCCTTCATAAATCTTGTTACTGCTATGTCACCCTGCAAAGAGACTTAGCCACTCCATGGGGACATGCATCTGCAAGCCCTTCTGGCTACATAATTATCTACATATAACTAATCTGGGATAAAACTGACTCAAAGCTGGACCTTTCCCAACATAATAAATTTCCTTAAAGCAGGGAAGCCCAAAAGCATAACCAGTGTAGTAAAATATTGCAGGAAGTACTTTTCATGTTTAATGTAAAATATTTTACTGCTGGCATAAGAATGGCTTTTAAGTGTATTTTATCTGTTCCTTCTATGATAAAAACTTTTAATAAGTCGTAATCAATGGACATTGGGAGAAGTGTGCGCCACCATGTAAAACGAGAGTTGCATCCCTGACCTATGGCAGCCTCAGGGAGCCGATGACAGTGGATGGTAAATGCAGGTCTTGTAACATGAACTAGAAAGTTAACTGATTAGTAATTATTGTTGCTAATAAAATGCACCCTCAAATTGGTGCTTTACTGTGTTAATAAGTTTTTTGAGTAGCTTTTCTCTGCAAATATGATAGCCTTACCATGTTGAGATGTTTTCCAGCCGTAAACAAGGAGGCTGGACATGACAGTGGTCCCACCCTAGAAGGAGGAAGGTTCTGTTCCCCACAAGAAGTTCCCCTATTAAAGCCCACCTCCAGTGCTTCATTCCTCACGTAACACTTGCTGCAATGCCAAGTTGGTACTAAACTTGTAGGACTGCACCACATTATTGGTGTGTGAGCCCAAACTTCCAGAGAAAATACTTCACTTAAATTCAGGAGCCCTTGGACCTGGCCAAAACAGTGGGAACCATCTAAAATCAGCCATCTAATAGTACTCTACCCCGTGGACATTTAGGCTCCCAACGTGACTGATGCACAGTTCAAGGCACCTCTAAGAGCAAATAGTGTACAGCCAAAGGTATGGTGTGTGTCCACAGGGGCACAGTTTGGGCTTGGACATAGATGGCTTTGTTTGGGTGGTAACACCACCAAACTGTGTTACACAGTGTTACTGTGACTGGCCCATTCAAGTCTCTCTTTGCTTGTTTGCTGACATATACTTTATCTGCAGCAGCATCCAGAGGTTGTCTATCCATAGCAGTTTTCATACAATGGACAGACTCATTTTGGGTCAAGTACTGAGAAAAAACACTTAAAGCTGCATGAGAAAGTTTTTTTGTTTGTTTGTTTGGCATTTTTTTTTCTTTTTTTTTTTTTTTTTCCTACAGATCTATGCCTCATGAAAACCCCCTGATCCTCCTTTAGAAAACCAGGATCTTGGTAAAATATACTCCAGCTTAAGCTACAAGCTTCTAGAGTGTGCAAATATTTATTTAAAGCAGATTTTTTGGAGGAACATGAGCCATTATTCCATTTTCAATTCTTGTTGCCTTTGCAAAGAAGAAATGTGGGACCTGTCTTATGCACTGCACAAGCAAGGAATGGAGGGCAAAGAGTGAATTGGGGTGTGAAGGCACCTGTCCAACACCATGGAACAAGATGCAGGAGAGGCACAGGGAAAATTCCACAGTGGGGGTGGAAGGGAGGAAAATAGACTCGAAGGAAACTCAGTGAAAAAAATATACCCTCTCCCATTTTCTTTTCCTTTTCTTCTTAAACCTAAATCTACCTGGCATAGTGTTAAGCGCTGTTCCAAATGAGTGTTGTTATAAATAGTGCTCTGCAATGCAGCCTTCACATACGACTGTGTCAGCCTGCCGACAGCAAAGTGTGTCTCCATTTATAACCTCACTTTCTTATACTGGTTCGTCACCTTAATTTGCCACTGTTACCTGGGAGCTGACAGCTTCCAATTACAGTCACATTTGCAATTCTGACAGGAAGCATCAGGGTCCGGGTTTTGAAGGTTTGGTCTATTCTTTCCCGAACAAGTGTTCTCCCTGAAGTCCACTCAACAGCTTGTTTCTGAGATTGTCATCTTTTTCACAGAGGTGTTCTGAATTGTAGTGAAGTGTAACCTGTAGTGAAGTGAAGTGGATCCAATGTAGTTCTCACTAGAAATGTTATACACTGTTACTGAAGATTCCAAGTGCTGCTTGGAAAGTTTTCTGCATTTATACAAATGAAATGACCTTTAAATTTGGATCAAAGTTTTCTTTAGAGATTTCTGCAGGTATAAGCTGCTGAACTGCTCATTTAGAGTGGCTCAGTGAGTAACACACTGATGTGAAGACAGATGTGGAAAGAAGTCATGGAGAAATCAAGGCTGGTGGTGAGTGAGGTAAATTGGAGGAGAGTGCATGGGAGCTGCTGCTGCTCAGGAGGCAAGTACAAAGCTTCACCTGCCCTTCTTCCACTTGCCATTTCCTTTGATGTTCAACATACCACAGGACTTGAGACCAGGAAGCCAGATCTTCCAGTTCCCTGTTCTTTGACAGAGACTGATTCCCCAAAGGGGCTGAGCACTGCAGGCTCTAGGGAAGCTAGTGAAGTATCTTAGAAGTGCTCTAGAGAAAGAAGATGCCTCTGGGGAGAACATTTGTGGGACATCAAAGGTGATTTGTATGGCTGAAGATGGATCTCAGACCTGATCTTCAGCTTTGCTGTTGTCTGATCACTGTACCACCCTTTATGGCTCCAGGACATCAACCAGGTAGGGCAGGTCCCAAGTAGGAGCTGCTGCATCTGAATGATTGATTTTTTTATTTTTCAAAGAGCTAAGTAGAAGATAAAGCTAAAGGAGAGACAAAGGGACTCCTAGATGCTGGCAAGGGTCATGTCAAACAAGCAGTCTGAAATTTGTAGCCAGCTCAACAGAAATCCTGCTGGTAGTGGAGATGAGAGAAACAGACCCAATTTTCCTTTCAAATATGTGGCAGTGGGTAGAAATGAAGTCTCTTCCATGTTACTCCTCCTCTCAGCTTCTGGTGATGCCCGCTGACAACAGATGCCACAGTTAGAAGGACACAGTCCAGGAAGGGAAGCTGGTGCATCTGCCACCTCCTGGTTTGCCTCTTTTGTTCCAGCTGCAGCCATCCCTCCTCTTTGTATTTAGTGGCCTCTGACAGAGCACTCCCTCTCTACTCTGTGCAGGCAGGAGACAAAAGCAGCTTTGAAATAAATGCCTTCTCCACAGAGAAAGGCTACTTGGGAGTGCTGCTGTCATTCTGAAGTGAATGAAGAATCCTTGAACTGGGAGAAGTTGCAGTGGCCATGTCAGGAACACTCTGGAGTTGCTGCTGAATCTTGCTTTTGTACCTTCATTTCCCCTCTTAGCAGCACTTTGAAAAGTGACGTGACCTTACATCCTTGTGTCAGAAGCCTTGACCCATTAGTTAGTACTTCTTTAAAAGATTAAATAGAACCTCTTTGGTTACTTAAACAGGGACAAGGCACAATAAACTATACAGCTTTCTACCCTGCTGGGATCTGAAAGTAAATAATATCTGCTCTTTAATCACAGGATCATCTTTAAAGCACAGTATAAAGGGCAATTCTCTCTTCTTTCCAAAGAAATTAATTTTGTGGTGTAAGAAATTGAGAAGGAAGCAGGAAGAGACTGGTGAGACTCTGTGGGTCAGAAGTCATATGCTCCAAGCAGCTCCCTGGTGTAGTTAATACAGTTTGATTAAAATTAGTTTGTTTTTTGTTACACTAGTTATCATAGAGGATTGCTCCCAGCTCTGAGAACCCATCCTTCTGGGTGCAGGAGGAACTCCAGAAGCATTTCTCCAGTCCTGTGAGCAGAGTGATCAGTTATTCCCAAGTGAGGTGGGCCAAGGCAGCAGGCAGAGTGTAACTGCAGGATGGATTTCAGCATGGGCAGGATGCTGTAGGCATGCCACAGGCCCATTGCCCTGGTGCAATCCCTGGAATGCCATGGGCACATACTAGAAAAGACCCGCGACACTGTTTTTCAATGTGCAGGAAAGATTACTCTGGTCTGATTTATCTCCAGTGTGAAATGCAAGGAGAGAAGTGAAGGTGCCTTCCTTGGGGCTTTGGATCCCTAAGAGAGGAAGAAAAGGCTCTGCAGAGGGTGGGACCAACCCACCTCTGTGTGTTGTTCCTGAGAAGAGCATTTTCCTCCATGATGATGCTGGGGCTGTTGCAGGCTGCAACACACACACACACACACATCTTCTGTTTCCCATCTAAATATCAGGCAGTATGGGTGAATAACAAGCAGAGACACCTGTGCCCGCACTTCAGTTGATCATTTTCCTAATTATATGACATTTTTTCATGGGTCAAAACAGACTGAAACAACCACTTAGTGGAAGGCTGGTTAAAGGTGTGTAACTGGCTCACTGATAAAATTGCTGCGCACTTAGTACCTGTCAGAAGAGCCCAAAGCACCTACTGAATTTTGGGCCTGATTTTCTGTTCCCTTACACCAATGCAAATCAGGAGTGAGTCCCATCAGTCATTGTCCATGTATAGACACACACATAAAGACTAAGAGGAGGAGGAGGAAAGTCCTTAAAAATGGATGGGGAGATTAATTGTATGTGAAAAGTCCTAGACCACTTGGGACACCCTGTTTGGAGTTGCACAGAGCCACAGGCTGAAAAAAACGATATAATAATGAGTGTACATCCTGAGACTTCCTAGGACATTGCTGCCCAGTACTTGAATCTGACTGCTTGTATGAGCTGGAAAAGAATTTACCAGTTTGGTGCTAGGATGAGGGATGCAACACAAGGAAAAAACAAAGTATTTGAAAGCAAAAGACCTTAAATAAAAATTCTATATTATTTAGAAGGATGAGGTACTGGGCCTTTCCCTCTGAAGTTCTTGGAAGCTGCAGAATGCAACCAAATGTGCAGCACTGGGAGAGAGAAAACACGACAAGTGTGTGTGTGTGAAAGAACAGTTTCCTGAGGCACCTTTGGTCTTGCCCACACACAATGAATCGCTGTCCTTTCCAGGAGAGGCACTGGAGGAGAGAGTGCAAACAGGGAGGGAGGAGCACAGATCTTGCAGAAGGGATTTATTATCCACTTTAGAGGTAGGGACACACAGTTTTGGGAAACTTCCATTATGTGCTTTTTTCATGATTTCTGCACATGCTTCCAACCACGTTGCCAAGCATCCCATTGTGCCAAGGTGTTTGTGTTGTCTTAAAGCCCTTTATGAATCATGTCTATGCTATGCAGGTTTTATGTTTTGAAGAGCCAAGATATCTAATAAGAACTTTTTCTGTCTCTGGCATAGTGCTATTATTTATTGGAAGAGAAGCAGCCAGGTATGAAATGAATGAATTTCATAAGCAACTTCTTTTTAACATGTTCTTTCAGTTCCTTTTCCCTTGAGACTTCCCACTATCCTGTGCCTGCTTTCCTCACTTGATCTGTTGTGAGAGGATTGATTTCCAAAGGAAAAAACACCATTCTGAAAGACTTTTCTGAAATCATAACTGACTGGCAGGGAGACAATTTAATAGGGGGAGATGAAACTGGGACACTGGAGATAAGAAGTTAATAGGGGATTTAGTCATATACACAAAACAACACTAGACAGGTGGATGTAAAGCAGCTCTTTGATTTCCTGCAGAGCTTGCTGTAGTGAACAACACATTCTCTGAACATCAGCAAGGATACCTCTGTGACCATCTCAAATGTGAGTGACCACTGTCTTGCAGATTGTAAGATCTAGATGACTGGAGCTGGAGAGAAATGATGCCTGCAATATTCATGCCACACAATAGTAGAGAACCCCACAAGATCAGTGTCAGAGGAAGACAAAAGATATAAAACATGTAATAATTTCACAGCAGAATTCTAGAATTATTTCCCTGCTATCTTCCTTTTAAAGTACTGCTGGAAATAAACTTTTAGATTATGTTTTTTGGGGGCACCATCAGTTTTATTGCAAGGGTCTGCAAGCACAAGTGTGCATACTTAAATCACAGTGTTGCATGCTTTAAACAGCATTAAGGAAGCAAAATATCCACAGAATTAAAAAGTGAAATGGAGCACCTCTAAATCCCTTGTGTTTGCACAGAGAAAAAGTCTAGCATTTCCCTAGTCTGCAGTGATTTATTATGGTTCCTTTTGCTGGATGGCTTGGAAATGGCAGGAACTAGTCCAGGGTATCCCAGAACTCCCATGGTCCCAGACAATTGCTCCAGTAGTTCAACATCATTAAAACACAGCAGCGCGCTCTTTGTAGGCTCATTGCTGCAAGCAGCAGAGAGAAGTGGGGGTGTTGGCCGTGGGCTGAAGGACCCATAATTTGGCTCTTAGAACACAAGGAACGAACCAAATCCAGGACCGCAGGATTAAAAAAAAAAAAAAAGAGAGCAAGTGGGGAGGAAGGCTTCAAATCTCTAAACTAGTAGAAATTACTGCCTGACAGTAAATGACTCCCTAATGTCCAAATTTACCCAGTTATTTAGGTGTCTAACTCACATCAATTTAAAAATACTTGATGGCCTACCCTTTTATCTCTTATTTCTGGGGTTTGGTCTTTTTTTTGTATGAATTTCTCACCTGCACAAGGAAGGAGTAATAGCTTTCCTTTACTTTACGGGGTGATGTGAGGATAAATATTAAAAGCTGTCAGGCTTGGTTAGGGCACCGGAAAGGACAGAGCAAGCTCACTGCACATCAACAAGTATGTGAGCTATCAAGCTGGCTTTAGGGCAGAACTGTAAGGATCTAATCTGTGCAAGATGAAGAAAATAATTTGGATCAAG
Organism: Hirundo rustica; assembly: GCF_015227805.2. Classification (NCBI taxonomy): domain Eukaryota; kingdom Metazoa; phylum Chordata; class Aves; order Passeriformes; family Hirundinidae; genus Hirundo; species Hirundo rustica. Next base: position 54,686,887 of record NC_053454.1, on the reverse strand, counting down.
TTACTGTTCATCTGCTGTTCACAGCTCAACCCAAATATTAAAGTATGCACTCAAATGTGAGGTTGATGCTGTTAATTTTTTTTTCTTTTTTTTTTTTTTTTTTTCTTTTTTTTTTAACCTTAGAGGCTAATATTTCTATGGTTTTGCCTCGCAGAATTGGCTCAGTGCCATAACATGCCAGTTCACAGGTACCATCAAAATGTAAAGCTCATGAAAATGTACATTGCAGCTGGTTCTCACCTCTGACAGCCCGACCAAGCACAAAATCAGTGCAGACTTGCCCCATGTGTGTCACTGAAGTCCTTCTACAGGTGTCATCACCAACCTAATTAGAAAAACCTTCCAGTTCTTCCTTTGCCTCCCTCATGGCCATACAGAGAAGAGGCACCAGCAGAAGCCTTCAGCTGTTACAGGCACTGCTTTGGCAGCTCCAGCTGTTTTCAATACCATTTATTAGAGCTTCCCTTCTGCTGAGGCCAGGCATGCACCCCTTTCTTCACACTGCACCCAGGTCTGGGCTCTGCAACAGCCCTCTGAGAACCTGGGTGAGTCAGTGCTCAGCACAGCGAATGTGGGAGAGACTATGAGGGAATTTTCCTACATTGCAATATACTTTTGCCAGGTATGTTCTTTCTCTTTTTCTCAAGAATTAGAGGTTGGTGGGGGGTTTTTTTGAGTACTTTCACAGGTTCTGGGTGTTTCTGGTTTTTTTCCAAAGCATGAGACATTGGTTTCTGTTAAGGCTGTTTTATTGGCATCACTGGACCTTTGAATCAGGTATGACAAATTCCCCATGATGAAAAACCGAGTTGCACAGGGATAGGGAATAAGATTATATTTACTACTCTGGGCTTTGTGTGTGTTTCTCCACTAGTTTTATTTCATTGACCTCTGCACAGCTGCTCTTGATGCCTTCCCCTGTAGAAAGAGAATTACTCTCTCCCTTGAGCTTTGCAAAGCCTAAGAGATTCAGAAGCTAACTGGAAATTTTCAATATCAATTACACCTTTACTGCTGAAATACAGCTGCCTGTGGATAGTCATGGGGTTTTTACTGCTAATAGGAAAAGAATCTCTCACAGTTGTTAATTAACACTGCTCCAGATTTATCATTATTTCAACAGGATAGCCTTGGGATGGATTTAACCCCTTGCTCTTCTAGAAGCAATTTAAATGACTTAGTCTTATTCAAGAGCATAGGATGAATTGTTGGCTGGGATGTTTCAAAGGATGGAACTGTTGGTGGAGGCTGCTGCCTTGATGCCACTGAAATCCAAGAAGGATTTTGGTGTGGCTTGTCCCAAGATTTCACTATGGCTCATCCCTGAGGTCAGACTCTGATTATTGCAGTAACAGGCTGCAATTACCAGGCCTGCAGTAAGTTGCAGAGGTCTATCATGAGAGATTGCCCAGAGCAAGAATGAATTGCACTTCTTGACCCATTAGTGATCTCTAATTTTATGCAAAGTATTGCTGTTTAATTCACTTATTGAGGTTAATATTGAAAAGCTTTGCTTACTTTGAATACTCCTCCTCTTACCATTTGCAATTAACAATGGTGCAGTAGGAAGAAATGAAAGATCAGTGAAGCCTCTCTTATCTTTTAGTGTCCACCTTGTGAGGTGAATTTCTATTCTCTTGGAAGGCCACAGTGTTGGGTTCCTTCTGAAGATGGATGATTTTGAGACTGCTTGGCAACTTTCCACCACTTGTATGTCAGACTTGATCACTAATTCCTGCCTCTGTCAAAGGTTAATAGAGGACTGTTATGTGTGTAATCCTGCCTCACTGAGGAAAGGGGTCAAACAGGTTTATAGGGATGAATCTCTATTGATTGCCAGGAGTATTTAAAATAATTGGACTCAATCAGATTAGCCAATTATGATTATTAGATGGGTCTATATGGGGTAGCGTACATGCTTGATGTAGATTGCAACTGATCCAGCTTCATTTGTCTTAATGTGCTGAGTTTTCACTCATTTCCTTATTAAAGCCGAGACTAATTAGAATGTTTTAGGTATCAGTATGTAAAATAGACTGGAAATTAATAAAATAATATTTATCTCTGGAGAATACACAGGGACATGGGCCTTCACTTATAAATGAGGGAATAAGCTGGGTGTTTACAAGGATTAATGAGGTCAGCCTATGACAAAAAGAATGCAGGTGTCTCTCAGAGATACCCACAGAACATGTGTCATTCTCCCGTCCTTGTAACTATTTGCCAGAGGGTGAAAGAAAACCCCAAAAAACCAAAAACAAACCATGGGAATAATGAACCTAAGTCAGAGGAACACACTGCAAAAATAGCTTTACCTCTCGGAGGGCAGAGACCTGCAGTCATATCCACCAGAGATATCCTTTAAAAACCTACCTCTCCCTAATGATTTCATATGTTTCTGAAGCCTTTTAGGAATGATACAAGTTCAGACTAGAGGTAGGAAGACCCAAAGCTTTAGGGGTCCTGCTAGCCAGGGGGCTGCTTTTACACTGTAGGAAGGAAACTCAAATATACAGTTCCAAAATGTTGATGTCAAAGACTGATAATTTAGACAACCCAAAACATGTTATTTTTGAAACTTTGCCCTGTTTTCCTCATTCCAGGAGGAGCAACTTGCTGTTTTAAACATCAGCTATTCATGACTTCAGATTTCAATATAAAACTCTGCTGTTGCTGCTGTGAGACATTCAGGGTTACAGTGCTGGGGAAGCAAGCAAAACCTCCCTGCTCTGCCTTCACAAAAACCAGAAAAATTAATCTTTCTAAGGCTTTCAGGCAAGCAGTCAAGTTATTAACAAATCTGTTTCTTTTTAGTTTGTCCTTAAGGATTTCAAGTTCTCCCTACTTTGCAGATTACACTGGGAAGCACTTGCATTTGTACATTTCCAAGAAGCTGCGGGCACTGCCACGTAGTACCATGTGAACACACGCCTGTACCATAACCCAAGACATCCCAAACTGGAAAATCTTCTTAGTTGGTTAAACTAAGAAAAAGATAAGGCAAAATTTGAGGCATTTGGAAAAATGTTACAAGCCAAATCAAAATCCAGTGACTTTTGTCCTGTATGTCTTGAAAAGTGGAAGAATCAAGAATAGTCCAAGAGGATGAGACCCTAGGTCCACCTGAGCCACTATCCCAAATTTAAAGGAAATGGGAGAAGATGATGAAGAACCAGACTTTAACACAGTGGTGTATTCCCACCTCTAAGGGTTAAGACCAAAAGCCAGGTTAAATAGCCATAATTTGATGGTAGTCAGTACTGTATAAAAAAAACTGGGGTTTTGTCATGGACATATCAAGGATCTACTGTCATTACTGAGTGAAGTTGACTTTAAAAAAAAAAAAAAAAACAACAAACTAGGAAAAGCTCACAAACCTGGCTGAGAGCCAGGCTCCAAGTTCATTGCTATCAAAATAAAGACACTGTGAAGCAAAGTGGACTTTTGAGTCAGGAAAGGGGAAGAGCAAGCTTGCTGTTGTATTTTTAAACTGGCATTACCATAATCAGTCCCGCTAGTATAATTTGGAGGTGAAGAGTTCACTTTTTCCTGTCATCCCAGCAGTTTTTTCATAGTCCAGACCCACAGAGTTAATTGTAGCATGCCATCCTTTCAAATTCATGGCTCATCAAAGGCAGCTGTGGCAACCACAGGCTGCCAGCACCCAGCCCTGAGATACTCTGCATCAGGTAGTGAAAAGACTAAGGCTGTTGACATTTTAACATTATTAATTAGGTTCTAAAAATCTTGTAGGTCATTATGCTGGAAAGCATAGGTGGAAAGTTTCTATACCTATTATAATTGTTATTTCAGGATTCAGAAAGTTATTTTCACAGGCAGAAACATTTTCTTTAGGTGAAAGTTTTCATGCTGCAATAACTGGGATATCTGTGAAAAAATGTCCACCATCAACGATGTCCAGAATTTCTACAAGTACAGTCCCAATTTTCATCAGCCCCATGTTTGTCCATAGAAATAATTGTAAAAGCTACGATGGAACAGAGAAAATCACACTTCTAAAAATTTGATTCTCCTTTCTGTGGCTTGCAAAATGTTTTACCAACATTTGCAAACTACCCTCTTCACATAGTGAAGTTTTAGTGCTCTTTTTACAGGTGGGAGAATAAATTAGGGAGGGATGGAGGGATCTTCCCATCCTCTGGCAGATCCTCTTTATTCCTTTTCAGCCCTGCTGGCCATGTGTTGCTGGGAAAAGCTGAAAATCTTCACTGGTAATTTTTCATTGAAAGCAGTTTTCTTGCAAGAGATCTCAAGATTTTGTCTGGGAAACAATTGAGGTCACACCTGCAGGAGCAATTAGAAATTGATTTTCAAATCACCCACAAGCAGGGGCTTGCCAGCCCTCTCTTTAACGTGGCTTTTTGCAGCTCTGGCTTTCAGACTGGCTGTTTTGCCCCCACGCTCTGTCACCGTCCTTGTGTTGTCTTTGGAGCTAATGAGGGAGAGAGGCTGGAGAGTTACAGGGCTCAGGTTCACCAAATCAGCCACAGGCACCTTGCCTGTGCATGAAGGCAGCCCTGGGGGAGGAGATGAGCTGTGCACGAGCTGGTTCCTGGAGGACCCTCACCAAAGTGCCTGGGACGTGACCTGGAGCTGTGCTGAAGGGGACACCTGGCTGCGAGGCCAGGTGAGCTGAAGCTTTGCAGTGCTGCTGTGGTTCTCCCTGAGCGTGCAGAGATGCCTCTGGCAAGCACCTGTGGCTCGGGCTGGCAAGGCAGTAAGTGTTTTTATGATTAAGCAAGACCCCTCTACCCCTTTCACAGAGTGGCTCATCAGGGAAGCATAGGGCTAAATGGCCATTGAACTGAGTAGGACCATGACACATTTTCCTATGATTTGTGTTAAGAGAGTTGTGATTTAAAATCTTGCCATGGCCGCTTGTTTTATTACTTCAGGGCCAGTCAAAGGTATATTCTCCAGAAGCCAATTTTCCTAGGAAAAGCTACTTTTGCCTAAGGACAATCTCAGCTGAAGTTACTATGTCAACATTTGAGGGAATTTTAAGCAAAGGAGTATGGAAAGCAGGGGGAGAAGGGGAACTTCATGAATTTTTAAGAAAAATAGAAAAATATTTCTCTTCTTTTTCTCTCTGAAAAAAGAAAAAATAGAAGGCTTAAAAAAGGAAAAAAATTGAAATTTATTCTGAAAGCTATCCTATTAAAAGGCCTCGATTCCTCTGAAACACCCATGGTGCTTTAGTATGTGTTTAGTATGGGTGTGTGTTACCCCTCATCCCTGGTGCTGAAGCTCGTAGCACCCATTGTAGGGCAGGACCTCTGCCTGCCCAGTGCTGCTCAAAAGCAGAATAAAAGGAAAATCTCTGCTGCAAGGAGTTTAAATCCCACACTCTTATTCCTAATCTTTCTTGGTATTTTGAGTCCTGTGGCAGATTTTGTGACACGGGCGCTGTCAGCTTGCTGCCGTTGAGAGGTCTCTGCGGCAGGCAGGCTTTCCTTCACAATGCTGTATTAATTGCTATTATGTTTTGCTTTCTGGTTGTGGCATGTCAGTAATCTGCTACTTACAAATGTCTGCTCCCTAGGGAGAAAATAAATCACATGTATTTTTTGGAACCAATCCTGCTTCAATACTTAGGAAATGCGTTTGGTAATAATATTGGCTGTAATCCTCCTGAGAGAAATTAATTATAAACATGTAGCAAGGTAATCAGGAAGCTGCTCTTGCTGTGACATTGAGCAAAGAACACCAAAGCAAGCGGAAAGGTTGGATTGAATTAAAGCTGAAGTGTGTCGTGTTCCCGTGGGTCAGATGGGCTACAACTCTGTGCTTAGGAGCCCCTGGTGCAGGGAAAGGGGAGCTGGTTTGGACAGAATAAGGAATTATATAGCATGATGTTGTTATAACAGCTGGTGTGCCAGTCCAAAGGCTTCTGGATGCCGGTCTTGAGTTGGGATGTAGACCTGTGCCTGAGTGCCTGTGCCTGCTCATGAGGGAAAACTCTTGTGTGTAATGAGTAAGAGCAAAACACCTTGAGGGTTAAAATTGTGTCATGATCAATAACATGTTATTGCACTGCTGCTTATGTACAGCTGCCGCCTTGCCCTCATCTTCCCAGTCATCCCTGGAACCTCACAGATCTCCATCCATTCCTACCATCTTCTCTTTGCTTTTCCCCCCAGATAGTTGAAGGGCTGAGTTTTGTTTTGCCTCCTCTTCCGCCTTCTTCACTCAGCATTTCCCAGCACTCTAATAGCAATTTGTTCAGCAACAAAACACAAATGAATGTGGTTTTTTTGAAGTAATTTCACATGTGGGCAAACGAAAAATAATCTGCTTTTAACCCTGTTTCTTTATTTTGTTTGTGTTTTTTATTAGCAACAGGACCTGTTCAGGTGCCTGGAATATAGGTCTGTCCATATTTATTGGATTAATGGGCTAAGCATGAGGGAGGTGCTTAAAAGTACAGGAGAAATGCAGCTTATCCCATGATAAATATTCACCCTGCCCCCAGCCACCCCAGCACAAGGTATAGATCTCAGTGTTAAACAGCGCCACTGTTTAACTTATCACAGGGGCACTTTATAGCCTGAGAAAGTGAGAGATACGGGAGTCATTTGAAAGTAGAGGGGCAAAAAATCAAAGCAGCAGCTCTGTGGTAGAGTGGTTTGTTCACCCTGGAAAACCCGTGCTGCCCAGTGGGGCAAGGCTGGAGGGCTGGCAGCTCCAGAAGGCTTTGTCTCTACCCATACATAGGTGTAAATATTTTCTGAGCTTACAAAACCTCTTTGAAATGGCTGTAATATTCACCTTCAGATAGTTACTGCAATTGACCTAAGTTGCTTTCTGCAACATAGAAGCCCTCAAAAACCTCCAATTCTGTTTTTATCAGTGACCAGGTCATTTTTATAGAGGCTGTCCAGCCATTCTTGCCCTCAGTCTTTATACAGGTCTTCTTTGTCTCCTTTCTATCTCATCTCTAGGCAATTGCATCTGTTATTTTAAAATAACTTTTTTGAGATCTGAAGTATGTAGGAGAGAGAAAAAAACAGTTCAAAGAGAAGCAAAGAATACCAAAATCTAGATACTGACACTGTCTTTCAAGAAATGATAACATTGCCTTTTTTTTTTTCTTTACTCCTGAGAGATTAAAACTGAAAGCACTGATCATGCAAAGACTTGCCTGCATTTATCTTTCTTAAGTAGTCACATCAACATAATTTGGATTGTTTCCACTCAGTGTATTTGTGTTGCTTTTAAATTGTCCTTTAGAAAAATCATCCCATCTTGCATAGTTCATTCCTCCAGCTATCTATTTAGGAGGTCCCGTTTTTCCTTTTGAAATATATTGCAAAATGAAAATTCAAGGCTGAAATCCTTCAAGTAATATAATTTGCTATGGCTGAACGGCCAGCTTCTAATAAGATGATTCCTTTCATGTCTGAGGTCACTGGCTTGGTAACATATGCCATCCCTGATCTCCAGAAAGTGCCTAATGACCACGTTCCTCAGAGGCTGGAAAAAAACCCCAAGGTCTGCGTTGAAGGCACAAGAGTATAAAACTTGACACTGGTGTTGGAAGGTGGTAGTCTTCACCTTGTAAACTAGTGGAGTCCATGGACTGCCAGGTCTCCCTGAAGGCCTGACTCTTTTCTGTTTAAAATACCTGGGTTGCAAAGAAATCCTCTACACAGCTGCACCCTCCTTTGCTTTAGCTCCAAGTAATAGCAAAGGGCTGAAGGCCACCAGGCTGACAGGCATCTGGCACGCAAACAGGATGGCAACGCTGCCAGAAGGGAGAACCAGAACATGCCAGGATGCTGGTGGGTTCATTATTATTAGTTTTGTATCCCCATGAGCCTGCTTCCCATGAATACTTGATAAAGCCCGAGAAGGTCACTACAGCTGGTTTACTCTCCATATGGCAGTTCTGCATATCCCTGCTCTCTGTGTGTGCCCATGGGATTTTTATCCTTTAGCCCATGGCACTCATCCAGATCCCCCTTTTTCCTTACCTGATTGATTCATGGGCAGGGGGATAAAAGGACAAGCTCTTTATTTTTCATCACATGTGAAAAGCTGTATGTACCCTGAGCAAACCTGAGGGGAAGCTTTCCTGTGTTTTGTGTTTGCGTGTGTATGCGTCATTATGGAAGCCAATTACCCGGGAATGGGTCTCTGAACGCCTTGGATGGACTGTTTACACTTCAGTGGGTTTTGCCAGTTTAGGCACATGAGTTGAGTTAGGCTGGCAACCCCCTGAGGGAGAAGTAAGCTTATTCAGCGGGGAGTCGCTAGCCAGTACAGATTAAAGAGGTTGCCTGGATGGTGTGTATTAAGCTTGCAAAGGGAGTTTTGCAGGGATAATTGCCTCTGTGCTTGCTTTTGGCTGGAAAAAAAACTGGCTATGTTCAAGTTTCCTATTTCTCTGTGCCATGCAAACCAAGGCGAGATAGCTTTACTAAAGTGTGCATGAGGCGAAAGAGCTCGGGGCTGCCGGAGGACAAAAGCTGGGGACTTGCGACGTGGCAGCTCACAGAGGTTACTGGTCTTGGTGCAAAGTGGGCAGAAAGAGCCATGCCCCTGCAGAGCCCCTGCTCCAGCCAAGGTGTGGTGCAGCGGTTATTGTCCCTGTGAGACGGATTTGTCTTGCCAGTGTGACTGATGGGATAGCACAGCTCCTCCTCTGACAGCACTTAGGGATTTGACAGGCTTAAGAGAAGGGGCCCCAGGCTTGGATTCTGCAGTCTTGCTCAGTCTTTGGCCATGGCTTGACAGCCCTTTATACACATTAAGTAATTTCCATTACTGATAAGAGGAAAATATGTTGGTATTCCTAATATAAGTGTGGATACTGAGATGGTGTGATGATTCACACCAGAAAAATTATTTACTCTTCTGTCATTAAAATTTCCCTGTTTTTTGATGCAGCTGTAACAGAAACTTAGTGGAAACCATTTCATTATTTCCTTGTCCTATCAGAGATGAGCATCTTGACGACCTCTGGAATACACAGTTCTGCCATATACCAAATATTCCCTGATTTCTCATGATGTCAGCCTTGTTCTTTGGTTACCTGCACAGAGTAATGAAGGGAAAAATTTTTTTTTTGCTGTCTTGGGAGATGTGATCCAGTTGTGATCAAGTGGCTGATGTCTACCTAGGCTGGCTGGTAAACCTGTCTGTGTTAAAAATTAGGAACAGGCTTATGTACTTTAGCTTAGAGGAGAGCAGGTGAGAGCTTTCCTCTTTAAACCAGATGTAACCACATCTGCCTCTCCTCCAAAAGTTTTGGCACATGGCTTCTGGAGAAACATGGTGCTTGGCACACTGCAGTGGGCATGCAAGATATGTCACTGCAAACAACACCCACTACTGCCATGAATAACACAGGGAGGCACAGAGACGAGAGAAACCATTTTGTGATTACAGCTGTTTTTCTCTCCCCTTCATCAGGTGTGTAAGGCAGAAGACACTGGGTATGGGCTCTTAATAAACTGTGATAGTTTTAATAAGTTTAAACATGCTCAGTAGATTTCCCATAAGGGAATTACTCAAAAGGAATAAAGATGATTAATGTGAGAATTTAGCTGGACAAAACAGATGGTGCAGCAAAGTGTTTCATGTGTTTCAAAACTGCTCTTATTTGGTGCTAATGAAGAGACTGCAGTCTCCTTGTGTGTAACTCTCCACTGATTCTGCAGCATCTTTTTGATCCCTGTTTCTTCCCTGACTTCCTCTCACCAGGAAGAGTGCTGTCCCCAGTCCACGCTAGCTACTGTATGATAACCAGCCAAATAAAGCAAAGTAGTCTGTAGTTTTTAATGATCACAGTGATCCACAGGGGTGCAGAAATTGTGACTTGCCTTGTCTTTGCTAGCCTGGTTTTAGCACTGGGCCAAAATCCCGATCAAGCTGCCTTTCTCCTAAGAGCGCATTGGTAGAGGTATGTGCTGTCAGGGTTTTTTCCAGTTAATAGAGTCTCACACATGTGACTGCCCTTCAGTCACCCTTGCCTGGCAGGGCATCACTGATGTAGGAGCAGGGATGGGGACCAGCATCTCTGTGACAGATCTGTGTAAAACAGTTACAAGGGGAGAGTGGGGACAGCTGCTCTATAAAATCAACCTTCCCTGGATGCCTGAGATGAGCTTTGTCCTTTATTGCCTGTATTAAGCCCTCTGTTCCTGGTGTCAATACAAGTCTTGTTATCACTTTTCAGCTGATCCAGTTTGTGCCTATGCCTGCTGTCTAAAATAAGTGCAGCCCCCAAATGCCCTGCCAACTCCTGGAACTGACTCCCAGTGTGGCCCCAGGTAGCTCTGCCCAGCCCTGGCACGGAGGTTGGTGTTGCCCTGTGCACTGTCACAGGCCAAACTAATCCCACCACTCCCTTCTCCTGCCATGGGGAATCCTGGTCATCCTCTCCCATAACTGTCTACATTGGAGCAAAACTGAAAGGAAAAGGCAGCACCAGCAGGATCTTTCCTGCTTCCCCCAAAAAAGAGCACGGTGAGAAGAGCTGTGCTGTGGAGCTAAAGGGGCAACTCGAAGGGAGGAGTCCCCCCCCCAGTGGATTTGGCTGGTCAAAGTGACCTTTGGGTCTCCACATCATTGACCTGACACAATCTAGGTGATGTGAACAAGCATTTATTGATTTTTGTGTATGTGGGGTGCTCAGATGTGCTTGGCATGCCCTGGTCTCTGGGCAGGGAGTAAAGAGTTTTGCCAGTGGTTTCAATGGGAATCAAGAGAGCAGCAAGAAGCAAGTGCCTTTGAAAAATCCTACCTTCAGTTTACTTTTTAATGTTAACAGAGAAAAGATGTACTTCCCATGTCAAGCTAGAGTTTTGTAAAAGATGAGAGATGATACCAAGATCAGATCTCGGGCTTTAAAAAGATTTGGAGTTGTTTTCTTTCTTTCCACACAATCACTTATTGCCAGTTGTCCACACTGGAGAGCAATAAATTATTTTTTTCCTCAAAGTTCATGCTTTAATACTGAGCTAAATAAAAAACCAATTAAGTACCATATGACTGTGACAAGGCTAGGGTTTTATTTCTGACCAATATTTGAACACTAGAAAAAATTATTGGAGAAAAGAGTTATTCAATTCCAAAGTGTCCTCGTTTCTAGTATTTAATTAAGTGATGTTCTAAATGATAGCACATCTTTATAGCAGAATAGAGCAAGGTAAAAAGCTTTCTTCTACTCACTGCCATGAATATCTTTGCTAATTAGAAGAACAGTACTTTTATGCAGCAAGCATTATCTTGTTTTGTAGAAACTCTTCCTTTTCTTCTGTCTGGTGAGGGGAGAAAGACATGTTTGCATAAACAGGCAGCAACACACTCTGAGTTTATTTTGATTCACAGGGTTTTGGTCCACCCTCAGCTCAACCCACGTGCTTTTTATCTGAATACTTCATCATCGACGCTGAGGTTTCCTAGTGTGGTGGTGTCCAAATGGTGTTGCTGTGTGGGATATTTTTGGGGTTGTTTTCAGTTTGTTTGCTTGCTTTTTTAAAGATTCACTGGATGGCAGTAACACCAGGGAGAGATGTGGAAAGGGAACTCAGAGTCTCTCATGACGGGTTGCTGGTAACAGGATCACCTCTTACACCTAAAATTGAACCTAGAAGCAATTCAGGCAGTTGCTGGAAAACCTGACAGAGGCTCATCTACCTGCTGTTTGGTTTAATCACTCGTGCAGAACTCCTCAACGTTGTCATGGAATTTTGTGTGACTTGATTGCTTTAATGAATAACTCTTGCCTGCAGCTGTTAGTCAGCAAGAGGACACTCAGCCTCACGTTGCCCCCTTATGTGCTCTTGATATCTTTTCCACAGATACTGCATGTTTCCTTTAATCAGCAAGACAATCTCCTCCAAATGTCACTTGGTCAAATGACATTACTCGTGGTGAAGAACCAGGCAGGGCTGAGGTTGCCTGTGCAGGCAGGGAGGCAAAGGGGCGTGAGGATGCTTTCCCCAGCTCCCCTCCTATAGGGAGGGAACAGTGCACAGGACTCTGAGAGCCCTCAGCAGCTGCTGGAAAAGGAAGAAAGGAGAGTTTTGGCCAGGTTTGGGGGGGCTGGTGAAGGTGACAGTGATGCTGCATTTCTTGTGCCACACTGCACAAACATGTCCATCTGAGCTTTCTGCAGAGGCTTTGCAGCTGAATCACATCTAGCCAGGTTCATCTTCTGTTGGGATTTCTGGCTAGCAGGGAAAAATGTCAACGTTTGCAGGCTATCCCAATCTCAAGACTGGATTTAAAATGACTGGCAGAGGGAGGGAAAGACAATAGTCATTTCCTTGATATTCAGGGAGGGCTGATACTCTCAGATGTTCTCTTAGGCTGTGATTCCTACATTTTTCCCTCCCAAAATATTTGTCAAGGTCATCCAGATTATTGTCAAACTGAAGTCTAAATGAATAGTAATAATAAAAGGGATTATGCAGACAATAATCATTCTTCACTCATAGTTTACGAAAACTTTCTGCTCTGTGGTATAAGATTATTTTTGATTTATTTTTTTAAGTGCTAAGCAGATGCTCTGCTGTAATGAGAGGAAATAGAAGTGGAAAACACAGAGGCTCATACTTAAACAAATGAACAGATGCAAGGAGTGGAAAACAACAAGGTAAACAAATGAGTACTTTGAGTAAACAACCTAAAACAAATAGGAAAAAACCCTCAAACAATCAGCCTGCACCAGTCTGGAGCTGGTATTAATCACCTCCCCAAAGTTTTCACAGGTTGTTTTTTTTTTTTTTTTTTTTTTTTTTTTAAATGGGAGTTGAAAATGAACTTTTCTAGCAATTTTGCAGTGTACCTTTGTGTGGAAATCCCTGCTGCTGTCTGAGTGCTGGTACTCATCTCAGAGTCCAGACAAGGTTGCTGTAATGCTCACTGCTCCCTTCTCACCCCCCTGAAGCAAACTGAGAGCTGGGGAACATGAGGCAGGAGACATGCTCAAGTAACCCAGAATCTGTAGGAGAGTCAGAATAGGGTCTCAGCATCTTTTGGGTGCTCTGATGGCTCCTCTAAAATTGTGGCTTGGCTGCTGAGCTCCTGGACATGGAAACCCTCTGTAAACACTCTCACCTTTCATCCTAGGAGACACACGCAATACACTTGTTACAGACCGTAGTAATTAGCTCCCATACCTGTACACTTTTCCCGGTTTATCAGTCTGTCAGACATAGGGACTTACAGTATACTCTGCACAGATGCTGACATTGGTATCAGTGCTTCTGCTGGGGTGGGCAGAGGAGCAGGAGACAGAAATGCCACTTCAAACTGGGCAGGAAAGTGTAGATGAAATCTGTCTCTTGCTAGATGTCAAAAGCCCTTCTCAGTTCAAAACACCAAGCTTGGGAGTTTTCTGTTTCCAGGGATTGACACTGGAAATTTGGATGTGACAGCCTTTCTCTCTACTCCCTACATCAGCCGATGAAAATTGCTTTTCCTCTCTCTCCAGCCTCTGCTTGGTCTTTCCTTTTGTCTCTGTTTAAACGTGCATCTGCACAAAAAGGAGCTAGACCCAAGGCTCTTTTGGATCTGCTTTTCTGCAGAGCCTCTCTCCTGGCTAACAGACTCTGCTCTGTTCTCCCCTGTTAAAGGGCTTTGCATAACACACAGACAGCATTTAGGGAAAACAAGCCCCAAACACAGCTGCTGGTGCATCTGAAAAGGGGATCAGTGTTGAGCATCATGCTACCAACTCCACTGTTTTCTTCCTCAGTGCTGGGGGAAATTGCTGCTGCCTGGAATCTCTCTGTGCAAAACTGGGGGCCAGCCCAGTCTGGACAGAGTGAGCCTGGCAGAGGTGTGACCTCGTCCTGTGCCTTGGTGGTAGCTGTGGTAATGGCAAGCAGAGACAAAGGGAATGGTGAGCTCCAGTCCACGCTGTGGCAGGAGACCAGCTGCTGCTTAACTCAGGGATGCACAGCTTTTTCTGCTAGAAAATCCCTCAGTAAAGAGCGCGTGTTGTAAGTAGCTGATGAATTTCACTCCCTGACATGCCTGCGATAAGGAAAAGATGGGCAGCACCTAATTTCTGAAAAACATTTAGACGTTTTTGCAAGTGCTTACATAATTTTAACCCAGTGTCTCATTACCTGCTTTTGAACAAGGTTATTATTCATTCTTTATAAGATCTCCTCCTCTCTTCCTGTCATCATTTATCCTTCTTAATTAACAAATGGCATCAATTAAAATGTCAAATAGACTCTGCACAGAACATGCCAAAGCTACACTTGGTTGTATGTTGAAATGGGAGCATCCCCCTGTGGCTCGACAGAGATGAGGGCAGAAAATCTTGTCTGAAATAAAATTGCTTGCAAGCCCTGTCTGTAAGGAAGGATGGCTCTTGTCTTGCACAGAGAAGCAGACCTGACAGCTGCAAACCTCTCTTCTGAAAATCTGCTCCTTAATTTAGATGGTTGGCTACTTGAGGTGGGAAAAAGCTTATTGCTTGGCACTTATCTTAAATTATTTCAGCCAACTGGCCCCGGGGCTGGTCAGTGCTGAATATCGGGCTCCCAGGAGAGTCATCAGGAGATGAGGAGGAGAGAAGAGCATCTCACCAGAGCGTGATGCAAATCCCTGGTTTACATACCTATTTTAGGATAGAATGAATCACCCTCTCCTGTGGTGAGGCAGGTAGCTCTGAGGGAAATGAAGCTCGCCTGAGCCCTGAATCTCTCCTGAGCACAGTGTACCTCAGTGACTGCTGTGTCTAGGTAGTTAATTTTTTGACAGCTGAAATTAGCTGAGCTGTTCACAGTGTTTAGTGTGGCATGAGGGCAGTCTGACTCTTCATCAGGGGATTCATCAGAATGCTTAATCAAAATGTATTACAGTAAAGGGCATTTAGAGGGCATGGACATCATTTTCTAGGAACAAATACTACTTATCCACTAGGGCCTAATGGTAAAAGCCCTTCACTGTGAGCACTCTGCTTATTTCAGGTCCATTGTATGAGGCAAACTCTAATTTCTGCTCATGCAGATGGAGCAGAAATGCAATTTGTACAGCCCAGAGCAGGCAGGTAATGTTCCTCCCTCGAGCATTAGTTCATGATGTGACTCTAAGCGAGTCCCCTACTCCCACTTACCTGTGCCCTTGCTCTCCCAGGCAGTCTGCAGAAAAGCATTACCAGCTTGGCAGGGACCTGCTGGCTGCCCATTAGGGCTTTGAATCGAGGTTTTCTCCTCAGAGCTGCGGTCAGGGGCTCAGACCCCGTTGTACTAGAGGCTATAAAAATGCACAGTAAAAAAAGGAGTTTGGAGAGGATTTTGGAAATAACAAATAACTGTGCAAAACTGGTAAAACAATTGATGCTTGTTCAAATATACACATATGTAACCCAATGCAGGCTTCCAGCTGCCAGTGACAGCAACACCTTCCCCTTTGGTAAGGCTTTTGTGTTTTCTGTTTCTGCTGCCATATACCGTGGTGCCAACACTCAGAAATCCTGCAGGAAGACCCTCTGTCCCTGCTCCAAGCTACAGTAGGTCCCAAATCAGAGCGCAGTTTTCCATGTCCTGGGCAGTACAATAAGACCAGAAGGAATTGCTTCCCTGGTAAAACACACACTGACAGATTAAATGCCTCTCGCTTCTCCCAGCCAAAGGGCAGGCAGAACTGCAGGCTTTATTACTGACTTATCAGAGGAAATCTTAAGCTCAATAATTACATTTTTTAAAAACCCTAAGTACGATTCATGGGACGTACACACACCTCAAGGGACTCCTGTGGCAGTAAGCCAAGGTCAGAGGGGCGTTCTCAAGAGAAATTATGATGTTTTATGTTGATTCAGATTTGGTAATGGCAATGTGTGTGCCTGGTGGGCTGCTGCTACTGCCTTTCTCTCCCAGACCTCCCCTTGGTCAGCATCTCTTGCTCACTTGACTCAGGCGAGGCACAAATAATACAATTCAATTCACATATAGGACAAATAAGGCAGTGTTTGTGTTTGCTGGCAGAAAAATAATTCTGATGGACAACTCCCACATCTGTTTATTTCTTAAGCTATACACACACTCAACCCATTTTCAGCAGGTGAAAGCCCAGGATTTAGGAAATCTCCTTGATTTGTTCGGTTAATTAATTTGATAAAAGTTTTGCTCAAGAAGGCATCTCCACTCAGCAAAATGCCAAAGTTTATACCTAAATTCAAGCAAATGCAGACATCCTGCTGAATAGAAAAGGATTTGTTAGGTGTGTAATGGTAGCTTTGTGCTTAAACATTTAGCTAACTAGAGTGGTATTAAACAGATGTTTGCATGACTTTCTTGAATGGAATTCTGAGAGGGTACTGCAATAGGAAAATATCCCAAATCTGGGTTGATAAGCTGTCTGGAGCACTGGGTGGGTGCAGCTGTCTGTCTGTGAATGGCTTCTGGTCTGTATTCAGGAGGGACTGATATGCTGCAGATGACAATTTGCCAGTTGGGGTGACTCACAGCCTTTTTTTCTGCAGGATGTGAAAAACACGTTGGAAACAATAGCATGGGGTAAAAAAAACTTCAAAACTCCACACGTGTAGTTGTGGGCTCCAAAGTGACCGCTGCCATTAAAAACGAGGTTTTAGAGCTTCAACATCTGCTCAGTCCTCATTAGTAGTTATGCTAAAAATTATTAGGAAAAGTGAACAGAAAATGCCCCCAGGCTGCTGTTTAAATACATGGTGTTTTTACATCTTGAGCGCTGCATGAAATTTGTTTGTCTAGCCCAAAAATGATCTAGCAGATCTGGGCAACCTCCAAAGCAAGGCAAGAAGGATTATCAGTAGTATGGAACAGCTTTCTCTGAGGGGTGATTAAATGGTCCAAAGCTGCTTGGCGTGGCGAAAAAAACCCAAAGTGTTGGGGGTAAGACACATGGGAAATTTATATTAGTAGTAGTTTGGTGGAGAGGGGGAAGTTGGTTGGTCTTATAACTCAGGAGTCCAGAACACTTAATGAGATTATATACAAACAAAAGAAATATTTGAATTTTTTCTGACAGACATTTTCCTGCCAAAGTCACTGCCAAAATGGAATCAGATCTTGAATTGTCTTCTAAGACAACTGGGGAGCAAGAACTAAAGGTTTCAGAGGGGAGGATCCACTAAAATTAAAGGGCACAAAAATGTCCTGAACCACCTAGGAAAGATCTTTTTCAGTTGCAAATTAAGCCCTTGCTGTCACAGAAAGGGAGTCTTGTGATCTTACCCAAGGATTTAAGAATCCTCCTATTAGAACTAGTTACCATTTTCCTAACTTACTCTTCTGGTTGGAAATCTATTATTGACAGACGTGAGCCATCTTCTAAATTGACGGTCTTAATTTATTCATTACTTAAGTGAATGTATTTGCTCTTGTACCAGCCTTAACCCTCAGCATGAGAGGCTTTTCTTTCTCCCCTGGTGTTTATTGCCCTCATATATTTTGTAAAATTGCAGAAAAACAGCATTGCAGGAAAACATTCATGGTTAAGTAGTCCTTACCCTCACTTCAAAGCCAATCTAGTCATCCTGATAAAATTCCTGATTGATATTTGTGTAACCCATTTATGAAGACATTGAGCGGGGAAAACATCCACACTGTACTTGGCAGGTGCATGATGGTGTTTTGCTTCTCCACCTTTGCATTTAGGAACAGAAAATGTGCTGCTTCATTTTTAACTTCAAAGGAGAGAATTAAAAAATAATGCGGAAGAATGAAAAAGCTTACTCTATAGCCATCTCTAGGCAAGCCAGACAGGAATAAATACATAAAAGAAACAGTCAAAAGGGTCAAATTCTTGGATTATAGCATAAATGCTGTAAGTAGAATCTCAGAGTAACTGTGCGTTACCCATGAGGGAAAAAAAAATAAAAAATTAAAGGGATTACAGTCAAACAGTGCAGTAAAAAAAGCCACTAATGAAAGCTAGAAATGAAATTTCCACACTCATGTACACACACAAAAAGACATGCCCAAATTCTGGAAAGTTTAATGCTGAACCGTAAGAAGAAGAGCCACGGGGAAAAAAGGGGAGCAGAGGGGGGTGGGTGTGGAGCTGAGCCTGCTAAATGCACTTTGCACCTCCTACATACATCAGAAAAAGGGATGTTGCTGTCAGTACTGCAGGGATAATAAATGATTGAGGCACAGTCAGGGGCACCCGGAAAGGATCAGACTATGTAATAAAAAGGCATTAAAAAAATCATTTTGAGTAAAGTGAGGGAGCTTTGTCATATTGCAGCATCTCTTTCTGGGATGCTTTTCTGACAATCTAACTCTAATTAAATTACTGATAGAAAAGGTTTCCAAGTAAATTAGCAGGAACAATAGTAACCAATTGCAAAAGATAACTAATATTCACACAAGAGGTATCAAGGAATGTAAGTATGAAAGTGTTGACCTACCAGCTCTGTTCTTTTCATGTACTCTTTAAATAGCTCTTGGTACCACAGGGATGGAAAGTGGTAAATATAACAAATATTTTTGAAGTGAAGTCTTGGAGCATCTGGTGTAAACTGTAATTAAGAATGGAATGAGAAGGCATTTGGATAAATGGATCCAGTAAGAAGAAAAAAAAAAAAAACCAAAACCCAAAATTATGTGTTTTTTTAAAAAAGAAACCATTACCACACAAATCTGTTGAAGCTGTCTGCAATGTGTGTATTAACAACAAGAATCCAATGAATACCAGATTTTTAAAATCTTTTGACAGAGATTCTCTGACCAGTCTTTTAAAGATACCAGCGGTTGGGAGAAAAGGTTAGGTAATTTATACATCTTGTTCCTATGTATTAAATGTTTGTAATTAATTTATTCCAAATACTTTTTTTTCCTCTCTTAAAAGATAAATAATTAAGAGATAATGGCAGTCTATACAATGCTCCTAGGACTTGGTACGTTCTGTATAGTCACAGGAGACTGCAAAAGGAGTGATTAGGAAGCAATACAATTTCCTGATATTTTCATGTCAGTCCAGAAACACAAATCTAAACTTGACATTGAAATGTTGATGACATTAAGTGACTGGCTGATAAAACAGCAGACAGAATTCAGTGTCAATAAATGCAAAGTAATACAATGGAGAATGGTTCTAAGTATGTGTACATAATAAGGGGCTTAGGTGAAATATTTTTCAGAAAAAGGAGGTTGAAATTATAGGGAGTTCAATGGACACAACAGCCGAAACTTTTTTTCACCTCCCCTCTCCCACTGAAAGAAATATTACATCTTTCCAAGAAGGCTGTAGGTCCTGCTAGGTGTCAAGCTCCTTCCACCAATATCCTCCCTGTTACAGGAGTGCAGACCCATGGTCTTATAGCTCCTTTATGTCTAGGACAGCTAGACATTTTCCTAATTCAAAATGCTGAGCTCTTCAATTTTGTTGACTACCATATCTTTTTTTCCCTAGTTTATCAAAATTTACTAGTCCAGATATGGAAACAGAAAACTGTAGGTGTCAAAGTGAAACACTCCATCTGGGCAGTGGAAGTAATTAACTGCAGGGAGAGATGGCCCGAAGGTGACAGCAAACCATCCTTCACATCAGCTTTTTTGATCGAGATCGAACTCCTCTGCTCTGAGGTCAGTGTTGGTTCAGAAGCAGGACTTTGGGCTTGACACTGGCTGAACTCCTGGACTCCACACACCCCACCTCAGCTCTCCCAATGCCTCCTTCCTCACCATCATCTCTACTGTACATGCACTTCTCCCCCAGAAAACGCTGCTTGAACTGTATTGCATTTACTAATTAGGATAGCAGTTACTAATTAAGTTTAAATTCCAATGTACCAATCAAATTTTATTTCCTAATTGTGCTACATTATCACTAATTAGAATAGCAGTTTTTACTTAATGGATTATATTTAAATTAAGATGTCTCCATCCAATGTTTTTTCCTACTTACATTTTAACTAATTGGTACTGCAATTATTTAGTTATGTTGAAATTGAAAATGTATCAGGCTGGTAGGGAATCATATGATGGTTTGCTTACGTCTGTATGATACTAGCAGGAATGATTAAGATATAGTCCAGTTAATTAGTTCTGGAATCAAAATAATTTCCTAACTGTTTGAATAAGAAGTGTGTGTGCTTGCCACAGCTTTAAGGAGGGGCTTATTATGGGCTCAGTAAAAATCTCACATGGTTATGGGTACTAATCAGCTCAGATTCTATGTGCAAATGTTTGGGCTTAGCTTCAGGAGTGTATTTAAACATATACCCATATTTAGGCATATCCTTACTGGTCGTCCCACATTTCTGAATCAGAGTCTTTTGATTCCTACTCGTCAACACTTTGCTGATTCTGAGATCCTGTGATTTAAGGCTGGAAGGGGCCACTGGAAGTCATCTGGTCCTACCTCCCTGCTCAGGCAGGTTTCCTTAGAGCATTGTGCTCTGGATTGTGTTCATATTGTTCTTGAATATCTCCAGTGAGAGAGACGCCAGAACCTCTCTGGGCAGCCTGCTCCCATGCTCTGTAACCCACTCCTGTTCAAGTGAAACCTCCTGAGCATCAGTTTCTGCTCATTGCCTCTTGTCTTATTGCTTGGCACCACTGAGAAGAATCTGGTTCCGTCCTTTTGATAGGGTACCTTCAGTTAATCACATAAATTGATATGGTCCCACTCAATCTTCTCTGATCCAGGCTAAACTGGCTCAGCTGCACCAGTTTTTTCTCCTAAGAGAGATTTTCCAGTCCCCTCATCATCTTTGTCACTTTCCACTGGACTCGCTCCAGGAGCTCCATGTCTCCCTTGCCCTGAGGAGCCCAGAGCTGCACACAGCACCCCAGATTCACCTCACCAAGGATGAGTGGAGGGGCAGGATCACCCCCCTCAACCCGCTGTCAATGCTCTTCCTAATTTACCCCGGATACCATCGGCCTTCTTGACCACCAGGGCACAGCTGGCTCATGGATGGTTTGTTGTCCACCAGGACCCCCAGTTCCTTTTACATAGAGCTGCTTTGCAGCAGCTCAGCCCCAGCCTGTGCTGGTGCCTGGGGTTATTCTTTACCAGGAGCAGGACTCTGCACTTTGCTGAATTTCAGACAGTTCCTCTCTTCCCATCTCTCCATCCTGTCGAGATCCTGCTGAAGGGCTGCACGTCTCTCTGGGGAATTGGCCACTCCTCCCAGCTCTGTGTCATCAGTGAACTTGCTGAGGAGGCCTCTGCCCCTTCACCTAAGTCATGGGTAAACAAGTCAAACCAAACTGGGACCAGTATTGAACCCTGTGGGACACCACTAGTGACAGACCTCCCAAGTGGACCCTGTGCCCCTGATCACAACCCTGAGATATGCCATTAGGGCAGTTCTCTGTCTACACCTGTGCTTTCATGATGGCTAAGAGAAAAAGGGCTTTGGAGTGTTACTGACCATGCTGTACCCTGTTCTGTAACACCATCCAAACAGATGTTGATAATGCTGCACAAACACAAGACCTATGCCAAGTGCTGACAATCAGCAAAGAAGTAAACAGCTGCCTTAAATCACAGATACGCATCACAATCCAGGACAGGGGCTTAATACCAAGCTAGCTAGAGCATGGAGAGGGAATCATCACTGGCTACAGGAGTTGTGATTCTTACTCTCTGCTGACTGTAATCTTAAAGCAGTGTGTGGGGGGCTGCATTTCAGATTGCAGCAAATGCCGTGACCTTGGGGTTTTTGTGCCACAGCCCTTCAGAGGAGCACGGCATGCAAGCAGCAGGCCATGCTTGTCCTGCCCGAGTGCCAGCTGACCCTCGCTGCTAACAACACCTCAGCTCAACAAGAGTAAGGGACACTGTTCTTGTGAGCAGTGCGCGTGAGGATGAAGAGCTACAGCTTTGGAAAATCCCTGTGTACTTTCCTTTTAGTGCCATTGTGAACCTAAATAGGAATGGGGTGGAATTCCTATGGAAACTCTGTCTTTTGTGATACAACATATAAATCTTGACTTCTTGAAAGCAGCCAGGCAGTTTTGCAGCAGCATCATGACAGAAGAAAATATCTGGGAAAAGAAGTCTAGAATGACTTACTACCAATTTCAGAGTTGCAATATTATTAAGAGAAAATGAGGGTAGGTATAATGACCCGACTGATCTATAACAGGTTAACAACCTTCCTCATAATAGGTGATGTTAAAGAGAAACCAGCTGAACAAAATAAATACATACATGAGGTAAAATGAGGGTTAAATTAGAAGGAGAGGTTACAGGTGCTTCACAGGCAGAAGGTTCCATTAAAAAAATGTCATTAAATGCATAGTTTTGTGTCCCTGAGATTTTAAAAATATTTCAGTAATATCAGCTCACCTCACTTCCCCACCCTAAGAGAGGGTAAGTTTCAAAAAAGGCTCGTATTCAGCAATACCTTCCTGTTCCTCCCAAGCTATGCTTTCTGGGCTTTACAGAAGCAGACTGGAACTCCAGAGAAATCCATTAAGAGAAATCCAATCCTTTCAAAAAAACCTGCACCATGTAAAGATAAATGTAGAAGAAAAGATATCAGAAAGTCAGATTGCCCTCATATTAAAAAAGATGGAGTTTTGAAAGTCCTGTAACAGCCAATGTCATCAAAAGCTCCCAGTGTATTGAAAAAGAACAGAAAATGTCAATGGAAAACTACTTAATAGAGGCAGGAGGATCAGTTTGAGAGGTAGGAGATGATAAGCCAAGCTAGCAATGTGTGTTTGAGAGACTGATTGTGTCCTTCATTGTAATGCAGCTATAGACATGAAGGCAGATGCTGTATGATTATGCTTTAACAGTGAACTATGAGGGGATTTTATCCATTTTCTTTCTAATTTACTCTGACTTTGTAAAACCATGGTACTCCAAGCTCTGCTCCAGCATGCTAAGGACTCCTGTCTGTACAACGTGAACAAATGATGAAAAGACTTGGGATGTATTTTTCCATCTGTTTAACTTATTTTAAGGCAGAATGTGGAGTCTTTTTCCCAACAAACTTGGATGGCTTTTAAAGTATAGCTGCTTTTGACTGAAATGGGGAACCCAGCTGAGAGTCATGGCCAGGCAAAGTTCTCAGAGTTGGGTCAGCTCCAAATGGAAACTACAAATCTGCCACTGGGTGAATACCCAAGGGATGCAAGCAAGCGTTTGTGGGCTACTCATACTCAATATAGGATACACCTGCATTTCACCCTCTGGCTTGAAAAGTGGCAGAAACAGGGGGACACCTTGAGTTAGATACACAACTGGTAAAATTGCGTGGAGATATCCTGTTATTACTGCAGTGGCACCTGTGCTGTATCAAAGAAATGATTTCATGGCCTGCAATTCAATAAACACCTTTGATGTTTACAGGAGGTGCCCTCAGCCAAACCATGTAAGGACTAGCAGGAACATTTCTGATTGAGTTAGTTGCTGTGAGAATATGATGTCATGCCTTATCATAACTTTTCTGAGCTATATATTGCTTCTAGTGATGTTTCCACATACTTCTGTTTTCTTAAACTCATGGGGTTTAGCACACCAGCTTTGGATGAAAAAAAAAAGAAGCAGGTTCAGACCCTTGCCCTCTAAGCTGCAGTCATCCAAAGACAAAAATTGCCCTGATTCAGACTAAAGAATAAAAAGAAGACTTAGATGAATGCTGTAGCCATAAAGCTGCATGCCAGAAAAGCCTGAACTTTGTGTAGTATGAAGGTGAGGAAACCCAAAACAATGGGATTCCATTTTTACAAAAATTATCCAGTGGGGTCTGGTCATGTTTCACACTATGGTTCAAGACCTTCAGACCTACCATGAAGTGTGTACAAGCTTCCTGTCTGGTCAGGTTTATATTTAAAGCATTATCTAAATCTAGTGTACAATAGTGCTCATGCTTTCTTATATAAAATCATGGAAGGTACAACTGAGCATAAATGGTATGAAATCAGTAGGGAAGCACTACTGTTAGAGGCTCTGATTGCAAAATCTGAACTTCAATGCACTATTTTTGTTCTCAGTAATTTAAAAGGTGTAAAAAAATGTTACAAAGCACCGTGTGTGTGTAACTGTGATAACTATGACAAACTAGTTAGCAAAACTGAGGACCTGGTGTTTAAATTAGACAGACTGAGTTTACACCAAATTTTATTTAACTGTAATTCTGGTGGAGAAATATCTTCTGATCCTTCTCTGAAATCTTCCAGCACAGCCCTCACCCCACACAGATGGGAATTCATTTGCTAAAAGGACAGTTGGCAGCAAAGACCATCCTGAGCCCTGTGGGCTATGTCTCTTCAGGCGACATTATTATGGCAAACACTCCCTCACTGCTAAGACATTTAAACAGTCTTCCCGGCAATGTTAAAAATGTAAGGTGTGCGTGATTATGAAATATACCTATACAATGACTTTCATATTTAAAAAGCAGCAGAATGCTTTCTAGCTGTGGCCAGTAAAGTGTCAGAGTATGATATTACTCTCAGCATTCATTTCTGAAGGCAAAACTATTCCTGCTTCCCTCACTCCCTCTCTGAAGTGTTCTCCTCCACACCTGGTGATCTCCGTTGTTTGAGGCAAGTCTTCATTATCCATTAACTTCTGGAGCTGACTGAGAAATCCAGACCCAGAAAGCAGTGCAGCACTCGTGAAAATTCTCCCATTTCTTTCACAGGGACAATACGTTCATAGGTATAATCCAGATAAAAATCTCCTGCAATCCAGATAAAAATCTCCAGGCCAGTTTTGCTGAAGATAAGAGAAGTAATCCTCATGGGAATGCAGCAAATACCTGCCAAATTTCTGACTGAGCAGAAGGTCATAAAGCAAAAATAACTCAGAAAAGCAGAGGCATATATAAGCATCAGAATGAGAGGTGAGAATTAAAAGCAGCTTTTGTACATATGGGAGTGGAAAACAGCTGAATAAAACAAACTCAACATTAATGCCAGCATGGTTTTCTGCCTAACAAAATGCAAAGCCATATGTGTGGACCAAAAGAAAATGGCTGCAAGAAGAGCTGGAAGAAAAGTCAGAAAGAAAAGGAACAGAAGGTGAGTTGGGAGCAGCAACCAGTGGATGCTGCCAGGATCTCTGAAACCATAAAGAGTGTAAGACTATGTGGGACAAGAACAAGAGTGCATTGTGATGTGCTTGTGTTCAGTGAACACTCAGAGTAACAGCAACACAGTTCTGTGGACTGAAATTCAACCAGTGATACAGCCTAGTCACAGATAGGTCAATACTTCTGCTGTCATGGATAACAGATGATCTGTCCGAAGGGACCAGGAGCCATCTGCTTATGTCCTGATCTACAAAGCTCCACAACCTGAGAGAACAAGGAACCTGGGAGCCTAAAATGTTGCCTCTCTTGTCCATTAAAAGTCTGACAAAACTTTCCCTGGCAAGAGTGATTTCCCTGGGCTGCTCAGTCCACTGCACGGTTGTAGCTGTGTTTCTGTGGATATGTCATCATTCTTGCTTTCTGCTGCTGAAGGCTTGTTCTTCCTCATACCTGGTTCATCTGTGTTATTTTGGATTCACTTATATTGTATTCTCCATGGTTTTCCTTTACCAAGAGTTTGTGTTTGCCTTGCTCCTGGCTTGATAATCTGTGAAGGTCCCTGACCATTCCTGACCACTGGACAACCTCAGGCCATCCTTATTGCTCAGACTTCTGGCCTCAGCTGCACCTTGTTTAAGGTATTGGATTCTCTTCTTGGTTAGAAGGTCCTCACTCAGCTGCAATCTCTCCATCTACCCTCCTGATCCTTATCACAAAACTCCATATGCCATATCAACTTAAATGGGTCAAAAGAAGAGAGTAGAGAAATGAGAGGCACCTGAAGTAGTCAGAAATTAGATGAAAGGCCCACAAGATCCAGGAAGATGCATACCATCTTCTTTCTAGTTGTCAGTTCTGGCAAGTAGTTTTTGTAACTAAGTCTCAGCAGCCAAAAAAATGAGCAACTTTTTTTTTGTGTGTGTGTCATTCAGTGCTTGTTAATGTAGTATGTGTGCTTTGAGTGTTATGATTATTTATTATTGTACTAAGGGAAACATTGCATGACTCTGCCAGACTTTCAGGAATAGCTTGCACTCTTGCACATGCCTTTCCCTTATGTACACTTTGGCACCTTTGAGAGCATTGTTTTTGTCTGTGCTGATTTAAAACTGAGAAGCTTAAAGAAATGCAGTATCAGTCACAGGGGAAAGGGGAAACCAGTTATATATAGCATCGAGCAGTTAAGTTTTCAGGATGGTTATGAGCATGTTTAGTGGCAAGCAGTGCCCTAATTCTGTAAGTGCTTAAGGACATCCTGCACTTGACACATTAGGCAAGGGCTGCTCTTGGCCCAGTCTCCCCCATGCCACTAGGGTTGCCTTTGAAAGGGCATTTGTGCTCCGAACAGATGTGTGAGCTACGAGTCTGGACCCAGGCATCACTGGATCTACCCTGAGACTATCCAAAACGCATCTGGGTGCCTCAGCACAGCTGGCAACTTCATGTGGTGTCAGGATGGCGAGCCCGTGGGGAGGAGAGCACCTTCTCCTCCATCTGGAAAGACAAGATGGTCTGCAGAGTGCAGGAGGGCTTGCCTGAAGGTGTCTGTTGTTGGGATGGTTGCAGATATGAGACTTGTCTGAGAGGGTGCAGGGCTACATCATGCTAAGTAACTTCTGAGCTTTAAAAAGAGGATATTTGTCATGTGAAAGAATCTATGGAGACTCTGTAGAAAGTGCTCATTAATTCTGTCAGGTTAATTATGTTGTAGCCATCAGAACAATTTCCTATTTTTTCTGTCTTATTTCCCCTTCCAGCACAATGTTTTGTTTTTTTTTTTTCCCATGAGAAATATTTTTTCTAGGATGCTCCACACAAGTGCACTGAAGGGGAATTAGTGTTTGACTGATCCTGTTAGCACTATGAATAAATGCTGATCCTGACGAACAATTTGATGTGCTAAACTAAATCCCAGCAAGCACAGGTACCGAGAGGAGCCCTGCAAAACCGTGACTAACAGGTTATCATAATTGACCAGATTTTTTTTATTATTATTATTGTAATACATCAACATTTGATTAGCAATTAGTATTTCCTCTGATCTCACTCTTGCTTCATAAGACTGAAAAACAAGGTAGATTGGGATCTGTTCACTGGGCTAGTCTCAATCTCTTTTTGAACTCAAGGATATAAAGCCCTGTAGCATCAATGGGAGGTAAGTTATGCCAAGAATAAACACTTTTTTTACAGTCTATTGCTTATAGGTACCAGAACAACATAGGAATTGGAGCTGTGTTTTACCAGAGGGTATCAGTTGTTTCAGTGCCATGAAGGTTTGGTTGATAAAATATTTGGTTGATAAAATATTTGAGGGAAATGCAAAATCAGCACATGAAAGAACTTTTGCCAGCATAGTAGAGTCAAAGTTGGTTTTGCCTTTTAACACTTATTTACTCTGCATTTGTCACACATTATAAGTTCACGCTAAGACGTACAGATGTTGATCATTACATGGGGTATCTGTAGCAAAGTTTCCTACTTGCCACGTGAACATATCACGGGCCTGTGATCCATTCCCCAATGGTCTCATCTCTCAGATGGGACTTCCAGAAAGATAGATTTAAAGGAACGGATCCTAGGCACATCCTGGGACTTCTGTTATCAGCTTTTAGCCTTTGGTAGATGTGGATCTACAACTGTTGCACTTTGAAACAGAAAATTCAATCACCAAATTTATAAAAAACATTTCAGCCTTGTATAGGATGTTGTTGCAGAGGGTTTTCTTTCTGACCAGCAGCTTTTTGTTGCCTCCTCATTGCAAAAAGAACTGCAAAGTTCTTTTCTGCATCTTTTCAAACTTTTTTTTTTTTTTTTTTCTTTCAGTTACTTTAGTGTCTTCTGGACTCTCCCTGCCACAGAGTGCCAATGCATCTTTGCCCTGTGGTAGCAACCCCTCACTGCTCATGCACAGCCCTTTTCAGAGGGAAGGAGAGACTCAGAGAACAGCAATTGCACCTCAGCAGAAGTGCATGTCCCTCTCTGCTTCCCCACGTAATACTCCAGAAGATTGAAGGTGATGAAAATTATTTTAACCCATGTTACTCACTGCAGACCTACTCGTGGTGGGCAACATGTTTAATCACCTTAGCTACTGTTTGTTTGTCCATCGGTTATCTAGGAGAGATTATGTCTGCTTGAGAATAATAGTTGTCATATATATATGTGACAGGATTTCAGTCTAACTTCTGCCTTATATAACTTATGGTTCAAATTTCCAATCCACAGCCAGCTGTTCTGTGGTTTGTTATAAACTCTGTGTTGTCTGTTTTGTTCCCTCTTGACAGACGCAATTTTTTTGAGTTAAGGACATAAATAAATCCCCCATAACCACACAATGATTCAGCCACAAATATGTGTGGTTTCAGAAATGTTTACAGCATTTTCATTTCTTCTTATGTGGTGCTGAGCAACTTACCTTTGCACTAATAAATGCTGGACATAGGAGTTTTGGAAGTAAATTCAGAGATTTACTCCAGAAAATATTAGCCTATTCTCACTTTTCTTTTTTTTTCCTGTTTTCTTTCTCCTTGTCAAGTCCTAACCACAGCTCCCTAAGAAGAAGCAGGCTATTTTAAAATAATTAAAAGTTTCTGCCTTAGCATGGCTTCCATTGACACCACATCTGCTTGAGCGTGGTAGGAAGCAGCTTCAAGCCAATTAAAAGGAGATGGGTGCATTGTACAGCTCCCTTCTCTCTCAGTGAACTTTTGACCAAGAGGGCACTGTATTGATGAATTTCATTTCTTCCTAATCTGCTTGTACTGTGCTTGATAGCTTGGGGCTTTGCTCTCTTCTGTTTCAGTACAGTGACCCTGCTCTTGAGAAAGCTGTGGGTTCAAGGCAAAGATTTCAAGTTATTACAAGATGTTGAGCACACAGATCTCTCCTTGGCTGTCTGCAAGATGTTTCCTGAAAGTTGAGAAAGGCTCTCACCCCAGACAAGAAGTAGTAAGGCATTATTTCACAGCTTTTAAGGCAGTAACAAAGAGTTTCACTCAGCACTACATAGATAAATAGACTAAGTCCTTCAGGGTGAATATGTGAAAGGGACAAACTAAGTGCACCTGGGGGCAGCACTAGTGAAAGACATGCGTTGTATGAGGCTTTTAAGAGCTGTTCTTCAGGCAGGTGCTCACGTGCTGGTCAGGTAACTCAGAGGTCTCCTTAAGAGTAACTCTACACATATGACAACTAAAGGACATTTCTGTACAAATCTGTTTCTGGGATACTGCCATAGGTATTTTTGCAGCGATCTCAAGTTGCAATTTTGCCAGCCTTTCTGCCTGTTCTGTATTGGCTTGTCTTGAGCAAAGTCTAGTGAACAGGGCCAAAGGTGCAGTGTTGCAGCATCCACGCTCCAGCCTGCTCACTATTGTGCTAGCCAAACAAGATGGGTTTGCGTTTTGACCTTGAGCGCTGGTCAACAAAGAGCATTGGGCTCAAATAATAATCTTTAATACCCAGGAGAGGTTTTTTACTCATTTTTGCAAATACTTGGGTGTTAGATGTTAATTGAGATACGCAACAGCAGAACAGGGCCACTGATCACTCCTTGTGAACAGAGGATGATGCTGAGAAGAAAGCAGTTTACATATCCTTCAGAAGAAAAGCAGAGCAAGAAAAAAAATCTTCTTAAACATAGCTACAAGGAAATACCTGACACCTACATCTTAATATTGGAAAAGTCCTTTGCTGTTCAGAGACCGTACGTTCAGGATCTAAGTGACAGGTGAAAGTAACATTCTGAAACTAGTACACCATGAATTTCTATTTCCTTAGGAATTTAATATTTATAAAGTGGCTTAGCTTTGAATTGCTATGACAGTATCACAGCATTAAAAGTCTTGCCTGTCCTGATAATATAAATGTAACTGCTTTCCTCAAGAGCATTTTTGACTAGTCCCCGTTCCAGACTATTTTATTTTTTCTTCTGTTATGACACTTTCCACACATACGGAATGTGTCTTTGTGGCATGGAAAGAAAGAACGCATGACCTTTATCAAATAAAAAATATTCATTGCATCTGCAACAAAGACTAAATGTAGATGAAGTAGAGAGCCTTGTATTTACTCAATATCTGGAAGACAAATACTGACCAAATCTTTTTATCATCAATACACCTCTCCAAATTAATTGGAAAGACAGAATGACATCACAAAATCTCATCAAAGGGATTTAGAGATGTCAGTCTGAGTTCCTAAACTTACAGTGAATTTGGCACCTAATTTTTTACCTAGTCTTTTGGACTTTCAGGATAATAGAAAAGGAGTAATGGAATGGATGGGATAATTTAGGAAGAGATTGTGTTTGAAACCACATTATCAAATAAATCACCCTCTGTGGGAGAAAACAATAGAGTGGGACTTTGACTTTACCGGTTGGATAAAGATAAGTATTCAGACAGAGACAACTAAAGCTTAGGAGGATAATAGCTTGTCCATCGGGGCAATGTTGCCAATTAACGTAAATAGCAGCCTATAGATCTCCTCAGTATTGCCATTGGGCATGCTGGGAATATTATTAACACCTGTGTGGCCATCTGTTATTAAGGAATTAGAGGGGCAAATGGAAACTAGAAGAGAGGATCAGCTTCTCATTGGAGATGCAAGGGTTTCCTCTTACTTAATTAAGCAGAATCTTTTCAGGTATGAAACAGGGCAAGAGTGTCTGAATTTATTTGTTCTGTGACTCCTTCACAAACATGCCTCTTTTTGAAACCCAAGATCAGAAGAGATATTTTTCTGAGAGGAAAGCATCATTTATGCTCCTAACAACACATGGCTTGAATAGTTTGTTAATGTTACTTCTTCCTTGTAAGTCCATTAGTGTTTCAGATGAGGGCAACTGTCTACTCCTCACCTGGACAACCCCATAGAATATTAAAAAAAAGGATCATGTCCTGGAGGTTGTGATTTGTGGAAAATTTACCATTATCTTGGCTCAGCACAGCATCTGTTTGAAACTAGAGGAAAAAGAGATTCCATAATATTGTTCATTCTAGTCAAAGGAAGATAGTGCCCAAAGCTACTTACTAGGACTGATTGTAAAAGTATTGTGGGTTTTTTTCAGCAAGATTTTTTTTTTTGTCCTTCCTGCGGAAAACAGTGTATCAGAATGTTCTAGTGGGAAACAGAAATATTGTGGGTTAAATCCACAAATAAATTAATTTATAAATACTTCTCTTTTTCCTTATGGAAACTGCAATTCTGGACTAAACAGGAAAAATCAGATACACAAATTACCTGGCTTGATCTGTGTAGTCACTCTTGACTCCTGAGCGGAAGGGAGGTCAGTGGCATCATGAACATCCTGACCATGGTGCTCATAAAAACTAGTTTAGAGCTTTTTCTGCAAAAAAAGAATGACAACGCGCAACATTTGAACCATAGGGTGTCAAAGTCCATATAAAAGTCATTGCCACATGCACACCTTTTCTGGTTTGATTAAAACACCTAGTTTTCACTGACTGGTTTACCCATGGGGGAAAAAAAAAAAAAAAAAAAAAGGGGAACTAAGTGCTGTTTGTGATCAATAATACCTAGTTTAGTTCCTCAAGTGATATATGCAGGTGTTTTTGCATTTACTGTTATCTGATCGAAGTAGAAATACCAGGAGAAGACTAATAGAACACACCTTGTGTCAATACAATAGCACCTGCAAGAGCATTGCAAAAGCAGCAGAGAATTTCAGAGTGCTGCCAATAAAGTCCTTTCATCTCATGTCTGAGCTTTACAGAATGTTCTGACTTGTACAAGAATCTCTTCAAAGGACATCTCTGAAATAACACTCGCAATTAATGTATTCTGGAAGAGTTTGTGTGACTCCTGGTTTCAGCCCACACCCAAAATCAAGGTTAGCAACTGAAAAGGGTTCCAGCTAAGAAATTTTAAGCAGTCTTAATAGTCTCATGAAAACAAACAACAACAAAACAGGAGCAGAGATATAACAGTATGAATTCCAGGTAACAATGGTAAGTGCATTGGCCTGACTGACGGGCTGATGGTGGGAAATGCTTCTGCCCTGCACGTGTCTGTGCGCAGCTGGGGGCTCTGGCTGCAAGGGAGAATTTTGCAGGGGTGGCAGCGAATGTGCGTCTGTGAGGTTCCGTGGCCTCAGCTTTCCACTACATGACCTAATGATGGGCAGATTTTCCCAACCACCAGCAATAGGCAGGGTCTGCCAAAACAGCACTAGGGAGCTCTTATTGATATATGTCCTTTCTACTAAGACAAAGAAATTAATTTTGCAGGGCGCTGGTCACAAGCCTGAGAAGATTGAGCTTGTCCCCTCACACCACTAATGAGAGCACACCGATCAACACCGTGATTAATTGGCTCCTCAGCCCACTGCTTCACCTTCCTGGCAGGTAAGGATCTCCTCCATCCTCTTGCTATTACCCTGTTCTGAATTTAATTTCTGGCCTCTGGTTTGTGAGCAACAACATCATTGCATCATAACAGCAGTTAATTAAGAGTGAAAACCCACCCAAATCGACTACAACAAATCAAATTACTCTTAGGATGAAAACGCAGCAATAACTATTGCAGTGAGATATATGAAGAAGCTGTCTTGATGGTTCAGTATTTATAGTGGCCAGCATCCACAGTAAATTCCCCAGTATAACAGGAAACAAACAGCATGTGTGAAATGATCTCATCTCGTCAGGGTGCTGATTTTATGAGCACTTCTGTTGGTGCTTATCTTCAGACGTGCAGACAGATCTACATCTGATCTGAGCATAACAGGTTTTGGAGACAGCAGGAGGAGAAGAGCCCCTGAATAAATGCAGAGGGAAAAAAGGAGGGGGGAAAAAAAAAAAAAAAAAAAGGAAAGAGAAAACTGTTGGGAAATAAAAAAAAAAAAAAAAAAAAAAAAAAAAAAAGGAAAGAGTTAAGGGGCAAAAAGATCGCTTTGTTCAGTGGGTTTTGTTAATATTTTTTGTTTCATTTTCCTTTCCCCTAGTGAGTGAGATGAACTGTCCCCTAGTAGCATCGTTTTTGCAAGCAAACTCTGTTCTCACACATGTGGTCTGACAGTGAGAGAGATCCCAGCAAGGCTTCTGATGTTAGAGGAAGGGGTAAGCTCAGGTTTTAGACAGAAATTAACATTTTGGAGAACCAAGATTTTTATGGAGGCAACATGTAGAGGGGTAAGCTCAGGTTTTAGACAGAAATTAACATTTTGGAGAACCAAGATTTTTATGGAGGCAACATGTAGAGGTGATAGAGAAGGGGGGAATGCAGCCCTGCTTTAAGCCATAGCCACAGGCACAAATAATAAGACACAGGATGTAGTATAAGGCTTTAGAGTTAGGTCTCTGCTCAAAGCAATGCATGGTATGAGCTGTGGCTGGTAGAGATGCCCACCGCTCAGGTCCCTTGTAGGCTTTCATTCACATAGAAGTACAACTACCAGGAGGTAAATTAAAAGAAAAGATTTAACATAGTTTACAGATCTTTAAGGGTGAAAATTTCCATCAATGAACCATTTTCAAGTTCACCTGATTCCTGACTTCCCAAGGAAAAAGAGGCAAAGAAAGAGAAGAGATGAGCAGGGCTCCCTTCAAGAGACAGGTGAGTTTGGGCAAAGACTACAGGGACAAAGGAACAAAAGAAAGAAAACAGACTGTTGCAAAGGGACTGTGGGGGTACTGGGATGCCAGGGATAGATGTGGGGTGCTGAAACAGTGGGATTTATACCTGTAGATAGGATACCTGGATGAGAAATGGTCGTGTTACCACAGGGAATTTCTAATGCTTTTTACCAGGACTGTCTTCTCAACAGCACTGAAAATACGGCTGCATGGAGCAGATGACAGCCAGCCTAAATCAACAGAGGGCAGCTAATTAACAACAGTGAGGGACACAGCCCAGTATTTCAGCTGTTGTAAAGTGCTATGCTTTTTATAGCAAGGGGGTTAAGATGCAGTGATGAATTGACACTGTTCAAAAAGTTTCCTTGTTTTTCTTCATGTCTGTTGGGATAGGCTGGTCTGATCCCTCTGACTGATTCTCTGAAAAGTAAATGGGTTTGGGGGGCTCTGCCTATGCCTGTGCTGGGGGAAAATAATCTCTCCCTAACAATAAAGACTCTGAAAAAATACCTTTTTTTTTTTTTTTAATCTATGATGCTGCTATGACATTTCTTTCTATGTCTGACTCCCTCCTGTCCTTCTCCAGGAACATATTTCCAAACTAGTCAGACTCACACATGTAAGTGAGGTGGCAGATGTGTTAGGATATTGGTTTTGTGGGACCTGGGGCCCAAGCAGGGGCAGGAAACCAGTGCTAGGCTTTCTTTGGAGCATGTGCTTTGCTAGATACCAAAGAATCAAGTCATAAGGTTGCTGCTGTCTCTGCTTCCCAGAGCAAAACAAGAGCAGAAAAAGTTCCACATTTCTTAGGGAAAATAAGTAAGACTATAATGAAGATGCTAGAAAAGGTGTGGACTGTCTTTGCCAGAGTTTCTTCCCATGGCTGAGGGAGGGTGAGGAAGAACTCATGACTCTCCTTGCACAGTAATGCCTAGGAGCCTTAGATAAAACTCTCATTTAATTTTCTGTTTATACATCAGGTGACTTCAGGCTTCATAAGACTTTGATCATCCTTTAAGGAAAAGTGTTTATTGGGGACAGGTTGTTTTATAAGGCTGGTGGTTTGTTTGGGTTTTTGTGAGGTCCAGAGGATCAGAGATGCTGGGGATTTTAAAGAACCATTGGACTGAATGCCAGCAGCGCTCACAAGTGCAGCTCCTAAATGCATGTAAATGTTTGTGGAAGAACTTCAGACTAATAAACACAAAGTGCTTGTTTGTTTCTTTTCTTATAAACAAAGAACACTAAAGGAAAATTAACATGATTGGAGAAAATAAGGAGATGAACTCGAACAGCTTGCCGCAGTAAATGGATTTTGTCAGCTTTAATGTATGTGCCAGTGACACTTCAGGTATAAATGAGGACTTGAGAAGCTCTTAAATCTGAAGATGGAAGCTGATGAAATGTGATATTCTTCCTGTATTTAAATTAGGCTTAGCAACTACTAGATGATCACCTAAACCCTGCCTGATTCATCATCTCCATGTCTTAATAGTCCTTAATTTCTCTAGCTATTTTGAAGGAATTTATTGCTATTGTCCTGTTAAGCGGCTTCACTGAATTAATTTTTGGGTTAGCATTGTTAACTTTGGAATAAAGGTCAAAATCAAGATCTCTGCGTGAAGTTAAAAGATGACTATATTTTGCAAACAGCAAATAAAGAGAGAAAACCTCACATGCAGTGTAAACATTTCAAAGTAATTTGATAATAACTCCTTTTGCTAAAACAAAAAAACGGGGTTTTTTCAGCAAGTATTGCGATACATATGTGTTGTCTCTATATGATATCTTTATGGAGAACTGAAGATTTTCCAGGCCTGCTCTGTTAAGTTTATTTCAGCTTGGGCTCCAGTGATTGTGACACCTTTTATTTTTCACAGATATTTTCTTTGTGTTCATAACACTATTCATGTCTCTGAGGAGAGGCTGGAAGGGGGTAAATATCTACTACAACCTAAATGACAGCACCATTTGTTGGTACAGAATAAAAGCCTGAAGTTTTTCAGCACAGATCAATGTGTATTTAGAAGCAGAAAGAGCCTCCCTGGTTATCCAGGCTCATCCCTGCAGGCTGTGAGTGATTCAGCTACCTGTCCTTCTGGTAGAACTTATTTTTCCCCTCCTGCAATTAAGCCAGGACAGGGGACTGTTTGAAAGCACAATGCTTTTTCACTGCTTTGTGGAGACAAATGCCTGTTGGCTTATTGTGAGAGTGTTTGGGTCAGCCCCTAGGGCTGCAGGTGCTGCACACAGAGATGCCAGTCTGCCCTGTTTAATGCCTCTCCCACCTGGACATCGCTGCACCTTCCACCCTGCTTCAGCCAAGGGCAGTATGGTCAGCAAAGGGTGGCTACTCCCACTGTGCTTAGCTGCAGTATTGCCCCAGTGGGGAGAAGGAGGGTAGATGAAGCGCTCTAACCTCTCCAGACAGCAGAACTGCTGCCAAGAACTGATGTGCTAATAGGTCCGAGTGCTGTGGCCATGCTCACCCTTCTTTTGAGGCAAACAGTGCATGCCCAACACAAAGGAATTTTTCATATAAGCATATATAAATCTGCCAGCCAAGAGGATGAAGAGGAAGTTTCTCTCTGAGCTGCTTACATAGGAGCAGGATCTGTCTAAGGCATTGGTATACTCCACTAGAGAAGCATGCCTCTTGCTTGGCTAAATAAAACACAGGAGTAATTCCTAGTGCAATGCTTGGACCGTTGTTCAGATCTGAAGCACTTTTTATTAGGCCCTTTAATCTGGATTTAGAAACTACAAACTCCTTGCCTTTGAATGTCCATGTCTTAGAGGGAATTGCTTCCCCCCCTTCCTCTGATCTCTCTGATCCCTGAATATCACTGTCTTCCGGGAGAACTGGTTGAAATTTCAAGTTGTTGAAAATAAAGGATGGGGCAGTTCTGTTTCTTGGCACAGGCTGTGGGTTGCCCAATTTATGTTTCATGTTCCCTAGGGAAGTGTTAGCAGGTATCCTTTCCTCTGTGTGACAGAGCTGGGAAAGATGAGATGCTCTTAGTCCTGAAGAATCCAAACAGGGAGCCGAAGATAACTGAGGATTTTCACCTTGCACTCTCTGTATACACTCTCCCAATGCTGTAGAGACAACTTAAAGCAGGGCAAGATGAACTGGGCTTGTGGAGAGACAAGATTTAATTCTGAGCCCAGCATAAGGTGTGTGAACCACGTTCTTTGCTCTGTAACCATTTCTAATTACTAGAGCCATTCACTCCTCTTAATCTACTTATTAAAATTATTAGCTTAGAGCTCCTCTGTTACAGACAGGTCCTAGTAGAAGTATTTTATTTGCAGTTTCTTAACATTAACAAACAAATTATCTGTCCCTGCTCTTTGCAATGATAACCTAACAGCAAAGACAGCATTTGCCATAAACTACTTCTGAGCTGGTTGCTTTCAGTAAGACTGTCATCAGATTAAAGGATGAAATGAGGTTCTGCTCTGTCAGCAGGAGGAGTTAAAAGAAACTGGCTTGTAAGCAATGAACAGTTATGCTGGGAATTAACTTCCAAGGAGAGAAAGAACTCCTTCAGAGTTCAACCAGGTTGAAATTAATGTTAGGCAAATGGATAAGGTTTCTCACAACCATGCCCAAGTCAACCACAATGCTTAATTTCCCTTGTCCATTTTGCAGCTGAAGTTTGTACTTCTCTTCCAGCAAAATTCCAACATGTCAAGTCCCTGCTCAGTATAAGCACATGGATTTTATGGCCTTCACAGTATCGCCACTGCTTTTTTTCCCCCTGTTTTAAAAGTAGAGGAAAAAGGAAAATTGTGACGAAGGAGGCTAATTAGAGAAAATGAGCTTAATTTGGAAGCCACAGGTACCTCTCTTATAAGCTTTTGTTGAGCTTGTGCCCACAATAAATTTAAACAAGCTTTAGAGAGATGGTAAATCTCTGTTTGCTATGGCCTGCTTTAAATGGGGAGCTTTCAGCACTACTTTGCTCATAGCTAAGGGCACAGATGAGGTAATAAAGCCAGCAAGTCCTGGGAAATACCCATTCAGCTGTGAGAAACATTTCCTTGAATCCCTTGTTTTTTTGGATCCATATAAAACAGCTTTTATTGTTTCAATAAGATGCATGGT
The DNA here is from genome assembly GCF_015227805.2 of Hirundo rustica. NCBI lineage: Eukaryota > Metazoa > Chordata > Aves > Passeriformes > Hirundinidae > Hirundo > Hirundo rustica. Next base: position 54,649,209 of record NC_053454.1, on the reverse strand, counting down.
AGCTACATCACTGTGGGTGTAACACGGGTTGTTGTGAGGTTTGACTCCTCAGCTCTCTGCTGCCTTCTGTCTTGCCAGTCAGGCATTTCAGATCTCTTTTGAAAGGAATGTCATTTGTTATCACAATTTCATCTTGCAGATCCTGGCCAGCCTAATTGTGGAAGGTTTCATGGCAAGAATTGAATGCTGATAGAAATGAACTGCCCCAGTTGAATGAAGCATGACCTGTGTACACCTCTCCATTGAACGGGAGTCACTTAGGTGAATTACTATTAACACAGGAAAAATCAAAGCAATGCAATTACATTTACAAACTGTAGCTGTGTTTGATGGAGAGTAGCAATGGGGAACAGAGCGACACGGATCCCCTTATGCATCCAAAGGAGATCGGTTTATTGTAGACATCTCACACTTTTTATACCTTTAATCTCCACCTGACACAACTCAAACCCAAAGGAGACCTAACAGAACTCAACAGAAGGAAGGCAGTGATTGGCTGGCCCAGCTGCAGTGCTGCTGTCCACACATCCTACCAGCCAATCATCGTTCTGCTCATGCGCTGTCCATGTGTTCCTCCATCCAATCACCTTTCTGCTCATACACTCTCCATACGTCCCTGCAGCCAATCACCTTTCTGCTCATACGCTGTCCACACGTCCCTCCAGCCAATCACCTTTCTGCTCATACGCTGTCCACGTGTCCCTCCATCCAATCACCTTTCTGCTCATACGCTCGCCACACGTCCCTCCAGCCAATCACCTTTCTGCTCATATGCTGTCCACACATCCTACCATCCAATCTCCTTTCTGCTCATACGCTGTCCACACATCCTACCATCCAATCACAATCTCACTTCCAGCTGTCCCTCAGCTGACTCTCTCCTCACTCCCTCTCATCCCTCATCCAACTCCAAACGCCCGGCCTGCAGCCGTGCCTTTCCCGTCGGGCCTTCTGGTCAGCATCGGCCTTGAACACTTGCACAGTTATAAACCAAACCCTACAACGGAGGTATCTAATGAGACAACCAGAATGGAGTGTTGTGGCTTGCACGGTGCTGAGCAGGAGCAGGAGCAGACTCTGACAGCCCCACTTTTCAACAGGGCCTGTTCACATTGAATGTGATGAGTGTGTGGGTTCCTCTGTGGCGCAAGCTCGCCAAAGAGGGCTGCCAGAAGCAAGTGAAATTGTGATGTCCCACTGCTGCTTGCTAGCAGCAGCATGTGTGCTTTTACCCCAGTTTAGGACAGGAATAATGTGTCATGACCTGAAACCTCAAAGCAAGGCTACAACTTTGTCACTCTGTCCAAAGTACACAGCAAGCACTTGATCCGGAGAGGTGAGAAATATCTTGCAGGAGGTTCAGCTGGATGGTGAATGGCCCAGCATTATTTCACCCTGGACCCCACTCCTTAGGAAAAAGGCCTGCAGCTCTTAGCTGATACCAGTCAACTACAGCCTAGCAGCTCTGGGATTAACATTTTGAGAGCCTCAGTTAGGTCTCTGGTGTCACCCTAATGATTTAATACATTAGCAGCTCTGAAAATCCATGTGCAAAGGAATTACCTGCGTAAAGAGCACTGTGAAAATCTAGTGACACCAGATGGATACTCTTGTGTTAGTATCCAAGAGCTGAGACGCAATTACTGTATGTTTAGTGTCTTGTCATCTCTGTACCACCACCGTAAAAGTGGAGTAAGTTACACCTGCAGGATAAGAATGCATGGATTGATTGAAAAGGGTAAGGGGTCGCTGTGTGGCTTGTACTAAATTTGCTATGCCTCTCAGCAAGCACGTTAGGGTTGCATGGGAAGCAATCATGGAATAGGATGGGTATGACCAATGGCACTTCACGGTCTTGTGCCACTGAAGAACTGGAAAGTTTTTTCTGTCTGTAGAAGAAAAAAACACAAAACCCAAATCAAAATTCATATCCCTGCTAAATACTAAAATTCCCCTTCACTCATAGGATGGCAGTAGTACCAGATCCCCGGTAAATCTGAATGCTGAAGAAAAGCTCTGCCACTGAACTTCAGCCCTCCAGTGGTATGAAGGACTGAATTTCCTTTATGAACAACCAGAATGGCTATGCTTCCCTGAGACAGGGAGGTGGTAGTCTTCCTCCCTCAAAAAAAAAAAAAAAAAGTTTTCAACATGGCATTGATTTTATTAAAATATTTGGCTCTTTTAAGAGGCTTGAGCCTAAAAAGCAGATGTGGTAGACATAAATGAAATAGAAATAGTAAAGAGCTCAACAGTGACAGATGGGCTGAGCCCAGGCTCCGGAGGCAACTGAAAAAAAAAAAATAATCAGATTGAAAAGTTAAAAGAATTAAGACTTCAAGGCTTCTTAGATATGCAGACCAAACTGGAGTCAATAAATATATGTATTTCCTTTTTAAAATAAAAAGTTGGTAAAGATTTCCATACCTTTAAATAAAAAATAGAAGCTGCACTGGCAGGTGTTGTTTGGGTTTGCTTTTGTTTTTGTTTTGTTTTGTTGGTTTTTTTTCTTGTTTTAATTTTGTTTTCTTTTTTGTTGTCTTTTTAAGTAGAACCTCCTCATCTGAGCACAGCATTAGAAACTACTGTAATTCTGAAAAAAACATTTGAGGAAATGTTTGTAAGGTCTCGACAGACTCAAAGCAAGATTGATTTGGGGAAATGACAAATGGCCATTAATCCAGGAAACTCTGGCCCTTTAATGAAATGGCTTAAAGAGCAGCACAGGAAAAGATGATCAAATGCAGATCCTTTCTTAGTAACTACAAATGTGGAGCAGAGATAAGAAGAGTGAACAAGTGTCTGATTGCCTTTTACAATGAGATTATTACTCTGTGTGATCATTAGATATGAATGAGGTCTTTTAATCACTGTAGCTAGGTCTGGTCATTGCCCATCGGCTGAATTCTAACAGAGGTGTGGTGTAATTGATTTAATATTAATAAAGATATTCCCTCCCTCACCGAATAATTCACTATCTGTTTTGACTTGCAGACCTTGTAGAGCAATGAGATGGTGCTGTCTGCCAGTTTTTGGCCATTGCTTTTGGCTAGTGAATGAGTAATGACACCTTTACCACTCTGAAATTTGCAATTTCCTCGTTGAGCTACCTTTGTGCAAATCTCATCCTTTATGCCTCACTTCCTTGAACTGTGCATTTGCTGTAACACTCTGTGAAATCTTGAATTTTACCATCACAAGCTTCTGTCCATCGCTGGGCTCTGTCACACTGGTAACTACTGGATTTCTGGGTGCTATGGGGCCCTGCCCCATTCTTCGCTTTCCACTTTGCAGCTGCCCAGATTTTCCTTACAACTGGCTACTCCACCATCTCTTTGCAGCATCCTGTGTCAGTGTGTATTTCTATATCTGGACATTTCTCATGCATATGACAACGTATCTTGTGCACCTCTCTCTTGGGCCTCTGATGGATGGCAGACATCCTGATTAGTAATCTTTTATCCAACTGCTATTCAAATTCATTCTCAAATGCCTCATTACATCATTTGCACAACCACACTAATTAAACATGATACTTCTTATGGTTTCCAGGCATCAGTTCAGCATGTTCCACTTCACTGCAAAATCTCTCTCTCACCATGCCAGTCTCACTGCTGCCATCCCTGCACTTCCTTCAATATTTCCTGCACTTCCCAGTCCTGACTGAGCACCAAACTTGTTGAATCTACTTCTGTCCTGTAGTGGAAGTGAGATAATGGACATTGTTTCTGCATTATTGACATTTGACATTTTGTGATAACAGCTCCCTCTACCATCTACCAGAAGGCAATGAATAATAATACTGGGAAAAGAGCCATCCCCTCTAAAAACCTGCAAAATTATCCTAATGAAATCAGGAATGATATCTAGTTTTAAAATAACACACATCCATCTCCTGCTTGCAGATAAAATGCAGACCTCCATTGACATCCAGTGGATGCCAAATTCATTCCACACTGTGGCTTGAAGATTGACCTTAAAGCATTTTCTGTTGCTTTTCTTAGGGTAGTACTCCTTATGTTTAAATTCTTTTGGAGCACCTGACCAGAAAGTTAATATGTTGTGGAAGAAATGCAATATGTAAGGGTTCAGTTGATTTAAGGTACAGAATATAGAAAGTATTGTATTCTGGACACTATTAATTAAAAGGATTACTGACAGCAGTGGTTTCCAAAGAGGAATTTCCAAATTGAATTGAAAAAAATCAAATGTGTTGGTGGAGAGAAGTGCTTTTTTTTCACAAAAATTAATAGCAACTCCCTTAGTTTAGCTGAGAGTTCGCCTTTACTTCCAAAGATAATTGTGTTATTTTGCATGGCTGTACAGAGATAGTTACACTGCTAAGCACAAAGTTGCTGTATAGGTTTGCTAAGTGCTCACAATATAAAATAACATGTATGCTAGAGCCCTCTTTATCTTGTGCGATAGGTCAATTACTTCTCCCTCCAGATGAGAGTGCAAGTTAATTATTTTGGGAAGAGCCAACTTGACCTCACAGACTGTAGTCACATTGCAGCAGTTGGAGACAGATTTTCTATTATGGCTGTATTTTTCTCCCTGAAGTAAAAATCACTCAATCTTAAAAGATAAGCAATAGTTATTTGCTCATCTCTGAGCCATATACATTTAAGTAGAACTGGCAAATACATATAGGTGTCAATTGAATTGAAATTTTTGGTGTTAAAATCTACAATCTACCCAAAATGTTTGCCCTCACGTCACACAGGCTGCCTTAGAACTGGACTTCAGTCTCTGGATGTCTATTATTGAAACAATTCAGGAAAGCTGGAGATCTAAATCCATCAAAGAGTTTTGGAAGCCCCAAGAATTTCAGAAGTGTGAGGCTGACTTCAGACCTGGCACAGGGCTTTATGCTGTTCATCCACCCGTGGAGCAACTCAAGTTTAGATGCAGTGAGATGGCTCTGTTGTATATTGACATCAGGAACTGAGACAGGGAAGGCTTAACCTGGGAGTTTCTGTGCGTTAACCCATGGGGTGTCATGCTGACTGATGCAGCAACGCCGCGTGCTGAGCCCACAGAAAACACTTCAGTGCAGGCTCTGTAGCAAGAGGGCAGGAGAAAACATTTATGTTGAGCTCTCTGCAGCGTTCAAAGTGACAAAGGCAATGGTACATATGTTTCTAATCCTGAGTTTCTGTTGCAGTCATTTTTGTGTGTATCACTGGGACAGCTCGAAGGAAAAAGAGGGTGATGTATTGTACATGACTGTCATCTGCTACTAGGATGCCATCTTTATCCTCTCTTTCATCCCATGGTCATTCTTACTTTTCTTTCTTCCACGTGGTTTATCTGGTCTTTTCACATTCTGCAATTTAGGCCTAGGTCAGGTACCAAGAAGAATTTCAGTTTTAGTTCTTGATCAAGAATTTTTGTCCAATTTAGTTGCTCCCAGCAACTGATATTATTTCTGGTAGCATATATTGTTTAAACTAGACTTTTTCATATTTCCTGATTAACTGGAAATAAAAGTTTCTTCTCTTTCCTTTTAAGACCCCTAAGGGGTGTAGCTTGAGTCTCTGCAAAATACATTAAATGAGAAAATAGTTAATCCCTGGATGCAGCAGCCAACATAGTGTGAAATTCAGCTCTGTGATGGCAACAATATAATTCCATAATATTATAATTTTTTATACAAATGAGCTTTTTAGCTACAGTTCTGTTCTACTTATACCAAAATCATGTTTTAATTTTTCTTAATGGAATGGCAAATTTTTCAGTTGCACGTTGTTTTTGTTAGTAAAAATACCTCTGCTTGGTTTTGAGCAGTAGAGTCTGTGCATCGCAGATCAAATTTCATTTTCCTGAAGAAACACTGCTAATGCATAACTTTTGGAAGAAATTCACCCAATAAGGAGTGAAACAAAATTAGTCAAATTATCTTAATCTAATGTTAAAAGTGGAAGTTGGGAGTTACCCACTTCTTATCGGAGTTTTTGAGCATGTCTGAAACTTCCCCATGGAGCTGTGAGCAAAAGTGAGTGGGGATGGACACAGAGGCCGGGAACGCTGCTTTTACAGGTGTGCACAGTTCCCAAAGGCTACAGCTCATCCTGTTGTTATGCCTGGAAGATATTCCCAAACTAGCAGTATTTCCTCTTTGAATACAGAATTAAGTTTTTCAATAATGTAAAAAGGAAATTAATTTCAGGTCATTTCAACTCAAAAACAGACAAGGGGAGCCCTTAAGGATTTGGTTCCTTCAAGCAGAGTTCTTTTGCCTAGAGTTATCCATATAACAAGGCTCATCAGATCTTCCAGTGAAATTCTTATTTGTGGATGTGCAACTTGTGAGAAGCAGATGTGATGAAATCCTATTTCCTATATATATATATATATATATATTTTTTTTTTACTTCCTTTCAGGCTGCCCTGCATTATAAATAAGTTAAACTATGTTCCTTCCAGACCTCTCAAGTGTTAGGATTCACCAAGGGCGTTGCTCCTGCAGATTGGTTTCACCTGAACTTGATGGTGTTCAGCTGGTGATCCCAACAGCAGAAGAAAACCCTGAACAGCTCTCACTGAAGTGCCTGACAGAGTGTAGGTCAGTAGTGATGCTGGGACCAAAGGTCTCATAAAGCAAAAGTTTCTTGGTCTCTGGAACATGTAGCTCTGCTTCCTAACCAGCTTTGTGTTCCCTGTGGACTTCCAGAGGATTGGACTAATCTTTGCTCCTTGTCTGGCACCACCAGTTAAGGCGAAATGCAGGTATAGATTTCTCTTTGTTGCAATGGAGGATATATCTGAATTGACTTGATAAATCTGAATCTAGCATATGAGTCAAGCTTGCTCTAAAAGCCAATTAGATATCAGTGCTCTTAGCTGCTAGTTTTGATTGCTCAAGTAATACTTCGGATTTTAATGTAACTTCTGCATCCTGCAGTGTGATTTTTTTTTTTAAGTCTCTGCAATAATTTCTTGTTCTTTGGTCTCCCTTAAACTCGTCTTTTTGGCTGACACAAATGATTTGAAGATCTCAGATTAATGTATGTGTACCACAGTGCAATTGTAGCTGCATGCTCTTGCAAAGAGCTCCTGAAACTTTGCTTTAACTTGGAGTTCCTTAGTATTAACTGCTCTGCTGTTTGCTGTTGGTGACTGTTTCTGCCTTCAAGGCAGAGGCTGCTTCTTGCTGTGGCTGGAAATTGGAAAAAATAAGAGAAAGGTTTTGTGATTGTTTTCCTTTGTCCCTAGACCTCTGTCTTCTCCTAAGTTATTCTTCATGTCTTTGCTTATTTTTCACTGTATTTTGACCTCCCTATCAGCTTGCTGGAAAGGTGCAGGTATTGTGTGTTTATTTTTCAAAAATTTCTCCCTTACCTCATTAAAGGAGACTTTCTCCCTGCAGGGGTGGGGGGAGGAGTGAATCTGTAGTTCAGCCTAACACATGGTACATGAACTAGACAACCAGAAAAATAATTTTGAGGTGTGCAATGGGTTTGAGATGGCTTCAACCCACCTTCTCCTTCCTGGTGATCAGGGATGCCTGTTGTCATGCCAGCTGGCATATTACAGAGATCAGCAGTAGGAATCATGTTGGAATTGTGATTGGACTGCATATTGCAATTGCTGTAATTTACTTAGTGTAATGTACATCTGTATTATACTTTCAGTGCATTTTCTATTACTCCACTAAATCAGAAATCCCATGTGACACCAACTATACTCAAACAAGTCCATTTGAAATGAAATACTTCACCTGCCATGTGTGAACTCTCTAAAAGAACCTTGTCTGACAGAAAAAAAGGGGGGGAAAGGAGGCAAGATCAAGATTTAACCTTAGCAACAAATTCACACTGACCTTGTTCTGGAATGGTCTTGAGCTGCAGTGGTAACGGATCAAGGCAAAAATTTAGTCTCTAAATCCACATAACATGAGGTACAGTATGCTTTCCTTTCTTGGCACTGGGGATAAGGTAAAAGAATCCCATACCACATGTGAAAAATGCCTAGTTAATTTAATGGGAAAAGCTAAGCAGGGCTGCACTTTGGGTGAGAACAAGAGGCTTGCACAGATAGGACCGGGAGTGCACATAGCTCAAGGTTAAAGATGGAGCACTCCTTTAAGGGCAGACATACAATGTTAATTTAAGTACTCAAAGTGATTTTGTATAAGCGGGAGGGCAAAGGGACACCAAGTTCTCTTACTTTGTCATTGGGTGATACAATATAGTAGCTGGAAACCTACTAGAAACTTATAATTAAAGGTCTCTGCAGAATATATGAAGGTTCTGCTGAGCTTCCTGCATAATTCTCAGTGAAAGGAGAGGAAAAATTCCTTTGAAAATACAGGAGGCAGTGAATCTGTCCTCTCTGTGTGAGAGAGCTCTAGCAGAGCTGCTGAGGCCTGGCGTCACTGAAGGGATGTAATACTTGAAGTACAGCATGATCAAATAAAATACGCAGAAAGCAAGCACAGCCTTAGGCTCATTTCCTTTTAAGCAAACAAATAAAAAAATATAAGGATCTAGCGGGGGAAAATAACACAGGGAAGAAAGCAAACCTTTAATTCCAGAATTTGATGTATCCAGAAGTCACTTCTGGGGCCACAACAGGACATTATTTGATCCAAGTTATGGACCATGCTCTGTGGTAGCCGCTGTGTTTCTGAGGGCCCAGAAAATGATATTCCAGCTCTTTCAAACTGATTGGTATGGATGGACCTGGTTGCCTGTATAGAGTCCCTGTTGCATCTGTTAGGGCTGTTTGCAGATGTGGTTTTACTGTGTGCCTATGTCCATCCACTCTGGAGAAGGAAGGATAAATTAAGCTTCATAGAAGGATGAATAAAGTTCATTTGCCAGAACATCCCTAATTGTCGCTGTGAACTGATCTTCCACCACTGGTGCCAAATCAGTGGATTCAGTCTCAGGCATTTTTGAGCTCAGATGTGCATCTGGTGGACCCCTTGGGGGGACTTCTGTGAACCCTTGTCACCTTCCTGTGTGCTTGCCACCCAGACAGTAAATGCAGAAGGTACAGCTCGGTGGCTTCTGGGCAAAAAAGTGCAGCTTCACCGGAGACAAATTGGTCTCATGTTTTGATCTGCTCTCCCACCACGCTCCCCAAGTTTCTGGTTTAAAAGAATTGTTTATGTCTTACAGGTCCGGTGCTCTAATAAGTCTTCTTGTCCACTAGTCTTTCCAGACCAGAATTTTGTCTTTGATCTTTGACAAAAACTGGATAGATGAATTAACATATCAAAACAAATAGGCTTCTTTTATTACCTTTCCCCCAAGTCAGCTAACCTGGAGCTTTTCCAGGAACAGAAGCTCCTCTATTTTTTACATCTTTTTTATTCTGATCAAGGTTTGCCATCTTTGTGTAATAGGACACGGAGCTGGAAATAGAAGAAGACTGTTCCTACCAATTTCTGTTTCATCTTCTCTTCACCGTACTCCCATTGAAAGATTTTCCCCACCTCTGCAGTTGGCTACCGTATATAAAATCACTTGCTGCTAACAGTGTTCTGCTTCTCTTTCTCAATTTTTCTGCAAGGCTTTTTTTTTTTTTTTTGGCACTCAGTGATGGATAGACTTGGTTCAGCCCAAGAAGTTGTTGGGTTGGAAAAGTAGAGGAAAGACTTTACCCCATAAAGACACAGGAATTAAGGGCATTTGTTTCCAGTCTTTTCATTTTGTTTGTCTCTACCAAAGATAAGGTAAAGGACAAAATATAATGTCATGATGTTCTCATATAGAGGTGTTGTTTTTTTGTTTTTTTTATTCCTGGAACATAGCAATAGGGATTAACTTAGAGAAGACTGAGAAAAAGAAGACAATGAGTTGCTGTGAACTGTCACAGTCACCTATTATGTTTGCTGAGTTTCTGGAGTTTATGATATTTCAGCCTTCAGTAGTTGAAGGTCAGCTCAGTGTTCCATCTTCTTAAGGCAGGTGTTTCAGTGAGGCTCTGAGCCTTTGTGTTTAAAACAAGGCAGCCCTCCCAAATCCACATTTCCCAACCTGCTGGCTGTGTAAGAAGTGGTAAGACATATTTTCCTGGTACCAAGGACTTCAAAACTGCTGGGCATTTTTAGATTGCATGCTGCTGATCCTATTTCTCCAAGTGAAATAGTAGCACTTCCCACTTTGTAGACAATGGGAGTCTTATCACCACTGTGTTAAAAGCAGAATAATTCCAAAGCTGAGCTGAGCTGTTTTGAAAATCCCTCCTTGAGTTCCCAAGCTTTAATCTCCTGGTCCTGCAAGTAAAGCCTGTACATTCCTCCAGCCCCTCTCTGGATTTAAAAGAAGTGCACCTTCTTAGTAAGCTTGTGTCTCAAATGTGAAGTGATATGGGGATGAATGAGAAGGGTTTACATGGACTTGGAAGTTACCCTTTAGTTTTTTCATTCTATTGTCATAGGGACAAGAACCTTTGCTTTGTGTAGTAAAAATTTTTCAGTATATGCTAGCTAAACTTTAGAGAGGAAGCTGTGACATGGTTTATCTGGAAAGATGGCAAGGCATGAAAAATAATTGTGGTGACTTGAAAACCCAGAAGTGCAATTTTGTGCAGAGTGCCATTTCTGATTTGCATTTCTCTGTGTACCAGTGGCAGGAAAAAAGACACAATTAGTGCCATAAAGCATGGACTTCCAATCCCCTTGAGAAACACAGCAACCCCTTCAAAAGTTTTAGTTGACATGGTGATATTTAAAAACAGCAATATAGGGCCTTGGAAGCCATGGTAACTCTTACTGTACAGAGACACTAAAATGTAAAGCGCCCTGTAGTGATAATGCAAGAGGTGTGTGTTGGTATTGGAGCTGCCCTGCTGGGAAGCACTCATGATGTGAAAGTTGTCGGGGGCAGATGGTGTTTGGTACCTGACTTCACGTCTCTGTGCTCACGAGAATTACCTGTATTGCCCAGTGCTGCCCTTCTGCAAAGCTGCTGTCACAGGGGTCACTCTATTGACCCACCATGTAGGTGTTGTGAAGGAAGGTGGTCTGTCAGGCAGTGCATCAGGGTGCAAAATCTGGAGTCCTGCGCTCTGTGTCAAGCTCCTCTAGAGGCTTACGGCGCGATGTGGCTTTCTGCTCTCTGCTTGGGTCAGAGTTGTATCTTGGCTCCACTGAAATGTGCCAGGCTTTTGGCCAGAGAGGCTTGCAGCAGGGATTCTACCTGTGCAAAAAATTTACTGGGTCTCTGATCTTGCTCAGAGCTTCTAGATTGCTAAAGCAATATAAAGGCTAGCAAGAATAACTCATTACAGACAGCCTAGCGAAGCTATTCCCACAAAGAGTCCTAGAAGGGTGGTCTCTGAGGTGTATTTGACTGGCTCCACATACCTCTGCCTAATGCAGAGATGTACTTTCACACCGGTTTCTGGCAGGCTTGAGCCATCTGTAAATCACCTCAAGTCCTTATAAACTGTGACTGCCAGATGTCCTCCTGTAGCCAGAGGGAAAACTGCACTCTCGGAGTTGTGGTGTTTCCCACCTTGGGAAAGGTGGCTTTTGTTTTTCCTACAGTATTCAAACAAAGCTAAGTGCCATTAGTATATTTTTGTAACTTTTTTTCTGGCAGCAGGTGATGGTGAATGGATAAATGCAGTTATTCCAGACCTTAAGGATTATACCGGTCTGAAGCTATAATGACAATACCAAAAATATCAATATATTTCCAAGTTTAGAGAGAAGTGATAGCTTAGTGTTACTGCATGTTTTGGTGTTTTTTTTTTTTTTTTTTTTTCTGTTTACTGTTTTCTTTTAGACATATCAAAAAAGGTTTAGCTGTTCCCAACAATATTAAATGAGCCTCTAAATTTTTTTCATAGAGTGGTGGTTGACTTCATATTGGTGATCCAGTGGCTAAAGAGACTCTTGCTGCAAACCTTGTAGAGGATTTTATGCCTTCATCAGTCTCTTAAGGTTCATGTTTTACTGTACAGATAATTGTGTTTGTATGCTGTTGTCATGGTTGCACAGGTATGGAGTTTTCCATTCTGGAACACAGAGAGGAAATTTAACAGCATGTCACTGAGCAGGTAAAATCACTCAGGGACACATGCCTGTAGAAGCAGCAGGATTCTGTTCTTCCTCTTATCTATTCTCTTCTCCAGCCCCTTTACTTCCAGTTCTGCACTCTCATTTTAACCTGTGGCACATTCCCTGCAAGGAGCTCCTAAGCTCTTTACCACTAACCTAAGGGTTGATATTGGTGAGAGCACTATCACGGAGACAAACAGAAGGGCCAGACCAGTGCACAGAGCTTCTGACAGTCCACCTTGCATCTCCCAGCTGCATTCCAGTATAAATCTGCATGGATTTCAAGATTTTTTTTTTCCTCCTTGCAAAATTTTTTACCAATCTCCTTTTTCTCTACAATGTTTACATTCATGAATCTCTGGCCCTTAGACAGTCTTCCCTCTTCTGCTTCCCAGGGGTCTTTACTGATTTATTTCTTTCATTGTGCTCATATTTGCACTTACAGGAGGGGTTGGGTCAGGAAGCACAGTCTGTCAGGAAAAGGGAAAGGATTAAAGGAACTGTGACTCTCCTAGGCCAAAGTTAGACCTCTAGAGCTGTAGATTCCAATTCTGTCCTTCTGATCCTGGATAGGCTTGAGCAACACCTGGAGGTCAGCAAACCAGCAGACTCCTCAGTCAGGATTTGTCATCATGTAATGGGACACTCTCTGTGTGACAGGGCTGCCAATGATTTCTCTGTCTGAACCCTTTAGGCAATTTTATTTTGGCTTTTTGTAACAAAGTAAGTGTGATCACAGCAAGCCCAAGCAAATGTGTAGAGTACTGCATTGCCATAGGTAAGGCAGCCACTGAAGATGCACCAGCAAGATGCCCACAGCCAAGGTACAAATGCTTCCAGTGAGCTGGATATCTGCTTTGGTGACTAATAAGGATAGTCTTGGTGTGACCAGCCGGCAAGGCACTTACTGGTGTCCGGGACGATACACGGGTTCTGCGCGGGAAGTGGAGGAGAAAGAGGTGGAGATTTAGAGCAAGTGCTGAAAGCTTTCCTGGTTTCCCTCAGAAATTCATACTTGGCTAATGTGCCAAAACCTACTTTGCTGCTATTGTGTCCCTGTTGGGTCTTTCAAGGCAGCACAAAGATGTTGGCATTTGCTGCCAAGGTGCCTCTGCTTTGTTGCATAAACACGTTCCTAATGTTTCTTGGGATGTATGACTTTAAGAGCTTGGTTTTCTTTGGGTTAGCAAAGTAATGGGAGTAGCTGTGTCCTGCTGCCACTTTGAGGGGAGTGGAAAGAGAGAAAGCAATTATTCAAGTTAGAATGCATACAGAGCATTTTTATTATTGTTATTTATTGTTTTATGGTCACACGAGTAGTGCTGCGCTTTGGAGGAGGCAAAGCGAGCCTTCAGCCCAGCTCGTGTAAATCACCACGGCTCCATGATACCTTTGGATTTACACCAGCTTGCTTTCTCTACATCCTGGCTCCTGGGTTCAGCCTACAAGTATTGCCTTGTGTATTTTAAATGTGAAAAACTGGGACAGCAGGCATGATGCATGATGAACAAAAGAGAAGGGATGGGGAGGAAGCAACCCAGCTTGCTGCCTGATGTGAGATGCTGGGTGCATGGGCAGAACATGGCCTTCTCTCCTCTCTGATTTTTCATCGAAAAAGCTTTGGTAAGCCATTTCATAGTACTTTGAGTAATAGTTACATTGGAGAAGGAAATGCACTTGGGAGGCAGGGCATATTATAAATCCTTGAGGTGAAAATAGCTAAATTCCTGTTTGAATTAAAATATGTTGGTTTGTCTGCCTCTCTGGCTGTTTAGCTGGCAGAAATATTTTTATTTCTTTTAAACATGTAGATGAGTATCCCCTTGTGATGCTTTACACATATGGAAGCTGCTGCAATGCCTGAAGGCTCAATGTGAGTAACTCACCCGTTGGTTTGGGATCAGCCATGATTTAGAGCCTTTTTTTGGCTATCGTGGTTTTCCCCATCCACATTTCAATACTTAAGATTTCCCAGGGTAAGGAAGTGCAGCTATGAAAAATCATGGAGGTGGTTGTAGAGAGTTGGTGAGAAGTTGGGTAAAAAGAACGTCTTTAGGGGGAATGCATGCAAGGATTTAGTTATGTATTTAATCTGTTTTGAGGGGGTGGGAATGAGGCTTTCTGACTCCTGTCACTTTGGAAAGCTTTCCGGAGGCCCCATGGCTGCTCTGCTCTGTGCACCTACCACCTTGGGAACCCTGGCTAAGTGGGCCACCAGCTGCCCCGTTCCTGCAGAGGCACAGATTGAGGGTGGCACCCCTCCTCAAAAGAGAGGCAGGCACCACATGGGCTTGCCCTGTTTTCTCCAAGCAGGTGCCTCTGGAGCTGCTGCAGGAAAACGATGGAAGAAGTGGGTTGTGTGGGCTGGCTGAAACCAGGGCACTGGCATGGTGGTGATTGGGTTCCTGATCCTTGCAAAAGCCAAAGCAGTCAGTGCTATCAAGATGTGTAGGATAATAAGGTAGCTTACAGAATTTAATCTCTATTAATTTCCATGGGTTTAAAATTAGGTTAACCTTTATAATTAGCAAAATAAGGCTTTCAATAATCATCCCCAGGGAAAGAGGAACTTTTGAAAAAACAGAACAACAACTCAACAACAAAAAACAACCTTAATTTTACTCCATCTATTCTATGCTGACTTCTTAGGCACATTTTACTGCTGTCTCCTCCAAGCATCCCAGGTGAGGTGCCCTGCTCTGCCATCAGGCAGCGCTCTCTGCAAAATGTCCCTCTGACCTCAGCAGCATTGCTGTAATTCACCTTGAGGGTGCTTATCAGTGTGTTCATTGCCAGTACAACTCTGGCAAGCTTTCTAACTAACCTTTTTAACTAATCTTTTTAACAAGCTGTGTTGTCTGTATTTTCCACTCTAGTTGTTAACACAACATTGTAAGTTACTCAGTTCAGCTGGATTATAGTAGCTCGTGTGTTTGCCTGTATCTGTATCCTTGCAGCCTCAATACTCACAGTGACCTCACTCCAGTTAGAGTGAAGCTAAGCCTGCGGAGGCTTCAGACCTAAAAGTGTCCTGCTTGCATATTTTAAAAAGCAGAAGTCATAACTTTTCCAAGCCTAATTTGCAGTTTAACTATGCAAAGTTGTGAAGAGCTGTACGAAAAGAAACAGAAACTCTCACAGAATTGCAGATTTCTTTTCTCCTGAAGAAAAGCCTAAGCCACTCATTGATCTGAATGGTGACATTTTTATTCTTGCATTTTTTGTAAAGCAAGAAGTGCAGCCTTTTTGCCTATCAAAACCCAGAAAAAGTATTAGGTGAAATATTGTTTCAGTCAGTGAAAGGAAAGGGAAGATTGTGCACTTTATGAAAACCAAAAAGAAAATACTTCTCAGAGGAGAGTGAAATATTTTGGAAAGAAATATTAAAATGCTTAACTTTGAAAGTGGTTTGTTTGAACACTTTCATTTCTACTTTTACCTGGACATACCTGTTAGCTAAATTTAATCTGAATTTTCAGATGTTCCTGGGTAAATCAGATCAATATTTTAGACTTCTTTTTCTTGGTAGTTGATTTTTATATTCATATGAAAACTGTTGTCTAGCAACTGTTAGCATAACAGAGCTGAGGTATGACCTCCAGAAATAACACCTGAAACTGAAATTTGCTGTGCATTTGAGCCACCTGGTTCACCAAAAGAAAAGAAGTTCCTCCCTAGTCCTGGCTTTTCCCGCAACCTCTTTATGGTGCTCCTGTCCCAACATGAGTTGTGTTTGGGGGTGTGTGAGGGATTGGGTATTGGTGCAGCAGAAAGACCCTTTTTTTTTTTTTTGGGCATTAGAGAATCACAGAAGTTTGGAAAGGACCTTGAATGATCATCTGGCCCATCCCTTTGTGGGAAGGGGAGCCTTGATGAGACTACCTAGCATGCTGTACTATTGCACCTTGAAACTCCAGTGATGGACACACTACCACATCCCTGGGGAGGTTGTTCCAGTGACTGGCTGATTGTTTCACTGTAAGAAATTTCTTGCATCAAGATGGAAACTCTTCTGGTGCAACCTCTGTCTATTGTCTCTTGTTTTGTCCGTGTGACCCTTGTGCTGAATAATTTCCCTGTTACGTGCGTCTTTTCAGGAACACGGTGCTTACATTGACATGCTCCAGGCAGCGAGGTGCTGGGAAGGGAGGACACCTCACTACTTTGCCAGGCAGAGACAATATTGATAAACCTTGCAGGCAGAACTTGTGGTGAGCATCACAGAGTTTGGATGAAGCTACAAGGAAGCCTAGAAAAAAAATGGAACAGCTCAGAGAGAAGCAGAGCTAATGAATCCTAATTTTCTATATGTTTGTATTTTGAGGAGCAACTTCACGTAGGTTTGCTGGGGCTTGGTCAGACAGGGCGTTTATGGTGCAGTCTTCTCCCAGCTAGGGTCTTAAACAGTATTTTCAGTTGCTCTCCTGCTAATTCCTGCAAAAAACATGAATGTTTCTGAGGGCGCTTCCTCCCTGCCAAAGGCAACGGAAATTGGCTAATGAGCTCAGAGTCAGCCGAGGGAGGCAAAAAGGCACATACAGAGCATTTAACTGGTTTGGGAGCCGAACCACAAACTAAATCCTTGGAGCACACAGTCATGTGACGTGAGGAGTTGAATTGCCAGCCGAGGGAGGTGAGGGGGTTATTACCCTAGCCTGCATGGCGATGCCTCAGTGGGTGGGAAACTCCTAAACTTCGGCTTTGAAAGAGACTGCTGTTCTAAAACTGCTTTGCTCCCTCTTGTGTCCCGTGGAATGACTAAGGGGCCTTGCCAGTCAAGAGGAAAACAGAGAGTTGGACTCAGAATGTGAAAGCTCCTTGATGCTGTCAGTGCTCCAGGGTCCTGATGCCAGCAGGGCTTCCAAACTGATTTAGAATGAAATGAAATAGTGGGGAGGGAGAGGAGGAGGCATAAATATTTTTCCCTTGTAAACTTATTTTGCCTTTTTGTGCATGTGCTAATGCGATGGAAAGCGATGCAGCTAAAATAAGTGCATTTGTTGGGAGCTGTGTGCTGTGCTGTGAGTTATGGCTGGAAATTGCTCCCTGGCAAGTCCATTCCTTTCCTGCTCTGTATCACCGTGTGCTCCCAGCACTGCCTGAGGCAGAAGGCCCCTGGGAAGTGTAATGAATGTTATGGGTTGACAAATGCAAATCTGGTCAGTGCACAGAGCAAGGGCGAATCCTGCAGCTGCTTTCACCATCGTGACTGTGGTTCAGCACCTGAGCCCATAGAAGTGAGGCATGTCACCAGCCCTGGGGGAAGGAATAGCAAAAGGGCAGACTTCCAGCAGGACGGGCTGTAGGATATGCCACTTCCTTCAGGAAGCAAGAGGGCTGCTCAGGATATGTGCACTTCTGAATAATGTTTCACATCTTCCCTTTTGACACCTATTTGAGAGACTCTCTGTTGCATCTTTACCTGGTCTGCAGGATGTTTTCTCAAACACTGTAATGCAGTTCTAGCTGTGAAGTGCCTCATGATTTCCAGTGGAGCACATCTCTTGCAGAGACTTCTCCCTGGCCTGCATGTTCTAAGTGAAACTCGCATTTCGATGCGTCTTCCATCTGCTTAAGTGTTGGCCATAAATAACAACATATTACAAAACTGCCTTCTTGTCAACACACAGATTGTTTATGTGTCATTTCCTCTATCCTTTGTGTTGCTGTAACTTCCTAGGGAAGGAGGATTTATTGGTATAGCACCATTTGGGAACAGAACCAAATCCTATGGCGTATGAAATAAATACAGTCAATTTTTGGTACTACAGTTTTATTTATTTTTTTTTATGAGACATCTTTCCTTGACGGCTTTGCATCTCACCATGTGGCATCCACTAGCTTTGCCATATCATCTGTTGTTTAGGGTCTTATATTTCCAGAGTATGTTTGCAAGCTGAGTGTAGAACTGTGAACCACAGTCCCACGGTATTTTTGACTGAAAGCTAATCTGGAATTTCCACTTACTGTAAACTAATCTTGAATCACCACAGCCTCATTTTGGTGTCAAATCGAAAGAAGGGCTCTATCAAATTTAAAATCCAGTTGGGAGATTGGTCAAGGGTTATATTAGGAAAGAAACAGAAGTTTCTGTTTTCTATGATGTCTAAATCAAATAAGCTATAAACAAGTACCCTTGACTTAAGTATTGCATTTCTTGTGCCAGTAAATTGTTAAAGCCCTTCCATTCAGAGGGCAGTGGGCTTTCTTGTGTGAATGCTCCCTTCCCTAGGGAGGGACTTTGCCTGGCTCTTTGGAGGCCAGCTGATATTGCCATTGCTCCGAATGCAGAATTTTACAAGAGCTCACAGTTTTCATGTTGAGCGCTGTTGGAATGTTGCTCTGTCCTTTGAAATGCTGAAATATTGTTACTAAAGCTGTTAAAGGCCTGTGTTGTCTCAGTGACAAGTGCTCTTGTCCCAATGAGATTTGTTATAGATGCGGTGGGTACAATGGGTGCCCGGACTTAGACCATTGCAGTGGTGAAAGCGGAGAGCTGGGTGTCTGTCCCTTGTGGCCCTGGGCCAGCAGCAGCACAGCTGTCCTGGGTGCTGGATTGTGCTATTCCACATTTGTTTTGTAAAAGCAGGCTTCATGAAGTCTTGCTTATTGAGGATAATTATATATGTGCTATGTGTGTAGCTCATCCTCACAAGCAAATGTATTTCCAAACAGAGCTACTTCGAGATGGAAATGCTTGTCTTTCTTTCTTGCTTTTGTACAAGGATACTTTTGTTCCATCTCCCAGAGGAATGGGGTCTGGCTGAATAAGCTAGGCATATGCTTTTGGGGGAAAAGACCTCATCAAAGCAATGAATACTCCTGGCTCTAGGCCACTCAGTTGGACCTGGAGAGTTTTGATGATGATTCAAGAACAAAAGCTCTGCCTAACAAGGCCTGTTGCCATTTCTGTGTAGACATAAGTCAAGTCTGAGACATGCTGCTAGCCTTTTTATAACATATGTGACAAAATTCTCAGAATCTGCTGCTCTAACTTTTCCAGAGGGACAGAATTTGGACTGCTTGTTTGCCTTGAGGTTTATTAGATCCTTTGGAGAACTGACAGCATGGATAACTTTTCTTAAAAAATTGTTTCCTTTAATCTTTACTGAGCTTTCTTGGCTTTACTGGTGCTATGTTTTACCATTAACACTGGTGGATTTTGTGATGTAGAGATCACTGGCTTAACTCTGTTTCTGTTCGGATCTGCAGTAAAGCCTCACAGAAAATCCCCCTCTTCATTTCCCTTACACAGTGCTTGCTTATACAAATGTATACAGAAATTTACTTTTTCTTGCTTGCGTGAATTAGTTCCTTAGAAAGAGTTGACACTCCTCTTCCTTGGAGAGAAAGCTAGAAGGCTTCAAGCTGCTGAGAAGAGGGAAGGTCACCACAGTGTCTGCAGAGAGGAAATGAACAATTTGGTCTTCACTGTAACAGGTGGGCAGGTTGTAGGTGCCCAAGGCTCATGTAGAATTTGCAGGGAGCCTTGGAAGTTTGGTTGAAACCCCTGGAGATATGCAGTGAAAGCAAAGCAAGCAGGGGGATTATTTATGTTCTACTTCTCTTCAGTTTTTTTCATTATTGTTTTTTTAATTCCTTCAAATGAGAAAGCTGGCTCGTTCTGATTGTTTCCAATGAAAATTTGTCTTCTGAGATTTAAAGATCTCTTCAAATGGCTAAAGATGTTTAGTGTTTTGGGGGCATTTGTTGCTAAAAGCAGAACAAAAACTTCTGTCTGCATTAAGTTTGTAACATCAAATGGCTCTCTTTTATTCTTAGTATAAATATATCCTTGTCTTATGGAAACAATTTCATAGCTGATCTTATGCTGACCAGAAGATAAGTGGCATTAATCATAAGAGGCAAAACCCTGATGTACAAATTTCTCTTTTGACAATAAATACTGTAGCTTTAAAAAGGGTGAACATTCTTCAGAAATTATTATTTCATTGCCTGCTTAATCTTACACTGGGATTCTGGGCGATGTATTATAATTTCTGGATATATTTCTCTAGCTTAAGGGTAGTGATGATTATCAGAATATCAACATACCTGAAATAATCTTCCTTTTAAAGAAAGGAGGAAACTTATCCACTATACCTCAGGTTTGTAGTGGATAACAAGGGAATTTGTTACATTTCTGGAAGTAAAGATTAAGAAAAAGCATTCCAACAGAGAAGGACAGGGGATTAGACTTTCTGCTCAGGATCTGAGGTATCTGTGGCTGCTTTTTAATTGCCAGTCAGGCAGAGACATTGATCAGGAATGACAAAGGCAAAACTGAGCTTGCCTTGAGGTGGAAGTTTACCCTGTAACTTCTAGAGGTCCCTTCCATCCCTGTGGGTGCATGATAGTTCCATGCACTATGGACTTATCTTCCTGACAGCCATTGCTTCTCATTGGATATGTGTGATTTTTGTCTCCCTGTGCAGAGAATAAGCTATATGCTTAACAAACTGAGGACCTGTTTAAGAAAAAAAAAAAAAGGAAAGGGAAAAGTGGATAGATTCCCAAATCAAATGCTAATATGCTAATTAATTATAAAACTCTCTGATTCTGCATGGGTTTATGTTTCTCTTTTTCTCTTTTGTCCTTTTCTATGTATATTTTCTCATGGGGCTTTAGCTGAATGATTTAGCTTTAGTGCTTTCCCTGTAGAATCCCTGTCTCAGCCTAAGCAGTGCTTGCAGAACTGGTAGCAGCTTACTGTTGGTTGTTCTTCATGCTCAAAATCAGTCCCTGCACATTGTCTACTTCACACTCTCTTGCCCTAAAAGCAAGGCATCTTTATTTTCCAAAAGATACTTCCAGTGTTGCTTCCTGCAGTAATACTGAATAATCGGTTAAATGAATTATTAGTGAGTGCAACTCACTGTTATCATCTTCACCCTGCATCCAAGATACAGTCAGAGAGAGAGAGACAAGCTAAAATCAGTAAAAATGTAGATTTATTGTTTTGATTCAGTTATTTGATTGTGCAACTTCTTATTTTCTGCTGTGGTGTCAAACAGCAGTCTCTAGGCAACGCAGAAGTTTGAGTAAGGCACCGCTCTTTGACAAGGCGGTTCAATCTCAGTTTTCAGAAAATGAGGTCCACACTTTTAAAGATCTTGCAAATCTTTATTGTTACATTATAAATATAAAAATGTAGTATCCCAAGTCATGGCCTTCATGCTCTCTTTTTCATACCACTAAGATCCTACTGGACAAAAATGAAAGAGCCATGACATGGACGCTACTGTGTTTTATTTTCCTTGTAGTCCTGAAAAGCAGCTCCAGGGAAAAGGGTGATATCACCATGTGTGCCATTTCTTGGGTGGATATTCATAACCAACACATTAAAGCAAGGTCACAGACTGAAGCAAAACATGGGGAATACAACTGTGCTACTATTTTTCAGTACAACTGATGTTAGACTTGCTAATAAGTCTCTGCCCAGAGTTCACTGCATGGTCTTTTTTCATTGTTAGCTCCCTCCTGTTAGGTGTTTGATGCTGTAGGGAACAGCGGTGTTAGCACAGAGCATTGTCCTCATGTGTAGCTCATGAAAGAGTGCCCTTTCTGATGTAAGGCTGCAGGTTCTCTTACTACTATGACCAGGGTCTGCTCAGTTGTCTCATCAAGCACAGCTTTTTCCCCTTGCTTAATTTCCCGTGTTCTGTTTAATGGAGATTTCCATGTATTTTTGTGTGTGGTCAGGGTTTGGCCCTCCTACTCCTGCAGTTAGAGTTCCTGCATGATAATGAAAAACAACGTCATAACACTTCTGCTGCCTTGGGATGGAGGCAGAGAGGCTGTTCTGAGGTCCATTTTGAGGATGTTTTATACACAGCTATGAAACCCAGGCTGCTGAGAAGAGTGGAATCATCCCCAGTATAGCAGCCAACAATTTTGACTCAGTATTTTCTGTAAAACAGACTTATTGGACATTTTCACCTGGCTTTCTTTTTAGTATTTTTAAATTGTTTCTCTCTTGGAGAGAATTGGGCCATCTCTTTCAGACTTATGCACAGAGACAGCTCTTAACATGACACAGATCGCTCTGTTTTCACTGTGCAAAAATGTGTAGCATCCATAGGCCAGTGTATTCAATAAAACTGTTGTTTTATGGGAGTCTATTTAGACCTTTGCAGTCCATTGCTATCCGGCTTATGAGTTAATGGCTGAACCTCATGCTTGCCAGCAGGTTCTCAGGTGTGTCTTGCTGTCTCTCCACTAAGTGAAGTTATATTTCTGTGTGATACGGAGGTGAGGATGCTTCATGATGCTTTTCCTCTGCTGTACAAGAGAAGTCTCGAGTCCTTGGTCCCCTCTGTTGTAGGGCAACCTGAATTGCGGGGCTGTGAAATGCTTAGGACAAGGTCTGTCCTGCTCTGGCAAAACTCGAGCTTTAACAAGCTGCTTGCCAGACAATGTGTGGAGTATTTTCCATGAAGATCCTGATCTTTTAACAGTCTTGGTACTCAAAGCCCAAAAAGGTTCCCTGCTCCCTTTAATATCTGGCAGCTAAGGAACTTTTTAGATTTATTGCTGCTTTCTCCTGTTACTCTGTACTGGACTGGAAGTTGCATCTTCTAGGAGTGCTGTCTTGTCTTTGATCTCACAAATAAAGCTGAGGGTAGAGGGCCTGGAGCCAAGACTGGGTACAGAGAACAAAGTGAACGGCAGCAGAAGCAGGTTTCTCTGTTACATTCATTTCCAGATAGCCAAACAATTAGCTTCAGGACTTCAGAAAACTATTGCTGTTGTCTTCTGACACTTCAGAAGTGGCTCCGCAAGAGCCATTACCATTCGAGCACTTGATAGAAGTGTGGTCTTCACTTATGGGCTGCTGATGCGTACAATATGAAAGATGAATTTTCTGCTCAGACACTCCCCAGCTTATTGTAGTAGAAAATTGTGTTCGGTGCTACATTGTTTCTTTTGCTGTACATTCTGTGTTATATTTCCAATGCTTGAATCGGGGTTACAGATTTCTAGAGTTATGCGATGGCAGCATAACCTTGGGACTATTTTAAGACAGTGTGGCAGGTAATAGAGGCCCCAAATTTACATTTGGTAATAAAAAAATGGCTTCTATAAAATTTAATATGGACATAGAAATATTGTGACTTTGCAAGTCATTGCAATGGAAAAGTTCCCCTGCAAGGTTTTCAGTCCAAAGGCAAGCACTTGGCAGTGGTGGTTTCCGCACTTAGGTTAAATGTGTCATTGTAGCTTTAAGCCTTACAGGGTGCTGGTAACAGAAGGAACCGGTAGCAAAAATAAATTTGATTTTTATTGTTGGCTTAGTTTCAATAATCTAGGAAGTTATTAATAACTTCAGCTACTTGAATAATTTATAAGATGCATCTCTGGGGTTTTTTTTCCACATTAATTATTTGATCATTTCCCCTGATTATTGTTGTTTTGTAATTACAGTGGTGCCTAGAGGATCAAATTAAGTTGAGGGTCTCTTACTCTGTCTGCTAAGATGGAGTTCTTTCCTAAAGAAGCTGCAATCTAAGTTGATGTGATAAAGAGAGGAAAGAAGATAAAACAGTTTGCTCAGGGTTATAGCAAAGTCTCTGGCAAACCTAAGTTGTCATCTTGGAATCCTTAATGCCAAAATGACAGACTGGGGGTTTGTCTTTAATACCCAAGATGGTGGTATTTGATAGAGCTGAGAAGTCTAGAAGGAGAAATAAAATCCATTTTGTGCCAATGGGAATGAACCCATGAAGGCTAGGATGTGAGGGCTATTTTAACAGCTTTTCATGAAGCACTTTGTCTGTCATAGCTTGACCTCAAGGCATGGACCTGACTCTATCACATGAGGTGGTTCTTAGGCTGTACTCAGCAAAATTCAGTATAACTTTCAGATTCATCTGCATGCTTTCCATTGCCCTGACAAGAAAAACTGTTGAAACTGTCTAATTACATTTCTGTGGTTTTATATTGCTTACTGTAATTTGTTATCTTGATTTCACTTATGTACAGTGTTTGCCATTGTAGCTGAAGTTTGAGAATTCAATAAATTATGAGATTGACTTATTCCCATTAAAAAAGTAATTTTGAAAAAAGATTGCTCCTCTGTCATGCTATAATTGAAGACTGAAACATAATAAGAGCAAATGATTATTCTGTGGATTTCAACGAGCCATTAAAAACAAGGGGAGGAAAAAAACTTTGAAAACCACAAACTCACTTTGTCTGTTTTAGTCAAACAGCAAATTCAGAAATACAGCTGCTCACTGAAATCAAGTGACTTTATTGTGTTTAAGACCAAAGAAACAGAATTAAAATATTTTATGAGTAAGGTAATTTGCTTGAAGATGTATTGTTCTCTGCCTCTTAATATTAAAGACCTTTTCCAGTTTCCTGTTGACTTAGACCAATAGAGATCCTTTGTGCTTGTAGTTAGATTTTGGTGTAAGCAAGTGAACAGGAGAGATCAGTCCCAGAGGGTGATTCAATCTCTGTGTTTCAGAAGGCCATCAACGAACTTAACTTTGGTGTAGCTTTTCTTTCTCTATTAGAACCAGTTTCGAGTAGAAAGTCAATCCTTGGGACATGAACGCTTAAGACTGAAATGTCTTATATTTGAGTTTCAGGAAAACAAAGATTAATATTTGGGAAATAAATATTGCACATCTAGGTGTTTTTTTGGTGTTTTTTTTTTTTTTTTTTTTTTTTTTTTTTTTTTTTTTTTTTTTTTTCCCTGGATATTGCATGGAATCACAGAAAAATGGTTCAGGGATGAATCTCAGTGGCCAGGTACTCATTCCCTCCTATCTGAGAGAGGAGATATTTGTGGGATTTTTTTTTTTTTTCTGGTGAATGTTTGTTTGAAACTTCTTAAAAACTTGCCAGCAGCCAAGATTCCAAATACCACAGAATAATCAATTTCCCTGTTACAGTGGTCTCTGGCCTCTTGAAGTTCCAGTTGCAATTAGAAAGATAGTCTTTAAACTAAAAAGCTAACTTGTGCTTTTTTTGTGTGCACTTGTGCCAAGTTTAGTAATTTGTAGAAGAACCACCAGACATCTATGCTGTAAAGGATTCCTGGAAGGGTTTTGCTATTGCAGAGAGATTTACTGTATGTACCAAGACAGAAGTCTGTCTCATTCTTCCTATGTCTCAGTGTTTGGAGGATTAGAATTCAGGTGTGTGGTGTGTATGTGTGTGGTGTTTCATTTTGGTTGTGTCTTAAATATGTGTCTTAAATGTCTTAAATACATTATTTTGACATTTGCACATTCCTTGGCTCATGGCCAAGGTTTCTTGGCTGCTTGTGGACAGATATTTAGATATGGAAGTATCAGTGCTTTTGAGGGGAATAGTTGCTTCATTTTAGGCAGTCGTGGAGTCTCACATGCCTGTGTCCAGAATGGTATTAGGGACCTGTGATTAGTAGGAATGCAAGAGATGCCTTGAATCCTTTGAAACGTTTAATGTTAGAGCTGCGCCAGGGTAAAAATCAGTTTCTTGCTGCAGGACCTGGAATCTGATCTTCAGCTCCTACAACAAAATCACTCCAGTGAGCCTAAACCTTTGTGGCACCTGGGTTCTATCCCATTAGGTTTCATTGGTTTGTCAGTCACAGCTTTTGGGTCTCCTTAGCTGGACAGGTAATCGCTCCATCACCCAGAGGGAAAGTGGCTGGCTGGGGATATGGTAATGAGTGACGTGATTACAGAGGTCACCAAGCAGCCTGGCTCTGTATCAGGACACGTGTGACTTCTTGATTATTCCCAGGTTACCAATGTTTTAGGTCTGTTTATTTTCAGCAAAACATTATTGGTGCATGAAATTACTGCTAAGATCTCAAGAGGTTCCAGAGGAGAATGTTAATATTGTTAGGATCTCGCACTTAGGAAAGGAAGCTGGCAAAAGGCGCACAAAGGTAGGGAGGCAGGGTCTAATTATAAGCCCAATTAAAATATCTGAAGGAATAAAAAGCGTAGTCTAAGAGGTAACATAGACAAAACAAAAAACAAATGCCTCTCTGCACTGTGATTTCTGTGACAGAAACCAGATTGTGCTCTGGTTTTACAAGAGCATTGAGATTCCTTAACAAGAATGCTCGGGAAAAGAGAAGGATATAAAGTAAAGCCATTATAGAAGTTTTTTTGTGTAGTAATCAGAGGGGTGGTGGTGAAATTGTGTGCTCACAGCAAAAGGAAAAAGGTTGGTTTCTAGGACCCCAGACTTCCCCCCAGCTCCACTCCTAAGGCCAGCAGGGCTTTCCTGTGCTTACTCTTTCTTAGCAGAGATAATTATATATGTGTAGGAGCCTGAACGCTGGCTCAGCCACTGGAGCTGAGTGATGCAACTGAAGACCAGAGTTAACAGCATTGAAGGTGTCAGACATGTTTTAAATGGATTAAACAGAGTGGAAGCTGTCTGTTTATCCATCTCAGCAGGTCAGGCTGAAGCTTAAAAAAATGTTTAATGCATGTGCTTCAATCCGTTCCTCTAGCACAGAGCAATGGTAGTCCATCTGTAACATCAGTGTGTTGAGGCTTCAGTGGAGGTGCTGTGCTGACTGACTTGCAGGCCCTAGGCTCACATGCTGGTTTTAGATGTACATTTTCCTTTCTCCTTGCATCACTCCTTGCTATTTCCCATGCTGGTTTAGCTGAAGGGCTGGCATCAGCCGAAATATCAGGACGTTTCCTGAGACTGAAGCTCACTGCCTCTGACAGTCTGTAGGTACAGATGGGTGTTTCACAGCTGAACCCGAGTGGTAACTGAGTCCCTTTCTGTTTGGAAAAGTTGTTCAGCTAAGAAGTGCCCTGCAGCAAGAGCGAGGGATTTGTTCTACTTATTTCTGTGGATGTCATAGAGGATCACTTATTCACAAGGATCCTTGCATTTTCCTGACTTCTCAGGAGGGTTGCTTTTTAAACATTTATTTCGGTATCAGTGTTAAAGGTGGCAATGCATTCACTTGTGTTTTCATTCATTCAAATGCATGGGATTATTTATTACTATTATTGTTATTCTTAGTTATTTCTTTAGCTATCTTTTCAGCTCTGTAGTGGAAGAGGTTTCTGGACTAGAATGGGAGTTGTTTTCTACCTTGCTCTCAGCGAGATAAGGTTTTTTAACCTGAGCTTTTATTTGTTGTTCTTGTACCCAGCCTTAGCTACTTGGTAGCTATTCCACAGAGGAAAATAAATTGTGAAACACAAATTGTCTGCACAAAAATTAAGATTACAGAGTGGATAGGTAAATTTCTTCAAGGGAGAGGAAAGAAAGAAAAGGGTGAAGGAAGGCTGGAGTGTAGAAAAACATGGAGGGAGGAGTTTCCTCAAGAAATGAAGGTAGTAAGTCAGGCTCTTCTCCTGGGTCAGCAGTCCATAACCATCTCTTATCTTCTAGAATTGCCAGCTGCATTTAGGAAGTGGCATGTTTCACTGAAGGGTCTCCTTGTCTTGGCGAATATGCAGTTCTTCAGAAGCGTCCTGGTATTCTTTGGTCCTTGCCAGGTATGAGAGCTGAACATTCAGCTGTCCGGAGGTTCATGTGGAGGGTTAGCACATTTACCACGTGTTTCATAAACTCATTTCAAACACCCCTTTGCTGAAGTATGGTCACCGTGGCCAGCACAGTCACATTTCAAGCTGTGTGACTCACAGCAACTGGAATAGAAAGACCAAGCAGTGATGCCGTTTGTAGGATTCTAGGACACTTAATAGAGAAACCAAAGGCGAATCCTTCTGCAGGGTAATGGGACATAGCATGCTTTACCAAACACTTTGGTTCAGTCTCTGATCCCGGACATTTTTTAATCCCTACTGGATGTTTTTCCACAAGATGTCCTCATTCAAGTGTGCTTTCATTTAGGAGAATAATTTTCCAAAGGGCAGGTACAGTAATTGTTGAGGTATTTCATGTCTTTGTTTGCATTTCTATAGGCACTTAAGTAAATGGCTTCAGGGAATGCCAAACACGAGAAAGACATAGAGACAAGAGGATTTGTGCTGAATGAAGACCGGACTGAATGCCACTGAAGCACAGTTCTCCACAATAATAGTTGTGTGTACCTGACGCCATAAAGTGTTTGTGTCAACCTTATTGTCTCAGTTTTTCAGCTGTGAAAGAAAGCACAGATTTTTCAAGAGTTTGCAAATCAATAGTCAAGAGACATTTCCATTCAGAAACACCAATAAAATAGCCTAACATCTACATTGTGTGCAAACTGATGACCTTGACATAAAGCCTGTAACATAATAAAGTTTGAAATAGGGGGGAGGAAAGTGATTCAGGAATTACAAGCTATCTGGAAATTATATAAGAATGTATCTGTATATTTCAAGAAAAATCAAAAGCTTAATGATAACTATTTAGCACTTGTAACAGCTCAGTATAAAAACAGGATCAGAGGTAATTTTGTGATTTAGCAGATTTTTTTCATAAGCAAAATTCAAACAAAAGAAAAAGTTGGCATCTTGTTTGTGTTCTTAACTCTGAAGTGACCATAGGAGGACTAGGGCTAAGCTTGACACCTTTCTCTTTCCAGTTCTTCATATGTGGAGCTCTTTCAGCAGTTGTTGCTGTTAGGGTACCCAGAACTGCAGGCTTTGACACAGGAAATGTGCATTCTCCAAATTTTTCTGGAAATGGAAATATCCATGCTGTGCTCCTGGTAGCAGTCAAAAAATAGTGTCTTTGGCTGCTGTTGAACAAGAATATCACACAATGCTTTCTGAAAAATAAATCTCTCTGTTTCTGACCTCCTGTTTTAATGTGGCCAACCTGATCTGGCCGCTGGTGCTTTTCTCAGCTCATTTCTTTGATTTGGAACCAAAGTGAGGCATCCAACTGTGATGTTTGCTTTGAAGGAGCCACTGAATAGAGCAACAGGCAACCAGCTAATACTGCTGTCCCTAAAGCAGGGTTCTTTCACCCAGTGTTCAAGAGCCAATCTACAAAAGGAGTTGAGATATTTGATTTAATTACCGTTCTGCAGGATAGGGTGCCAGACATCTAATGCTGCCAGCACACCTTCTTGGAAGCAGACAGTCTTTTATCCAAAAAGGGAATAAAAAATTAATAATACAGAAAGAGGTGTCTGGTCACTCTCAGTTATATGGCAAAATTCTTTATGTGTGTGTGGTGTGTGTGGTGGTCTAGGTCTGCTTCATTGTGTTATCATTTGCATATATAAATTTCCCTGGACATGTTTTTTAGCATTACAATAATCTGGGGTAACTTGAGTTTATATTTTCATCCTATCAGCTAACACTAAGTTATTATTTAATCATATACTCAATTACAGTTTCTGCTCAAGTCTATTTGAACAATTAATTGTCAGTGAAATAAGGATTTATAATATTCTGTTCCTGGGGACTCTTCACTCTTCCATTGCTCTGGTACACTGTTGTCATGGTTTCAAAACCAACCCAAAGTTACTGTGAACTTTGTGGATTTTTAACCTCAACTGACATAAAATTCTCCCCTTTGAGACTTATGGGCAAATCTAAAAAGCATTTCTTAGAAGTCACACTCTGTGTTTGAAAAAACCACAGTTAATTCCGTAACTAGAAAGAACACAATAAACATATAGTTTTTGATTTTGTGACAGATTTTAGTGCATCAATATAGTCTTTAAGGGCCCTACTGCTGTCTAACCACCAGAACAATGTAAGGCCCTCTTTACTTTTCTTTCCATGGCTCATCTCTCCAAGTGTGGGTATAACGTTTCCATCTTGAAAGTTGTGTACTTGCCGGGGGCAAAGCTGCTTGGTGACTGAAATACCTGTGTAAAGATGATAAAATGTGCAAAATAGACAGCAAATAACCTTTTAACATTCCTTCCCCTTTAACATGCATTTGCTTCAATTGTCCTGTGTTTTTGCTGGTTATGACTTCCCCTACAATACTTCAAAAGGACTCAGTCTTTCTCTGATTTGGTAGCTGAGGCTCATCAAAGCACTCAGCAAGACATGTACTTTTTTTTTTTTTTTTTTTTTTTTTTTAATCCTACTCTTCACATTTTTGCTAGACTGGGGCCTACAGAGGGTATGTAAATCTCATTAAACTGCAGAAACTTTGATACTTTTTGGACATCTGATTCCACATTAATTTTTTCATGTAACTTCTTGATAAGGATCTCATCATTTCAGCAGTTCTGAGAATGTGTTGATTTGGAGTTCACCACCATTCTTCAGATTTTGTTGTTGTTGTTTTTTAACATTTTGGTATTTCTGCCAATCCATTTTTCTTCTTTCATCAACATATTCCAACAAAATTACATTGTTATTGTAACCTCTCCATTGTTCCAGTGGCAATATGCTTTTGCTAATGGTTACCAATCATAGTAGAGCTGTTTACAATTCATGAAGGGGCACAGCTGCACCTTTCTTCCAATTATGGGATTCTTTGATTTGAAGGCAAAAATTGTTTTACTTCTTTGTCTGGGATTTTTTTTTTTTTTTTTTAAAGGTATCTTTTAAATCGAAAACCAGTAAAATAAGTATTTGTTTCTAAAACTGAGGTTATCAAGGTGTAAGGAATGGTATTGTGGGGTATGTGTGCATGTATATATATTCATAGTTATTAGGTTTATGGCTCTTAACTTCTGTGTCAGTCCATATTCCTGAGAATGAGGCTTCTTTACTGGTAAAATAGGAATATTTAATTCAGACTGATACTCCCCAAGCAGTCCATACTGCATGGCAGTATTTATTAAGGGTTCCAATCCTTTACACGCTTCCAGTCTAATAGGGTATTGATTTACCCTCACTGCTTGAGCTCTACTTGGAGCTCACATTCCCTGCTTTGCGTGGTTTCTCTTGAAGCCCATCCCCCTGAGGGATTACCACATTCAGTACTGGACCTGGGATGTCAGTCTCAGGTTCATCTGAGGTCTGGTCCATTAGTAAACAGATTTAAACCTTCTGTGCTGTTTCCTGTGGGAGGTATAACTTGTACAGGCTTTTTTTAAAAACAGATTTTTGAGCATTTAACTTGCATCTTGACAATGGAAAGGACATTCTGGAACACCTATATATATACACATACACTCATGGGGCACTTTAAAACCTTCATTGTACATTTCATAGGTTGCTAGAGTGGCTGTAAAGTTCTTTTTCCCATTGCTCCAAACATCAGTATTGTGACAGTGGTTACGGCCCTTACTGCTCATTATTATTGAATGTGAGGCTCTGCTGTCTATTAAAAGCTCTATTCCTTTGTTCCCCAGCTTTATTGGAAGTACAGGATCTGCTGGGTATGCATTGATACTTTGCCCCAGTCTCCTTCATTCATCAGAATCCTCCAGCATTGTAGTGTTAACACCCTCTAATTGACCCTTATGGTCTATAAAGAGCTCGCTGATTCAGGCTCAAGGTGGGGGAGGCCTTTAGGACCCCAGAACCTTTTTCATTCTTTGATATCAACCTCTTATCTTCTGCAATAAAAAAGTGTTCAATACAGTCTGCATAACCCCCCTCCATTAGGGTCATGAGTCAGCATAATATTTTCTACAAGTTGATACATACCTTCTGGATATTCTGGATTCTCTGGGTGCAAACAGACTAAATTTACAAGTCCTGGAGTACTGAATGGGATATTTACAAAGAGCTGGCAGACACTCTGCCCCTACTGATTGCTTTAGAGGTACCTTTGTCACAGCTGAGTACATCCTAGAGTCCAGCCTGCAGCAGGACTAAAATTTTCATTTCCCATAGCTGTCAGTCTCTTGCTTCACCTGGAGGGTGATCTTGGTTCTGGAGAACAAAAGATGGATTTCCAAGGCAATGGAAATGGAAAGAAAGGCAAGTCTTTCTTTGGCCTTTGCCCAGTTCTTGATATCAAATGCTGATCATTTCAATACCAGGAATGGGAATCACTGGCTTGTTTTGTTTCTTCATTCTCATCTCATTTGTTATCAATATTTGACATGGTATGTTTTTTGACATGTGTTCTTTGGGAGTGCATGCCGCTCAATCCATGCATCAGGCATGAGGCATTAGAATCTAATAATAAATCTTCAATAGCCATGTAAATTTTTCAATTTTTTGTTTGTTTGTTTGTTTGTTTTCTTTAACTGAGCTGGGTGAATGGCAGACTTTTTTTCAGATCCTGTCCAAACTCAGTTAAGGAGGCTTCATTTTTAAGGAACCAAATGTATTTTCTTTAGTAAACGTTCTGTATACTGACTTAGTGACGTCTTTCTTCTTCTGGCGCTGAGATGAAGGAGATAATTTGTTATCAAGTCATCTGTATGCCATGTAACTTAGGAGCAATCAGTGATCAGGAATGATGGGTTACAAATCACTCTGATTGAGGACTTGTTGATGTTTAAGATTGCATTCCCTCAGGTAGGATGTACCCATCCTCCCCCTGGGTCTCTCACCTACACATATCTCTGTTCCTTCTCTTTGAACTGAGAAATGCTGCTTCTTTCTGTTATCACACTTCTGAAAACTTGGAGCTTGAAGAAAACATGCTAAACAAGGGCTGAAGTAGCTTGGATAGAGATGCAACTTGTTGTATGCTATGCTCCTACCTAGAAGACTGCCACATGTATTAACTAGCAATAATAAAATCCCTTCTGTTAGAAGACGTATGGTAAAAATTATTGACATGCTGCAACTGAAATAATTCAAGCATGTTGTGATGAAGCAGTGTTGAAATGTCTTAATTCTTCCAGATTATCGTGTCCTGTCAATAGCAATGACCTGAGACTGGTGGTGCTGGATAGATGAAGGCATGCTTGCATTTTGGAGTCCTGTGTTAGCTGTAATTATCTCTGTTGGTGATTATAACCTTATTGCCCTGTGGTAATGCCTCAGGAAATCTTCTGCAGGATTTGTTGTGATGATAATTATCTTCTCCCTGGATTAGTTTCTCTGCAGTTTGGCAATGGCATTGGACAGTGAATTTCTGTATTTGAAATACTTTCCATTCAGTCCTAATTTAGTTAAAACCAAACCACAGCTGAAGCCATCTAAGAAATCATTCTTAGCTAGATGCTTTTGAGTGGTGTAAAGGCTGTAAAACTGGACTCTTGTTCCAATGTCTGCTGATCTGAGACAGCATTGAAAACACCATCTTGCTTCCTTTTAGATCCCACGGTGGAAATGATATCTGGCCCACATGGAGGTGGATCTGTATGAAGTCCATCTGACACTGGGCTGTTGTGCAGGAGGCTGTTTGATGCTTAGGCACCACCTCACACAAAGTGTGAGCGTATAAATAGTTTAGAAACAGAGCCATGGGGACTCTCATGTCTAGTCCTTCAGATCCAGTTCTCTGGCCTTTCTAGCAGTGCTACTCATCGCTTAGTTATAGACTATGGTGCCCATATGTTGAACTTGATCATCATTTCCTCATCTCAAATGTCTAATCCCCACAGAAATGGTCTTCCATCTGCTTGGGGTAGTATGAGCAGGCTGAAGCCCACAGTAAACTTAGGGTTGCATTCCCTGTTCTACTCCTCTGGACCATTCAGCTGGATCCTCCACCTGAGTGGCCCCTGCTGTGTTAATAATGGGGTCCTACCTTTGAGACAAATTAGCCTTTAAATGCTCTGCATTATAATAATGAGGAGTCAAAGTGCATTTTAGAGTTTCTTGCCTGTCTTTTTTTATTATATCTGTGGTGGTTAGGAGGCCAGATTAAAATTCTGATTTTAATGATGAGCTGCTTAACTTTTGACATTAACAATCTTCAGCTAAAAAGGGGAAATGAGTTCAAATCTGCTCAAACAGCTAACACCTCAAATTCAAGCCTCAGTTTACCTTTCTCTTTTGAGGAGTTTGCACAACACCTGCAGTCTGATTTTTCCAGTGCCATCAGTATAAATCAAGCCTCTTAAATCAAGCTGTAACTACAAGCCTTTTATCTGTGATTTTTATTTGCAGTGAAAATAGGAGGCTTCAGGAGGTGAAATTGCTGTCATATGAGCTCTATTCACGTGCCTGGAGCAGCACACAGACTATCCTGGTCAAGAGAGAGCCTTGTTCTTGGAACTGATCTGCAAATAGACTTCCAAGCTAGGAAGCTTCCACATACTGTTGGCATACACTTGAGCTGCACTGGAAGACGGCATGGTACTTTATGGCCTTTCTTTGGGATATTGGCATTTGCCCTTGCTTTGGCACAAATTTCTTATGGATTGCAGGTGCTTTACTTGGACTTTGTGTGGGAAATTGCCACTGAGTGATGGTTAGTAGCCAAGGAGTGAACAACTGTGGTAATTATCTTGCAGTAAAGCTACAGCGTGTGAGAACCATTGCTTTTTATGTTCCACATAGGCTTTTAAATGTACCAGTCATGCTATTAAGCTTCCATATCTTCTTGATCCTAACGTGGACAAGTTCTTTTTTTTGTGTGTGTGTGTCATTTGGCCCATATAAAAAAAGGATAGCAGTTCTCAGAAGTTTCAGAGAAGTGTTACAAGGACAGAGGCTTGCAAAGGGGATTGAATGTTGGCTCTTCCCTGCTACAACAAATGAGAGTGCATTTGGATGGGGGTTGTTGCTCAACCTCTCAGAATCCAGGGCCACAGTTTGCTCTGTAGCTGGGCTTCAGCTTTCTGTAGTGTTTCTTCTGTTGAGGTGGGAAGTTGGACAGTTTATGAATGGGAAAAGGTAATCTTCTAGTGTCTAACAGCTCCTGCTGCCAGGACACCCTGCCTTCTGAACTTCAGTAAAACTCAGAGCACTGTGGTCCCTGCTCTGAGGCAGCTCCAGCTGCTAAACTGTGAGTGGAGTAATTTAAGTTTGGACTGTAATTGGGGTAGGGTTTTTTTTCTGGCATTGTTTCCCAGTGTTCTTCACCTAGTTCTAAAGGGTGACAGGATAGATCCTTTCAGATTACTGGATCTAGCTTGTAATGGAAAGTCAATAACATTTCATTCAAATACTTGGATTATATGTCCTGTGTCTAAATGAAGAATGTGTATATTTCTGATATTTTGAAAAATCTCATTGTTTTTAAAAACCGAGATCAAATGACTAATGCATTCTTCAAAGTAAGGAGAAACTCCTGTGGACGATTTTTCAACACTTGACACTTTCCCAGCCAATTTACTTGTTCTCAGCAGAATAAATGGAAGTAGCTTTTCTCTAGCATGACTGCTGGCTATTTCACACAGCTACCTTGATGCTCTCTAAATGGAGCCCACAGAGAAATCATTGCAACAATAGAAGAAGGGACTGAAGTTGCAGGGGGCTAATTAGTTTGCAAACATGGAGGTCGTGAAGCCTTATTTTGATCTCAGACAGATAAGTGAACTGGGTTTAGAGAGCATATTTTTCCTGACATCTGCTTGCATGCATTCTGTGGACACATAGTAGATATAAGAAATGGCCATGTGAACTTAATCTGCTATCTCTGAACCTTGTCTGACAAGTATTAAGGAGTGGTCAGTTATGGGCTATTTTGAAGGGATTGTTACAGCACTCCTTGGTAAAAATTACATTTAAATGCAGCCAGACCATCAATTTTTGCCATGTTTTTTCTACATCTCCTTGAATAATAAAGCTCATTTTGCTTTTTGCCTTTGCAAATTGATGAGAGGTAGGAAACAATTACCTGAAGCCACAGAGAGGGTCTGAACTTAAAGGCGTTCAGACATTAGTTTTCTGTTCAGACATGTGATCCTTTGGAATCTCAAAACTGTTTGGGATGTGGAGTGAGAATCATCACTTTGTTGTATTTGCATACACACTAGAGGACAAGGTGATGCCACTGCAGGAAATGCCGTTGTTAATATTCTGGAATGTGTTAATAGGAGTGAATAATATCAGGCATGAGAGGCAGTTGTAGTTATTCTGCTCTACTTGACAAAAGTGTGAACGTGGTTATGTTACTGGTTTAGGTATTCCTGAGAGCATGGAGATTCATCTTAAGAGTCCCATGGTGATTCCTTTTCATTTTTTACCAAGAATTATAAGCTGTAAACATTACTTTTAGGAAGAGAAAACAGCTTGTTCAATTAAAAAAAAAAAAATCACTTTCCATGCATAAAGAACTCACAAGAGAAGGGCAATGAAAAATGAACCTCTCTTTGAGGTTAAGCCAAGGAGTAATTAATCTAATTGGAAGCAATAGAGATCTTAGCTTGATATTAGGAAAGACTTCTTCACCCTAAGCACTGAAAATATGTTGCCCACATGCTCTGGCAGTAGAGTTGAGTACACTGCACGCAAAGACGGACAGAGCCCACCCTATTTAATCATGTCTCTAGGTTGCACATATCCTGCACTTCTCTGTTTATTTGATTGGCTTTTTTATAGACAGGGCATAAAAAGTGAAGCCTTCTCGTTCTTACGACTTTGTTTTTTTAGGACAGAACAGTGCACTATGATCCTTACAGGACTTACATGAAAGTGTACTGCATGCCACAGTCAGATTTTCTCTCCTCTTATTATTTGGTCTCTCATCATCATTTCTGCAGAATATTCTCAGTCGCTCTTAGGGAAGGAAGATTCCCAGCTTTTTTAAAAAGGTAAATTAGATGCAAGGGAGAGGTCTGAAAATAGGCAAAACCTCTTTATTGCATTCACCTACGCAATAAAATGTAAGCAAGTGTATTAAGCACTTTTACTGTTTGCCGTGTAGGAGAGGAGG
Organism: Hirundo rustica; assembly: GCF_015227805.2. Taxonomy (NCBI): domain Eukaryota; kingdom Metazoa; phylum Chordata; class Aves; order Passeriformes; family Hirundinidae; genus Hirundo; species Hirundo rustica. The sequence goes on along the minus strand of NC_053454.1, from coordinate 54,612,617 downwards.
TGGGAACAGCAACTTGTTGAGCTCCCTTCAGGCTCTGTGATTCCCCTTATGGATGAGATGTGAGTTGGAGTGCTATACATCCTCCTTGGACACATAGGTGATCCCACTATTCACTCGTACAGTGTTCATCAAAATGTTCCTATCTCAGAAAACACCGCACTTCACTGCAGCCTGTACTCTGGCTGATAGATGTGTGAAACTGCACACTCCATAGTTCTGGATAAATGGAGTGCTTGCTTCAAAGACAAAGTGCAGGGCTCGTGAACCTGTGCCAGTACAGTGTAAATAGTATTCGGTTTCTAGTCTCTGTGAGACACCAGTTCACAATTTTGCTGTGGTGTCAGTGGATAAATGAGGAGTACCTTAAGGGTTCCTGCATTCTAGAGGTAAAGTGCTCGTATGGAGAAAAAAGGGCATTTCACACATCCACTTTAATTTTGATAGATAAAAAGAAAAAAGGGCAGTCAGACCTTCATATGTGGTTTTTCTCAGGTATGGGTTGAAGCAGCTAATGTTTATATCCTGTGCCGGGGGCCTCGGTTCCAGAGAATTCAACTGCAGATAACAATAGTTTTCTAATAAAGTGATCACAAATTACATAACTTAGACAACTTAGATTATATCCATGCTCTGATTTATCTTCCTAGTTCAAACCCAACCTATCTGTGCTTATATATTACTTGAATTCAGTTCTGCTATGCCAAGAAAAGGCATATTTGTACTGTTGAGTTCATGTGTATACTGCCTTATTTGTGCAGAGACAGCTCTGGAACATGATTCAGTGCAAGATTCCACGTGCAAGTGGTTTCAAATGAGATTTTTCAAGATGCTTTTTTTTTTTTTTTCTTTTTTAAAATGCAATTCTTGTTTTGCTTTCTTTCAGGAATTCACTCCCAGCCCTTTCCTCACGTCTAATGCAAAAGCCTTAACCAAGACACTTTTGTCCCAAAATGATAAACCCAAGCTTCTTTACACTAGTTATGTATGGGAAGGGTTGGTGGAGAGAAAGATCATCAGTGATCACTAGAAATTGCACAGTGTATTCCACAATTGAAGACTATTTCTTTGCCACCAGTGTACCATTTTGTTCTTCAATAAATGATATAATTACAGAAGAACCACAGGAGAAAGGGGTGATGTTGGAAGTGTGTGCACGCACACTATTCTGGTCTCTTGACTGAGGAGGGTGAATTCCAGAACAAGGACAAGGAGGCTGGAAGGAAAGAATATCCTCATTTCAGGGAACTAGAAAAAGTGACTTTCTAACCAACAGTATCATGATATGGAGGCAAAAGAGATCTAAGTAGCAGGAGTTAAATGCTGAGGAAGGAACCACTCAAGTCCTATGACAGCACCTGCTGGTGGGAGAAAAGCCTATAAATGCCTAAAAATTTGGCTTAGGCTGGAAACTGGTAGAAATTTTGATATAGCAGAGGTACTGGTAGAAATTTTGATATAGCAGAGGTAGGGGAGTAAGCTTCTAAAACAGCTTCCCAGTGAGTATGCGTGTGTAAAGGGGACAACAGGCTTGCTAAATCACTTCTAAATGGAGCTAAATCACTTAATGCCACTGTGTTTACAGTGGCAGAATGCTGGATTTGATGAGCCAGCTGAGAAGGTCAATGCAAACACTATTCTACCTCCACACTAACATATAAACATGAAACTGATTTAATTATTAGATTTCTTCACGAAGCAGGAACATCGTAAGTGCTTTTTGCAACCCCATGCGGTGATTTAGGGCCTGACACCACTGAAGCTTTGCTAAAATTAACATAAAACATACAGTGTGTGGATGTTACCCCACCATCATGACTGTGGACTAGTCTGTCCTGTGCTGAGACTGTTTCCATTTAACAAGAATTGCTACCGTCCAGTTTATAAACCTGCCTGTTGATTGGCAATTGGGATGGCTTCTTGGGCAGACTAACATCTCAGAGACTAAACAGCAGCTACCAGCATTATCTGTCTCTTCTCATGAGCACAAAATCCATCACAAAAAAAAAAAAAAAGCAAGCAATTTCTGATGGCTTTTTTAATGAACAGTCTCAGAGAGAGAGAGTGAGAGGGGGAAAAAAAGTGTTTGTTCCTAAGTTACAAGGCAAAAAATTGACTACAGAAAGCTCTGGATTTCTTTTGTGCTTGCTCCATAGTTTGTAATACCACTAGGATTGCACCCTGAACCTTTCTAGCTAATACTACAGCCTCTTAAATACAAACATTGAATCTGGAAGCAGGTTTATTGGAAACACTCAGAGAGCAAAGAAGATAAACAGAAGAAAATTGTTTCAGTATTTTGACAATCAAGTCTGAGAGCTTTTACACATTGACTCGTGACAGTTCAAGATGTCAGAATACTGGAAGTGAAGGGTAGTGACAGGAGGAAGAAAACTAAGTAGGAACCTAACCCCCACAGCAAAATAATAATTAAAGGGCAGATCATAGAGGAATGATGCGATTTTTCCAAGGTGCAGACACAACAATACAATATTTGGTGTGATCAGGGTGCTCATGGCGCTTCATTAGAGCTTTTATGACTGCTACTATAAACAAACCAATGGTGTGTCCACTAAAACTCAACATCAGCTGTTGGGTATCAGCACGGGAGCTATAAAATCCTAATGCTAATTTCTCCACATCTGCCTTTTCTTCTTTGTGGATAGTCCCTAATTGCAATCTCTGGTTTTGGGTGGGTTTTTTTGAGTGGCGACCTTCAGTTAGATTAAGGTTGATTTGTTAACAAGATTGGCAAAGTGTGTTAAAGCTTGACAGGTTGCAGTTCCTAAGAACTCCAATGGTTACACCACCAAACAAAGTGTTGGACCAATAATAATCCTCAGTAGCTTTTTCATCTTTCATGCCAGTTTGCATTTTTTTTTTTTCCAGAGGACATTTCCGTGGCTGTTCCTCTGCACCTTGTTTATATAAAAGAAAATTTTATTTTCTTATCAAATAGTGTTCTGGTTACATTCCTCATACCATTGTGTGATGCCTAATTTTTTTCATATCTCTGTGGTCATCTCTTAAGTGATATGTACGTGCATAGCGCTGCTTTGTGTTGTTCTGTTCCTTTTCTGGTAGAAGGCAAATGGGATTTTCAGCTTGGGGCTGTACTTATGTGTTCTTGTATTTCATACCTCCCTGTCTATGGGATGGAATCCAATCCAGCAGAAAAGCTGTTGATGGATGTTGAGCTCACGTCCTTAGTACCTGCTTAGATCTGTGTGACCTTCTGCCACAGGAACACAGGGAAACAGTGGAACTGAGGTTTTGAGAGGCTTAATGGTGTACTTTGGGCCTCATGTATGCCCAGTTTCAGTCAGCAAGATGTCCTTGTATTTTCCTCTTGTGAAAATTCTTGGTACATTAGTAGAAACAAGACGTTATAGTAAATGTGCAACTTTTTGATGCCTTTAAACAGGAGAGGACTTAAGGTATCTTTTTGAGCTTTCTAACAGATTTTCACACATGTGACTTTCGTGTGCACTTTGCCCAAGGTTGACTTTGAAGTTACAACACGGAGGGTGAATCTGTGCATCTCAACGTCTGTGGTTCTCCAACACGTGCATGCATGCACATGCAAACACAAATGTATATGCTCTTGTTTGTCAGCTTCTCAGCTCTTAAAACCCTGCGTGACACAGGCTCATGCTTGAATTCAGGAAGAATTCCTTCACGGAAAGGTTGCTGAGCATTGGAACAGACTGCCCAGGGAGGAGGTGGAGATGTTCAAGAAATGGGTAGATGTAGCACTCAGTGCAATAGTCTGGTGACAAGGTGGTGATCAGTCAAAGGTTGGACTGGATGATCTTGGAGGTCTTTTCCAACCTAAATTCTTCTGTAACTCTATGTCTTGGCAGGCTTTAGATTTGGGCCTGGCAGCAGGCAGTGGTGTTTACTCAGAGCTGCTGATGGCACTATGTGAAATTGTGGGTCAGTTGAGGAAAATTGCTGAAGCTCAGATTACAGTAAAGGTTGCAGAATTGCTTCTGCCATCGCGGCTCTTTTCCTTTTTGGATTGTCAGGTGTTTACTCTTGCAGAATGAAAAAGGGAATGCTAAGCACCTCCAGAAAATACCTTAGCCTGGATGCTGGATTGGAGCATGTGGGTGGAAAAGAAAGGGTTTCTATCTGAATGGTTTGTCCTGCTGCCAAATCCAGACTGTTTCTTAAAAGTAGTCTTCTTTGGGGGACTTTGCATGAAGGAAGAAATTAAACATCATCACTGTTGATGAATACAATAGTATTCTTTCCTGTTAAATTTTACAGAATGTGGAGCTCTGTGTGGGAAAAACATAGTTTTTTTCTCTTGGTGATGTAGAATTGGTTTTTTTAAAGTGAGTTCTGTGTCTTTACAAGAGCTCAGTACTGTTCATATGACAGTCCTCTTTGTAATAAGATTTCCTCTTCCACTTCTCACTGTGTGGGAAGAGGGCTCTGCATGCCATACCGATCATTAAATAAAGGTTGTGAACATACTACTCAGAATGTTGCTGCTATTATAAGCAGTGACAAAACAAGTCATCAAGTGTGACGTCAAGAGTTTCAATTAGTCATGCTGATGAGTTTCTTTCTGGAAGATGCTGTTTAATGGCCTCTGTGGAAGTGATCTTGGACCATTTCCTTATAGGTGGGTGACTCATGCTCGGTATGAAGTGCGGTTGCACCGTGGGCTTGTATTTCAGGCCTTGGAAATTGAGACAAATAAGGCAAATTTAAATGACTGTTATTCCTGCTTGTACGTGCAAGGCCTTCAGCCCACAAATCACCTTGGAAACCACAGTACCTCAGGCCTACCAGCCAGCAATGAGTGTAACAGCACAGCAGGTAGTCTTGGAGATTGTAGGGGAGGCTTCCAGTGTCCCTGAGCCAGAGAAGCTTGGCTCTAGAGAACAGACCTCTTATGATGCCAGCATGATAAGACCCTCTTGTTGTGCGTTGATAACATAGTCCTGTGTTTTTTCAGTCTTCTGAATCTAGTCTGACTAAGCTCTGGCCCTTTTTAGGGTTTCCCAGGATAGGTCTGAAGAACCAGACCAACTTCCTTCTGCCTCCGTCTTAGGATCCTTTTGTCACGGTAACTAGTGGTACATGATATTTATGTTACTTTTCTCTGTCGCTGGGCAACTAGACAGGGATGATGATTCCTAGAGTGTGGGAAGGGACACAGTGTTGCCATCATCTAGCAATAAGTGAGATAAATACCACGTCGCTAATGTGTACAAAGCATCAGTAAGGCTCTTCTGTGTGATTGAAACTAAATTGTGCATTGGGGCAAGCATGCTCACTTCTTGAGGTTATGTTGAAATTTGATGTACTGCTGCTTCAGAACTCCAGTTTAAGGTACCTCTGTTTGCCTCGTTGCCTTGGGTTATGTGTTGTGTTTTGTTACCAGATAGAAAAACCCTTGGGAGGCAGCAGGGAGTAGCAACAGCAGCTGCTGCTCAGAAGAGAACAGAGTGATTCCCTGTGCAGCTTTTAGTCCTGGCATGGCTGAGAGAGGGCAAGGAAAGAATTCTGCAGGGTTTGTAAGGTGGCTAAGAGGAGGAGGAAACCTTCACCCTAAGCAGATGCTGTTCCTGTTGCCCTAGTAGTGGGGAACTTCTACCCATCCTCCTACTTGACCAGTTACAGGGAAATATCCGTGCCTGACATTTCAGCCAGGGGGACCATACAGCATGTGCTCACCCTGGAGTTATTTGGAGGGAAGGAGGCTGTGGTATGAGTCTCCACAGTTAACATGTGGTACTGTTATCTATAGAAGCCTGTTGGGTGGATAAAAACATCAAGTGACGTCAGCAAGAAGGTAGTGGGACCTATTGTGCCTGCTGTGGGAAAGAAAACTGTGGGTGGGTAAAGGCCTAACTGTGTAAATGATCATCTGAGAACGCTGGAGAAGAATCCCTAAGACTTGGAGGGGGCATTGTCATGGAATACTGCCTGCACATTAGTGTGTCCAGTCATTTGCATAGTGGAACAAATAGTTGGGGATCCTAAGATGCATTAGCTGAAATTATGCCAAAAGTTGCTTTGGTTCTATAACACCTGACACTTGACAAAGGTTAAGTGTTTTTTTTATTATTTTTTTTTAATTTGTTTGTTTTTGTTGTTGTTGGTTTGTTGGTTTTGTTTGATTGTTTTTGTTTTTGTTTTTTTTTAATTAATTCATCCTTATTTTGTTTGTTTCTATGTAGACAGCTAAAATGAGATCCTGTTGTGGTTAGTTACACTGAAGCAGTCTTCAACCAGCTCCTACTCCACCTCTTCCAGTTCATACATTTATAGTAATAGTGGAGGAATTCTGTGCTTTTTATTTCAGCAAAAATCAAGCAAGCTTGTTGTTTTGAAATACAGCTGGGAAATGCTACCTTAAATATGTGGCTAAGTCCTTAGAATAGATTAAGAATCTGATGTTTCTAATAATAATAAATTACTGAGACTGCATTTTCTGCTTGGTAACTGACTGGAAGGCAACAAGATTACTTTCAGTGTTTAGCTTCAAATATTAGTTTTCTCTTCCTTAAATTGCATTAGTTATATCTAATTATGGGTACAGTTTGTGGTAATCAATTTGAAGCATAACGATGTGAGTTGCTTCTCTCTATAAAGAATATATTTTGACTTGGAACATTAGAGGTATTTTGAATGCTGTGTGATTTTCATTTATGATTTGATTACACAGGTAATTGAAATGTGACAGAGTCTGATAACATTTTGTTGGAACAAATTGGTGAGTTCAACTTTTTCTCAGATATATTTTTTTGCCTTCATAAAGGCAAAGGAATGAGAGTTTTCAGCTGCTTGACATACAGATACTGATGAGGAATTTAATCTTTTTGCACTGGGTCTTAATTTTTCTTTTCATTGTGACGTCTATTGGAAGAAAAAACCAAACAAATAAACCTCATTTTCCCAAGCTAATAAATCCAGCAACAAAGCTGTTGCTGCCCAATGACAGTAAACCAGATTTAAATATACTTTAGCAACTTAGATGTAGATTATAATGAACTTACGTGACCTCAAAACTGTGCCATTGCAATTATGATATGGTAGTATTCACAAATAAGATATCTAGTAATTCTTGGCTGTGATGAATTGTAAACCTCTGCAGGCACCTAAAGACTCCAGAGTTGTACAATATTCAGTAAAGAGCTCTAAATGCTGTTACAGCTTTTTCCAATGAAACAGAATGGCCAAGCTTGTGTGAAATGTCAGTTAAAATAAGTATTTTTTTACTGCCATCTTATAATATGTCTGGGGACTGATTGGGCCACTGCACATGAGTCAGCACACAAAACCTTTATTCAGAAATAAACTATTCAAAATAATTCAAATGCTTTATATGCAGAAGATATTACAAGCAATTAGATTGTACCTAGCCATATTTTTGCCTTCAGTAACCTAATTTAGACTCCAGTCACGTAAATGTACACACCTAGATTTACCTATTAGTACATTAACTGCAGCAGGTTGTTACTTAACGATGAACTAAAGTGTGTGCATAAATCCACTCATTGGGCCTTAAATATGTTGTGATAAGTTGGCTTGTTGGAATGGATAAAAGCAAACAAAACCAGGCTAACCAGAAACTGTTGTTTCCTTTTGGTGGAGAATCTGAGGAAGAGGGAGAGTAAAAGGAAAAGGAGAGCTGTTCTTTACCTGCTGATAAGAAAAACTTGACTCTGAAACTCCCCACAGACTACAAATATCCAATATATTACTTCAGGACCACCACCCATATTATTATGGGCAGTATTAAAGTGTTTCACTGGGAAAATGTCTAAAATTGAATTTACATCATGTGTTTATAGATTTGTGCATAGATATGTGGGAAGACACACTCTACAAGAATGAATGCCATACCACATGTAATATTACAGATCCTCTTCTAGTATAATGATTTGCAGTTTTTTATTCTTTCTTCTGTTATTTGTAGATTGCTAGCATTTCTCCATGGGAGATGTGGATCCCCATGTGTAATCAATTTAAGCTCTCTAAAAACAAGTCTGCTCTTCCTGGTGGTTTTTTGAATTGTCACAGATTTGCAGAGAGTCATCAAGTTGGTAGCAGCTTTGAATTACATGTGAACGTTTTGCTAGTGGCTTTATTCTTTAAATTCATTATCAGCAGGGTTGAAAAACAGGAAAACAGTCCTGATTTTATATATATATATATATATTTTTTTTTTTTTTTTGGGGGGGGGGGGGGGGAGGGGGAGACGGGGGGAGGTGTATTCTTCTGTGCGAGTAGGCTTAGTGTGATGAAGCAGAACGAGGTAGAAAGGCTGCCCTTCAGCTACCTGTTGAAATAGAGATGAACCGTGGGCTGTTGCTGAGGTTCTGTGTGTGCAGGCTGATTCTTACCACCCTTAGGTGGAGCAGAAGTTTGCCTGGCTCCTTCCGTAAAGTGTCCTTCCAGTGCCACCTCTTGGTAGGTTCACACGCTGACTTTGCTGCGGAGTTAATTCCACGAGTGAGGAGGTCAGCACACCCCGCACACAGAGACAGCCTCTGTACCCTGAGCTGCCTGTTGTGCAGGCACTAACCTCTTCTGGTACCAGGACTCCACATTTATTGGTTGAAAATACTGTTGGTCTCATAAAAAGCAGCAGCTGGCTGATGTACCGCTGCTGGGTTTAAGGCACGTTGCTAACAAAAGCTTGCATGCATTTGGGTTTAGCCCAATAAATAAAAAGCTGTTAAGCAACATTTTCCAGAAGGTTTTTGTCAATTCAGTGTGTCTCCTTGCCTGGATTATAGTGCTGAGCGGTCAGCAGTTTTTACAGCTGATGTGAAAGGAATAGTACTTTCAGCGCACCAGGGGTTGCATAACCTTATGTGCTCTGAGGAGTAAAATCAAGTGGCATGTCCTTGGAAGTCTGGACTTCCTTCTCCCTGCTTTTCCCAAGATATCCATAGTACTTCAGGTTTTAGGGAGGAATATTTTCAGGTGGGTAATGGCAGTGCACCTTCAGCTTCCTGAAAGAGGATCCAAAAAGGAAAGACCAAAATGATGCGGGTACCTAGCATCAACACTCCAGATATTTTAGTTTATTCTTTCTGCCTGCATTTTATCCCCTTTTCCTTTCTTCGGCTGTTGTCTGGGATTTTCTGTTAATTTCCATAGCAGCATGACTGGTAAATCTGCAGGTGAACACTGTGTGCCCTCTATGCCTTGCATGTGTGGGCAGGTTTTGGCACGGCAGAGCCTCTCCTGTCAATTTTGACCTTTGGTCAGTTTGTTAACATCTCTTCTTTATGGAGGTGCTATCAGTGGTTATAGTGCTATAATCAATAGCTCCCTTACCCTTTACTTTGTTATAGATTGTATTTAAAAGGGCTGAGAAAAGCCAGAGATGAAGAAACAGCTTTGGAGAACACTCCATAAAGATGCTCATCTAATCTAATAATATAACCTGAACAGAAGAAGAAAAATTGAAAAGTGCTATTCAAATATCAAACAGTGCCAAAGAAAGCATTCTGCAAAAGTGTTTTGCAAGGATAATTAGGAAAGAAAACCACTTGTAACTGTACATAATCAAATGCGAAAGGGAGCATTTACATCAGCACAGAAGGTGAAAAGATTAATTTTTCTTTCAAGCTTACTCCTCATGAAGTTGTGAATTCCTGACTGACAATTAAGCCCAAAAGTCCTGCTGCCAATCTCTTACTCATTTTAATGGCAGGTACTTAATGTTTAATTCCTTCAGTATTTCTAGCTGTTCACCCTCCAAATGTTTTGAAAGCTCTTCATTGTGATTTTTGCGTTGCGGCATACACAAGCGTCCTCCCTTTCTCTTTGGGTCACTGGCAGGGAGGATCCACTGGCAAGGCAGAGGACTCTAGGTACATGGAAAATTAGTTTTCTCCACAGTTTCTCTTCAAGATGTTTCTTATTCCTCTTGAAAATCAAGATTATCCTATTTGACATTCTCAGCTGACTCTCCTATTAAAAAAAACAAAAACAAAAAAACCACTAAGCCTTGGGTAAATGTTACTAGGCCAGAAAGAAAAGTTGAAACATTTGAGGCTGTAGGTTTATCAGTAAGACATTCACATCGGACACAAGAGACTGCACTACTTGGAATGTGGTGGTTTTATACAATTAAATTCTTCTTGGGATCAATATGGAGTTAATTTCATTGTGTGTGGGTCAGCAAGATGATGTTTCTTGCAGGTCTCTGCATGATGGTTTTGTCTGAGTAGTTCAAAATTTGGAATTTTGTTGGCTCACTTCATGGGTGAAGCAAGTTATGTGTTTTTTCACTGTAAAACAGTGGGCAGCAAGCCAGTCTTCCTAAACTGTTGCTTAAGCATTCCTGCTTTATATCGCTGCACTATATAGTTGCTTTATAGTCATTCTGTATTTATTCCCACTAATTTTAGATATTCTGAGTGGAGTGTTTCTGAAGTACCCAAACCTGAGCAGTAGGTGTTTGTAACAAGGCTTGAATTCTGAGTGCAACCCCTTCAATGTTGCATGGAAATCTTGGTCCAACTTGAAGCTGATGCAATTACCTCATCTCTTTCTCCTTAAAACCAGCTTTTCCAGCCCTTCTCCTGTGTCCAGAGTGTCAGCATATGCCTCTGTGTACAGTAGTTGATGCTCTGCTGTTAGGAATTATCTGCATTAAAACAACCAAAGGAGGGACTAAAATCAGGCTTTGATTCTGCTGTCACATTCAAATTTCTGGGAGAATTGGCTTGGTCCAGAAAAACTTCCATTAGGGTTTGAGGAGGATATTTTCATGTCTCAGGTCCATCTGTTTTGCCTTGTGTATAAGGCCTGCATCGTTGACATGGCCAGCTGCTTGTGCCCATTGTAAAATCAACCTGACAAGTTTAGAGTCCTTGATGCCCTTCTTTGTAATTACATGGTGTTCTCTGAAACACAGCACAGCTGATCTTGGTCAAATGTGGTGCTTTGTCCCATAGCATATTTTACAGGCAAGTGATTACAATACAAGTACTATGTTGCAAACTTGAAATGGACAGTAATACTAAAAATCATTAGTGTGTAGTACTAACTCAGATATATGGAAAACTGCCTGAATAGCTTCTATAATTTTGTGTCATAGATGTGTTTGCCCTTTACACATTTTTTCCTTATAGGCCACAGAAGTTTTAATGGGATGTGGGAATCCCTCAAGGCCTCGTTCATCACAGGCATACTTATTGAAGTGTGTCTTTATTTTCCAGGGGATGGTCTGTAAAGGTTCCCTTCTCTTAGTTTGATTAGTGTCTGTGAGGAGAAGGGTGCATGGAGTAGTTAGATGCATTCACCTTTACTGCCCTGTAGAGATGCAGTCTGGGCTTGTGGCACAGGAAAAAACTACTGTGGAAGAGCTGAGTGTTCTGAAATGTGGCATGGTTTAGTGTTAGATGGCAAGATTAAGTCATTAGGTATGATGATGATATTCTGATGCATTGGAAAATTGGCATGGCACTGTAACAAGACTGACTCAACTAAAGTGAAGTTTTTGATGTGAGATGATATTTCCACTGTGAAAGTACACAAAAAACACCCTTTATTAATGCATGTGGTACGCTGATTTTTAGATGCAGTCAAAGCAGTAGGGAGTTTTAACAACTTTCAGGATAAGTGAAGCAGAGGTATTTTTCTCCCTGTGTACACTCCAGACTCACATTGAGGCATGTTGAAGAACAGCTGGAAAAGAGCTGTAATACAGGAAAAGACATGCTCCTTTCTTCCTTGCCCTAGGAGCTGACCCATCAGTTTTCTGCTGATGGTGACAGCAGATGGTCCCAACTGATTCTGCAGGAACCAGGGAGCATGTTCAGTTGCCAAGAGTCAAGCTGATCTCTCCCAGTATTGGTCACATCATCTAAGCTAACATTCAGGGCTCTCTCTGTGGCTGATGGAGTTTTCTCTTAGTGCAAAACACATCCCAAGTGGATGAACTTAGCTGGCTTTTGGTGCTACCTCCTTGGTTCCTAATGGGAAGCTTTTAAATGTCCCAGACAGGATAGTTCTATCTGACAGCAGTCAGGTGGTCCTCTGTCTGGAGGGGATGTGTTTCAAAGTCAACTGTTGGCTTCAGCAGTTGCTGGGAAGGGGTGAGGAAAATAGAGGGTGAATTAAACCATGGGTAACTGAATAAAGCATTTGCATAGCTTTGTGAGAGCTTGATCACTCTCTCCTTTTGCATTTACATGTTATCTGAGAATTGAGCACTATTTACAGCTTTATTCCATGCTGACTTATTTCATCTGCTCATTATTCCAAATAAGAGCTTTCTGTAAATCTCTATCACAGGTGAAGAAATCTAAATAAATTAAGCACATCTGCAAACAGAGCTGCTGCTGTATTTCTTATGAACAAATAGACAAATGTTAGGAAGAATATTCTCAGCTCTCTGCTGTGTCAATGTGTCAAATCTCATCAGGATTAACTTCAACCCCTGGGTATCTGCATATCTTTCTTCACAAACATTTATGATTTCCTGGCACTGGTTACCCTGTCCTTACCAACAGAGAGACTTTTATGCTGAGATGAGTTACACAGATTGAGCAGAAACATTAGCACAGCAATTTGAAATGATTGATATGTGCAGTGCCTTGTCTGCAAAGCTAGTTAGTGTGCTACTTCTGACAAGGCAATTTAACAATAGAAAATTGTTGATAGTGATCAAAACAGATTGCTGTATGGAGATGGTGGGTTTTTTCAGATGGCATCTAAGCTTTGTAAGTCTCCTAGTTCTGCCAAAAGCTATTTACCTTAAGTTACCCAAGTTCTTAAATTACCTAAATGCTTTGGAAATACTGCCTCTAAAAAGGGGCTCCAGAGGATCACAAAACCTAGATTTCATTTAATTGTCACAAGGTAAGATTCTAAAAATTGCCCAAGTAGGAACAGGATTTGTGCATTCTTACACCTTTGAAGTCTGGCTCTAGAACTTCAAAGGCACACTGTGGAAATGAACTCCAAAGATACAGAGGTGTGCTTTGGTATTTCATCTCCAGATTTTACTGTTCAAATTAATGGATTTGCTATGCAAATAGAACCTTGTGGTGTCTTCTAGACTGAGAATTTCCTTCTGAAGATCACTGTGTATTCCCTGTGTTAATCCTGAGCTGCATGCAACAACCTCTGGTTGGTTTGTGTCGTTTTGATGTGCAACAGTGGAGCTCTTCACCTGAGGTGCATTTCCTTCTGCCAGCCCTCAGTTGCTCCTTGTAGCTTTCTGTACTGATGCTATTCCTTGTATCACAGTGGTGCTGACACACTCTAGCTGTGCTTAGGCTGTTTGTTGAGCTTGATGCTGAATGAGAGGCCTAAAGGGATAAAAGTTAAGGACAAAGAGGCAGGAGCATTTGGAAGGACCTGCCCAGGAATATGGTTTCATTGCCTTTGTTCATCCTTATTTTAGTTTAACCAGGAATGTGAAGGTTGTGTCCATTGGCCTGGGTGTTGCTTCTTTGGATTAGCTCCAGCTTCTGTCATCCGCTGTGGGAAATGTGTAATGGCACTAAAACAGCATGAAAAGGGGATAGCAACCCTGGTACTTGGCACTTCTACATTTTTCTCCGCTATGCTGAGCTTCTGTAAACAAATGACTACACTTTTATCATTGTTGTTCGGCTTCAGGTCACTCCCATGATCTCATCTTGTATGAAAAAGAGAAATCAAATTAGTTTCTCAAAAAAATTGAATTGATTAAACCCAGTGTATGAGTTTATGACAGTAGTCTGGCTTCCTTAGAGCAGCAGCTCTCTTATCAGGATCACAGCCTGAGGAGTTCCACAGTCCCTTTGTTTTTATGGTAATCAGATTCTTTCATCCCAGAATCCAAAATGCTGTTGGAAGATACTTAATATTCTAGCCATTCCATGTATCAAACATTCAGGCTGTATCTAAGGGTGGAAAACAGAATTATATGGGTTTTTTTTTCCTTCTTCTTCTGTATGGCCACCTGTCTTTACACATGCTGGTGAAAGGATTTCCCTGAGCCCAGCGACTGTGGGGAAAGGTGGAGTTTATCTTGGCAGCCACAGGAAAACCTAAATTTGTTGGCCATGGCAGAGACGCTGCAGAACAAGTAAGGAGAGCAGCAGGTTCTGGAAGCCACTTTATGATTGATGAAGATATGGGTGGTGCTGGAGGAATTTTCCAAAGCATCTGGAATTGACTGTGAGCCTCTTGCCATAAATTACCCTGGAAAATCCCATTTGCAAAGTGATTTTAAAAAGCAGGCTGGATATAGAAGAGGAGCTCTGAATGTCAAGCATGATTTCTTGCCCAAAGCAAGATTGTCTCATGCAATATGGTGCAATCTATGTACCTGTCTTTTACAGACATGATTATGAGGGTAACTGATATCTTCTTTTTTCCTTTTTTTGGAAATTCACCTAAAAACTGTCTTTAAAATCATAGCTTTCCTTACTCACATAGCAAGATAAGAGACAATGTGCAGACAATATGCCATAGATTATTTTGCTAGGTGAGAAGGAAAAGCAAGCTGTTCAGAAGACATATTATTTAATTTTTAAAAAAGGTAGTTAAATATATAAATCTTTCCTCATAAATTCTCCCTGAATGGTCCTAGTTGGAAATTTATCATGTAGAAGTACTTTAGTTTCACAATTCATTTTTTTCTACTTTACATCTTTAAGTTGAAGATTGATGCCTGATTAAAACATTTTTCCCATACCGGAGAAATTTCCAATTAAAAAAAAAAAAAAAAACTCCTCAGCAAAAAGGAACATGTCAAGTGAGAAAAATCACAGCTACCTGCTCTGTGGGTTTTCTACCAGATACTGACACCTGAGCTCTTTGTAGGCTACAAGAATAATTACAGTTCATTTGCATAGGCTGGTGCTGAATTCCTGCAAAAGAAAGCCAGGAAAGGATTATCATGCTTATTCACGTACCTTGTGCACTATGCAGTGGACTCTTGAACTAATTGTCTCCTCTCCATCCCCGCTATGTCCCTCACCTCCCAATTTTATTGTTGAATGATGCTTCTATTATGAATATTTTAGAAAGAAGCTGACTATATTGGAATTTGTGGAGGGAACCAACCAGAAACAAAAGCAGTTTCCTAAGTAAATATTGGCTCTGCCTGACTTTCTGTAAGTGCTCTGTGAGAGTGGGACCTGTATATACCAGGCTAAACAGTATTTTCAGCTGGTTGAGGCCAGTCACCGTTCTCCAGCTAGGATGAAACACCAGCCTAGAGATTTTTTGCTAAAATGACATCTAGAAACACTAGCTGAGTACTAGTTACCTGAGTGCTCAGTTCTGTACACAAAGAAAGAACATTCATCACATCACAAAGCACATCTAGAGGAAGAAGACGTTGTCCTACCTACTGCATCTTCTGCCATTTCATTTCTGTTTCGCTGTGAAGAAGTAATATTCTGCCATTGGTGAAGGGAAAGGATTTTCCTGCAAAGGGAAAATCAAGGAGAGCTGTAATTGTTTGCAGGTTTATAAAAGCCTGCTGCACTGACAGGACAAGCAGAGATAAGGCTGAACTTTAGAAAGGATGATTTAGATAAGATGTGTTAGGTGAAACACCATCACAGTAAGACTGGTAAGAGCTTGTGCTGCCTGGATATGAGGCAGAGTCTCAAGTTGCAGAGATACTGTAGGAAAAGCCTGGACATGCTTTTGCAGAGGATAAAGATGACTCTAGGCATTCTTCTAAGGTGCTTTCCTGTGTCTCTGCCTTTCTGTGCCTTCAAGGAGATGATGCCCTCTCAGAATTATTGATTTATTAGTGGACGGAGCACTAACGGGTGCATACAAGGGTCTGTGTTTTCTTTACAGTTTTATTGCTAGCCTGATGCATGACTTCTTGATGCTGCTTATCAGGGAGACTGCAGCAATCTTCTCACGTGTCTTTGTTACAGGGACAGGACACTGCACAATCCCTCAAATGTTAGAAATGCCCCTGTCTTTTTATGTTAAGCACTTCTTTCAGTAAACAACTCCTATGCTTGAAGCAATTCTGCAAGCTTATACACTGCATTTCAGAAAAAAAAAATGGTTTTAAAATATTTTTGTTAGTTATTTCTGTTATTTTAGTGTCTACTGTATTACTTTTATATATTGCAGTTTATTTCTGGGTACTAAAACTGCCTTGTTACGTTGCTTAAGAGGCAGCAAAAATTAAATAAATGATTAAATTATTTACCCAGCTTTGGTGTGAATTGCACCCCTCTCACTGTAAAGTTATGCATTGCAGAAGTTATTTTTGATCTTGCAGATTGAAGGGGTTTTGAGATTATGGACTAATCTTTTGGAGGTTCTCATACCTGCTCTCGCTCAGAACAAGGGAGAAGAGCTCCCCCATCAAGAACAAAGGGAGCTGTGAGGTGCTGAGCAGTTTTGAAACTTCATCTGTACAGCTTTAGACTGTGCATTTTGTTAAGGATTCTCTCTGAAGGTTACAGTAGAAAGACTTGGTTTCAGCAGGCAATAACACCAAGGGAATTTGAATTGATGCTTATTTTTCCTCAGTTGGGCAAACTAGGGCATACTTGAAAGTATGACTCCAAGAATCCAGGACCTGAAGAGCAATTTTGTTTCAAGCCTGAAAAATTACCACTGCCGCTCAGGATAGGCCTGCTGCATTCACACCTATTTTTAAGCCCCAGCCTTCCACATATTTATATTTCTCCCTCAGTATTTTCACTCTGACATGACAAGGTCCTTGCCTGCTTTACCAGTGAACCCTACCTTCAGTTCTTGGTCTCTCTCATTTTTAGAGTATTTCTTTACAGAAATTCTTGGGGCTGACTTTTCAGAAATACTGATCTCTCCACTCTGCTTTCCCACCAATAAAGTCTTGTGCTAAGGCAGTAAATGCTTTTCAACATTTACTTTCCTGTGAGAAAGTTGAATGGTCGCAGTTTAAAAATGGATATCTGCATTTCTTTGTTGCCTGTTAATGTCACAGTATCAAAGTGCTTCAGTACAGATTCTCAAATCTCTGAAAAGCAGAAAAGTATTTCTATATATCTGGTTTGCAGAAAAGATGTAGTACAGACATGGTATTGCCTGACATTTTACTTAAGAAGCAGAAATAAGTACTATCAATATGGTCTACATTAAACAACTTATAATGAAAGTGTAAATCTAAGATTGTTGGGTAGGGGCTGGGATGAGTTAGTCCTTGGCTCTGCCTGTGTGACATTTTCATCAAACAAAGCTAAAATCAATACTGATAATATCTACAGATGACATTAAGGCTAAAGGAATAGCAAGTAAAAAAAGAAGTGGAAATCATAGCAGTCTGCATGCAGCTTATTCCAAATCTGCAAACATTGTGTGTTACAGCAGGATCCCATGAAAAGGCGCAGAATGCTCCCTGTACGTTCATGGGTAGGGGCTCCATCCTAGGACATCAGGTCTCCAGAAAGTAGCTAGGCACTCTGATGTGTGATGAATGGGATATTGAATGACAAATGCCCTACAGTGCCTGAGTCAAGATACTTACATGAATTCCAGATGTCTAAAGATCAATTGTACCATAGGGGCACAAGGTTTGTATTGTGCTTTGTTGCTGTTAGGACCACTGCTGGAATGCATCTTTGATTTTCTTTGATAGCTAAAAATCAGTGAGAAAATTGAGGAGAACTGTGAGGAAGATAATTGAGGACCTGAAAACCAAGCCATTATTTAAAAGCATACTTGGTTATGAATTATATTTCCTCAAAGAAAACCTGCATCAATCACAGTCTAGCAATGTGTCTTTGAATGTTTGAGAAACACAGTAACAGGTGTCCAGCCTTCAAGCGAAGGAACAACAACATACAGTAATGAAAAGTTGAAAGCGCTGCTTCATTTTGAATGATCAAGATAATTAATGACTGAAATATTCAAGTGTAATTACAGATTCACTCCACACTGAAGATTAAATAAGGGAGATTTGCTAGTGTGTGGTGTACCAGAGTGGAAATTAGGAGGCATAATTGGTTCTAGGTTACTGTAACACCTGAGTCATGGGGGCAGTACTTAACAAGTAGCCCCCGAGGCTGGGGCTGCCTTGATTTTATTTTCCTTCCTTATTTTTTCAGCCTGCTGGATGTAGAATGCAACGTGCTATTTCCAGCCCTACAAAACTGTCTCACTCCCCTTGGTACTAGAAGCAGCGGTGTTCTGCCATATCTGCTTCTTAAGAAGCCAAGAGAACAGCTAGAAATATGGGGAACTCCAGTAGGAAACTAGGAGGCATCCCCTTTCTGCTGTGAAACCAAATTTATCTTTATACTAGATTTAGGTGATTGCTAGGTGAGTGGCTCAGTACCATCATCTTTCCTATTCATTCACTGCTGCTCTTCTCAAAATTCATTCAAACCTGAAGAGTAAAATATCATTTCTAATGCTTATTTCATTACATTCAGGACTGAAGCTTCCAATTTCAATAAAATATATCCAGAAGGGCACTGTGTCATTTTCCTGAGCATTCCAGGAGACATATTAAAATCTATATGCTAATTGAATGTAGGGAAGCAGGATTTGAAGGTTATGAGCTCTTTTGCTTTTCCTAGCTATTCAGTATTTCCCTTATTTTCACGTCAGTTCCCTGCCAACTTCTTTTCTGTATGAAGTAATCATATTCAGCATTAGATTGTAGGATAGCAATAATAATAACAATAAAATACTTTCTGAATATTTTAAACAGCATGGCATATATCCATGCTCAAAAATTTCTTTGAATATGACCATGATCTCATTTCCTTCCTGTTCTTTCACCATCACACATGCACTGAAGTGAGGGACAGTCATTGCCAAGTTCTGAATCGCATGAGATCCAAGGGGTATTTTCACTTCTTTCATCAGCCAGGCTGAAGTGTTCATTGCAACCACAGTAAGGTCCAATAATGTGCACATTGATGAGAAAACTGCAGAGCAAACAGAAGTACGGCAGCCCTTTGTGTTTGAGATTCAGCATGCACACAAAGCTGAAAGCATCTCTTCTGCTTTGACATTATCTACAGGTTCAATCTACAATATGCTGATTCTATCATAATACAGAAAATTGGTTAATTCCCTCTGGAAATTTACAATAAAAATAATTCTCCCCTTGAACTGCTCTTGCTTCTTACTTTGATTGGATGATGCTATCGCCTTCATTCTTAAGTAAGGGACAAAGGCAGCATTTATACAGCCAAGTATGTGCATTTATATAAAATCTGCACCTTTTATGCACACACTTTACACTTTCTCTAAAAATATTGGCAAGTGCAGATAATTAATCAAACTTATTTCCGAGTCACTAGGACCTGGGCAAAAATTATATCACTTGCAGTTGTTATCAAATCACTTTGTTAAATATTTTTCCCTCCCCACAACTTGGCTGCTTCTTTTCTTTTGAGCATTGTCCTCATCCAGGACGTCCAATTCAGCATGGGAATTGCAGGTCACCATGTCAGCTGATACAGAGTTTTTATTATCTCAATAGGAGCCATTTTGCAAGTTAAATTCAATCACGTATGGAAGACAAGAAAGATTGGCAACAACAACAAACCTAATTTGAAATTTACACATTTCTGCAGAACATAAACTAGCCAGAAGCTAAGAATAAGGGAGACATTGTTTTGGCGGGGAATGTAATTAAGCACCAGCACAACCTCACTGTCATGTGGATGAAATCTCTTAACTTTATAAAGTAGCTGCTAAGGATCTGACAGATATTATAAACTAGTTTTGCACTTAGGAGGTGGGGGCCATGGCTGGTAGCATGAAGAAAAATCAGATGCAGGAAATGGTTATAACCTTCTTCTGGCTTCCTTACCTTAGACACTGTGCATTTCTTGAATTTTTATGTGTTTATAGGTAATGTGCACTGGAAAGTCATGTGGCTCTCCTATCAATGCTTAGAGACACAAGCCATGCTTAATGGGTTGCAACTCCTATTTTCCATGTGTGCCATTGTGAAGCCTAAAGGCATCTTTGTGTTCCCCTGAATTTTATTACAGGTGGAATTAACGTCTGATGAAAGGAGTTCTCAAAGTCATGTCAACTGTTTGCCTTCTGACACAAGTTAGTTCTTTGACTAGGAATTAGCATAGGTGGGTCGAAAAATCCTTCTGGGAGGTGATCTAGTAGGGCTGCCTTGCCAAGTGTGTGTTTTCTCAAAAAGCATTCTCAAAAATGACAGGCTGGCTGTGTAGTGTGTAGGAAATACCCACCTTGATAACAACCAGTTACAAGAATTGTAGAATAGTAGACTGGTGGTGATCTCATTTTTTTTCTCTATTTATAGATGTCTTCTATTAGTACTGGCTGTGGTAGAAAACACAGAAATAGAGAAGCACAATTTTGTAACATACCTCTGCAGACTTTGAGGCATGTTGGCAAATACTGGAATACCATACACATGCTGGCTCCTAAGCTTGGAAGGCTTTGTGAGAAACTCCCTGCAGTAGAGAGTTTCTTACTAAGTGTGATTTCTGCTTCCTATTGAGATTTACTGACTTGCTTAGTTTCCCATAAAACATAGAAAGAAAGAATCCACTGTGTAAAATACTTTTTTTCTTTTTTTCTCTTTTAAATTTTTTTATTTATTTGTAAGAAGCCATTTTATGAGCAATTAGAGTTTTTTATTTGCCCCAGAGTAATATTTTTGTTTCTGATTTGGCATATCTTTATTAGGCTAAATAAAAAAGCTCTGCTTAATTTCCAGAAGACTGAAGAAAAATAACTTGTCTGCCAAAGACATATCACATTCATAGCCAGGCACTTAAGCTTGATATTGGTTCAAGTTCAGCAAAAGTGCAGGGAGGAAGGGCTAGCTCTGGCCAGAGAATTGCCACAACCTTTGCACAGCCTTCCTTACTTATTCTAGGTTTTGGGGAAATCATGCTGGCCTGTGACAAAGCCCAGATGGAGCGGAAGCAAACTGGGTCTGGTTTTGAGGGGGAGAAGAGTGCAGTGATAGCTCTACAAACAACGTTTCTGATATCGGAAACAGGAATAGCCAACCTGTGCTTCCATTTTGTCCTACTCCCATAAGAGCGTGGAGCAGCCTCTTCCTGTGGCTGGCACAGGCATGGCTTAAGCCATTTCATGGTCTCCTGAGAAACTGTGTGATGTATCTGCAGGAAAACGAGATAAAATATGCAAGTGCTCAGTCCCCAGGATAAGAGAAATGAGACTGAGAATCTGGATGGTCTCTAGGGCTTTTTGCCTAGATCCTCTGCTTCTCAACTCAACACTCTAGTATTTCTACTTCCCCAAAAGGGAAGGGATATATTCTGAGCTGGCTAGAGAGCTAAGCTGATAGAAAAAAAAAAAAAAAAAAAAAATGAAGGAAAGAGTTTAGAAATATCTTAGTTGCTTGCATTAATCAAGATTTTTTTTTTTTCCATTTAAAAATGATCTCAGCAGAACAGAGCTTTTAGAAGCAGTTAAAGAAAGATAACAAAAGCAAGATTTAGTTTAGCATTGAACTCCTTATATATACAAATCAAAAAGACTATTTTTTAAATCTTTCATAAATATTAAAAACTAATTTTTTGAGAATCACTTTCCTTTTATACTTTTTTGATTTTTTTTTTTTTTTTTAATTTAATGGAGTGACTAAGAAACCTCTCATTTGTAGGGAAAACAATCTGTAAATGCTGTATATTGTTTTTGCCTGTAAAGTGGCTTACCATCATTTGGTATAAAATATTTCCAGACAGCTTGCGGACAACCAAATGAATTTATGATTCTTTGACTCATTACAGGTGAGTAAAAGAATCATTCTTGGTTTTTAACTACTTCTGTAACTTAATAAAGGAATAGAGAGCTGGAGCATTTACCTGCTGTCAGAACACACTCCCTAAATAACCTCATCCCGAATTCTACTTTATAGAAGAATGATGCACTTTCAGTTTTGCATTAGAATATTAACACATCCTGATTTCAGAACTAGAGTTTTCTTTTTAGAGCAAGGGCTTACAAAAACAAGACTATTTTGTTGAACTTAACAGCTTTGCATATCTATTAGGTAGAAAGCTCCACCAACTTAAAATTAGACAAGACATAACAGGATATGTGAAGTTCTGTTCATGTATGCTTTTTGAAATGGATATATAGTACACCACTCTCTTCAAAAAAAAAAGGCAATATCATATTGGTCTTGTTATAAACACTTTGAAAGTTCCAGGGCATGGAAGAAATTATTCACTTATTTCGAGTTGCTACTTCCTGTTACGACAGAAGAAAGGGAATAAAGGTGAACTGTAGATTCCTGATGAATGATCCTCACTGCAAAGTATCATAGTAACCTCTTGCTTGCTAAACAGTCCAAAATTTCATTCTTGCTGAGACGTTGCACATGTTGCTTTCAGCAGCTGTAATAACTTTCTGTTGTCTCTCCTGATAAGTCTCTTGATCTTTTAATTAACCCAGATGTGTCTAATAAGCAAGAGATCATAACTTTTACCAGTCGGTCCAAAATAATATATACTGGAGAGAAGATTGTATTGCTTTGACTACTTGATGTGTTGAGTTTCTTAGAGGAGAAAGCACTGAAAAGCAAAACAGGAATAATAAAGTATTTTATTAATGATAGGGAATGAATTGGGCAAACAGTTCAGACACAATTTAAAAAGTTAAAGGAGAGAGGGATGATTTTGCTGATGGTTGGCAGTGGCATCTCAGCAACAAGGAGCCAAAATTTCTGTTGGCTCACAAAGCAAGGCAAAGTGAAAAATGTAAAAATAAAGAGATGAAAAAAATCCCATATGTCTGTGTGATCCTGATGAACCTTGAAGACACAGTTTTGGTAATCTGGTGCCAATGCTGCCAGCAATAATTCAATAGGAGCCTCTTAGTGATTAAATATCCTTTTTAACATCAGTAATAATTACTGTGTACACTTAAGCAATAAACTAATTCCTGACTCCAATCTCTTATAATTAAGGTTAATGAATTGAGTTGTCTTTAGTATCAAATAGGCCCAAACATTTATAAAACTACAAGGAGAAGAGATAAAACAGGACGATCTTGCAGGGATAGTGTAAAGATAACGTGACATGCTCTTCCTTTAAAGCAGAAATATATGAAATGGAACAAAACCATGTAATTATTAAAGAAAAAATGTCAACAGAATGGTCTAGATGCATTTTAGCCTGTTGTCTCCCTCTATCCCCTGGTTATAGAGGCTTGTTGAAATTTTTCAGAGTTCTAACAAATCTTTTGATTATCCATTGCTACTCTCTTTTTAGCTCACTTTCACATGGTATTTCTGAAATTATTGTAATGGGAAGGTATTTGGATGATTCAAGTAGTTACTAGTGAGCTGGATTTCCAAAGCTCTCAGTAATGGCTTAATTCTGTTTGCCATTCAGCTTGAGAAGAAGCAAGCAGTGTCAGGGCCAGCAGAAAACTCCAAGGTAAGGACTAGAAAACTATTCCTTCTCATTCAGTTCTGTGGACTTGTTAAAAATAATAATAATAATAAAGAAGTAAAAAAATATTCTAGACAGAATCTCATAGCAAAAAAAAAGTTACATTACTCCAAGTTATTACTTCTCCTAACATTCCAAGAACTCAGCAGTATAAAGAGGCATTTCATTTGATCCTGACAGGTTCCTACATGTGTGTAGTACAATCAGAAGCTGAAAGTGGTTGAGGGAGGCTTGATCCAGGAGATTCATCCTGTGCTATTAGTACCTGCCATAAGGGGGAATAAACACAATGAGATTGTGGTTCTGCCTCTATGCCTTTGCTGGCTGATCTCGGTGCAGAATGATTTGGAATCTCATCTTTGTCTGAAATGCGTGGTCTTTGCCTCTGTTGCTCATGCAAATGTGAAAATGCCCCGGGGCCTGTACCAAAATCTCAGCCTGGATAAAGTGATGTCAATGGACTTTGGTACAAATCGGTACAGCCCCAGAGGACTGACAAGTCTGAAAATACCTGGATTCTCTGTAGGTTTCATGTGCCTACATGCACAGTTTAATGGCTATTTAGTGTCTTTAAAATGTCTGATATTTGCTGGTATTGCCTTTTCTGAAAGTTCCTTTAGATGGCACTTAGGCTGCCGTTAAAAAAAAAAAAAAAAAAAAAATCTGACTCAAGTCCCTTAAGCAATTCCCGTTAAATGAGAATGTTCAGCCATTTCAATCTCAATGGGAGATTTTTGTCTGAGACAGAATTTAATGTGATGCTCATTCACATCTGTAGAAATATATTTAAAAATTCAGAATGACCCAATGTACTAAAATGAAGCACATAAATCATATTATGGCATTAATCAGATTGCCATATGCAGTTGCCAGCCTCTGCTTAATTTGACTGGGATATATAAAAACATAATGCATCAAGTAAAAGGTATTTTTAAATGGGCTGAAAGTAGCATATACTCCATTACCATTTCTATTTTTTTTATTAATGGTCAAACGGAAAAAAGCTCATTTGTAGTGTTGATGACTTGAAAACTTGGCAAACATGTTTTAGTGCTCTTCATGAAATAAAAAACGTGAGAGAGTACATGTGCCTCAGAAAGGGCACAGGTTTGTGTCCATACATAAGTGTGTTCATATTCACACAATTTACATAATCCCCTGTAAGGGCTTTTTTACAAATAGGGCAATGGAAAATGTCTTGAATGACACTTCTCTGGGTATCCCCTATACTTTCAGTGAATTATGTAAGGTCCAGTGAATCAAGTGCTTTATAAGGAAAAGTGCCTCTGATTTTTCCATCCTTGGTGCATATGGGATTGAGCACTTAGTTTTAATGACTCAGACAGCAAGCAACAGAATTGCAACTGACTGTATGATTTTAAAGGCCTTTTAATAAGGCTTTTCCTTTTTCTGCATAACACTTTCTCCCATCAAGATTTGGCTTTTTTTACCATTCTCATCAGAATTTCTGTCTTTTATTTTAAAGAGCATTTTCAAATGGAATCAACTCATTGTGGTTTTTAGTTCTTTCTAAGTCTGACATTCCTAATGAAAATCTAAAAGTGTCAGTGTCACTACCGTGCTGGAAATTGATATAATGCATGCTAATGAAGACTTCAAAGGAGGAGCTGTTTTTATTATTTTAATTTAAAAATGACAGAAATGTTTTCTTGAGTCAAGCCTAAAAAGCACATTTGAGGTAGATCAGTTCAGGAAAGAAGCAGAAAGAGATAATAATTTGTCAAGTGAGCAAAGCTGTTTCTTGCCATCTTTCTTCCTGAGCCCTGGCAAATTTAGGTATCTTTTTAAACAGCTTACATGGACTGATTGAAAGTTTCTGTATTGGTTGTGCACTATATCTTTGTGTCGTCATATTTTATGGAAATAGGATTGAAAGTGCCAGCATTGTAAACAAGTCACAAGCATTGATTAAAATGTAAAAATTAACTACTAAGTTTAGGTGACAACTGTAATAAAATCTCCAAAATCTCCATGGGAAGTAAGATAAAGTTAGTTACACATACACTTTGGTCTCTGCCTCAGAATTGCTGATGTGATTTTTGAAGGGAGGAGGTAAAAGGGAGGTTTTTTTCTTTTCTGAAACCCATGTTGTCACTGCCCTTTTTTAAGATAACACTTCTTTTTACTGCAGCTCGTTGCTGCCAATGCTTTTGATATAACTACTTCAGAGGCCCACGTTCCTGATCCTTCTACATCCCTACTTCAAGCCATTTGCTTGTGTGATCTGCAAATTTTCAGTGGCCTGCTTGAATGGGTGTTAGTATGGAATGGGAAAAGGCACGAAGGAACTGCATTTGAACTTTTCACTTCACCTCAGGCTTCAGCAGCATCTTTTCAAAAGGCTGCTTCTGAAACAAGACTGGCGACTGTGTGCAAGCCTGTAAATGGTTTTCCTGTTTCATAGGGAAGTCAACTCTCATTCTGGTTCAGCTGAAGCTGTACTTGCAGAGCAGTAGGGCCAGATTTGGCTGAGTTTCTGACCCTGCTGTCCTTGCCCGTCTGATCTCTGCAGCTTTCTTCCTGCGCTGCATCTGCTAAGCACTATCTTGCTCTATGTTGTCTCTGGCATATTTCTCAGCTGTGTCAGTGGGCTCATGATTAAAACCTAAATCTTTTTTATCTTTGAATTGCAGGTTTTTCAGCATAGAATTAATTGCTGCATGCATTTTTCAGCGACAAAAGGTTAGGGGTTTATATTCTGAGTTTGCTTTTCCCCCTTGTGATTTGTAGTTTGCTCCATATTGCATTTGCCAGGCTGTTGGGTTTCCACTGTTTTGCTGTATTTTTCTAGTCCAAGGTGCTCCTTTAGGATGAGTTTTCCTCTCCAATATTTTTGCATGTCTTTTACAAGTGCTGTGCAGGGGAGGTGATAGACTTCAGTTCCAGCCACAGCCTGAGCTTCTCCAGCTTGAATTTCAGGACTGAAAACCAGCCTTGCCTTGCTGATAATTTTATAGTTCTATTTCAGCAGCTGCAACTTTAAAAAAGTACTTTGTTTTGGATTTTTGGTGTCACATATTTAGGAACACTGTCATCCAGGCTCTAGAAACTAGAGGGGAAAATGTAGGAACCAAAAGTACAAACCTTTGTGGTGACTTTCAGGGCTAAACAGCAGTTTAGTCTTGGAAATTGCTTTTCTCTTCCTCTGTGGAGTAGTGTACAGAGCAGGGTATATTTCCCTCCTGTGCTGTACAGCATTCTCTGCTTGTCATTGGTACAGGTAACTTTCAGCTTGTCATTTGCTTGATGTTGCTTACTAGTGCTGCAATAAGTTTTCATACGTGTGCATTCTTGCCAAGTATACATCCCCTCATCTGGCTCTAGTCCTTGTAGTTTTTAAGAGTATGTGCCACATTAAAAACATTGGTAGAATTATATGCTGGGAGATGACACTCCAAGCTGAAAAAGTGATAAGTCAGGAGGGAAGTGGGAAGTAATATATAAATGCAGAAGTTTTGTGCTCTGAAAATTACTGTAGCATCGAAGTCCCCAGATGAGTAAAAACAATGCGCCAACATTTCATCAGACTCTCATCAAAACTTCAAATAGAATTTTTACATCCATACACTATCATGAAGTATTTATAATTATTGTGCCAGGAAATCTAGCTGGTGATTCTCAGAAATCAAAGGATGAAAAATAAAAGATACATAAATGAATAAATAATTACTGCCTCTCTCTGTGCATTCTCTAAACCTAGAGTGTCAAAGTTTTTCTGTAGTGGGGGATGACTGACATTTTCAATTGAGCTCCCGAGGAGAGAAATACAAAATGGGCCAGTGGAGGAGGGAAGGCTTCACTGTACAGAGCTCCTATTGAAATCAGCAGGAATGTTAGCTGTACAGCTTAATATCTATGCCCTGACAGTTAGGGGTAGGTATCTTTTTCCAGATATTTAGGCACTTGATAAATAGACAACCGTCTGGTATCTAAACATCTCTCAGGATGTGGCCCTTGTATGAGTGAATTGTGATGTTTTTCTGCAGCAGATAAACACTGTGATATGTAACAGAACACTGTTGCATCAGGATTTCCATAATTCTGATTGAGGGCTTGCACTTTCTTCATTAGGATCATAGAATCTTAGAAGGGTTTGGGTTGGAAGTGACCTTAAAGATCATCTAGTTCATGGGTAGGAACAACTCCCACTAGAGCAGGTTGTTTAGAGTTCTATCCAACCTGATCTTGAACACTTCCAGTGATGGTGCAAACACAACTTCTCTGGGCAACCTGTTCAGTGCCTCATCTAACTTAAACCTACTGTCTTTCACTTTGAAGTCATTATGCCTCTTCCTGTCACTATATGCCCTTGTGAAGTATGGGAAAACAAAACTGTTTTTTTGGAAATCATTGAGGCTCTGAGCTCTTAATACAATCAGGATGGAAAGATGGAGGAAGTCAGAGGCTTCTAGATGAGTGGCTGGGCTGATGCTCCTGTCTTGGAATATCACATGGGGAACAAGCCAAGGTGTAGGGAGACACAGGGGGTGGAAGGCAACAAAATCTTCTTCACCAGCAAGGCAGGGAGGGAGATTGAAACCACTCATTTTGCCTGCTGATGTGGCATGAGAAAGGCATAATTGATTTCTGCTCAAGTTTTACCTGGAGCTGAGTACAACCTGCATGATCTCAAGTTCTGTGTGCTGAGCCCAAGGTAAAGCATCATGCTGGGATACCCTGTGTCCCTGTCTGGATGCCAGCCAGGCTGCAGCATGGTGCAGGGTGAGACTGTATCCAAGTGATGCCCTTTCTGAAAAGAGAGGGCTTCCTTTTTGTCAAGTGCCATGTAGGCATTGTCCTGGAGGAGGACCGTGGACCTGGTGCCATCTTTGCTGCCTCCAACTACACAACTGAGTAGAGGTAGCTAAAGGCACTGACATGACTTGTAGGAAGCACCAAATAACATGGATTTTTTTTTTTTTTTTTAATATTATTTTAACAGTTACCTGTGCCTTACTTGGCATGTTGTCAAAAGAAGCTCAGTTAAAGGAAAATAAAAGGTATCCCAAAATAGACAGACTGGGAGAGCAGAGAAAGAAAGAAAACAGAAGCACATCAAGATCCTGGCAATTACTCATCATCTAGATCCAGCAAGTAGCTTTACCCTACTAGAGCTTAGTTTTATGGGAAAAGATTCCATATTCCTTTAAGGTCTAGCATGGTAGCCTTAAATCTTAAGATACACATTTTTCAGCTCTTGCTTGTATTCAGTTGTTCTACTCCCACTGCAAAGCTGAATCAATCTTTGTGCCACAGTTAAATACTGGATGATTTAGTGTGCCATCAAAAAATACGTAAACTGCCTATTAGAAATGTATTAAACATTCAGTAGGAAATTGACTGTTCACATATCTTCTTGCCGTAACAATACCCAAATAATACAGCAGTCATTACCCAAATTATCTAAACTTGGTTAATTGTACAACAATGTGATCATGGTTTTGTGACTGATGATTTTGATTAATAGAGTGCAAGCATAAAGTATGACAACTACATTTGAAAAGATCAGGCTGTGTTTCCATGAGTAAATGACAGAGAAATATTTGCAGTGGTGTTCCTTAATCCCCACCAGGATCTAGACTTCAGACCTGTGACCTTTTCTGTAGTAGGCAGATTGCTGTTCCAGTAATCATAATTCTAGTGGTAACAGTAATGAAACAAATCCTGTGCACTTCATGTTAATAGCATGAATTTACTTTGCCAGTTTTATTCCAAGGAGAGAAAAAAATTTTCAGATATGTTAAATTTTTGAATGGACCTGAAAGATCCTTTGAATCCCCAGATGATAATGTGTCCTGACAGTGGTAAACTTTACTGATGGAGTGGGCTCACTGGTTTATTATTATTCACCCACAGTAGCAGAAAAATCCCACATATAAATCTATATCTTACTCTCATTTTGTTATGAAATTCTGAATAAGATGTCAGTTCTAATGGTTTCAGAATGTGATACAGTTTATCAGGGTGCTTAAAAATGTCTGACACCATTTGCTTTTCATATGGTTAAAATAGTGTACTTATCATCTAGAATGAGGGGATCAGTCCAAAGAGATGATGGGGCAAAAAAAGCCCGTTGATTGAAAGATACCATGAGGATACTCTTCACCATCACTCACACATTGGATGGAGCTGTAGATATGACGGCCAGAATTAACTGTTCTCATCATATCTGGCATTTGTAGCAAATTATGTGGAGTGCTGCCATGACTCATAACTTCCATCTAAGCCTCATTACTTCCATCATTACTCCTCTAAAAGTCTGTCTGCATTTTCAGAGTATTTCTGGGCTTTCATTTTGAAAGCACAGAACAGCTGGAAAAGAAAAGGAGTTGTTTAGAACAGGAAGCATGCTTTGAGTTTAAAAAAATGCAGAGGATATTTGGAAGAATTTCTAACATCATGAGGGAATTAAATATTTGCCCTGAGTTGCCAGTGTGTCTGTGGAGAAGGGGAATCATTGAAAGGAATGATGGTCCTCTCACTTTCACCCAGACTGATTTATGGTTTCACAGTCTCTAACCAGAGAGCTAACTGATTTGTCTCCAATATGTTTTGAGGGGTACTTTTTCTTGTCCCATCTTCCCCAGGGTTTAATATTATGCCTTGCCCTCTTACTGTCTTGCACATTTTCCTGAGATGGAAGGGTAAGTCCTTCTCATATGAGAGATGCAGGTTCTGAAGCAAATAAATTTTGTCCATAGTTGGACCCCAGACCCAGAAGATATTGGAGCCTAGAGATGGGTTCCCTGTCCCTATTTGGGGTCTATAAAATTGCTTCTCTTTGCCTAGACCCAAACTTTATATTCAAGTCATGAGAATCAAAGGGAAAACAATATGTGCCCATATGGAAATACACTGGAAATGGGTGCAAATCAGGTCTCCTGCTGATGCTGGCCGTCTTGTTGGGATGCAAGGATGTTTTCTTACAAGATTTCTGTCATAGTCCTACACTGGAGGCAAAGGACTTGAAATGCCTCCTTCTATTCCTGTCTCTGTACTGCTCAGGCTTTTGCACCATCAGAGGAATGAAAGTGTTTAACTTTTAAACATGTTGTTGAAATATTAAACAAAGTTTTTCCCGCTGATTGTTAATGCCGTATCAAAGCAGGTTTGAAAGGGCTTCATAATCTCTTACATAATGCTGTCATGCTGTTCATGTCACTGATGCTATTTCATCCTGATAGCTGCCACCAGTAGGAGGCTCAGAAATGTGATTGTAACCATTCTCAAATGCATCTTAAATAAATTTCACAGATTGCTCTTGGGGAGAGACATCTTTCTTATGCTACAGTTTTTCAGGTGGAAACCAAATAGAATGGTTTGCTACCTCAGTCTCCTTGTCTGTGAATTGCAACACAGATAATCCTTCTCTTCCTCCCAAAAGGTGGATTACGCTTAAAATAGTTGCCTTTTGCTGGAGTAAGGTTAAGGAGCTAGAACACAAACTCTTCCCATGCATTGACTTCTTTCATACAGATGATTCGAGGGTTGAATCCCATGTGGTAACTTCCATTGCACCTAACTCTGGTGCAAGATAATCCCCTTGTACCCAGAGAGGAGTCTGTGAATGAAATCAAGAAGTGTCTCCTGTCCCCCTTCCTGCAATCTCTGGTAGCTGATGAAGGGATTGATTCATGTGGGATTAGGAGATCCTGCTTCATCCGAGTTAGATCGATAACTCGAGTAATGTCTTTCCACTTGAGTAGTCATATCAGTGTGCCTGGATAAGGGAAAGGTATGCTTCTTAGGGGAAAAGAAAGAATTCCTCTGAAGGAATCCAGCTCTACCTGATATGGACTGCAATACATACTGAAATACCAAATATCTTTTGCCAGTTAAGAAAATCAGCTAGATATGTGCATGAGAATTATTTTTTTTTTTTAATATTATATCCTTCAAACCTCAGTGTAAGAAAGTTACTGAGGCATGTAATGATGTCTTTTGGAGCAGGCACATTCTTGACTGCTTCCCTGAGACAGAATGCTTCCTTGGAGTTAGCCTTCAGGTAAATGTGTCTTTTGGTGTGTTAATTTCTACCTGAAGCCTTCAGGAGCAAAGAGCTGTTGGCAGTCCTCACTTGGAGACTGGTACAGAATAGAGCGTGTTAGGTGAGAGAAGGGAACGAAAAAGGAAAGAGCAACAGAATAGGGACCTCCCTTCTTCCCATTTGCAATTTGGTAGAGTATTTTAAATCCAAAAGAGAATATAAACCCTGAGATACTTGTGCTGTGGTTTAATAAAAAAATAACAATTGCTGTGCCTCAAGACAAGGTCCGCTTCTTTGAGAAAATGCTGTCATGTTTCTTCAAAATCAGACATGTTGTTTCCATAATCAAAATTTGTTCAGTCTGTTTTGAAGCAGCAGTGGTCATCTGGAAAGAGAAAGGTTCCACTTTGGGATGTCATGGGAAATTTTGATCTAAGAAAAAAATCAAAAATTCTGTGGTCTGAAGGTTGAACTGCCAGAATGGAAATTCAGAGGAAGTCCAT
Organism: Hirundo rustica; assembly: GCF_015227805.2. Lineage (NCBI taxonomy): Eukaryota > Metazoa > Chordata > Aves > Passeriformes > Hirundinidae > Hirundo > Hirundo rustica. The sequence continues at coordinate 54,580,737 of NC_053454.1, read as the reverse complement.
GAATGTGGCCACAGCCCGGGTGAAGGAGGATTGAGAGGCTGAGAACATGTGTGTATACCTGGCTAATCAGGAAAGTCTCCTTGGGATCACAATAAAGGTATTTCATCAGAGTCCCAAAGCTTTGGCAATTGGTCAACATTTTTGCATCTCTATTGATACTTACTAGATATGGCAGATTGTTTTGATTTAGTGGCTCAAAGTACCAAGCATCTCATGGAGTCTGGAATGAGTAGTCAACTAAGTGTTAAATCTAATCTGCTGTCCACTTAATTCAATAGGAGAATTTCCTTCTGAATATGCAAGATAATGGAACAAGTTCTAACCAGTCTGGCCTTTCCAGGGCTGTGGGCATGTACACAGCTTGCTGAGCAAAGATAGGAGCTGAGTGTCAGTCTCTTGCTGCTTGGGTGTTTATCCTTCCTAGAAAGCATTTTTTCTCTTTTCCTCTGATACAGTGCTTTCCCTGCTTTGTTATTACTGCACTGATGAAAGCACACTCAGTTTTTGCAGTTCAAAACCCCTAAAAACCAGAACTTCAGTCATCTGAGAAGAAGAATATTTTTGCCCTATAGGAATGTATTGAAAACTGGATTACTGCTGTTTCTGCTGAACAGAGAAGCACTATTTGTAAGCTTACCATCGTGCATGTGAATAGAGCTTTATAACATCAGGGCCTTAAGAACTGAAAAGTGTTTTGGAAGATTTTTGGAATGTACTTATCACACCTAATTGTTAATGATAACAAAAGAAGCCCTTTTCTAAGCTAATGACAGGAAGTTGTCAATCTACATATTTCTTAAGGAGAACAAAAAACCCAGGATCTTTAAAAAGAGCAGTGAATTTTAAAATATTTTAATTACTGCACAGATTACTTGTCACTGTACTTCAGAGTTCGATATTTATTACCATTTTTTTCATCTTGATTTTTCTTTTTGCAGAGGAAATTCACTGCAGAGTATTGTTTATTCAGTGTTGGGTTGGGGTTTCCAGCTCCAGCAGAATAGTGCCTCACTGCTGATCACCAAGGACCAATGCCAGCCTCACAGTTGGCTGCTTTCTGCACACACATTGCAAAAGCACAAAAGGTTCTCAGGCTCATTCCAGCTATGCTTTTAAATCTGTCTGGAAAAGATTCTTCCCCTTCAGCAGTCCTGGTGATTAATTAGCTAGCACAAGCCTCTGCAATAGCTCAATCACACTGAACAAGTGGTGTCACATTCCCTTTCTAAATGTGATTACTGCAAATGTCCATGACATAGCAGCAGGTTCCTTCAGTGAGATCTTTTACGGCTGCAGAGATTACAGAACATTTGCTGCTTTCATTTACTCCCAGAACATCTCAAACAATTTCAGCTGTAAAGTCAGGGAATATATATAGAATTTTTGGATGTATTGGAAAGTTATCTGCGCTATTAAAAATTGAACACATACAGGATCAAACTGGACTTATAAGATACGTAATTTGGAGATTATGTTTTATGATTGATACTTCATTTTGAAAATGTGATTCTATTGCTTGCTCTTGTCTGTTACTGCTTGCTTGCAAACAACGGACTCTTCTCATGCAGCCAGATTGTTCATCACCAATTCCACAGGGTGGATATTCCCTGAAGATATTCCCCGTGGCTCCCCCACTTTTTGGCACAGCTGACCCCTGCCACCTTTCTAATTTCTCCAGATGCTCATACCTAGAGAAGACAGGCACTCTGTCCCAGAATCTCTGAAACCAGAAACCACTGGACAGTACAATTACATGATTAGCTCATAGTACTGTCACTGGTATTTGTGCCTGAATTCTGAACTGGCTGCCATGTCCTCCTTATTGTAATTTCAGCGTATCTCAGCAGGATCATCACAACATCAGCATTTACAGAAGAAGCTGTCTTAAACCCTTAAAGCCTTTATTGTGGTGCTTATCAAAAGATAAAGAGGAACGCCATACTAGAGAAACAAGAGACCAAGAAAGTATTTAACATCAAGGCAAGCATTACGCTGGGACCAGAGCAGGGAGAGAACTGGGGTCCTGTGCATCCTAACCCAAAATTCACCTGAGTAAACTGCATTGCAAAAAATGCAGCTCTGAGCTCAGAATTAAAGGACAAAGTAAGAACCATAAGTGTTGATTTTCCTGAGTTCTAGTTGAAATCTTCCTAGATGTAACTGTTTCTTACTAATACATTTCCCTGTGGAAGACAGAGCAGGTTGTTTTACACTGTGGTGTGTGAAGTTGCTCAGTTTTAGAATCTTCTCAGGCTTTTCTGACTTTTATTGTTCTATTTGTTGGCTCTACAGAAAGTTTCAGAAGTTTTCTGGTAATGCTGTTTCTGTTCTGGAATCTACCTGCTCTGGTGTCACTTTCATTAAATCTATTTGCATCCTGATCCACAAATGTCACATGTTGATAGTTATTAAAACTAGAGATAGGGTCTGAGCTGCCCAGCAAAGGAACCAGTAGGAGATTAGCTACCGTGAGTGCAGCTCCAGACAGGAATGCATAATTCAAGTGGAGATAAGGGACAAAAAAATGAAAGGCAGATAAACCCAGTTTCAGTTCACAGGCAGTGCTCCTACTTCGGGTGACTCTAGGAGGGAATTTTGTTTGTTAAATTTAGTGTAGTGGTCTTAGGTGTGTTTGTTTTTTTTTTTTTTTTTTTTTTTTTTTTTTTTTTTTTTTTTTTGTGGGAGAAGATTAGGAGAAGGAAAGCAGGCTTAAGCTTTAAAAAAACCAACCAAACAAAAAACCCCAAATAGTTTTATTAAGACACACCTTTTAGTGTTTCTTTTAAATGGAAAAATTGAAAAAACAAAATAACACAAAATGAAACTTCAAAACACTCTTCCGTTCTTTTACAAACTGTTAGTTTTCTTACAAATGACATAGAGAGACACAACCTGTGATTTTCAGTCAGTTTCACTATTTAAATGTAATCTTTCATCACTTGGGGAGAGGAGTCTCTCTACAGTCTTATTGAGACATTCACCACAGGACAAAAACACTCTTGGGGCCCTCAATGTCACAAATCTGCAACTGCCTGGAGTTTTTTGCAGGTTGTGCTGTTCCACCCATTAGCAGCCTTTCTCCTGGCTATTTACAGGCCTCTCAGTGTATCTGGGGTACTGTTTTAAGAATGCTTCTTCTAGTACAAAACAAGGATTCTCTTCTTCTATCTCTAAAATAGTCTCTATCTCAAAAGTAATAGAGACATCCTTTTACCCTCTGAGCCGAGGGCTTCAAATCACTTTCTCTCTAAAATCATCCTCATCTCAAAGGCTGAGGCCTCCTTTTACCCCAGGAGTGAGGGATTTGAGATTCTCACTTAAATCTCAATCATATCAATCCCCACTTTTGATTAGAACTAGAATTCCCCCAAACAAGATTAAGATGTTACAAGAAACAGTCCATTTTTCCATAGTTTACCCCAGAGAAGTCTGGTTAAAAAAGTCCACATCCTCAATCCCTCTTCTAATAATCTTTATCAGTTCTTTCACTCTTGCTCTAGTGACTTCATGTGGTGTCTTTCCTACGTCCACATTGTCTCTTTCTTTTCCCTCTCAGGGATGGGTTAGGCCTTGGAAGCTTCATGTTGGCAGGAAAGGGATAAATTTGCCCAGGCCTGCAGCGGCCATGTGCTCTCTGCTGGGCAGCAGTCTCTCTCCCACTGTGCCTCAGATCAGCCCAGTTTCCTCCCTCCACTCTTTTTCCAGTCTGGAAATCACCGGAGGAGGGGAGGTGCGGGAGAGCTCTGCCCACCCCTCGGTGACAATTGGTGCGGCCTTGGCCCAGCCGGGCCTATGGCTGGTAGCAGGGGCCTGTCAGAGAAGTTCCTTGCTCCAGGGCTCTGGAGAAGTTTTAAAAAGTAGTTGATGTTAAGCTGCAACTTCTCCCCCCACCCCGGGAGGTGATGGAGGCCAGCCAGGCCTCGGGGCCAGCTCCCACCCCAAAGTGTGGGGAGAGCAGCAGGCCCAACTCAGTGTTACCTGTTCAGCTGACCAGGAGGAAAAGGACTGACCCGGGCAAACCAGGATTTATATGGGTACTCTCCAAAGCTGTATTTAAGATTCTCAGTGGTCAAAGCAGATGCCAGTATCTCCAACTGGCTTCTGATAGGTCTTTGTCCTTTCTAAAACAATTTCTAGGGTCCTGTCAGGGTAATGCTTCACATTCCTCCCTAACTAAAAACTAAACTGTGCCAATCCATGATGGTTAACCAAGAAAGGTGCATAGCAAGAATTCTCTCAGCAATTGCTGTGAGCTTAGTAATATGACACCTTGCCTAGACACAATTAGGACAGCTATCTATGGCAAGTTCCTCAACCACAGACCTCCAGGATTTTGTTGCTGCTCAGACAATTTGTTTCCTTCACTAAATATTTAGGGAAAAAGAAGTGCATGTATGTCATGTAGATATTACCATCAGAATAACAAGCACTGAGCACTACAGGGCAAGATACTGCTAGAGGAGAGGAATATGCAGTCATTCCTGCTCTGCAGATGTCTGGGAAGCATGGTGTGCTGGTGTAGAGATCATCACCTGAGAGTTACAGTCCCCTGATATATTGAGTTGCTCTTTAACCTCCAGGATAACACATCTTCCTTTCCTCCTTCTCTCTCAAAACTTGCATGTGCACACAGTTGGAATTTGTCTCTGTTGCTAGGTGTGGAGTAGATGTTTTTCTTTTAGCTGTTTGGTTTACACACCTAAGATGTCTTTAGAGTCAAGACTGAGGGACAAGAACTGGTGTGGAAGAAAGGAACTGAGCTTTCAGCCTGAACGTATCTCCTTGCATTGACACTAGAGAGCCTCACCAACAGGAACCTACCCCCGATATCTAGACTCTGTGTGTCCAGGGCTGCCTGGCAAGGTTTCTTGCAAATGTGACTGAGGAAAAGTAATATTTTTAAAAGCAAACCTGGTTTAAAGTTTTAATAGGCAAACCTGGTCTCAAGAGTCAGGTGCGTTGTTAAAGGTAACAGAGATGTTAATAGTGTACTTGGTAGTACTAGACAGCTAAAGAAGTTGTTACCTTTCCGATGACTTCCTGTATCTTGAGTGATTTCAATCATCCTAACAGAAATTGGGTTATCAGGCTTTGTTTTCTAAAATTGTTTCAGAAGACATTTATTCTTGCAAGAGTAAACCGAAAATGAGGGGCATCGTGGTATTTAAGTGCATCCTTCTTTTGTAAATGCTGCCAGTAAACCCTTGGCCTCAGTTTCCACAGCTGAAAAAAGACTATGATCTACTAATGCCTACATTCTTCCTGTGAGCACTTAGCTCTGACATGGTGAATCCATTCCCATGTTCAAAGCACAGTGGGTTGCAAAATTATGATTATTAAAGCCAGCTATTAGAGAGTGTTGTCTATTTGAGAAAACTGATTTAATCATGTCTCTCTGTATTTTAAGTCTGAAGTGATATGATTTGGAAAGATAAATTTATTCTATGTCTGTATCTAGTGAATAATTTCGAAGTCTTCTCTGCTCTTTCTGTAATGAATAAAAATAAATAGACGTAGTCACAAAACACAAGCAAGCATTCTTGACAAAGGAAGTCCACCAGGCCATGCTGAATCTGTTTTTAACTTATTTTTCTTTTTCCAGATGTATTTTTTCCTTCTTTCCTCCCCTCCCCCATCTCTCTTCTAGTCAGAGATGGAAGGAGAGTAGATGCATTGCACTCTGTTGTGTTGGCCTTGTACCATGTCTCCAGAGGAGCAGGGCAGCTGGGGGGACCATACCCCGTCTTCTCTCCAAATGTAGGTTTGCTCATGGCCAGGTTATTGTCCTCCTCTGTCTCCTTGTGCTGTTTCTTGCTATGGAAAGAAACAATATATCACTGTTTCCATAGCTACATATGGATTAAATATTTCATGTCACTGTTTTTGAGGTTGTGTCCAAAAAGGAAAGAAATTTATAATAGAAGGGCATTTATCTATTTGAGTACTCCCTTGTCTCTGGTAGTAAAAGCTCCAGCTGCAGTGAAACCTAGTCCCCATGAGAGTCTGACTTGTCCTCCGAGGACAAACATTACCAAATTCATATGTATGGCCTCATTAGTAGGGATGTAAAACCGGTATCACTAGGGCCTGACCTTTTTCTACAAAGCCACTTCAAACTCTCTGAGACTGCAGACAAATGTTCTTGTTTGTTGTTACTGGCCATGCTGCCTTCTCTGCGTTTTATGGCTTAGGCTGGAAGTAGATGTAGAAAAGAAATTACCCTGCTTCTCTTGAGCTGTTTGGTTGTTGTTTTGTTGGGTTTTTTTCCAGGACTTTTGGGGTCCCTGAGTGAAGGGCAAGCAGCTTTGAGAGATGGCAGCAGACCTTTGTAGAATTGATACAGCAGGGGCACAGATTCACAGCCCTGCCTCTGTGTGCGCATGGAACTGGAGCACATGTGGACATCTTATTTTTCTGTGAGGGAGAACGTTGTGCTCAATTCCGGCTTAAACCCAGTTTAAAAAGAAGTAGAAACCCACCAAGTATCTCTACTTTCCAACTCCAGCTCCTAACATTTCCTCTGCTGTCAACACTGTTTTGGCTAGCTCTCCTAACAGCCATTTTGATCTAGCCTTAAAGAGAAGATTTGAAGGATTGAAGTGCTCCTTTGGGGAATGAAAAATATTTTCAGGTCCAGTGAGAGCTGATTTGCTTTTATTAGATTCACTTCTCTGTTGTAATAAACTAGGGCATGATGTTGTGAAATGCATGTTACAGTATTACCACCAATAATATCATCACTATTAATATAACGTCTGTAATTCACGGCATCGTGCAGTATTATTTCATCTCTATAGATTCTTCTTGTTGTGAGTATAATCATTTTTATGTTGTATTAAATTAACTTTCAAAGAGGTCTAGCACTCTGTTAGTATTCCCCCAAAATAGAAGGTACTAAGATATGCGCTGCCTCAAAGGTGTTACATTTTTTGTAAAGTGGTAGACTAATATGAGAAAAATCTCCCCCTCAAAGTATTTCCTTGGGATCACAATGGCTCCTGCATCTGCTGCTTTGTGGAGACCCTTTTGGGCAGGATACTATCATTATGTTATTGTCAAAGCAAAAATTTCTTTGTGTCTTACTGATTATCTGAAATAGTTTTAATTTCTGCTGTCTGCTGGGTTTGTGTTAGCAAACTTGCTTGCTTTATGTACATGCAAGGATGTGACATGAAAGATAGTTTTGGCTCAATTTTTTTTTTGACACTGAAATGATTACCTTTTGCCCACTTTATATTGTATGGATATGTCCAACCCTTATTTAAAATTAATTTCTGACATCAGGCAGCTGAGGTGCATAGAACATTGTGGGAATATGTTGAAGTAACTGTAGGGATGTTGTACTTTAGCCAAGGACACTGCAGACTGCATTAGGGATATAAAGCAGGTACTTGGGAAGTTTTGAAACTTGCTGGTCTGGATGCAGCTAATGCTATATCCAGAATTGTACTCTTTTTTTGCCATTTATTTTATTTGAACTATATTTGTATATGTGTAGTGATGTTTATCACTGCCAAGGTGATGCAACTGGTGAGATGTTTTGGGTTTATTACAGGTCAGGCCTGTGATTTTGAAAGTCTTCCAGCATTCTGGTTAAAATTCTTCAAAAGAACATGCATTTTCAAACTTTCTCCCACACTCATTTGGACTGCTCCCAACAGTTTTTCAGGAAACTTTCATGGACCAAATTATACAGAATGATATATACTGGAAGGAACAATATTGTGAAAATAGAAACATATTGTATGCCCTGTTGAAAAATGGGCAACTTGTAAATATTGCATGTTAAACTGAACATGGAGTTTCAACAGGACACAGTTTCCTAAGAGCTAAAGATGTCTTTGGTCTTTATCTTGTTTTTAGACTTGAAACATAAGGAAGTCTATTCCCTTTAATATATGAGTGCAAAACCCATGAGCTTGTAAGATTCGAGGATTATGATGAAGTGAAATGGAAAATGCACAATTCCTTAAAATATATGGAAGATTACACAAAAGCCTGTGCTTATGGTAGGTTTCTGTGCATTATATGTACTCCTCCTCAAGTGCACTTTTTCTTTTAAAGACATAAAAGTCACAGTGGAAACCTACTGCAACAGCTTTTGAACCATCAGCAATGTATAAAAGTCTGTTCTGAGAAGGGCTAGTGGCAAATGAGGTGAATTAATTTCTGAGAACGGCACAGCAGAGCAGCAAAATAGGAAAGAGTAACAATTAGTGTCTGTAATAAGAGCCTTTGGGTTCGAAGGGGTCAGTGGGTCCTTTTCTCTTCTACAGAAACTAGTAGCTGAAGTTTCATTTGCCAACTTCATTTCATAATGAAATTTCATGCACTGTTCTTAACAAGAACAAAACGTGTGAGGTGGAGGAAAGAGATTTAGTATTCAACTGGATAAAATTACTTTTTCTATGCAGGCAGGAAGAAATTTTTATTTACTGCTTATTATTGTTTATGCACGCTACACCTCTATATGTAAAAACAAGGAATCAATGTTTTTTAGCCTTTTTCATCACTGTTTGCAGGAGGAAGAGAGTTTCATTTATTTCACTTAAACAAATAGAGTTACTGTGGAATCCATCCTGAATACCTGAAATTCATTTTTAAAAGCAAGCAGGGCTCATCTTAAGAAATAAATAGCAAGGTAAGGAGAACACTTGTCATTTAACTTCATCACCTCTTCCCATAGCTGATTTTTTTTCCTGTTTCAGTTTGACTGCAATTGAGGCAAGAACCAGAAATGCTAATGACTGTCTGTGTCTTGGGAATATGGCAAGTAGTCCTCATTTGCAGGCACCAATTACTCATAAAGGAAATGCCATGACACAAGGGATTTTTCCATTCTTTCATTTATGGTTTGATTCTGTCATCATTATTTGATAATCATAGGCATAGCAGGATGCTGCTCAGGCTTTAAAAACAAAGGGAAGTCAGCCTGAAGCAAGTGCCTTGCACACTGGGGAAGTTCCGAACTGACTCCTCACCAGGCTTGCTTTCCCTTTTGGATGTGATTGGAGAACAAAGTTTCCCTCACAGGAAAAACGAAATGTTTTGAGACTTCCTTTCAGCAAATGCAAGGATGAAAGCAAATCCCTTTACTCTGCTTGTTCCCTCTCCTCACCAGCCATGCTGTTTCCTACATCCCTATACTGCTTCTCTGTATCAAGTCATTGTCTTTTCCCTTTGCTTTCAAACATGTTAATGTCTCTCTCATGCTACCCTATGAAACATCTCCTATATCCCATCTGCTTCCATCACTGTTGCTTCTTCCCTTGTTCCTGCCTCCCTCTGTGTTTCATCTCCTTTGGCAAACTGTACCATGGCATACTTTCCTATCTGTTCACTTCCATGAGTGGATTGCCTCCACCCTCTACTTTCTGTGTGGGCTCCCTGCTTAACACTAAGGAAGTCCATGCTGGCTGTTCCTGATCCTAAATTGCCTGAAGCTCTAGGATAAAAGGCTGTGTTTCACAGCTTGCTTCCTTGGGAGGTTCTTCCTCAAAGGATGGAGTCTCTGTTCATCAGAGATGAAGTTTACATGCCAGAGTGCAGAACCAGTACCTCCACCTTTCTCTCTGCTACACAGATGCAGGGATTAAGAAATATGTCTAAAAGTCTTCACTTTTTTCCCCTGCTGTAAGTCAAGTCTCTCTTCTGCGATTGTCTCCAAAGCTAACAAGGAGGACTGTAGAAATAGCTTCCTCCTGCTGCTGAGGACTCCAGGACGGTGTAGATGAATGTAGACGAGAGATCTCTGAAGTTAGGTTTTAGAAGATGAGGTTTATTTTAAGGGATGTGAGGCCTTGCTCTGAGCTGCCAGGCTGCAGCTCGTGGCAAGGCCTAGGAAAGTGGGGGAAGGGAGAAGTAGGGAGAGGAAATTCCAAGAGAGGAAAGTCCTCGGGGAAGGGTGCGAGCAAAAAGAGCAAAGAGCAAAGAGACCGTCCAGCCCCCTTGGGACCCCTTATCAGGGGTCTTCAAGGTGGGCTGGAACAAGCCTTGGGCCAATGGGGTTACAGATACCTGATATTTCAGGGGAGGGGTACAGGTGTGGGATGAACCATACATTGAGGGGTGAGACAGAGCATTCCATTTGACCTCTGGGTCTGGCTGCAGGTAACCTTCAGATGGTCACATAACTGTTTTCCCAGACATCCAGTATCTAATACATCTCAAACATCAAAACTTACTTTCAATTCTATCTCACCTACAGGTTTCTCATTCTCAGAATATAGGCAATCATATTTATAGGGTTTTTTGGCTTCTTCCTCCCCAACAGAGGACCTTAAATACATCTAATAAGACTTTTATGGATTCATTTTCCAGTTGCAAAGGAAAAGTGACACAGGCTATAGGTGCCACGCTGCACCTCTCCTGTTCTGTTGTCAGTGGTGTGGCTTTTGGTGTTTTGTACTAAAGGTCTGTACAAAGACTGCTGGGAAAGGCTTTGGTTTGCTTTGGTGCTGTCAGATGTTCTGTGACACATTTATGGGTTTCTCAAGCACTTGCTGGATACATGTTCCACGGTGAACAGTGTTTTCAACACTGTGTGTTTTCAACAGAATGACAAGGATGAGTCAATGAAATTGTTCCCTCCCCAGAATGGCAAATAATGATTTCTACTTGTACTGCTGGTGCTGTTTGGACATGAATCTTCAATATTGTGTGGGGAAAATAATGCCACTATGAAGAGCCAGGTGAGGAGCTGTGTGGAATCTTTTCCCCTATGTGCTGTAGATGCTCCTTCAGTATTTTGATTCACTCCAGAGTTCAGGTCGGCATCCAAAGCCTTCTGGTCTTTTTCTGTTCTCATTTTCCCCAGTGTCTGTCTTGCCTTCATCGGGAAGGAGTTCAGTTTTCTCTTTGACTTGTCCTTGAAGACTCTGCCATCTGGTGGTGGTCTTCTCTGGAGACTCTTCCTTACTGGGAGTTGCTCTTTGGGTGGGATAGATCCAAACTATGTTGTATGTGAATTCCCCCATGCAGATGGTAAGACCTAACAGGTTGGAATTCTGAAAAATTTTGTATTCTTTCCACATTTTTGTTCAGAAACTGAACTTTGAGAAGTGAAATAATGACCCTGTTTCTGCATGGTGAAAACCGATTGGGAACGTGGCCACAACTGCCTCTTTCAGCTCTAAGCTTTAGCTTCTAATGCCATTTTCTCTCCATCCTTTTAACAGCCCCTTTTTTTTTTTTTTTTTTTTTTTTTTTTCCTCTCTCTCTCTCCATGAAGAAGGAAATACTTTCTGCAGTGTTGCAATAATATGTATCTAAAATTTAAAGAAAATCCAAACCCAGGTTTTCTTGCCCAATATTCTTGGCATTATGACATCGTAACCCCTGTGTGTCCTGTCACTAAAACAAATGTATGGAACAGTTCCACTTCTCCTCTTTAATTGGAACTAGCTTGTTTCAAGGAGCTGAAGAGGCAGACTACTAACAAAGGTTAGTGTGGAGAAATATATCATTGTCTAGCAGGATGTTCTAAGTGGGTCTCTTGAGTATCAAGGTCAGAGTTTATTTAGCAGCAAGTTCTACTGGTATGAATCATCAATAGTGTTTCTTACACAATTTATCAATGCCTGGCAATTATACTTTATTCTCTACAGAAATTCTACACTTTTTCTCAGGAAATGGTGCATATTTTTAACTCTTCATTGTCCTTTTCAAGTACAACTTTCAGTTTCTTTGACACAGAATAATGGAGATGATGCAGCACTATGTTCTTTTGAGCAGGTTTTAGCTCAAAAGTCAGTTCTGCATCCAAACCAGAACTTCTTAAAAGGGAAGATTGATTCAGACAGAATTAATTTTCAGTAAAATCCTATTTTTCCTGATTTTCTGTGCTTAAAAAAAAAAAAAAAAAAAAAAAAAAAAAAAAAAAAAAAACCACCCAAAAAACAAACACCTTTGGGCAGCCAAAAAAAAAAAAAAAAAAAAAAAAAAAAATTATATATATATGCATAAAAATAAAAATATACATATATTTAATTTCTAATGGGGAAAACTACCTTCTTTTCAACTGGGAAATGATTTCTTTTCAGCAGCTTCATCCATGCTTCAGTGAAATTAATGAACTAGGTATTTCTGAAAATTCTGCATGGTTTTTATCAGTTTGGTGAATTAACTCAGAAAAATAACTTCTTTTAACTGCTAGACTAAATATGGGTGGAGTCTCATGGCTTAAATGGCTCTGAAATTCCAGCTGCTGTCACCTGTTGTCTCTAGAAATGAGCTGAAGCCCTTGAACTGGGGATAGATCCCATAAGTGCGGAACACGGGTAATAAATCATGAAGTCCAGCTCACTGCATTTCCAAGATATTTTTCCACAGTTAAAGGAATACTGACGCAGAGAAGGTAGTAATAATGTAATAATGTAGACAGAATTTTGCAAAAGTGTAATTGGATCTTGAACTGCAGTTCAACATCTCTCTTAAAAAAAAAAAAAAAAAAAAAAAGAAACCCCCAAAACTCCAAATCCAAACACATAAGCACTCCCTGCCAAAAAATCCCCAAACAAAATGAAATAAACCAAACCAAGTAACTCAGACGAACACACTCTGCACTGATGCCTTGATTACTGAGTAGGGGAGAGGCCCACTTTTCAAGGAAGGCTGTTTTTCTTTGTACTCATAATACCCAGTCTCACTGTCTTTGTCTTCTGGGAGCCCTGGTACCTAGCATTCATCAGTTACATGGTGCCTAAGTGACAGTGCTCCCAGACCATCTCCTGTGCTTCGCTGGAGTGTGCAGGATGTGGCAAGGCTGCATGTGGCCTTATGTTGCATTTCTGGGGGCACTCCTTGTTTCTAGTGTGCCTGTTTTGACAGAGTTTCCCAATGTTAAATCAAACTCTTTCTTCTCTGCTCTTACAGAATCCAAAGATGACTGGCATAAAATACTAACCCACTGAAAACTCATCCCCCTCCAAACCATTTATTTATTTATCATTTCTCTGACATTTCAAGCTTCATAATGTGTCTTCAAGATTTCCCTGCAATTAGGCAGACTAGTTTCCTTTTCAGGAAAAGCTCAGATTCCCATGGAACTCAATTCCAGGTGTTTGGTCTTCAGTGCAAATACTAAAGATCACAAAGACTCCCCACATTTCTTTGGAGTGCCCTTCCCAAGCTGTTCCTTGAGCTGCAGTTTCTCCAAGTTATTTGTGGAGATGATGAGTGCTGCAGGTTAGATTGTGTCTGTGTATGGCAGAGAGGCTCTCAGCCCCAGGGAGCAGGTGTAGTTGAGCTTACCAATGAAGCAAATGCAAGTATGAGCTGACACGTAAGTGGCAGAGCTACAAATCTTCATTCCTTCCTATCTTTCGTGTGAGACTCAAAAGTGGTGCTGGCTGAAGAAGCTGTTGTGATGTGGGGGCACAGTCAGGGCAGAGCCAGCATTCAGCCCTTTCTTCCAGCATGTAGCTGAATGTAGAGTTGAGATGCGAGTGAAACATTCTGCAATTAAGGAGGCTCTTTGTGTTCAGTAGTAGCAAGGGACTATGCTGCCTTCTGATTTTTGCTCTGTTATTTGGGATTCACAGCAGTGTTGATAAACTTTGGTATTAAGTGCATCAAGTTAGCCAGAACTGCGCTGTGACACTGAACTGGGTTACAGGGTGAGAAACTCACTTCCGTATTTGTATACTGCCAGGAGAAATTTGGACTAGATTTCAGGAAAAAAAAAAAAAAAAAAAAACCAAAAAAAACCAACCAAGTGCTGCGAGAGTGTTCAGGCACTAGAATAAATTGCCCAGGGAACTGGTGGAGTCACTGTCTCTGGAAGTGCTCAAGAGGTGCCTGGATGTGGCACTCAGGGATCTCTTTCAGGGTGAATATGTTGGTTCCAGGCTGATGGCTTGACTAGATGATCTTGAGAGTCTCTTCCAACCTTGATGAAGGTTCTGCATGAGCTGTGCAGATTATGCAGGGCTGAGAAGTGCATAGGGTGGGAAAAGAATATTAATGGGGTCTGTGACTGTACTTTTCTAGTTACCCAGTGGGAAGATTTGTTTCTGCTATAAGCCATCAGGAAATAATAACCTCACTGGAGCAAAAGGAAATGGGGAGAGAGCTGAGATGCAGGAGTCCTAGGATCTACATATCTTTTTAATGTAGTCATGACTCAGAGGAGAGTGTCTGCCCATGAATTTTGGTCAAAATTGGCTCATTCCAGCTTGGAAGACGTGTACTTGAGCTGATTTGTGAACTGCACTTCAACACACACTTACTTTCTTTTTTTGTACCCACTTGATTGAACAATGAAATATTTCACCAGAAGTAAAATCAAACTGGTACGACAGTGTGTGTTGGCAGATACTGGACACATCTTCTCTGTGCACAAGTTGCAAAGGAGAAATAAGGAGTTAGATTTGACAGACCTATCACCAAGTCTGGAGGCAGTGCAACCATGTCAGCACAACACTAAACCTGGAGGCAGAGTTTATGTTATTTGGCTCCATGCCATGCTTTTAAGGCAGTATCGAGCCAGCTATTGAGTTAGCATCTCCTCAGGGACAGTGTTGTGCAACTGAATGTGTGCAAGACAATTGTTCAGTGGTGTGGGGAGTTGTTTTGTGGCTTTTTTTTGGGTGGTTTTGCTACTGCTGTTCGTTTGTGTTTGTCTTTAAAATGTACTATGGTCAGCAAAGCAGGAAGAGGAAGCTTTTTGGTACTCTTAGCTTCAGAGCTTGCTATGGACCTTGTTCTCTTCACCAGTGCAGGCCATATTGTCCAGGCTATGAGATGACTAAGCTGCATTGAATTTTGTGGGAATGCTTTATGAGAAACCTGAAATAATGCTTTAAACTTTCATACAGGCTGTACTCATAAGAAAAAGCTTTCAAGAGGAAGAGGGAAGAGCAGCAGTCTTTGAGGTGTTCACAAGTTTACCGTAGAAATATTAAACTTGGTTCATCTAGAATGCTCCAGATGCATATGAAACACCTGAGTCTCCAAGACAGAAGATGCTGATATTTCATATAGTCAGTGTTCCATCCCAGATTGTCCTGCAAGCCTTGAGTACACAAAGCACAGCAGGGTTTACTAGGATACCACACAGTTTGACAAGCATTCATGAATTAAAAGAAGGTACACTCTGTTCTCAGGTTCCCAGCCCATGCCCTTTTTCTTTACCTAGGAATCATTATTAGAAGGGAAACAATGTGAAAACTTGGTGGAAAATGTCCTTTTAATTTTATTTGCTTATGAGTTATTGAGCCTGCTGGTTACCTTTCACCGAGTTTATTAAAGCTGATTCTGATTTCATCAAAGCCCATGACAGCAAAGGATTGTAGTCTTGGTTTTGGTTTACTTTTACAGGGCACTCCTAGAAAATGTGTTGAAGTACTGCATGTTGCTTAAACATTATGTTGAACAAGTAGCAACAGCGCTGCTGGGGAAGTAGCAATGTAAAATGGTGGTGGATCAAGTGAACAAGGAGCAGTAGAACAGAACAGAGGAAATCCTCCTAATATCTTCTTATTGATCAAGTTTCCTCCCAGACAGTTAATAACTGCTTGAATGTTTTCCCACTGCTTGTTAATCTTCTTCTCATGACCCAGCTGTGGCATTATAAAAATTCAGTCAACACTGAGTTATCATAATTCCCACAGTGCAAAGAAATTACCTGGGAATTGCAGTGAAATATCACCTTAAAGCAATTCATGGGCATATGGAACACCTGATCTACTTCTTTTGCACAAAATGTTACTTCTCTGAGATTCTCTGAGGATAAGCTGTATCCGTTACAGTTTGTAGAGAGATGATGGCTCTGATTGTGATATGGACCTTGCTGTTCGTGGTGAATCTCTGAGGCAGAAGTTCTGTCCTCTTCCACCGCTAAATCCTCAAGCTTGTTCACTTACCTTGTTCTTTCCTATTGTAATTTCCCTCTTTAACCAGGGAAATTTATAGACCTAGATGTTACTTCTCTCCTTCAGTACTGTTTTGTGAAGTGCTGATAGCACAGAATCCTTAATCTGTCTGGGGACACTGTGGGACAGAATTTTATGTTCATAGTGCCCTTGGTTTGGGGTAGAACTCAGCTTCGAAGGATATAATCTGTCTTCTATGTATCTTGAGTGGAAGCTGGAGGTTGCATATTTGAGAGGTTCACGCAAATTGCTTAAATAATTCAAGTCTGCAAACCCGATAATCATAGAACCATAGTACTGATTAGGCTGAAAATGACCTCTAAGATCATCAAATCCAATCACTAACCTAGCACTGCTCTGTCCACCACTGTGGCATCCCTAAGTCTTCACAGCTTTTTAAATATCTTAAGGGATAGTGAATCAACCACTTCCCTGGGCAGTTTGTTTGAGGACTTGATGACCCTTTCAGTGAAGAAATTTTTCCCAATATCCAGTCTAAACCTTCCCATGAGCAATTTGAGGCCCTCTTCTCTTGTCCTGTCACTTGTTACTCTGGAGAAATGACCTGCCCCACTTCCCTACACCCTCCTCTCAGGCAGTTGTAGAGAGTGATAAGTTCACCCCTGAGCCTCCTTTTCTCCAGGCTAAACACCCTGTAGTGGTTGCACTACAGCTGGGTTTCCACTCCAGCTCCCGCAGCCACTTCTCCTAAACCTTGTGCTCCAGACGCTTCCCCAGCTCTGTTGCCCTTCTCTGGACACGCTCCAGCACCTCAATGTCCTTCTTGTAGTGAGGGGCTCAGAACTGAACACAGGATTTAAGATGTGGCCTCACCAGTGCTGAGTACAGGGGGACAATCACTGCTCCTGCTGGACACACTATTGCTGATATGGGCCAGGATTACATCGGCCTTCTTGGCCACCTGGGCACACACTGGCCCATGTTCAGTGACTGTCAAAAAGCACCTCCAGGCCCTTTTTCTCTTGGCAGCTTTCCATGCACATCCCAGCCTTTAGCATTGAATGAAATTGTGACCCAAGTGGAGGATCCAGTACCTGACCTCGTTGAACCTTGTACAGTTGGCCTTGTCCCATTGATCAAGCCATGCAGATCCCTCTTCAGAGTCTTCCTGCCCTCTGGCAGATCTGTGCCCCTCTGAAACTTCTCTCAGGTGTTGTTTAATACAGCCTAAGAACCTATTTAAGGTAGTAGGGACAGAATGTGATTGTATACTTTTCTATTCCTTACAACACGGAGCAAGAAAATAATACATTATAATGTCATCATTCAACTGCTTTGGCTCACTGTGTATAAACAGAAGGCAGTGTCTTTGTAACAGTACCTTTGCAAAAATATTTTTGAACTATTTGTTTTATAAAACTGGAGAAGGATGAAAGACAATTTTGTTATTTGCCTGCTTCTTTTATGTGACATGCTGGTGTTAGCAACTTTCGTTTCCAGGAGGCACATATTTTACAACTTTTTTAAATTATGCTGAAGCTCCAGGAGGCATACATGGGAGACTGTGACTCTGGCATTATGGGAACAAGAAGCAGATTGAGTGTCAGAACTCTTCGGTGAATTGCCTAGATGAAGCCTACATGACTTCTCAAATAGACAGTCTAAAGATCATCTGACTTTGCCATGAGTTTTCCTGATGAATTCAGACATCTTACTGTTTTCAGGCACTGAATTTCACCCTATAACTCTACAATCGCTGTTTGAGCAGATCAGTAATTTCAGCTTTGCCATTTTCTGTCTGAACACAATGTTTTGGTTTAGTGGTGAGGCACTCTATTTGAAAAATCATTTTTCTGGGAAATTAAATTTGCGAGGTATTGGAATTTTTTGTTAGATTTTTAAAATAAAATAGTTTTACAAAAATCTAAATGGTCTCAGATTAATGATTTGGATTGAGTTATTTGTTGTCTCTGCTCTCACTTTTCTTGCTGTTATTTTCTTTTCTTAATGCAAATAATCAGAAGGGAAAAGTCTGGAAGAAATAGTCTTGCTTGTCTTATATTCCAACACCAGAAACCTCCTTCTCTGACTCTTTTCTTTCTGACTAATTTTCAAAGAAGTATTTTAGACATTTTTAACTGGTCTAGTAATAAAATACTCCCTGTGTTTTTGTCATCTGAAAAGCAGGGCACAGCAGGCTGTGTTTGTGCTGTGTGCCTGTCCTCTGGGTGCAGGCACCCAGGAGAGAAGCCCTTTACCATGCACTTACTGGGAAATATTTTATTTATAGCTATTGTATTTCCTTCCTGGCTGCTTTCTAGCAGGCCTCAGATGATGCTGTGAATCTAGAGAATTAACCCTGTGTCATCACTTTACAAACATTTCAAGTGACTCCCTCCCACAGAGCATATGGACTGGTCCCACATCTCTAGTTCTGTGTGATGTTCTAGAACAGCAATTCCACGTGATTATAAAGAATTAAAGGACCTGACTACTGTTGAGAAGAGATCCTATCTTAGCAGCAAGCACAATTTAAATCAGTCCCTCCTCCTCAATTCCTCCTATTACCTCATCTGTTCAGTACCTGGAGTAAACATGGGGGTTTTGAAGGGGATGCAGACTTTTACTATTCTATGGCATACCAGGAATGTCTGAGTGTTAAATAGAGGATTTTCTGGTCAGTCAGTGAAGAGTGCTTTTCCTCGACACAGTTAGCATCGTCTGAATTGGAAGGTCCTTTGGAAAGTAGTTTTTCCTGTTGTCTTTCAAGACCCTGGGAAGCCTTGGCTTTCTGTAATGATGCTCGTGAGAGGATTTCTTCTATTCTAGTGTTTTCCATGTCCTTGGCACCTGTATGCTGAAACCATGGCAAATCCAACGTCTCACAGAACTATGCTATGAATAGCTGCTGTAACTTGGATATTTTCAATCTGAATTCCAGACAGCTGGCAATCATAAAACATTAAACATCATAGTTTCTCTAAAGATATGGTTTAAGTACTTACATAGTGCAAATAAATTGCTCTGCAGATACCAAAGATATAAGTTAAGGCAGAGGGATGCTATTGTCATGTGCTATGCTAGTGATATTTTGCAATTTGCCATGTTAATTCCTCCAAGATTCTACAGCAGTTTTGCTCATCTGTATCAGTGGTTGGTACCAGTCTCCTGTTATGCAAAATAAATCAATAATATCTCTCCCTTCCAGGGAAAATGTGCAACAGTTTATTGCTTTGTAGAAGGAAAAATAAATTAACAATGCGGACTGTAACTGGAGTGAAACACGAGGGAAATCAGTTTGCCATGAAAACATCTGTAAAGGAATTATCTTGCTGAGACTCAGGTATCAGAGCTGCCGCTTTAGTATGACCAGCTTAGATGAAAAGCTGAATTGCTGAGCAGCGTTTTTCATACTGTGAAGTAATATAACATATTTCTAATGCAAACACATGAGCTCAGGGCCAACTTTATGGTACCTAGAGTCCAGATTCTTGGATGCTTGCCTAAGCAGAGCTGAGCAAACCACATGCAGCAAAACTCCAGGCCCTGTGGTTATTAGGAAGAAGACTTATACTCTTTGTAACATGA
The DNA here is from genome assembly GCF_015227805.2 of Hirundo rustica. Taxonomy (NCBI): domain Eukaryota; kingdom Metazoa; phylum Chordata; class Aves; order Passeriformes; family Hirundinidae; genus Hirundo; species Hirundo rustica. The sequence goes on along the minus strand of NC_053454.1, from coordinate 54,561,316 downwards.
CCAGAATTAGAGAGAGGAGGGTTGTACTTGTGGATTGGAGGAACTGCCTGCCTTTTAGGAGAAATGCAAAAGGGAATAGGTTACCATGCAACACGCAAAAAAAAGGCGAATGTTTGGCCTGAGGAACAAGTTCTTCTTCTTTTAGAGCGAGGGGAATAAATCTGGAGCCACCACGTGGGACTTGCATTCTCAGTGGCTCTAGCAGGGCAGTGCCCCATGCTGAGAATCTCAGGTGAGTGACCTCTGCTCCTGCTGAAAACCACCTGGAGCTCATCTGGCTGTGAAAGAGAAGCAAGGCATTGGGGGTAAGGGTTCCAGGATGAGCTGTAGTGCTGGTCAGATTTTTCCATTGCTATGGAAACAGGTATTGTGCTTGCTAACCCAGTGCATCAAGTAGGTGTGGGTAGACCTCTGACCTCTCTTAATTTTAATTTTCAAGCTATTGGAGGAACAGGAGAGAACAAAATGTGTACAGGAGGAGGTAGTCAATACAATATTTTGCTCAGGGCTCAGACCAGAATGAAAGGGTGTGAGTTTAATGATACTTCATATATGTGGCTGCAGCATGCTCAAAATAAAAAGTCAATTCCTGTAAGTAAAGTGCAGGGGTTCTTCCCCCACCCTACCTCCTTCTTGGAAAGATTTGCATATTGGCATCACCTGGAAAAGAGGTGGGAGTAAACACCCTATTTATCTTATGCATACTCAAAAAGCCCCAGGGTGCTACAAGTTCAAGTTGAAATTGGTTGCGAGATTTCTCTGTCATGTGAATCCTGGTTCATTTCTATAATTATTTTAGCATTTCCATCTGACAAAGTCTGTGATATTACAAGGATTTTAGTGATTCTTGATCCTTTTTAATTCTATGTCACATTCTACTTAAAATTTTTATATACCACATTGGGAGAAATTTTCTGGCTTGTGAGACTTGAATGGGAAGGAGAGGGAATCTGGACTAATTTCTAAGCTGGGCCATGCTCAACCTGGTAAGTCTTGTGGAGATGCCTGAGGAGAACTGGGCTTGATATCTGGTCTGATGGTTTTGTGCCTCTCTGTGAAAGTAGTTCTGTTTGTTTATCATCTGTGCATAAACATATAAAATGCAGAATGCTATTTTTCTCTATACTGCTTGCTTGTCTTTTTTCTATTATGTGGCTTTGCAGAGTAACTCAACCCAAACTCTTGGACTTAATAGGTAGAGGTGGGATTTTGCATACGGCTTTTGATGGGAAATTATCTTTTAAATTCTCTCTGAACTCATCAGTTGTTAAAATAATTTTAACTAGTCATTAAGTGCTTCATTAGAGTGTTTTCTTCTTAAGCTGCTTTAGTTAGATTAAAACTGAATTGTGCCTATTTCTTATTACTCATTTTTGCCTTCTTTTTTTCCTAAATGGACTTTGGCTCATGTATTTTTGAGGTTTAATATCAGCTCAGCTGAATGCTCTTGAGTTTCTGAATTAATTCAGTCATTTTGTCTTAATGACCATGAAGAGTTTTGTTAAGCTGGAGTGCCATTAAACTCAAGCGCTGTAGTGTTCAGAGCTAGTGATCACTGGGGGAAAGCTTGCAGGTAGAAAATAAGATTGGAAGTTGGACAGAACGCATGAGGGGTTCATTTGCTGTGAATTCAGCAATAAACACCTGGAGAAAATACCATCCAAAGGGATGCAAAATCAGTAGTTTGCTGAAGGAGTGTTCGCTAATTCTTTCAGGATAGATTTTGATCTGGAGCTCAGCTCTGAATCTTCTTCCTGAGGTCTGATTAATACTTTATCATGTGTTGCAAATAAAAATATTATATGTTGGGAATATGTTTTATATAGCTACTCTTTAACTGAAGAAAGCTCAGATGGCCTTGGCATACTCAACACTTTCTCTTCCTATTGATGCTGGGGGAAAAAACCCAGACAGTTTCTTTTGTTGTCATATCTGCACTCATTTATAAAGAAACTGAATTGAATAGAAGGGGGCTATTGTTTTCAGGACAAACTACATTTTGTCTTACAACAACCTAAAATTAAATTACTTTTTTATCTTTAAAAATGAAATGAAAGGAGGTTTGAAATAAAAAGTCATTGGAAATGTAAGTTATTTCTCTCAAATTCTTCTGATTTTTTTTTTTTAATCTTTAGTTAAAACACATTTCTAAACATTTTGACATTACCCTATAGATATTTTCACAATGAAAAAGCCCACCAGATTTAACATGTTAATCTAATTCTGGTTTAATTATTCAAACTCAGTTTGTGCTCTGTGGATTATGTGAACTGATGAGAAAAAGTTCCCAGGCTGGACTCCATTTGTGACTGGTAGAGCCCACTTCTAGGAGACAAGGGCAATGGCAAAGTTGCTGGTTTATCCCGATTACAATGGACAGTTTTGCATGTATTTGGGCAAGGCAAGGTTTTCAGAAGCAGCTGGCTTTGTGCTTGCTTTGTGCTCACTGAAGTTGTTGGGATTAGCAGCCCTGGCAGGCAGCTGATGAGCACGGTGAGAAGCCAATTTACACCAGCTCTCAAAGTAGAATGGCTTCTTCCCATTGCTGACATGAGTGTGTGGGGTAGGTGGGTGGTGCTGTCGAGAAGATAGGATGTTTTTAATTTAAGCTAGAGAATTTCACCAAAAATCTTAGCAATGCCACAGCAGTTTTTAATCTTCTCCTCAGTTAGCAGGGTGAGTTAAAATGAAGAGTTTATCCTCACTGAAATGTGAAAACTGTGGCTTGCTTTACTGGCCTTCTAAAAATAAGCTGTTGTAGTAGAAAATTAACTATCTCAGGCTGAGGGTGTTTAGAGGACCTGTTGGGTTTCTGTTGGATTGTTGTATTGTTGGTTTTGTTTGCTTTTGTGTGTGTGTGTGTTTGCTTGCTTTTACAGTGGAAGTATGGCTTTTGCCCTTTACGCTAAAAACACATCAGTGATTTAAGGGGTTATGTACTCTCCTAGGAGTCTCAGTTTTTAGGTTTTCTATCTGATACCCCAATCCCCATCAGAGAGCTTTTGTAGCTAATGCATCTCAGCATAAGTTGTTTCTCCTTTGAATATCCACTGTGAATGGTCACCAAGTACAGATGAATGTACTTGGCTTCATAGAACTTTTAGTTCAGGCCAAGTTAAAACCTAAAGGAAATATGTGTATATGAATGAAATGCAAAAGGTACAAAGTCAGTGCAAATGGTTTTCATAGTGACATAAAGTGAAGCAGGCATATTGTTTCTTTCCCTCTTCTTTACTTAAGACCACCTTTGCAAGGTGCTTGTGGTAAACCTCCAGCTTTCCCTATATCCACTTGGCAAACTTGGAGCTCATGCCAGGTTATGCAGGGCAGGAAGCTTGCTCCTACTGCATGTTCTGTCTTCTCTCTTCAGTGAAGATGCTTGGCTAGAGCAGGAAAATATGCTCAGAGGGGTTTGTTCAATTTCTCATCCTTTGCTCCAGATTATTGATTCTTTCTCAGCACACACTTTTAACTTCTCCTTCCCTTCTCTTTTACTACATTTTCCTCTCCCTGGACGGGTGACCTTGTTGCCCTGATGCACACGCATCCAAGACAAGACTGAACTTTTGAAAGGTGTTTGCCTGCTCTCCTCCACTTCTAAAGCCACCTGTATGAAGTCTTTCCTGACCCTAAACTTAGAGATTCTCACAAAGTAATTAAACAACTTCATTTGGCATAATGTTTATAGTACGTGTAGATCATTCATGGCTTCTGTTTCTGACTAGACTCTATGACAGCTCTTAGGCTGGAATGGAGATGATCTGAGGGACGGAGGAACTAACTCAAAATTTGAGGCTACGGCTGTAGTCCACTAAGCGATCTGCATGAGGGGCCTGTTCACACCACCACTGTTTAAAGTTTTTCACTAATAAATTCATCATGGGCTAGGCTGGTAGAGAGGTGGAACTTGGTGAGCTATTGTTATTTAGCAAATTCTCCTGGTGAGCATTAAAAACAAGTGCAGCGTCCCCCTTCTTGACTGACATGTACATCTTCATAAAATGCTGAGAGCAACTTTAGCAAAGATTGCCCATGCTTAACAAGCTTCTGTGCACTTAACAGGTGTACTTCAGCTTTCTTTGAGAGCTTTGAAGTAGAACACAGGTTGCTTTAAGTTGGACAGCTCTACATCACTGCAGCATGTTAGTACAACACGAACACTCTATGTCTTGCATTAGAATAGATTCTAAACTTATCACATAAAACTGGCAGTAACTAGGTATCGTCATGTACTCTGAAAGTAAAACGAGGGCTCCAGCAAATGTTCTACTAGCTGTAAAAGATACCCAGCCCTCTGTTTTGGGGCTGTCGAGCGACAGCACCATTCACTGGACAGCACAGTATAAGAGAAGCTCTTCTTTGTTATAAAAGCCCCAGAAGCTGTGCCCTTGGTAGTCTGCCTAAAGCCATGTGTGAATGGGGGAATATCTAGCAAGAAACAATATGTAAGAACTAGAGTGTCTTGAACTAGAAATAGTGTTTTGCAATTCCAGTAGATTCTGTGACATACCTGACTGGAAATGCTGGCAGAAAACTGGTTGGTTTTGGTCTCACTTAGGTGGAATTATCTTCAGCTTTTCCAAACACTAAGACATCCTGACAGGCCCTTCAGACTACCAACACTTCTTGACAGGTCTTTTCCTTACACTCCATGCAACTCTCCTCTTCTCTTGTTTTCTGTCAATATCCATGGGCACAGCAATGCCAGAAAAGCTTACCGTTTACCACAGACTGGCTAAGAGCGTTTGGAATGCTCTGTCCCTTTCCTGTCACTGTCTTGGATGCATTTTAAGTAGATCTGAAGAAATCTATATTGTCCTGGATCTCAAACCACATGCCAGAGGGATTATTTGCCCTGGATCATATTTGAAAATATGCCAAGCTGTGGACAGATGCTATTAGATGTAGGTGAGGATGTTTTATAGTGAGTTTTGGGGGAAGGTGCTTTTTCTGTTATTTTTCAATACCTGTTAGAAATAGTTGCTACTTTTAATTTATAAGTGCAATAGGAAAAGCCAAAAAGACAATCATTGCAGTGCTTGAAATGTAAGGGGTCAAATAAGGCATAAATCAGTCAATATTACTTCTTTTTGCTTTATTTTTTCTTAGGGCTGTTTGAGAGGAAGAATGCTTTTGAAGCCTTTGTTAAAATTAAAAATTGAAAAAGAGCACAAAATGGGCGAGATTGGCTAACACTGCAGGAATTCTTGTTCTTGAAGTATGATCATGTATCCTTGAAAGGAATTAGAAATAAATGTCTCTTAAGGGGCTTAGATAACAGCAGCAAAATAAACAAACTTGGTTTCTGCACCTGGTTTTGACTGCAACTGGTAACTTCAGCACCAGAGAAACAGGCAGAACTTCTCCATCATCCAAAGAAAAATCAGACTAGCCTCTGCCGGGATGCTTAATGTTCTGCTCTTCACTGTACTTTTAGCTATTGGTTTATAGAAGTGTTGCAAAAGGTTTCACCTGGTTTGGGGAGGCCATGCCCTTACTGTGGAACAAGGTGAGTAGTAAGCAATATCTTCTTGTCTAGTCCTGCCATTCTCCTCCTTCATTCCTTCTCTTTCTTTGCCTTATAATGGAATCAGACTCTTGGTGATACATCTGTAACAGAAAGAGGAAAAGCATGAGAGTTAAGGTCTAGGAGAATGAATGGTGCCCTTTCTCCTCCCCTCAACTTTATTTCCTCTTGCCATCCTGCTTGAATTTTCCTTCTTACCTTCACCAAATGAAGAATGCTGGAAAGAGGTGATGGTAAACAGGACCTGTTTCTATGGTTGTACGTGCACCCAATAAGTCTGGCAATGCTTCTTATCCTTTGACTTGAGAGTCTCTGCTCTTCTCATTCAGTACCTGTGCTCTTACATCATCTGAAAGTGGATGTAGGTAGCTTTTTGTTTTAGCTAAATGTGCGTTTTTAGTTTTAGGTACTATTTTGTGATAATGGGGTGTCATGGAATCTTACCCCTTGGACATATTAGAGTATAGGCATTTTCCTGATAATGTCTGTACATTTCCGCTGCATGCTATTATTATATAAATAGCAAATACTGCTATTGAATAATGAGTAATATATCCAACTGTTGGTGTAATGAGCATGTAAGCTAGTGAGTGTTTCAAAAATGAAAAAAATCCTGCAGCCAGTTTTGGATAATGATTTTGCCATGGAGGAACCTAGTAAGAGACAAAATTCCTCAAGCTATTGCAGCAGCTGGCAAGGTCTCCATGGTTACACTGGCAAGTGATCTGGGAAACCACCAAGAGTAGTTCATTGCCTGACAATAAAATACCAGAGAGGAGTATTCCTTGGTGCATCTGAAGATTATCTTAAAGAGAAGCTTTAATTAAATAAGAGGAGAGAGAAGAAGAGACAAGGTTTGTTTAGGGGAAAAAATGTTTAAAATTGAATGCAGCCAGTGACAAAGATGTGTCTGGGACACCTTTAATCACAGGTTGTGGCTGCAATATTTATGTGAGCTGTTGTCTGTATCTGCTTATTTCATGTATTCATGTGGCCTGACAATATCAGGGAAATAATCTTGTCTGAATGCAAGCAAATTGTCACAGAAAGAGTAGCTATTCAGATAAGATTGTTCTGTGAATTGTGGGGCATGAAATGTTCCCTGCTTCATGCTCATGGATGGGAAGGTTCTGTGACATTTCAAGACATTGCACTTCTCAAAAAATTATATTCTGTCTTAAGAATGCCAAGTTTCAGAACAGTATTTCCTTAATAAGAAGGGATAGCAAGCTACAGCTGGGTTTAGGTGGAATGTAGATCAAAATCTGTGTATAAGATTTTCTTTGTAAGAATGCTGAGAAGGAAAATGTCCCCTTTTAAAAGGCATTGTTCTTTTAATCAGCATTGTGGCCAATATACAGTATAGTGCAGTGAATTACCTCTTTTATTCTCTAATACTTACAAAAAGTCATTTTGAGCATCATCTGGTTGAGTCTCAGTTTCAGGTAGAGCTTTGCCCATATGCCTATGCATCCATATTAAATACTTGTGTTTTTCATACCTGCTGCAGAGTTTCAAGGTGTAAGTCACAATCTGGTGCCTCACAAGAAGAATACTAAAAGATATTTCTCCCAAGGAGGTATAAGCAGCGTGTGAAGACAGTCTCACAGTTTGAACAGTCTGGGATTTTTTAAGTGTAATAGAAAACACTGATTTGCCCACACTATTATTTTGTTTCATTAGTTTACCTATTTTGGCAAAGTTTTTGAGGGATAAATGTTTCTAAAGTTTCAAGCTGTCAAAATTTAGCCAGATGTTGAATGTCAGACACTAGGATGGACTGGCTTGGGGTTAGGGAGATAAACCCTGAACCAGCCCTAACAAGAGACTGAGTGTGGGATGTACCCATCCTGTAAGTGTTCCTGCAGATTTGGGCAGCTGGGTATTTAAAATATTAATCTTTTGGCATCTCTTGTCAGAGTTGATTCATCTTGGAAAATGCACATTGCTGGCTTAGGGGTCCTGCCTCTGTATTTAGAGCTAGAGCATCCACACAGCTGGGATGTGAGAGCCCAGCAGACCCCTCCCCATTATGGGAACAGGCCTCTTAGCCACTTGGCCACATCTCTCATACATCTGCCACAGAGATGGCCTTGGAGCAAAGCTGGAGAAGCTCTCAGTTAAGGACTTGGAATACTTTTTGTTGCCACTCTTGTGCCTAGCTCACCCTATGGAATTGAGATGGTTGGGAAGGTGACAATGAGCTCCTCCATCAGCAGTGACTCTGCAGTGTTGCTCACCCTGTTGCCTGCAGAACACTTTTCAGATCAGTAGATTTCTACTCAAAGGTGGTGATACCTTTTTGCTAGAGATAAGCAGGCACAGGAATAATGCTGTGCTTAGAGAAGAATCAAATATAATTCTGGTAGTTAATTAAAAATAAATGATGTTTTGCCTCTTGTCAGTGTTTCACCTTTACAAAAACACTTAGCCTTTAACCAGGTCACTGTTTTTGACTTTTATAGCAAATGAAGCGTTCCTTTGTTGTCTAAGAGACTGAATACACAACCTGCTCATTTGTTTCTGTCAACTCAGTCAAGAAAACCCCAAACCCTCCATTGATCTCTTGCATCCTTCAGATCAAATTCTGTGTGGATAGCTTGTGGAAAAGGCAGTTGTTAGTGCACTGAGATTTCCTTGAGTGCTACATGTGCCACACTCATTGTTTACCTGTCCCTGACAGCGGGGGTGGCAGGGGAGGGGAAGACACTGAAATGGGAAGAGAGGGGTGTTATTGTTTTCACCTCCTCCCTGGTCTTCCAATCTCCGTGATCTTTCAGACCCTGAAGATCATCCCAGGGATTCCTGGACTATGGGGAATGACTCAGACTTTGGACTTGGTGGCATTAGAGGAAAAATAGTCAGAGTAATTCTGTGTGAAATGAATTAATTTTTGACTAAATCTAACTAAATTAACTGAATTGTTCATCTTCAAAGGCCTTGGGTTTGAGCTGGCCTAAATATAAAAAACTGTGCTTGGCATTTAGTAGTGCTCTCTGTTACCAATTGAGGGTTTTCTCGCAGCAGTTAAGGGACTTAACTTTGTTTTTATGAATTCTTTACTCACCGCTGGTACACATTCAACAGGGAGGACTGAAGCTAATTATTTGCCTGTTTGTGCACTGTCCCAGAATGCAGTGATAAGCATTCATCCGTCACTAAGCATTTGCTGATCTCATCAGTAGTCACGACAGGAGTACTTAAAACCACAGCCTTAATGCTATGTTTACAATCTGGACTTAAGCTGGTCTTAGTAGTTTTGCAGTTCCCGGGCAGTGTAAAGAAAAATCTGGTTTAGTTATACCCTGATTTTATTCCTCTGAAGGCACCTAAGTACTATTGTCTTTCCCATTCTACTTATCCAGGGCTCTTAATGAAACACTTTAAGGTGATGTAAGTATTCCCCATGGTGCGCTCAATCCACCAAATGTTGCTGACCAGTTTGTTCCCTCAGGTTTTGTTGCCTGTCCACTGCCTGCCTAACAGATTACATGCGGGGCAGGCCCTTTCCACCTCCAAACTGATGACTTAGCTCACAGAACTCCTCACCCAGAACTGGGGATTAGAGGCAGTATCACAGAGTAGAGTACAAGAGATAACTGAACGCTAATTTTTGCTTTCTGACTTTCTCTTCAGAGCCTCATTCTGAAAATCATTAAAGTGAAATGAAACCTCATATTTATTCTTTCCATGACTCTGAGGGAATAATAAAAATTCATACAGAAAATTATTAGTCCCATGCAATATTGGGAATGTCTCAGCTGAATGCCAGTCCAAACTTGCTTTCTTTCCTCTGTATAGTGGTATCTGAGTCTGCTTGCCAAGATTGCTCAAGCATTTTCATTTAACAACTCCCCTGCTAGTTCAGAGTTCTTAACACCGGTGCGTAGTTTTGACCTCTTTTGCTCTCTTTCTGCTGTGTGCTGTATTTTTTGAGGCCTAACTTGTATGTGCAGAAAGGTCACAATTTAGTTGCATGATGCGGGGGAGGATGGCCCTTGATACTAATGTGGGCCTCCCTGAACTCAGTAATGCATCTCATATGGTGACAGGTTTATTAACATTCCTTTTTCCATTTCTGCTGTCCTGGATTAATTCCAGGTCCAGAAACAGAAGTACTGGAACCCTCTGAATGAGGTGATGTGGCTGTGACTATTACTGCTTCTCATAACATCTCTTCCCTCAGGAGACCTTCAGGGCAGATCCATTAGTTCTTCTTTGCAGTAGAAGTGGAACTTTCCATACTGCCTGTGTGTGTCTGACCATGCTGATAATGAGGTTTTCTCTGGAGATGAAGCTTTGCATTCGTGTTGCAGAGAGCTGATTCTCTTTTTCATTTGGCACCAGTGTCAAGGGCAATTGCTGGTCCCAAGAGGACTGTTCTGAAAAGACCGGCCACTTACTGATGGCCTCTTGCAGTCAAAGACCACCTCGGAGCTGTGTTCTGGCAAGGATTCAGTGACATTTAAGACACTTACATCTTGTGGAAGCCAAAGACCTTTCTTATTTTCCCTCACTCAACAAGTTTGCAGACAAGTGAGAACTGCAGTTGTTTCTTGGTAGAATTTCTGTTCAGAATTAAACCAGCCCATTTCTGAAATAAAATGTGCAGGGCTGTCCCATCCCTAGAGGGTCTTTCTCTGGAGTGGTGGAAGTTATTGTGGGTGTTCTTTATGGAGTGGTCAATACAAAGCCAATACATTCAGTATTGAGTAGGTATGTGCTGGGTAAAGAAAACATTAAACACACAGAGCTGTCTCGCCCTCCTTATGGACAAAAGCCTGAAGAATTTATGAAAGGGGATAAGCTTCCTTATGTGGAATCTGGAATTGTGACAGACTATGCTATAGATGGTCCTTCAGTCATTATCTTCTGGGTTTTAATAATTCAAGTCACTTACCTATGTTTTGAACAAAGCAGTGAATTCTCAGTTTGGGTTTTGGGTTTTTTTAAGTCTGAAGTTATCAATCACCATCTGTCTGCTTTTGTTTTGTGCTTAAAGTCACTTACATGGCAATTACATCTAATCAGGACAAACTAAACTAAGTTGGAAAGGCTTAACTGTCTAGATCCTAACTGGCAGTAGGGGCTTATGGAACACTGGCTCATTGAATGACATTTTGCAAATGTTTGTTTTGATATTCCCAATTAGGATTAGCATATTATTGGCAGTCAGCCCTGTGTAACATTTGAAGCATGATTGCATAAGTTTTCTATGGTGTTCTGTTGTGCATCAGGTATGAGAGTTCTGTCAGGAGAAGCAGCAGCCTAAATTAGGAGCCAGCATCTAATGTCTGCTTTTCATTAGCTCAACCTCTTGATTTTTGTGGTTTTTATTTCTTTTTCTGACGTCATGTAGACAAGTTCTCCTGCCACAGGTGTAAAGCCAACCTGTAGTACTGGCAGTAGTAGTACTGGGTTGCTGAGCTGATGGGCAAGGAGTTTGTTTCAGCAAGTAATACTGTTCAGTGTTGTTTTAATAGTTCTCATGGCTCTGATTTCAAAATGCTGTCCTGCTTTATCAAACCAGATCTGTGATAAGATTTGAGGAACTAACATATATAATATATGCCATTGAAGAGCTATTATTATCTCAATTCTCTTTTCATATCAGTCTTCAGCCAGACATTACATACCATGAACAATACAGCCAAGTTACTCTTGCCATAGCACTCCAAACTAATATTTACTTTCTCTCTAATTTCTCAGTAAAATACAGGTTAGGCAAGTCTTTTGCTACTTGTTTACTTGTTGACTGATATAATTTATTTTAATAATAAGTTAATTTCATAGTCTGATATTCAGGAAATGGATATTTTTGGAAATATTCAGATCTTGGGTTTTGATGTTTAAAAAGCAGGCTGAATAATAGGGAGGATGGTTAAAGGAAATGTAACAGATAAAAATTTCCGAGGTACGTGAAGGAGCTCTAAGCAGAGTAGTATTAGAGTGCCCAGTGTAGGGTCTGTATACCTGTGTAGCTGGAACATGGAACTTCTCCCAACAGATTTATCCACAGCCAGTTTTATCCTACAGAACAGGAGCACTGTTGTGCTGGGAGAAGCCGAAGAGAGAGAGCAGATGAGGTGCCTAGCTTCCAGTTCTAGACTGTGTCCTCCAAATCCCCTTTTCATCAGCAGTCCAGTCTTTTTAGCACTGGATTTTCTGGTCTCTTTGCATGAGCTGTGAAAAGAAATTATGTTACAAGAAATGTAGTTTAAGAACATTCGTCATTAATATCACAGGCATGTGGATGGCTGCACAGTGAGCCTCATTGCTGACTCTTGAGTGCTCCAGGGTGATGTACAAGGGTGTCTTATTAGCCTTTGCTGCTGATTTATATATTTTATTGATGCCGGTATTAAAATGTGTTTATAAAAAACAAGAAAACCATGCAATGTGTCATTCAGAATAGACTGTTGTCTTGCCTGCTTGTTGAATACATTATTTGGAGTGTCAGTGGATTAAGCCCCAAGCCACAGTGGAAATAGGCAGAGCAAGAAGAATTAAGAAAAGCAATGCTTTCCAGACCTGACCTAAGTGAACCGCTCCAATTATAGCTCGGTAATGAGTTTATTAAAAAAGACGGATGAAAGCAGTAAGTGGTGAGATGGCAATTGTTTTTCATAACTGACCTTAGCTAAGTGTAATTTGAATAGACATACATAATGTTAACTTGGAGGTTTTAATTTTGGTTAGGATAATCACAGTTTGAGCACTCTGTGCTCTCCTAATTCAAGATACTAATATATTCCGTATTTTCTTAAGGGCCTTGGACATAAAGTTTAGCTAACAGATGTGCAACAGATTGAGCTGGGAACAATGTAAGGGTAGTCAAAAGAGCTGCTTTGATTGTAATTTATAATAGGCATATAGTTTCAAATTTAAAAATGTATAAATCTGTGAGACTTCTAATGCCTGTGATTCACAGGCAGTTACCACCAGCTCCCATTATTGGAAAATGATGATGATTTACATAATACTAATATCTATTCATTATTTAAATCCTTAATTATGTGTGCAGCCATGTGGTGCAGAAAAATAATAAAAGGATAAAAAATGCAGGAAGTAATGGTTCTTTCGAGCAACTGGGAAGTCAGGTGGCCGTTACATTAAAAAGAAAAAAGATAAAATTCATATTTGTACCACCTTTGGTTGGCTTTTTAAAAATGGAGGGCATCTGTTAGTATAATCTCAACATTTGGGTCCTAGTTCTACCTCTGACTTTTGTAATATAGCTTCAGAGCTCAATTTTATTTCTCTTATTAAAAGAAAACTTTTTCAATCCCATATGTAAATTGGTTGTTTCTCAGAAAATCAAATCTTAACTCATTCTTCCCCTGATAACACTCCTACTTGGAGAGTTCAAAAGTTCACTTGTGGATTGTCCTTGCCTATGGTTCTTCTTTGCTGCTTCAGATTTCTGAATGAACATCACAGGCTACAGGGTACTCACTGTACTTATATAAACCTTTTCCACAAGGTTTATATAAGGCTGATCCCATACAGACACACAATTGATTTGTTATTTTCCTGTTAACGGATTCTTTATTAATAGAAATGTACATTATATGTATTTTATTCTCATTCCATATTAATGCTGAATTTTCATACCTGCTGGAGCTTGAAAATTGAATTCTGTTTATCCTAGGCACATTTCTTGATACCAGAGTTCAACTGACCATTGTCGGTTTGTAGTGGGTGGCTTGGCATTTTCTCTTTTGGGCTGGTTGGTTGGCTGGTTTTGGGTTTTTCTAGGGTGCTGGGTTGGGTGATAAGCAAGAATATTTCTGAGAATGAATGCTGGAGTATTGATCTAGATCTGATCTAGTAATTGACTAGATTAATACAGGGATGCTGTTCCAGGATAAGAGCTGGGAGATAGGATATTAAGATTGTAGGGTGAAAAAGAACTCCCTTAGGCAATGCAAGAGATGGCTTAAGAGTTGCCCATCAGTTTTCAACACTTCCATCTGACTCCAAAACATAATAATAGACAAGTCTGTGCTTGTCAAATATTAATGATCAAAGTCCTGTCCTCAGACACCAAGCTACGCTTGCAATTAAGTAGATTAATAACTCCTAGGTTGTTAATGATACATGGAAGGGGTCTGTAATTGGTGCTGCCTTTTAAATTCAAGGGTCTGATACGTCACTTATGTCAAGTGCATAATTGCTGTTGGTATTCCTGAAATGGGATCATTACCTTCATACCCTGCTGCAGAGTTGAGAAAGACTGGTCAGTGCCATTTTGTGTGTTGCTCAGGCAGCTACTTCTCCTGGACTTGTCCAGACCAGTAGACGCTGCTGGGTCTGTTTCCTTTTGGTTTGGGGGAAAGAGGAGGGAGGCCTGTGGCATCCTTTTTGTACCAGAATCTTTTGTTCAGTCATTGCTCTCTCCAGGACTCTTCGTTGGGCACTGAAATAGCATATGAGAATGATCGAACAAAGAGTTTCTCTGACAGCTCTCCCTGTGGATGTGCCTGTACATGGTTTAGCTGGCACTGTTAGGCACATCAGATGCACTCATGCTTTCCAGTAACCTCAGTGCATTTGGAGTAGGTTTGAGGAGAGAGGGATGGGTCACTTGAGTTTGATTTGTATGCACCCTTACAGTGGACTGCAACAAGCATCCAAAGGACAGTCTTTCTTAGGCTCAGGGTGAGAAAGCAAGATGCAATATCTGGGCCCATCTTTTGACTGCTTCTGGCCTCCTCCATTGCCAACAGAACCCTACTCACAAGCGTTCATGCTTAGCAGCTGCAGTCACATCAGTGGGAGCAGGATTTTCCACGGAACCTGCAGAGACAACTCTAGAAATCTCTCCCACTCTGACAGCTTGGTAGGTCTGGGCTTTTGGTGGAGCTGCATGAATAACTCATGAACTGACCCTAAAGCTGGGTAAAGTACATTATAAAAGACATGTACAATGGGTGTGTAATGCTTCTGCACAACAGATAATGCAGATGCACTGTAGTTGAGAGGTTGCTGAATGCTGCAGCAGAGCTACAAATATTTCAGTCATTGATCTTTTTGTGCAGTGATTGCTATGTATTACATATTTTTTGGCAGCCCTCCCCAAGCTAGTTGGAGAAATAGGTGCTATAGGCAACTTCTGTTGGTTTGATCACATCTCAGTAGGAAATTGAAAATGCCAGACAACTCTCAGTAGAAAATGGTCTCGGAGACTCTAAGTTTGCCTGTTATAAATGGAACTTTACAGTGACAAAAGGAACAAAGTCTATGCCACTGTTCTGAAACTGTCCTCTTTAAGGTGAAAAAGAAACCTGAGACATTATTAGAGAACGCTGCTTACAAGTGGCTTGCCTGCAGCAAATTTCCAGTGTACTTTGACATAACCCTCAGCTTTATTGTGGTTGCACTGGCTGCAAGGAACCTTGACAGCAGATTTGATGACTGATATTTCTGTTTTATTCGGACATTTTATTTTATGCTTGCTCCAATCATCCGTTGAGGAATGGATTAAAATTCAAGCACCATAGGATTGCTTGGACAGAAATAGGAGTTCAATAAATGTCATCTTTCATGGCACAAAATTGACTGTTTATAGCACTAGGCCTTTGATTCAACCCTTTATTGAACCTTGGTTTATGCTGATTGAAACCTTTGCTGAGGACTTAGTATAAAGAACATATGTAATGGCCAAAGCTTTCTGATTGCCCAGGGCTATTTATAGAAGTCTCTGTCCTATTTGGAAAAGAGATCTCTGCACCCAGCACTCTGATGTCCTTCATGGAGCTTTGAGCTGCCTTGTGTCACAGAAACGGCCTCTTAATATGTTTAGGTGCTGAAGGCAAACTTCACAGTAATTGAGGGATCAGAGTCCAAAAACGCCATTACAAAAAAGCTGCTGGCTGAATGCAAGCACCAAAGATGTTGCCTCTTCAAGTATTGGCTTTCTTTTTCCCTAAGGATTTCAGGGAAGTATAGCTGTGATTCTCGTGTCCAGGACTGACCCAGTTCAAAAAAACTGTCCTTGCTTCACACTTAGTCCTCTTAGATCCTTCTTCGTTTCCCTAAGGGTTTCTTGTGCACAGCACTTTCTAGGCTGCTGGGAAACACAGTCAGTCCTTTTCCAGTTTCAGGGGGATTTAAATCCCTGGGCTTGGCTCTCTGAAAAAATGCCTTGATGAACAAACAGTTCTGGCTGAAATTTCTTCACCTTCTGTGAAGAAAGTTATATTCTCAACCCAAGCCCACCCAAAATATTTCCCTCACTGTATTTTTTATTGTAGTGGGGAGCCCATCTCAAACATCCTAATAGATCAGTTGATTTGTCCCAGCTTCCCTGTGAATTTCTGCATTCTTTCTTGCCCTCTATTCCCCGTGCCACAGTGAACTTTTAGAGGTTGAGCCGGGGAATTCTCAGCTTTGCCTCGGGGCATCTTGTCTCCTTTCCACGGCAGCATAAGATGATTTTAAAGGTCATTTCACCAAGATGCTGTGGCCTGCATTCTCCTCCAGGCATAAAGATAAGGCGTAAACAGTGAAGTCCATTTGCAATGCATTTAGAGTTTGTAGGGCTCTTTATCTTGTGAATGAGGGAAAAAGATGCTAACACTTCTGGCTGTGGATGTCAAAGAGCGGCTTCCTTTTCATAAGAAGATATGGCCTTCCACAGAGTTAAGCCCTGAAGAGGAACTTAGCATTTGAGCTTAATTTTCTCACAGCCATTTACTGCAGCAGTGGAGAAAACGAGAAGGGATTGTCTAATGGAATCCTTCCCAGAGTCTCAGTTCCTGAGTTGTGGAAAAGAAAAATACATTGAACCTCCATCATATACTGAGGTTAGTCTAAGGATATAAGTCTTTCCACTAATATCTTGATCCTTTATTTTTCTCCTGTGCTCTGAGGCTGACGTTTTTGAGCTGTATAGACCCTGCTGCTTAAGTCCTCTGTGCCTGTGTGGTAAATATGACGTTGATGCCTTGAGGTAACCAAGCTGCAGCTGTGCATTATCTTTCACCAAGGTGTCCCTGGAGGATTGGGCAGTGAGCTGAAGCTTATCTCATCCATTGCTGCATACTTAGCTGGGAGTGCTTTAGCTAGCAGTGGGAGCACTTTTGCATTGCTCTACTCATCCTTCCATTAACAGAGAGAAATCTGAACTGCTTTTTGTGTCCTGTTTCTTCCTGGCCATTTCAGAGGGTGATTCAGCACACCATTTTTGCTTTTTATCAACACTGATTCTCATTTAAGTGGTTTTAACTAAGCACCTGAAGTTTTATGGAATGTGTCCAGGTCCCAGTGTCCTCATTTTTCAGGTGACCTCTACACAGGTTGCTTGCACTGTGATGGCCCTCTGTTCACCATTCATTTCTCCTTCCCAAGTCCTATACATTCTGTTGTTACTCAGGCTTATATTCCTAGCTGAATACACTTTGTACTGAGCAAAGCTCCTTTTACCTGTTGGCACAGGGATCATCAAAAATTGCCTAGAAAACGTTTGGCACCCTAATGATCAAAATTTTTAATATTATTGCTGCTTCCAAATATAAGCTGCTGTCAAATCAGTTCCCGAGATCTCACGCAGTATTCACAGAATAGCACAGACAGGGCAGCCAACAAGAATAACAGAACTGCACGTGTGAATATTCTACTCCATTGGCAAATTGGAAACTCCCACCAGGATTAGAGCCTTTTATCAAGTCACCAAGAAGGGAAACATACTGCTTGTTGTAGTAGAGAAGCATAAATAGGAACCTAAAGTCCTGAAAAATTTCAGCCAATATTTTTGCAAATATTTTTAGCAAGTGCAATGAGGTCACCTCCACAAGAAGTCCTTTTACTGTTCTGGCTGGAATGTGGGGAGCAGAGGCAGTAGGATTCACTGTTGGGTACTTTAAGATGCTGCTAACTCAATTTACTGTAGAATATCATCAACAAACTTATCTTCCACTCATTCCTGCTTGTTCATTGTTTTCTCAAACACAAGACTTCCTAAACTACTTTCTCAAACAGAAGAGAGCTCAGTTCTTGAGACCAGGCTACAGAATTGCACAGGTGCCACATCCTATGTAATGCAGTTCATTATTCAATTGTGTCTTGCCCCTTGATATCAGAAAATGTTTTCTGAAGAAGAGAGTAACATCGCTCCTTGTTAAGTTGCTCCCTTCTAAGAGAGGCTGAGACATTTTAAAGCGATATTTGATTTTTATGCCATTACATGTAATAATCAGAGGATCCAGGGAGCTTTCCTGTCATGCTAAGTGTAGGAAAATCATCCTTGTTCCTTCTTCTGATCTGGTGTTGCCCCCGAGGAACCTGTACATCAAAAACTGTGTTTGCTTGTAGTAGTTCAGTGGGGGAAATGGTACTATTCATCAGCAACTTTTATGGGTCCTTAAATATTTTCTTATAATCCTACTACTTTCATAAGTACTATATATAAGTACTACTACTATAATCCATCTACTTTTAGCTACTTGCAAACAGAATCCAACAATTAGGAAAATGTGTTTTCTAAAAAGTCTGGTCCTGATGTGAAAACTAGGGTTATGGAATAGGCAGACACTGATTTAAGAAACATAGTGCATAGTTTTTTCTATGTCACAGTTTCTGATAAATATTTGAAACAGGACTCCCAGTACTTAGTCTGAACACAAATACGAAGATATGCTACATTTGAAAAAATAGAAAAGGACTTAAATACCAAACACCAAGCAGATTAAAATCTAAAGGAAGTAGATCCTCAAATGTTAACTACATTATCCAAAGCTGTGTCTAAAAATGGGTCAAGAGCTTCTGGGCTAGCTAATAAAACACAGTGAGTAAATGTTGGAAAACATGGAGAGATGTACTTATATGGCGAGAAATGCACTGCAGTGCTTAAATCAAGGCACACATAATGCAAGATTCTTCACTAACTTTAATTACCTAAAGATAAACCTTGTTCAATTTCCATAATAACAGATTCCTTTAAAGTTCTCATTTAAATACTTAAATATGTACCATGAAAACCAGCAAAAAGATGGAGAAGATGCAGGAAACAACTACCAAAAAAAAAAAAAAAAAAAAAAAGAGCTGAATGCTAGAGAAAAGTTCTAGTGGTGAGTTTTAAAGAACTCCATTTCTCCAGCTTACAACAGTGAGTTGGAGGTAACCTGAATTCTGTCAAAGTACCTTTATGGGAAGAAGTAACTAGGCACTAAGTGGACTCTTTAATCTTACATAATTGATTTCAGTAAGGTCTACATCATGTCTTCCTGGCACTATAAGGTAGTAGAATTAAAACTGACTGGAAAATTTCTGATGATATGGTTTTGAACTTGGAAGGTACTGGCTTTGAAAATTTTTTTTATGAGAAGTTTATCAAGCTCCAAAGAGTATTTCAAGCCCAAACTAACGAGGCTTTCTGGAGTGCAGAAAGAAGTAAGGTAATTGCATGGGGCATGGAAAGTTACATACTGTCATAGCACATAATTCATAGGAGTTTTCCTACTACTCCCTTATGAAAGGGACTATGTAATTAGCTAAGCAGCTACCTGCAGGTCTGGGAAATACCTCTTGTGATATATGTCCTATAGTTAATTCGTGTTAAAAGATATAAGATGTAATTCACCCCCTGTAAATATAAGTTTTATTTCTAATCAAGTATACTACGGGTTAACTGAGACTAAAGCTGCACGGGAAGGGGTACAAGGAATTTCCTTCGCCAGAGATTACACAGGAGGGACACGAGAAACTATGTTAAGAATTACATGAAAAGGGACATGAGGACACCTCTGCCGGGAATCGTTAAAAAGAGAACAAAGACAACGGAAAAGGGAGATGGAGAACCCCGGAGAACCAAATGATTACATCAGATCGATATCTCATCCGTCTCCTCCCGACATTAACATCTCTACGCAGCACCTGGACACGACCATCAAGGACACTGTCTTCCAGAGCAAATCTATTCAAAGACACCAGAACCCGAACATGAATATCTAATGAGGCTGCCTCGGAAGAGGGAATCTCGGGGTCCCGATTTTCTCTTAGCGATCCAGTGTATAAAAAGAGACAGCTCCAAGCCAGAAATGTGAACTTGGGGGGGTGACACACTGACAGACTGTGTCACCGTGTTCACCCAGTGCCGAAACCCGGGGTTTGACGCTGTCCTTTTAACTGTGGCTATTAGAGACTGTTATTTTGTCTCACAATAAAATTCTAAATTTTGATTTATAGAATTTGGTCTATCGTAATTATTACACCTCTTGACCCTTTTCTTTTACTCTTTTATTCTTTTATTTTCTCCTCCTTTTCTATATTGAACTTTCTCCTACCACCCCCCACCCCCCCTTCCATTAATGCCCTTTCACAAAAAAAAAAAAAAAACTTTTCTCGAAACAAGAGATGTTTTCATAATCATCCATGCTGTCCAGATACCAGACAGAAAATACCTAAAATTCAACAAGGTCCCAGGGTAGGGAAACTATTTCCTGCAAAGCTGTAGGGAAAATGCCAAGGTAGCTCTTCATGCTGGTTGTTGCATGGTTTTAGTTGAACAGATGGATTTTCTGCTTATGATATAGGCTGTGACGCCCCTCAGGCAGATGCCGTAATGTGAAGTCATGCTCCTTCAGTGAATTTGGTTACAACACCAATTGCACTCCTCATGGAACAGCATTCTATAGAGAAAAATTTCCTATTCAGGTGGCTCCTTCAGCAGTTTATTTATGCACCAATGTTTCAGCAAACATCTTGCTTCTGCCACACTCTAAGGCATTTTTCTTGTAAATAAAATATTGATTGATCTATAACAAGAAAGGCTTTAGTATCTATTGCATAGCAGCTCTAATAGAGAAAAGAATGCTGTGAAAACAAAAATAAATAAAAATTACATGGTATTTATATGAAAAGAAAGGTGTGACTTTCTGTGAACAGCAAAGACCATCCTTGGGAAAGACTGGCAGCAAAACTAGTTATTTAATGTATAAAACAGTGCATGCAAAACAGGACAGATTTGGATCTAAATATTAACTTAATGTCTTACTTCAGGAGGGTTTTGAGCAATAAGGCTTGTCATCTGTAAGCTAACAGCTATCATGGGATGATATTTTTTATGAGCATTTATGAATTATGAATTTTACCTTTTGACATAATGAGTTAGAACACATTAATCCTATTTCTTCCTACAGTAAACAAGGACTGTTTCTTTCTCGGTTTAACTGATACATTGTAACTTTCTCCTTCCCGTGCAAGGGCTTTATAAAAGGAAATTTTGTTTGCTTGTTCAGGCACCCCAAAATAAAGGAGCTCTACATTGTGCTTACAGTTTTGTTCTCAAAACCTTATGCATTAAAACACAGTAGCTATCTAGGTGTTATTCACTCTACTCTGGTGAAGCTAAAGCAGCTGTGAAGGGTCCAGTTGTGTTTAATCAGCCAAATAGAGATGAGAGCTCAGGATCAGTCTAGGCTAAGCACACACAAATTCACCCTCAGTTCCCAATAGGTTTTACAGTTTGTTGAAGAACCTTCAGTTCATGCAGTTTTACTGCTAGCAGAGTTGTCACTTCCTGCAGGTCTGTGTTTTGCCCAGCTGCAATCAGTCATGGAGCTTATCACATTCTGAAGGAATAAAAAAGTAGGACAATGTTTTCGGCCAAGCTGCAGCATTATGGTGATATATGCTAATTGATCTGCTTCAAGCAATGTCTGCTGGAATTTTTCAAGGAACCTAAGGGAATTAAATGCCTGAAGGCCATCAGAGAGCATGTAAAATTAGATACCTGTGATGAAAAATTTTTAAAAAATTTTTGACTGTGATTTGTCTTTCCATTAAACATGGCACACCTGTCTGACTTTCTCCTTGTTGATCATCCTGAGACATTATTGTCCAGAGTGCTGAGTTTGGACTGCACAGTCTAGGACAGATGTGTTGAGACTGCAGATAAAAATAGGCACTGGTTTCATCTCCAAAACGGACTCTGTCATTAATGAGAGGAGCAACACAGGAGGCTTTGTTTGACAGCAGTGACCAGAGCTGCTTACCGTCAGTCTGCTTCTTACCAAGATATTCTGAGAAAAACTTGGCCCCAGCTGCAGCTGACTGGCTCAACAATTAAAAATTCAGGCTTCTCATTGGGCTGTGACACTTATGTGCTAAGAGAACAGCAAAGTGAAGCCTTTACCATCAAGGAGAATGAAGCTGTATTTTATCTTGCACTTCCCACAACCTATTGTCCTGGTACCATTTCCCCAGTTCAGCTTGTGTGTGGCAATTTGGTGGATAGAAATGCTCAGCTTTCTATGCTTGCAAAAGGAATTTCATGGGAAAAATATTTCTGTTTGATAGCATCTGTAAACTTCGGTGCTTTAAACTCCCCGTCCAAATGATATGAGTTCCTTGATGTCCTGAAATGTTTATGTTTCAGGAAAAGGGCTGGCCTAATTTGTAAATGTTTCCTTGTATCCTGGGTATGGTCTGGGAATCCTCAGCACATCCTTCAAAGGAGTGTTAACCAGGAATTGTACTGCCTTGACCAGGCTGGCTTTACCACAGAAATGTGCTTGCTTTTTAGTTCCACTTGGAAACATTCACTTGCAATTGCACTGGCTAAGGTGTGTATGAGGAACTGAGTTTAAGACACTGTAAAAATGGGTTCACCTCCGCTACCTTGATAAGTTTGTGCCTGCTTATCTTAATAAAGATTCCAGTTCCTGGAGTGACGTGATGTCCCTCATGGAGCAGCGCCTCCGTCCAGCCAGGCTAGCCTGACACTACAGTCAAGCAGGGGATGCTCCTCCAGATCCTGAGAACCAGAGGGGCGGCTAAGGGGGCTTTCCCCTTATCACGGGGGAGGACCATGACAAAGGCGGAGGAATGAGTCTGACTCAGATGGAGGGCAAAGTCCGAGACCTTTATTCAGTCCTTGCTGGGACTTCTGGGCCTCAGGGGAGCTGCTCCAGCAGAGCCCCAAAAAAGCAAGACAGTGAACTATAAACAGGGGAGGTACCAAGGGAGGGAACAAGCCATTATCCAATGAAAGACAAGGTGGGAGTGGAACAGGGTTGGAAGGACATTCAAAGAAACTAGTGAGAATATCAAGGGAAGAACTTCCTCTGCTCCTGCCTCATTACTCAATGCCCTTACCCAAGCTTTCTAGAAGCTGGGGGGAACAATCAAATGACAGGTAGGGCTCAAAGGAGGGGACTGGGAGGAATATGGGAGAATTGACAGGGAAGAGGGGTAGGGACAAACCTTGGAACACAACATGTCTTCAGGAGAAAAGGGAGGTGTGTATCAAAACGTTATAATGAAAATAAATAACAAAATACAATATGAAAATAAATAACAGAACACAATGCAGCACTGGAGTGTACCAAAACCATAGAAAATTTTTTTATCTTGTTTCTTAATTGTTTTCACAGCTAAGCAGTATTGGAAAATAGTCTGAAATTAATACTTCTGCATCATTATAAGTTCTCCATTTTGAATGTGCATTAAAATAAACCTACTGTGAGATCAAAGACCAGTTTAAAGAGAGTATTGCACATTGCAAATTAACAAAGTTGTTTTTTGTTTTTTTTTTTTACTTGCTCATTGCAACAAGAAAGGGATGTATCACAAAGAGGATGAGTACCTGGGATTCAGCCATGGTGAGATCACCCCTGGCATTTTTCCTTCCTTGATTAAGATTATTTTTGCTTTTTTGTACACACGTCAAATGAATTTAAAGCAAATTTCTCTTGGGATTGTTTCATTGTTTCTTTGTTTTTCCTTAGGTGCATATCTTAAAAACATGGCAGTAAATTTCCTTTATGTCTTAGCAATGCCCTGTAGCCTGCAGCCCTTTCTTTTATTCCTGTCTTGCTGTGGAAAGCTGCTGGTTTGGTTTTGGTTACTTGCAAGTATCCTTACTTCTGAATGTCCAAACTAATCTCCTATCAAAGCTGACATCTTGTCTTTAAGGAAGTAGTCTTTAGAATTTGTGTTACAATGGGAATTTAAAAAAAAAGAAAAAAAATTCTAAAGAAACTATTTCAAAGAATTTTAAAAAACAGTGCAGTGGGGATCTTTGTGCTTCTCTAGCAGTTTTCTTTCATCTTCTATATCAACCTCATTTCCAAAGCTGATGGTAATTGATAACAGTCTCCATTTCTTAAATAGCCTAAAGAAAATATACAGGCATCCCTATGCCTCATTACAGGATTCGCATCAAGGCCTGGGTGACCTTGTCAGTTTTATCTGTGTTACAGAGACACGCTGAACCATCAAAGAAGGATGATTCCTGGAGGGAATGCTTCCATGAGATATTTTAGCATCTCTGAATAGGAGTGCCATCACAGAAGGTCTCGAGATGTGCTTGTGGTTAGTGCATCTGTCTATGTGATTTTGGAGAGGATATTTAGGGCAATGTGCGCCACGGGGTGTCTTGGGGTAGATCGGATGACTGTCTGGGCTTATTTCTTTCCATGGGAGATCAGGATATCCCTTAAGTGTGTATTCTGTGTGCATCACCCCATAAACCAGGAGATAATATACCATTTTATCAGCCTGTTGCACTAAACAGATATAAAAGCAATTCTGAAGTACTGCTGCAGTGGTCAAGGTGTAGGACAGAGGGAGGCACTTCATTTCCATTTCCACGTTCATGGAAAGGAAGGTGGAAGCAGACAGTACAAATATGTGAGTTAAAATCTGTATCTCTGAATGCAAAGGCTCCCAGGCCCGCAGCCTGCTTACAGGCCGGTCCACACCCAGGGGCCCACAGAGCTCGGCCTTCCCCCACGGCAAGAGGAGCCAGACTCTACAGCCAGACACTGCGGCTCACAGCCTAAAGCCAAGGGGCCCCCGGGGAGCCTGGCCCCGAGGGCAGGGAGGGCGCACGACTCCTGGCCCACTCCCATGGCCTCCCCTCCCATGACTCTTGGCCCCACACCTCTGAAAGGCTGGGGCCAGGAACATCCGCCTGATTACAGGGGGTCCCTCCAACCCCCTGTCGAGGCCAGGGGACGAGCACAACCCCACCTACAGGGCTGCCTGCCACAGCCCAGCACCCCCAACAAGCTCCACGGAGCACAGGCTCTGGCCTGCGTCCCACTTAGGGGCCCGGGCGCGCTCCTTCCTGGCCCCTGGCTGAAGCAGCCTCCCCAGCCCTGCTTACGGGGACCTGGGGCTGCTCCTGGGGACAAAGGTCCTGACATGAGCCCCCAGTACAGGGCCGGCATGCTGGCAGCTCACCAGCACGCCCGGCAGCGGAGGCGCAGACCCAGGCCCTGGCCTCCAAAATATTCATTAACTCCCCTGCAGATTGTTGGAGTCCAGGGCATTCCTTTGGTTGCCCTGGAGGGTCAGGGATCTGGGCAGGGGGGTCTGGGACCCCAGCCCAGAGCCCAGGGCTCAGAGAGACACTGGATTTGATTTCAGTCCATGGGAGAGGCTTCTTGCACTGCAGGAAGCATTGCAGGCCACAAGAGTGTGAAAAATAGTAGTTTAGTATATCACAAGGTGAAAAAACAGTGGGTTTGGGATTTTTGGCATTGAAGTGAATGGGGCAAGATGGAGAATTTAGGGCGTTGTCTCTTTCTTCTTCCTTCTTGTTCCCTCACTCCATTTCTGCAGTGACGTTGGCACAAAGTAGTTAGTGAGGATTGGGTCAGAGTAAAGATGACCTTTTTAGTAATAGTGATAGACATTGGTAATAAATAGTAAATAAGAATACGTAGCAATTAGTATAAAAGATAAGGACAGCCCAGAGACAGGAGGAGTCACCAGATGTCCGAGCCGCGGCAAACATCTTTTGGACACTGAGAAAATTGTAAGATAAGAACTAATAAACGAAGCATGTAACCTTGAAGACTCCGTCTTTTCCTGCGTTTGGCACAGAGCTTTGCAGAGGGCCAGGACTCTAAAACCACCTGAATGCTGGGGAATTTAAACTCCTGAAAAGGAGCCCCCGACAGCAGATTATCTGAGATTTTACCTCAAAAATGTTCTTTCTGGCCCTTAAAAATTATCTCAGGTTTTTTTCAGAAAATTTTCTTTGCCTGTCCTCCCCAAATTACCTCAGGCTTTTCCTGCCTTTTCCCAAAGGTAACCTTCTCCCCTAGAGATCCCCTCAGATTTTCCTGCCAAAAATCTCTGCTATATACATCCTCCACAGATTACTGCAGCTTTTATTGCCACAGTCCTGTGGAAATAAAACTCCTCAACTTTATCCCCAAAATGTTCACTCCATGCCTACAGATGATGCCAGGGAATTCCATTCCTCCCCTCTGAAGTTACCTCATCATTTCCCCTCACAAACTGAAACACCGTGCAGTGCTGTGGTGGTACAGGCCCATCCATTTTTTACCATAAATTCCCTGTTCTTCGTTTTCCAATTGTCCACAACCATTTCTCCCCAGTGTGACATTTCTTACAGTTCTTTCATTCCCACCCCACTGGTTTCCCATCCCTGTTTTACATATCCATTCCAGCTGTGCATCACAGTTTTACTTCTCTTCCTACCATCTGTCTTCCTCATTATCCTGCCCTATTTTCTCCCCTTAGCATTCAAGTAACCTTCTTCCAGCTTGCTCTGTCATTTCCTATGAACATCCCCAACGACACCCAAAGCTTTACTTTCCCCCTCATGGAAATAAAACACTTTACCCTTCTGGATGCTTTGAGGACAAACTCAGTTTGGGAACAGGCTGGTAGCAGGGGCACTTTCACCCTCAGTCTGGGTGACTGCCTTTAGCACTCACAGGTTACCCCAGAACCATAACCACAGTGTTCTGCCATTCCCAGGGCTGGAGATCCCAGTCAACATCTTCAAGACATTTAATGACTAAATTACAAATCCATTACAAACATGCAGTTATTATTTTTTGTTTAAGCCTGTAAATGTAAACACTTTTGTACAGTTTTGGTACATGAAGAGTGTCCATCTGAAACAAAGGCTACCGCCTTCTTTCTCCTGCTAATTTTTAGCCTTCACTCCAGACTTTAGGAAAGTTAGAGACAGGTTTACCATAGTGCTTTGAAGGCTCTTTTTACCTTGAGGGCACTGTTTAACAGCCTCACCTCTAGGATGGCTCTCTGCCAGAGAAACTGCCAGAGAGCCGAGCCCCCAGGAGACAGAGGCACACTGCACACCCCGACATAGCTTCAGAGCTGCTGGGAGAGGAGAATCTGATCCATTGACTAGTTCCCATAATAGCACCTGCTGGGAGGTGACCGACTGGCCAATTCCTGTGGTGTTTCCATTACCGATTGAGATGAAGTCCGGTGCCAGGAATCCTGGGGTGGTTTCCTTGACAACCAGAAGAAATGAAAAAATGCACAACTAAGAGGCAATCAGGTGCTATTTTAACTCTTCTAAAGCAATGAGCTGCACCATCAGAAATCAGATAAATAAAATCTAGGTGTACAGCCAAATGGTGAACAGCATTTATGTTCAAGGGCAAATTTGAGCTGAGCCTGGAATCTGCCATGAAACACACCCTCAAGAGAGTAAGCAGGCTGGAAGTATTTCTCCTATTCAACAGGGCAGAGATCTTGCAAAATTATGTACTTTGTTATTTATAGCCTTTAGATTAGAAATTTGAAGAGATGGAAGGTATTTGGATGAGATGTATAGATAAATCTAACATTGAATTAATTTGAATGTCCCTGTTAAATCCAAAGGCTTCAAATTTCAAAGCTGATTGCAGACAACACACTGTTCATCAGGAGCACTAGGGGCATTTATTGAAATCAGAACGTATTTTGAACTTGTTTTAACAAGACAGTGTAAATTTTAAGCCAAAGCATACAACATCAGTAGGAGTAACAATATATTGTTACTCATTGTTTGTATGTAGGCATGGCCACAAATTCTCTACGGGCAGTAAATTCACTGAACATTTCGTATTTTCATAAATTCAAGTTACACTGGGAAGCATTTGAAGTCCTATTATGGCCAATATTTTTTCAAGGAAGAATTCCATTATGAAATATCAAAATACATAAGAATTTCAAAAGGAAATGTTCTTTTAGGTTTCGTAGTTTTGGCATTTTTGTTTAACAAATTATCTACTCTTTAAGGGAAATGAAATGAAATATAAGAAAACCCCGAGAAGTATCATGTACAATAGATTCACAAGTAGTGTTAAGACCAAAAATATTTGGGGGATTTTTTCTGGCTTCTGTTTTGAGCCCTTTTAAATGAAGGACTTATTATTATTCCAGTTGAATATAGAGTTTTACTTTTCAGTTTAGTAAATAGTCAGAAACACCAATTTCCCTGCTTTGTGCTTGGGAGGAATAAGCATATGCGAGGAAAGTAGGGAGAAATTGAAGGGGATGTCATGGATAAAATAAACTAAGCAGAGAGAGTAAAGAAAGGACTTATCAAAGGTAACAAGCCCAATGACAAATGTAAATGCTTTTGAACTCTTTGCGACATCAGGATACCTCATAATCATTTCTTTTCAGACCTTTCTGGTAACTCTGATCTCCTCTAAATTCCTTTTCACTAAGGTAACAGGGAATTACTTTGTTTAATGATCTCTAAAGATCCAAGGAGGCTAAATATCCTAATAAGGCAATTTTATTAACAAATAATATTGCATTCACCAATGTAAGTGAATTGTTTTCTGCAGTAGGCCACGTCTCCAGCAATGAGGTATGCAATATCGTAACCCAGAGGTAATTTTCACAAAATGGGTGTGTCATTTCCCAGAGTTAAGTATAAGTCAGTGGAAAATCATCAGACAGATGGTTTACTCTAAGAGAACATTTAAAAAATGTTTTATTAATTTTATTAATAAATTTAATAAAGAACTGAAGAAAAAGAGAGAAGAACCCTGATTATTGACGTCCTCTGGAGTAAAATTCCCCATGCTCGGGGTTTTGCAACAGTTGATATCCTCCTTTGATTGTAGGTGCAGCTTCAGGAAAGGAAATTATTCTCAAATTGTCTTCCCCCTTATCACAAGCTTCCCTTCTTCATGACAAGAGTATATTAGATGCAGACTCTGAACCAAGGTGTCAGGGATGTCTTCTGCTTAAAAGACAGACCTCTCTGCTGCATCAGAAAAGTCTCGCAAATAACTGAATCAGCTGTTCTTTTACCTGTATTACTTAACTAATTAAACATATAATATAAAAGTGACCTTTAATTTGCTGGCATTCAGGATATGTTTTGTGGCAAATCAAATTGTCTGCCTAGTCCAGTTTACAGTAGTGCAGTAGGCACTGACTCAAACCCTGACAAAGTGCACTGCCATATAACATCCTGAAACAAGCACTTAAAGGTCCCACAAGCCCCCTTTCATTTCTATTTCTGTGGATACCCATGGTTTAGAGAGAAATTAATATGTGCTTTTCCCTCAGTGTTAGGGCCTTCTATTCATCTGCAGAATGAAAAGCTTCTCTAAGCTTTTAATGTAGGTCGGACTCAGCTCTTCATGGCGTATTCTACCAAGATGCAGCTATTAAGCTTCCCTTTAAAACATTCTCATTTCCCAAGCCAAGACCCCTGGCTCAGAGATATAATTATAATCTGCATGTTCCAAAATTAGCAAGTAGTAAAGATGAAAAGAGGAGAGAAGCACAACGCACCCACGATTCATTATTTGTTGAGTGAGGTCCAGCACTGGATGGGAAAACTCACAAGAACTTTGTGCTTTGAGCTGACTCAACAAACACACGGAAAGGGCAATTTGCATTGGATGCACAGTGAGCAGAGCTCCCACTCCAAAGGCCAAGATGCTCCTCTTGCATCAGTGTGGAACTCTGGTGACTTGAGCTGATGAGAGACCTCTGCCAGATCTCTGCTGGGAGAGACACTGCAAGTGCAGGCATCAGGTGCTCAGACAACTCAAGTGTCTAGCAGAGACCAAAATCAATGATTTCACAGAAACAATAAAACTTCCGTACATTGGAAACTGAAATATTGTAGTATTTTTTTCACTGAAGGCAGAAGCTCTTTCATAGCAGAATAATTCAGGCAAAATATAACAAAATATCCTGGTAAAAGCTGGTGGATGTGATGGAGGCCTTTTCCTAATCCAGAAGTGAGATTTTCTAATCTGAAGACCTTTCTTCTTCCACAGTAAACAGGCATTGTTAAAATAACAAGGGAAATACATTAATTTCAGGTTTTCCTTTCTTGCCACTTAACTGCATTCCTTTGCTTTTATCATTAGCAGTAATTCCCCCTCACACACTCCCTGCCTCAGCCAGTGAGCTTCCACATTACTACTGTAGGGTTTGAGTGCTGTTTAGCACGGAAATAACATCAGATTACCCAGTTTAAAATAATACTTTGCCAGGGCTCAATAATTGTAGTCAAAAGATGCTTTATTTTCATTTCAGGTAGCAAAGCACTAATTTTTCCTCTTTATAGTTGAGGGGAATTTCAAAATCCTGGGTTCAGAACAAATTAATCCTTTGTGTTCCTCAGGAGATCTTAAGTGTGTTTAAAAAACAACAACAGCCCATCATTAAAAATCTGTAAGTGTCCAAGTCATACCTGTCCTGTCAGAGTTGGGGCTCAGCAAGGAGGCAGTCCATAAAGGAGCCTTTGTGTGGGGAGCAGCAGGACACCATCCTGCATTTATGGAGGATTGACTGTTCTCTCCGGTTTGTAATCAAGCTTTGCCTCAGAGCCCCACAGTCAAATATCCCAGCTGCACCTTTGCCTTTCAAGTGCATCCTTTACTTAACTGTTAACATAATCCACCCTCTGTAAAGACACTCTAGGCTTTGTTTTATTAATGAGATCAGCTTCTCTCTTTCACCACCCTCACTGACTTGACCTGGGCAGCTTTTTCAAGCTACTAAACTGGTTTCTAGTGCCATCTATTATAACACATTTTCTCTTTCTCAGCATAACAATGACGAAATAGAGCTGCATTTTTAAAAAAGTTAAACTTTTGTGCCTTTCCAAGTTATCAGTTTCCGGAGGCATCTTGGAACTTATTAAAAAAACAAAGAAAACAGAGGTGTAATTGCTTCAATCTAAGCAATCTTCTCTCTAAACAATCTTTTTCATAAGCAAATTTGGGAGAAAAGAACCTGATGAGAAAGACCTGCCTTCCACAGGTGCTGAGTGCCAAGGTGCTCATTACCAAAACTTTTTATATTGGATTGTTTTAAACTGATCTTCAATCTCTCTGCAAATATTCTGTGATTCATGGGCAAATTTTCTGTACATTGGTTGATCATGCTACCTACCTGCTGAATGTCTGCTTTTGAAACCATCAATTTTCACAAGGAAAAAACAATCCCTGCCCACTTAATGCAGTTCGCTTATTCTGTCTTTAACTACAGACAGAAAAAGCAAAATTTTTGTCGTCACTTTTTTAGAGGCTTGTGTCATGGTTTGGGAATGGTATTCTCTAATTTAATTCTCCCAGTAAAACCACTCTCTCCTCCCTGGGATCGGATGGGATGGAGAGCAAACTGGAGGCACAAAAGGTAAAACTCTCAGGTGAAGGTAAAACTTTTGTCTTCAGCTTTGAACTTAAATTATGTTGAACATTATGCTTTTAGTTTCACCGTCAAGAAACCTCAGTTAAAAGAATAATTTAAATTATATTGTGAAGATATACAACAGCTATGTGTAATTTCTTAACACTAGTGGGTTTAATTGATATTTTCCACAAAGTTTCCAAGGGAAGCATGAAAAAAGTCCAGAGTTCCTCTGCAGTGTGTGTGTTTATCATGGA
This sequence comes from Hirundo rustica, assembly GCF_015227805.2. Taxonomy (NCBI): domain Eukaryota; kingdom Metazoa; phylum Chordata; class Aves; order Passeriformes; family Hirundinidae; genus Hirundo; species Hirundo rustica. The sequence continues at coordinate 54,530,143 of NC_053454.1, read as the reverse complement.
CTAGCCTCCCTCTCTGATAAACAAACTGTGCCTCTTAACTGGAATTACTCACTTAACACAGCTTTGTTTAAAAATCTTCCCTTGGCACCCCCATCCCCCTGAATCTTCCAGCATGGAAAATGAGGATATTTTGGCCCCATTTCACTCAAGAATACGCCTAATTTCATCATAGTCAGAAAATACTTAGGCATGTGCTGTGCTTTATCTTTTTTTTTCTTTTTAAAGTGGCCTCTTTAACTTTGTTAGCCCTTAACACCTTTTTCAGAAAGTAGAGGGATTTACAAGGGGTTTTATATCCCTTAGAGTTCTGTTAAAACAGAAATTAGGTTTTTACTTGTGTGAATCAATCCTGAAAGTGAAAAAAACCCAAACAAAACAAACACAATACACTTTATTTTCTGAGAAGAAAGATTTGCAGGAGATGACAACTTTTCCTAGAGCAGCTGGCACAGCAGGAGAAAAAAACATGGACAAGCTTTCCAGCCTGCACACCCTGCAACTCCAAAACTGGAGTCCTGAAAAGCACAAGGAGTTTTTTCATTGAGTTTTATTAAGTCAGGCGTTGAGACAGCTCTTGTAATACTTCAGGAGCCCCAGGGTGTTCCATGGACCTGGAGTTTTTGTGTGTGAAGTCCTTCTCTTCCATTACTGGAGCAGGTTCTACAGTTCCTTTTCTTTTTTTCTTTTTTTTTTTTTTCCCTTCCTTCCCCCCCCCCCCCCCCCCTTTTTTTTTTTTTTTTTACCAGAAATACAGCTCTTATGCTTTCCCTTGAACATTTTATAATAATTTTACAAATCTGTGCTTTGGACCTCATTCCTCCTTGCTCCCCTTGAAAAAATAAGTCATAAATGGGACACACAAGCACCTGGTTTCCCTGAGAGAACACAAATTTTAGATATTAGAAATTAGCTGCCGCTAATTTCACATGTCCTAGAATGCAACTCTTATCACATTCAGCTGAAGTTAATCAAGGTGCAACCAGACAGTAGGAAATAGCCGTGTTTTGACAGGAACAGGAATAACCTGGAGTGTTTGTTCCTGAATAAAGCGAAGGCAGCTACTGATTGAATCCAGCTCACTGGGACGATTCAAATTAAGCACCAGATATTTGTCTTGATGTTCACATCTCAGTCACAGAAACTTCTCTGAGAGCTTGCATTCAAAGCTGCTTGTATCACTTGCAAGTATGCACTCAGGGCGGCTTTGCTCCTTCTCAGAGACAGAAACAGATCAGAAATAGCTCAAAGACACAAATAAAAGCTGTCAAATTTGTGTTTGAAAGACACAAATAGAAGCTGTCGAATGTTTGTTTGTTTGTTTGTTTCCAAGAGGGCAAACAGGGACAATACAAGCCTGGGACAGCATCACAGCCCTAAGATGCACTCTGTCCCTTCTGTCCCAAGCTGACCTGCGTATGTCCAGGGCTGTACATTCCTGAGTGGCATGGCTCCTTCGGCTGGGGCATTGTTGTGGAATACACGTCGTGCAGGTAGCTCAGTGGGCAGTTGAAATGCAAACTATGGGTTGTCCTGAGGATGTCAGGAAGGGGCTGGAGCCCATGGCAAGGGTCCATGACCTGTCACTGCCCCATTTAACAGAGTAAGGAAACCTGTCTGTGTGTGTTTGAGGATTGCAGAGAGTCAAGCAGGGCGCCCATCGTGTCACTGGAGCCTCCCGTGGTGAAGGGGCCTCGATCCCAGCAGTGACAGTCACTGGTGATGGGAAGGTGACTGACAGAGTGGATCCTGAATGCTCAGACAGGGAAGCTCCCTTAACAGGCAGGTTGTGGTTTAACAGCCGTAGAAACAGGCTGATTGTTTTAAATTGTGAGAAAATGGCTCTAAAATGACCACAGTGTAGATATGTCTCCTTAAGCTGACACTGCTTTACTTCCAAAACTTGTGTTCAGAATTCACAGGATTTTTTTTTTTTTAAACAGCTCGAGTTTTCAAAGGTTAACACCCACTTAATATGTTCATGACTTTCCATCCAGTCCCACTTCCTCTCCTCCCCTGTTATCGTTTTCAAACACAAAAGTGAATTGATGAGTTATAGTCTGGTTTTGGTGAAAGGAAAATCAACAGTTAGTCATTTAGGGCTAATGGATGCTGCCTCTATGTGTCTTATAGAGACAGTGCTGAAGGCAATCTTACCCCTGCTGTATTGCAGCTGTGTTAATTACCAAAGAGTGGGAACATCCTTGTCCTCCCAGCTGTAGGTGTGATAAAGAGTGATTTAGCTGGGAGGGGCTTAGTTGGAGTCTGCTGGCCCTGCTGTGAGGAGGAAGGGACAGAAGGGTGTGTAAGGGACAGAAAGGGTAAAATGTTGTATGGGGGGCAGACAGGGTTAGGTGGCCATGCTGGGGACAGGAAGGAGTGAGCTGGAACTGCAGATGGAAAGGAGAAGGAGAGAAAGAACCGGAGCAGAACCATGGAGCTGCCCATGGGAGGCTACAGAGAAAAGGTAGGGGAGACTTCTAGATAACAAGGTGTTGATGCTTGAAGTCCTTTGAGGTTTTACCAAAGCACTCAGTGTTGTGGCCATCTCTACTGACTGTTGTGGCTGTATTTACTATGATGTCTTATTTCTTTGCTGGTAGACACTTGTCTTTATTCCACAGGACTGCTCTCCAGCTGTGAGGCACAATCTAAGCAGGGACAATGGAGTGTGAGTCTTTCTTTGTGGCGTTGTTAGCTGTTTGTTTCCTTTCCAGTTAACGTGCTGGTTTCTGTGAAGAATTCTGTATTCATGTAGACCTGATTTTAACACTACATCAAAGCTGTGTGGTCTCAATGCTCCTTTCTTCATAAACCAATTTAATAACTGTTTTGATTGTTGATAGTTACACGTTATATATTTGATACACATCTAACCCTTCAGAGTGGCAGCAGGGCTGAAGGACAGCTTGAGGCACTCTGAACAGTGTTTTTGTGTGATCTGAAGGTTTTGGAATGCACTGTGAGGCTTTATGAGTAAAGCATTTGAATATAATGAAAGGTTTAGTGTAGATTTACTTATATCATCGCTTTCCTGATTTCCAGGTGCTGATAATAGTTCAAAGCATAAGGCCAGGCTTATGAAAGTACTTGCTTGGGATTTCAGAGATTCAGTGAGACCTGGATGGAAGGGCCTAAGGATCAGTCAGTTGAGTGGCAGTAGGAGGGCTTGGACACGGAGAACATGCATGGCTGTGATCCACAAGAAACAGTGACTATTTTGAATGTGGTCTTTAATGTATGTATCAAAGCTTCCTTAACAGTATTTTGTTGCAAACGTTGAATATCTGAATGCTTGATCTGTGGCTGTGCCATGCCAGTAGCTGAGTATCAGTCTTTCTGTATTTTTTAATGAACATCCTGTCATACCTACCTATAGAGAAGTGAGAGTAAAAGAAAGAAAAAGGGCCATTTGGTGTGGACAGATTTAGCTTGGTTAACATTCAAAGTGGTCAGCCTTCTGTTATTTGTATGGGATATTGGGTTGCTACAGATGTTACTTTGGTTTCTTTATTCATGTAAATGCTTTTTTCTGCCTCTCTCTAGAAAGTGTTGTTTTGTGTCCTTATCTTATAAAACATGAACATAGCGGCTACCTAATGAAACAGGAGGAATGTGTCAAGGGCAGGTGGTGGTGTGAATTGGATAAAAACTTGTTAATAAGGAGAGAATGGTATTCTGGGAAAGGTTGGAAAAAAAACCCTGGGAAATCAAACCTTCTTTCCCATTTGTTAGTAACTTGTAAGTATTATGGAACTTCTGTTTCAAAGGGTTATTTTAGACTTTCCAACCCAAGGCTTATAAGTATGGCACAGTGAGCTCCTAACTTAGAGCAGTTTAAACTTATCACAACATGAGCAGACAAGAAATGGGATTACTCTGAGCAAGGAAAATGTGCCTTCAATACTGGAATTCTAAAATGCTTTGTTAATGTACTTAAAACATTACTGAGCTATTTGAAGCATGGGAAGTATAAAACATATTTTCTCTCTTAGAAATGTGTAGGAAGTGGAATGATTTATTTTCAGCTTGTTAATTTTTTTTTTAGCTGAAACACTGGATTTAAGCGTCACTGTGCAGAATCAGTTTGGGTGCAGCAGAACCCTTGCACTGCCACATGACTCCCTCATCTGGAGCTATCCATGCTAGAACCCTTTTACATAGGTCTTACAGGGAATGAAATGTGACCATGGTCCTACCTCCCCAGATTGTGAGTTAAATCTTGTTTGAAGCACCAGTGGTTTCCAAAGGATTTATTTTTAAACATGCTTTTTGTTGGTGTTTTTCTCTTAACTTCAGGCACTTGACACAAAGCGATAATTCTTTAACTTTCAAAAATGTTTTCGATAAAAAAAATTCTAATTTTAGCTGCTAGGGGGAAAAGAAAAAAGTAGAAGAAGAAAATGAAAAGCCACTAGGCTGGGATAGTTTTAATAAGAAACTTGATCAGGTTTTTTTTTCCCTCCTGTGCTTTCATTAAGTACACAAGGCCCCTTTTCTAACTTAATAATTGTCTAGTGAAGCAAGGACTGTTCTGTAATGAAAAGTATGCAAAATCTTTACTGTGTAACATGCCTATCATGTAGCCATTGTTAGGTAAACAGTAGATAATTTTTAGGTTTATTGAAGATCTGCATTTAAAGTGTCACTGTAATAAGTAGGGAAGAGGAGACCCGGCTGAGTTAGCATAACTTTGTGGCAGGGGTGCTCTACCATTGCAGGAAAATTAAGTGATATTAGTCCCATTCATGTATTGCTGGTAGATGAAGAATATTATTAGGTCCTGTCATTCATTCCAAAGTTTCTGTAATGAGTTCTTTAAAAAAGGTTGCAGAAGTGGTTAAAGGAAACTAACAGGACTCTTTGTTCCACTTAGGAAATTGCAGGAAGTTGTTTTTGTGATTCTAGTGAAACCATAATACTGTATTTGGAAAAGAAATTGGATTTCAGACCAAAGGTTTAATTAAAAAAAAAAAAAAATGAACGAACAAGCAAACCCAAACAAAAAAGAGATGAACTGCAAGGGTAGTTATTTTCTTCAGCTTCTAAAGGGAGTCTCCTTCTTGATGCAAGATAAAGGCTTTGTGGATGTTGGCCTTGTAGTGGTAGGCAGTATGCTCTCTGCCCATTCTGATTTTTCCCACAACAACCCTGAAGACACTGTAGCACCAAGTGAGCTATCAAAAGATTTTGGGGTATGTTAATCTCTCACTGGGGCTTATGAGGAGCATGACATTCTCTGACAGGTATCAGCCCTTCTCCCAAACACCCTGTGCTGGCACGGGCAAACAACGACAAGGGAGATAGCAGCAACGGAAAACACGTCCTGGAAGTATGTTTCAGCTGTAGGTCCTCTGTATGCGCAATGACACTGGCATTTCAATGTCTCCAGCCCATTTGTTGTAACTGGGCAGGCTGTACACTGGTGATATGAACTGTTTTGGGAACTGCTCAGCTGTCAGGTTGCTTGAGTTGAAGTTGCTATGCAGAGTGGCAGGGCACATCCACACTTGTAATGTACAGGTATTACACTTGTCTTGCTGTCCCTGGCTATTATGCCTCCCACCCTGAGGTTGCTGTACAGCTGCAGAGAAGCTGCAGCTCTTGTGAAATTACCTGAAAAGCTTAGATATTATCATTTAGCCCATGAAGGCAGATGGGTACTGATTTGCTTTACCATGACTGTCAACACAATAGAGGGAAGGGATGCTGTTCAGAGGGACCTGACCTCAAGAACTGCACCTGCAAGAACCTCCAGAAGTTCAGTAGTGCTGCACCTGGGTTGAAGCAATCCCAGGTGTGAGTACAGACTGGGAGAAGGAGTAATTGATAGAGATGTGTGGTTGTACTGCCTCAGGATGAATTTCCGTGGAAACAAAGTTAATTCATTACTGCGTGTCTTGAAAGTGCTGTCTAAATATGACAGTCCAGGTGGCTGGACACCAAAGCTAAATACATCTAGAAATTTTATGTGCAGAGATTCCTAACTATTGGAAAAACTTACCTTAGGAACGTGGTTAGTTTGGTTATCACCCATATGATTTGATCAGGGTGAGGGGTGTTCTGAAAAGCATGTTGTAATCTAGGAACGAAAATGAAGGATTATTGAGTTAGCCCCAGTGCTTAAGAGACAAAAAGAAGCGGCCATAAATGTATTTTCTATGCTTGTCTTGCTTATCTCCCTTAAAAATGTGATTAGTTGGCTAAATATTGAAATGGAAGACATTAAGGGAAGCCTTTCCCAAGGACAAAATACCAGGAGTTTACTTTATTCATATGGTCTGTGTACTTCTAAATGTGAGATGTACCCAGCAGACGCGATGCCCTTCCAGAAGCTGGCAGGCAAAACAGGCCAGGTGATCCTGCCAGGACTGGGCTGTTCTGGTTGTGCTTGAACAGGCTTCCCTTCATCCAAGAGCTTTTCTCCTGTGGGTTTTGTGATATGCTGCTGCTCTCCCTGCAGGGAAGAGCTTACTGTGACAGTGCTGTCACCTCCCCCAGCCCAAGGCTTTCACTCGGGTTGGTCACGGCAAATTGAACCAGGGAAGGCCTTCGGAAAGGAATCACTTGACAGACTGTGTTGGAGAGAGGCTCCCAGTCGTCCCAGTGCTGAACGGGGAGGACAAATGCAGAGCTGTAACCCTTCCTGTTGGCTGGCTCAGAGACTGCTGACAGCCTCCTGTTCTCGTCCAGAGGGAGCTTTCCTGCACGCTGCTCTGTCCCCTGTTGTGACCCTCCCTAAGCTCAGTTGGCAGACACCGAGATGTGGCTGCTGATGCAGTGCGTTGTAGGAACCTCGCTGGCAGTAGCTCAAAAGCAGCATTTCTCTGCAACAGACAACCTCAGATATGTCGTCTCACATCAGCTGTGGTTTTCTAAGGTTTTATGCTTTGAAGGAAACGTTGAAAAAGCGACCAGCACTCAGTAAAATTACTGCTCTCTTTTTTGATAAGCCAAATGGGCATAAATTAGAGACAATGTCTGCCCCACGTTTCAGAGAGCTTCCTGAGCCTGCCCTGTGAGATGATGGGACTGTGCTTTTCATCTGGCATTTGGGAGGGCAGGAGGAGTGTAACACAGGCTTTTCTAGTGTAGTGATTTGGCCCTATCAAATAGGCCCATATTTAGCAATCTGTTCTATGAAGTATAACAACGCTGTCTGCAGCACTTCAGTGTTTCTAGATGCTGTTTGGACTGTGCAATCAGAATGTGATTAGGTGTTTTACAGTTCAGAAGCACTCTGACAGCTGCAATTTTGTGGCTGTAGTGGCAGCAGCAGAGGTAGTTCTTAGCAACACCTTTTCTGACAGTGTCACCTTGCAATTGGTATTTGAGCTTTGGCTCAGGGCCTCACAGTAGGAATTTGTGCAGCTGTGTGCCTTGGTAGTCTGTCAGTGCCTGTGGGTGCTTGTCAGACCTGTATCTTTATAGTGGCTCTTTACCTGCTGTGTCACTGGGCACCTGAGCCCTCTTTCTTTGCATACCCTCTTTATGAACCAAAATACAGTTTTCTTGATCTGAGAGCAGGATAAATAAAGCCCTGTCACACCCCCTGTGCGGAAAACACAAGCAGATTCCTACTAAAACTCAGTCATTCTTGCTTGGAGGAGTACAACTTGGTAATGTCGTTCACTTTTGTCCTGCTGTCAGCAGCATTAATGGCAATGTAATACCAGCCTGTCTGCTTTCTTCATCTTATGCTATAAAAGAATATCCTCAAAATTTTCACCTTGTAACATTAAGAAGCAAGTATGTGATTTCCATTCAGGGACTTGGGAGATACCTGATTAACTGTTACTATTATAATTTTCTCTTAATAATAATTTTTACTGTAGCTGGACAGTGGTGCTGACTCTCGAGGCTTCAAAAATTGTATTCTTTTTCATTGGTATTGAAGTAGAGCGTTTGAAAAGGCTTTTTGGGAGACAGACTGAAGGACCAGTTTTACTCTACGTATTTTGTATTCTTGTTCTGGGGATTTTTTTGTCAGGCGGTGGTCAGATAAGCTGAGGGAAGCACCCTGGACCCCCTAAGGCTTTTCAGGGCGCTATTTGCCAAACATCTGGCTTTTCTGGGAACTTGATTTAGCTTCAGACAACACATTTAATTAAACATGTTCCTTTTGTTCCGATGATTGCCCCAAAATTAAATAAAAATGAGTGGTTTAAAGCCAGTTCTTACTGCAACATGACAAAAAAAAGAGTTCATAGAAGATAATTCGACAGTTTTACACAATGTACTCAGTCCCAGTTGTCTTCATGGAAGAAAACTCTTAAACCAGTTAGACTCTTTATACATGATGGCTCTACTTCACAGCAATAAATGGGTTGTTTTATTGCAGAGACTGTGTTCAGTTGTACTATTACACTAATGCAGAACGACTGAAGATGCAAAGCCAGCAAAGCATGATTTAAAAAAAAGCTATTTATTAACATTCCGCAAGTTTCTGTTAAGAAAAATAGAAGAATATTCCCTTACAATTGCCACAGTTTAAAAGTATCACAGTTGCATTTGATAATAAGAGCCCATTTATAAATATTTTATTGTGGTTCAATAATTGATAAAGTGATTTACAGCCACCTTGGTATTATGTTAATGCTTGCAAACTACATTATACTAACCGTATTATCTGAAAATATGTCTTGTAATTGTAGTGGTTTGTTGGTGCATCATCTGTTAAGCTTTTATTGCCAAAGCCTTTTAATTGTTTCTTTGGTTTGTTATTTGAATTACTAGCTATTTATCTGGAGAGTGCCTGGCCTTTCTGCCTTTTTTTCATTAGTGTGCGTGTGATAAAAGTGCTCCTAATAAATGCAAAGGAGCAGGTTGTTACAACCTTTCTCTGGTCCAGCATCACAGGCTTGGTTCTGCATGGACACTCCTTGCTTTCCCATCTGTGGAAATATCTACCTCAAAAAAAGCCCAGTAATTTCAGAAACTGCTCAGTCTAAGTCTTTTGCTTCACAAGATTAGAAGGTCCCCAGAATGAGTATAACAGACTTGATTTCTTCTTGTCATAGGCTTGTTGTTGCACCGGGAAGATGATCTGTGCAGCCTAAGAGCTGACCATCTGAAAAGCCTCCGACATCTCCCCAGAGAGGATTTACCTATTCCAGGAAAGATTTTCTTCTCTGTTTTAAAGCTGTGGATAGGCCAGCAAAACTTTTGACAGGACACCATTGTAACAAACGTGGCAGAACCCTGTATAAAGGCAGTAATTTCTTTTTATTTCACTTATCAGCTTTTTGGCAAAATTAGTTTCATATATGACATTTTTAATAGAATTAAAGACAAACTGGGATATTTGCAGGGATAACTATGTTGTGTACTGGTAATGGAAAATAGTAAACAAATGAGGCTTTTGGAAGAGGGAATGAACTTATACAACACGTATCATCATCTGTTCAAAGTTGGGAGGATGCTATCCATCCAAAAAATTTCCTTTTATTTTGTTCTGAGATGCCTGGCTTTAGCTGCCACCAGAGGTTGGGCAAGGGACTTAGTGCTCCTGGTTTAACCCTCTCCTGGTATTTTTATCAAACTTTAAGACAGTTTGCTACAATAATTTTCTACCTTGTGTTTCTTTGCCTCTGTGTGCAGAGCCACAAAGACATGACTGATGCATCTGACCAACTCATTGAGAAAGGTGCACCTTTGTGGTCACCATTGGTTTAAACCTTAAACTAACAGGTAGGCATGCTCACAGTGCTAGTTGCTATGGAGAAGCTATTTTCAGTAATAATGCCTTCAGTGCAGTGTAATTATCTAATTCATCATTATCATGTTCAAACTGAACAGGTCTTTGCAGAGTCAATCTAAAACTATAGTAATTGTCTTTTCTTCATCACACACAATTTGATTCTTCTTAATCAAATTTAGCCAACATTTTGATGGAAAAAAGAAACAGCTCTGTCACATGATTCACTGAGTGTTTTTTTCTTTTTTGGGGTGAAACACTGGCTGGGGAAGTGAGTTTTGTGTGGGCTGGATAGTTATGTTTGGGGCCAGCAATGCACACTGCAGTCCCTGCTGAGAGTAATTAAACAGTGACAGCACTTTCAGACTTGGCTTTTGTGGCTTTCCAGAAGATTGGCTGGGAGCTCTTGGGAGCTGAACTTGTTTGAGGAGATGATCCTTTATAAACTTTGATCTGGTCCAATTTTAGGTGTCTCAGTCAGGAAACTTGTTTCTTGTTTCCTTTATGAAATTATGGCATAGCAATAGTTTTCAACTGTTATTAAGCCTACGTTTTCACCACTGTAGCATTATTTGTAGTGAAAGCCTCCACATTACTCTTTAGCTATGTGGTTTTGTACCTTTGAAAGAGTGCTGTGGATCATCATCCTCTCCTCCTTTATATGTTTTGTGTCTCCTTTTCAAGTGGAAATGTTCTGTTCTACAAACATCGTATTTGGGGACAGACTTCCCAGGCTGGTAATTCTTAGGGCTCTTTAGATATCTCCTTCCACTTGCTTATTTTTTGGGGGATGCTTCATTTCCTATCCATGTCTGAGTGAACTTGCTTTTGATTCTTACAGAGGTAGTTTGAATCAAATCAAGGGAGGTGATCATTGTGTGTACTGAGATGTCCTCAGGCTCATGTTAATGCCCACCCCAGGCACACCTCTCAATACAAAGCACGAGGGAGTTTTGTCATGACTGTGTGCAAACAGTTCTAGGAACTCCTGTGTATGAGGTACTTGGAATATGATGTGAAGCTTGAAGTTGCTGATCTTGTAAGATCAGTAAGGTTGCTTCTTTCATCAAAATGCCTGTCACTTCATGTGTTGATTTGAGAAAAGTGTGTTGTGAACGGTTCCTCATGGCCCCCTCCAAGGGACCTTGGCTTTTGTCAGGAATCTTAGACTTGAAAGGGACCTAAAAGGGTCTTTTGCCTATTCTGTACTGCCCAGCATTAACCTCAGCAGAGTTAACCCATGAGAGAGCTCTGAGTGGCTGGGGGCTTTCTGTGTCACAGAACATCTGAAGAGGTAGGAGAAATGAGCTTTTGGAAAAGACTTCTGAAAAATGAAGAGCAAAGAAACAAACAAAAAATCCCCAACAAAGCAACTGAGAAATGTCTTAATTGGTTTCTTAATTTATATGAAAACACCTTCTGAGGCAGTGTGAGACAACATACTCAGTTTCCACTAATGGTTGTCTGAAACATTCAGCCTAGAAACCTATACAAAGAAAAAGCTTATCTTGAAATGCTCAGAAGTGCTGGAGCACACCAGGACTCAGCCTGTAGGAAATCTGGAGGTTGTAACACTCATGTCTTCTGCCAAAAAAAATGTGCCCTTGGCATTGTACTGAGGTTTCAGCTTCTTGTAACTTGAGAAATTAATATGATTCAGCCTTGTGATAATCCAAGATTCCAGAGAAGTGTTTGACATGTGTAACAGAGAGAGTTTGTTTTATCTGAATAGATTTTGTTATCCAGAAGGAGCAGGTCTCCCAGATCTGTGTTATATTTGTCAGCTGTGAGTAGATGTTTTTGGTACCTAGGATGTGTTGTGTGATGATGATCACCTGCCTTAAGGAACCTGGGTCACACCAACAATTAACACTAAAGACTGAAGTTTATTCTAGAGTTCTGGGTGTAGTGTTTTTGGATTAAAATTATCAGCAGATTTTAAAGTAGATAGGTGAAGGAAACCAGAAACCTGCTAAATGTGTTAAAATGGCATTATCATAGCATAGAAGTATTCAGTTTACCAACCTGGATCTCTGAAAGTGTGAATGAACATCTGTTGCTAATTGCAGTGATCTAAAGTTGGTGACTGTGACTTTGGGAGAGAGATTAGCAAAACCCTGCAGTAGTTATATTGATGCCTGAAAGGGGTAAACATTAGAAATGTTCCTCCTTACATACTTTTGGGGTCTATTACTTCTAAATATACCAGCTTACTTGCATACTATGCCTGCTCTCCTACTATTGACGTGGCTTTGGTGTTTAAGATCAGCATTGGTAGAGGGACTATTGATTTGAGTCCCTTTTTTTTTTTCATTGGCCAACCTGAGAAACCATAATGGCAGTAATTCCAAATTTCTGAAAGCTGAGTTCCCCTTTTAGGTAAATTGTATTAATTGCATCTATCCACCTAAAGTATGTTCAAATACAGCAAAAAATAGTTCCTTTTAAGACTCATATGTTTTTATTCCATCTATCACTTTAGCTATTATCTCAGATTTAATAACCATGTATGTTTTTTTTATGCTCATTCTGCAGAACTGTTAGTTTTATGTTTTTAGCAGATAAGGCAAAGAATTCAACACCTCTCTGGTGGAAACTGACATTTGTCTGTCATAAGAACCCCAGCCCACACTTCCCTCAAAGCTTTACTTTAATTTAACCTTACTCGTGTGATTTCTGATGTAATTTCTAATGCTGTTTTTGTGTGTTTGACAAGGTTAGCAGAAATTAACTAGACCTCAGAAGTTCGCTGGAGAATTCTGACCGATTTACAAGGGGATTGTATTACTTGTGCATGTTATGATCTATAGAAGAACTCCATTTGTACCTGAGAGTCTGAATAGAGCAGTTAAACCAAAGGGGCAAAGGAAGGATGTTGAGTTTTTGGTATTATCATTGGTAAGACTAACTATCTTGAAGAAAGGAGGCTAAGGCACCGTTAATTTCAAACCAAATGGATGCATGGTGGGTGCTTCTACAGCCTCATATTATTCAAGCAATGTTTGTGTCCTTTTGAAATAACACAGGGGGCACTGATTTGATTACTCTGTTGCTGTGGAGACCAGGAATGTATGTATCTCAGAAATTTTCACTTCATTCTTGTTTTTAAGGCCATGTGACATCACCTCAATGTGACAGTCTCAGAAAGGGCAGCTGCACCCTTAAAAGAATAAAATCCTGTGAGCAGGGAAGAGGGCTAATGGCATATGGAGAAGCAACATCTTTTCCATTAGGAGATTAGGAAGAACACCTGACAAGGACACCTAATGAAAGACTAAGTGGATGAATTGAGCTTTTCCACCTAACTAGTTGCGGTAAGGATACTTTATGAATAAAAACCAATGAGTTTGGTTCATTCAGGACACTGGATGACTGCTGCAATCCTGAATGGAATCAGTCTTGTTGGTAGATGGGATTTACATTAAGTCAGTGCTCAGCAGCTCATGGCCTTAAGAGTTTTTCTGATTTAGTTGAGATGGACAAGAGAAATTCAGAGAATTAGAGAACACATAAAGGAGACCTGAAGGCATCGTGGAGCAGTCTGACCCTCACCTGACTTGACTTTGAGGTCCTGTGTTGGTGGCAATGAATAATGAACTTCCTTCCTCCAGAATGGGAGGCAGCCAGGTGAACAGGGGGAAAGACTGCCTGAGTAACCACAGCTCGGGATGATGGTCTGACATTACCATGTAATATGGACACACACCCAGGGACTTATCTCAGCTGTTGGAAGGAGATAAGTTATTGAACTATGGGTCTATGAGGTATCAGAGTGCCTAATGCCACTGTGAGCTGTGCAAGGGCTAACTTGTTAAGTGTGTGAACACAGCAGGCACAGATTTTAGGTCATATTGCAGTGGAGCTGTGAGTTATGCTTCCTGTGTGTTCCCATCGTATGGAAGGAAATTATGATGAATTATTGCATGTAATACTATTATTTTAGGTAGTAGATTGGAAACAGCAGTCTATGAGACAGCATTTTCTGACATGCTGCCTGTGTCATGTGCAGGGACAGATGGAGCTGGGGAATCTCAGGTCATGGCCCAAAGGAAAATAATACAGGGGAAGGAGATCATATCCATTAGAAAACTAGGAGAAATTGGAATGGATAGAGGCCATATGGGAAGAGAGAACCAATGCAGAGCCAGTCAGACAGTGCTTGAAATGGAAATTAAAAAAAAATAAATCTAAGAGTTTTAAAACCAAAGGCAAGGAAAAGCTAAGAAATGTAGACTTGTTGAGGGGAGAAACATCTTTTCAATGAGAAGTTAAGAAAGTATAATTCTGAACAAAACTAGGACACAAGCTGGTAAGAACAAGAGAAAGAATAACAAAAAGTTTGAAAAGGTGAAGTCTCAATTTATTGGGACATGGAGACACAACCAACATGACTTAAATTTTTGTGGCCTTCCTGAGAAGACTAGGAAGTACATGTTATAATTAAAGAAACTGATATAACAGCTATTTAAAAAGTTGGTGGAATATTTTAAAAAATGGGACACTGCTATCTTTAGGTGTAAGGTCTATAGAAATGATAGGACAGGTAATTCTTTGGAAGTCAAGTTGTATGTTAAGAAAAACTTGCAGGGAAGGAAGCGAGCTATCAAGAAGTATCTTTATGATTAAATTTCTCCTGAGAATGGAAAGAAATCCCTGCAAAGCCATTGTACCAGCTAGTCAGAGTATCTGTGAGATACACAAATCAAAGAGTCTGTGGGGGAAGAAATGCCACGGTAATGGGAACCTATGTGGAATACACAGGGAATGACAGCAAGACAGCATTTTTTGTCTCAGGTAATAAGTATGGGAAGCAACTACTCTGCTGAGAGTTAAGGGAGAAAATTCTTGATATAGCCCCAAGTAAAGCATGGGTTCTACTTCAAATTATAAACTTCCAGTATTTGGAGGCAGAGTTACTCAGTGACCTTTTTTCCACAGAAACTCACTCTCCATGCACACACCTGTGAACTAACACAGTGAAAAATATATCACCAATCTAGTGTTTGGCTTTTAAACAGAAATAAGAAAGATCATTAAAAAGGAGTTTTAAGATAATGTCTCAAAACAGGTGCTTTGCCTAGGTAGGGGACTGAGGAATAGCACCAGATGTAAAGCTGTGAGGCTTTTCACTGCTTGTTTTTTTTGTACTGTAAAGGAGATGTGTGATGAGGATGCCCGTTGGCAGGCACTATATCTAAATATACAACAAAAATACAGTCTTCGTCCTGAAATATTGATGGTTTGAGGGGAGAGTACTAGGGAAAGAAGAATATTTTAAAATAAAACTGTTTTTAAATGAAATTAACACACAGATTTTGTAAAACTGGAGCTTGCCCAGGGTTCAGTTAAGGTAGAATAGATCTATCACAGAAAATATACTCTTAAAAACAGCACAGTTGCTATCCATGGTGAAGATTTTCACCTTTGCTTTCTGAAGTATAAGTACCAGAAAACTTTGTTAAAATGTGTGTACATTATAAATGGTACCTGTATGAGAAAGTCATGTTGAGAAGTGGTTGTTATGCTGCAGTTGCTGTCTCATGATATAGCTCATAATGCTCTATTTGGCATGAAACAAACCTGATAAATTGTCTCTCGCAAGGAAAGGACAAAAGACTTGTGGAAAAGGGGCTCACAGAAATAAAGGGACCAACTCGCATTTTGCAGCTGTTCATTCTTTCTGTGCTTGTTGGGATGACACAGCTGTTCTGGTCAGGCCTGTCCATTTGTGACTCCACACAGCTGCCCTTTAGCTAAATAACCCAGATGCATAGTTCTGAGCTACAAGCCATGATGTTCATTATAGCAGTTTGGAGTTCTTCCATCTGACTGCTTCCTCAAACAAAATGTATTTGGTATGGTTAAATATCTTCTTTTTCAAAGGATTTGTGTGTGCATCTGCACTGCAGTTGTGAACAAGTAAGTCATGAATCCATTGAAATGGATGTTGCTGTGCAGGTGACTCACCCTCCTGTTTTCTTCTGCCAATCCACCCTGCCCACACCCCCCAGAGTGCTGCCAAGTGAAAAAGGGTCATGGTTCCTCAAAGAACCTGTGCTGCTGGTGAGGATGGAGGCTTGATGGTCGGAACCCCCAGTCATGCACAGACTGTGCTTTCAATTGAAATGATTTGTGTTTGGCTTTTAGGTTTGATTCTTTGTGTGTGTATTTGCCAGAGGTCAACTTGCCTCTGAAAAAGTGTTTCTAAAATGAAATTAAAGAGCTTAATGAGGAGGAAAGGTCAAGAATTGCTTTTTGGGTTGTGCTGAGGCGAAGTAACTCATAGAAATAGGCTGAAAGAGAATTAAAGAAAATGTCAAGTAAGATTTCCTAACAATGAGGTTCATTAGTCTCTCCAGGGAGTGATAGGAACCTGTGTTAAATACTTTTAGCTAAAAATGAGGAAGGTATTCAGTCAGTCCTGATTTTATATTATTTGGCCCCTTTTGCTGGAGTTAATTCGGTTTGTAAAGAAAAAGCCTCCTGCCTACTCTTCATACTGAGGACTTTTTGGGGGTTGAAATGGTGTAGCTGCAGATAAAAGGAAATTATGCTACCCTATCTACATGGGGTGGCATCTGTATTCTGTCCTGGCCATCATTTGAAAGTATAATATAGCTTTCCCATGTGGAGGAACAGAACCCCTTGGAGGCAGTAAAACAGCTAATAAGAGTAAGATTACATGTAGGCAGTTAGCACTGAAAATGACAAAAATATTTACAGATTGTGCAAACATGGTTGAGGTGTACAGAGTGATACTTAGTATTTTTTGGCATTTCCAGGGTACCTGGATGTGACACTGTACCTTCTACAGGTCTCTCAAGTAGCAGTGTTCACATTTTTGGCCAAATCTTAAGTCTTGTGGTCATTTGGGGAACAGATTGTTGAGGGTGTGCAGCAAAAAAAAAGGAAGCAAAAAAGCAAACTGTATGGCCAGTAGTGATATTTTATTATTATTATTATTATTCATTAGTGTGTGACTTGCATGTGAATTCTTATCTTGAAATCCAAACAGCAACACTATGCACTGTGCTCATTTTTAAGAATTTTTTTCCCCCCTCCTTATATCTCTAATGTCCTTATATTGAAATGTGTGTTTTATGCTAAACACATGAAAAAGACAGCATGAGGATTATAGTAAATCCAGTAAGAAAGTAGCCATGGCTTCATACAGAGTTCATTTGTCAGGATTTATATATGAAATGATCACACAGAATACTATTCCACTGAGACCCTCCAGCTAATAAAGGGTAAAAGCTGTTTGATCACTAATGGATCTGTCAGGAGAAGTGGAAAAGAAGTAAAGGAGTGGCTTCTTGGGAATAAGGGAGTTTGCTGTTTAGTTTGCATAGAGGATATTTACATACGTGAGGGCAGAGCATTGTAGAATGGGTAAATACAGGCAGCATTCAATACTCTTATTTGGTGCAGACATGGAGTGGATATAAATTGCCACTACTCCCTTAAGTCAGTAAAAACAAGTTTCTTATGTTTATGGAGAGTGTAATCCAAATGTGCATCCAGATTCTATGGGTTTTCTGAGAGGCAGGAAAGGAGAACTGGAGACCACTCTGTTTCCTTAGGACTTTTCTACTTCTACACACCCTACAAAAGGATTGTGCCTTTGTTCTACGCTACTCTCTAGTGTATGGCATAGCCTGACTCCCTGATGATTGAAAGAAATACCACCAATTCTGTTCCAGAGTGCCAAGTGGGGGGTTATAAATCCATAATAATTAAGCTTTCACCCCTCAACCAAAAAAAAGTAATTAACATCTTTTTATAAAAGAGCTTTAGCAGCTGAGGATTTTACCCAGCTGTAATTTTCTGAACATGATGAAGTTGGAGTAGGCAATTAACGCACTTTGCATGTAAAGGAATGATCCTTAAACAATAAATGTTACCAGACTTCCGAGAAATCTCTTAGTAGAAGTAACACCCCTATACAATGATGCAGTGGTTGAATTGTTTCTCCAGGCATGATTTTGTGTAAGGAAAAGAAACAACTGGAAGTAAAGCCCTGTGTTTTTTAGTATACTGCTCAATGGGAAAAAATTATGTTAATGAAGTAAATACATCTGGCTTGTAACTTTAGTTTTAATTAAATGAAAGGCTTATTTTAAGAGCAAGAAAGGAAAAGAAATATTATCTTTAACTATCATACTCAATGTTACATAAAGCCCCGGAGTTTTCACCATATCACCTTCTCATCACCAAGTGAGAAAGAGTGCGAAGGCTTGAAATCTGGCACCATACTTGGGTGATGTGACCACATTGGCATTGCAAGTGAATCCCAGAATGGTTTCATTTGGAAGGAACCTTAAAGCTTATCTAGTTCCAACTCCTCTGCTGTGGACAGGGACACCTTTTATTAAGCCAGGTTGCTCATAGCCCCATCCAACCTAGCTTTGAATGCATCCAGGGATAGGGAATCTACAACTTCCTGGGCACTTGTTCCTTTGCCTCATCATCCTTGCAGTAAAGAATTTAATATCAAATCTAAACCCATACTACAAGTTTCAAGCCATTCCCCCTTGTCCTGTTACTATACACCCGTGTAAGTGGTCACTCTCCCTGTTTCTTGTAGGTTCCCTTCAGGTACTGGAAGACTGGAAATAGAGCAGGCTGAAGCCTTCTCTTTTCAAAGCTGAACAATCCCAATTGTCTCAGCTTTTCCTTATAGGAGAGGTGCTCCATCCCTCTAATAGTCTTGGTGCCCTCCCCTGGACTCTTTCCAACATGTCCACGTCCTTCCTATGCTGGGGAGCCCAAAGCTTAGAAGCACTTTGTGTCTCTCGGTGAGCTAAGCTTGGATACTTTTAAATTACATTTTAAATTTTCATTTTAGGGAGGAGGTTCTATACAATGCAAGTTATTTGTATATATGTCCTGGGAATGATTCAGAGCATTGCTTGAATTACTCATTAGTCTTTCTGGACTTCTCAGTATATGGGAAATACTGCATCCATTACATCAATGTGAATAGCACTACCATTGCTGAAAACTCGATTCTGAGATGCCCATGTGTCATCTAACTAAATACTAGCACGTGTTTATTTGCTTACCAATATTTATAACCTAAGTCCTTCAAAATGTTTTCAGTATGCCGGTACTACTCATTTGTACACTAATATATTAAAAGTCTACACTACTTGAAAAGGCCTGTGTGATCATTACATCATCTGGTGATTCTTCCTTAACTTTATGATACCAAATGGTTTGAGAGCACCTGCCTAAGCATTTCAGCTGCTGGGACATGCAAGATTTGTGTTTGTTGCCATGGTGGGAAAGTCGTTCCCAGTGGGAATGCAGGAATTAAAAGGGAAGGCAACTATGGTCACTGAGAATAAACTGCTGGTTTTTAACTTGGGGTTTATATACTTGGTGGTTTGGCTATCTCAGGGCTTTGGGTGACAGAACTAATATCTAGATGTTTGAATTTTATTCTTGAAAATATGGTTTCTCTATGTCCATATTTCAGATGCACTATTACCATTCAAGGCTGGATCTTGAAAAACTAACTGTAACTACAGGGTAGTTTTAGATCTGTAAAAGTCAAAATATCTGCTTCTGCATCCACGGGGTTTATTGTCCCTATTGCACTGGTTTTATATGTGCTTGGTGGATTGCTTTCACCATCTTTTACAGGCAGGTCCTTTAGTTTGAATTTATCAAGTCGGGGTTAAGAGCTGTCTGTCACAAATTTGCCTTCTTCAACTGAGGGGCTACAGATTGAAACTCATGCCTTCATTTACTAACTAGCCTGATGGTGTTAGCGAAAAGTGGAACAATTGCCAAAGAAAAGATGGGAAACAGCAATATCAGACACTTTAAAAGGACGGTTTGTGTCTTTATTTACCACACAGAAGTTGTGGAAAGTGACTGGTTAATAGCAGGATTTCACTAGGAAGACCTTAAGGTAATGGATTTTAAAAAACAAAGCAGCACTGTTGAACAGTAGAATTGCAATAAAGTAGGTAAGCAGGGAGGGTCACAGGGCCATGCCTAATGATGGAGTGACCAGTGCTGAAATATTCTATATGACGTTATGACAGTATTTATAACTAGGAAATGCCAAATATGATGTTATCAAACTAGGTGGCTATTCAAAGGCAGCATAGTAAACAAGTCTGTGCATTCTCTGCAGTATCTTCTCCCGAGCTGATTACTTATGTTCCACCAGAACAATTCAGTTTCACTCTGAACTTGAGAAACTCGAAAGGCCTCCTACAGTTTAAATGCTATTAAACATTCAATATTTAACAGAACAAACTGAGGCTGTGGTTGCAACTGGAGAACCCTTTATAATAATGAGGGATGCTCATGATGGTAGGACTGTAAATCTCAATTGCCTTAGTGTGGGGACAGTGCTATGTAAAAAAAGAGGGTTAGTATGTTTTTGTGGTTTGATTTTTGAGTGGATTTGCTTACACAATCCAGTGGAACGTTGCTGTTTAAGCTGTGCTTTTGCATGCAGAAAATGTTATAGAACAGGAGTCTGCCCCTGATTTGCTGGTTCCTTGGGTCTCTCTCCTTTTCCCAGTCTTTTCAACACTGCTTCTGCTATTGTGTACACATGAATCTCTGAACCAGCCTTCTAAACTCCCCCAGCTGAAAGCCTGGCTATTGAAGAGTTTTAATTTACATGTTGATGCTGTATTTTCCCTAGGGCTTGACATATCTCTGCAGTGGCTTCTTGACCTTTCTTCTAGGGTTGTGGTGAATAGGTTGTTTCCTTTGCAGCAAACTTTTGGGTATCTAGCAACTTCTCAGCAGTGACCTAGACATGTATATCCTTGCAGTCTTTCCTTACTTGTTTCATACCTAATTTTTATTGTCCTCCTCAGGCCCTCTCCTGCTGTGTCCATATTGTCCATGTCCTTTCTAAATTGCCGAGTGTTTTTGCTGTGGCCTTGCTGCTGCTGAGGTCAGGAGCTTTCCACCTATTTGGGTACTCTCTTTACACTCCCTGGAATAGCATTTGCCTTATGTGTTCCTGTGTTTTGACTTTTTTTAGAGCTAGTTGGGCGTCACCTTATATTATTGATAATGATTTTCTTTTGAATTCTGCAGGATTTCAGAAGAGCACTTTGTATCCTCTTGCCTAGGTTGTCAGTCCTAGCATGGGATAATGCAGACATAGGAAAGACCTTCGTGGAAGTCATCTTAATAGTCTGACAGTTTGGGTGGAAAATTACACCGAAGGACTTAAGAGCAGTTTTCTGTAAAGAAATCTGGACTCTGAACAGCTGTTTTTGAGCATTATAGGTGTGTCTAAACATTCATCTGAGGCTTGAAAAAATTCCTGTATTTTAAGTCCTTGCACCTTTTAAAAACTCTCCATCTTATTAGAAGTTTACTCACATTGTGCTTAAATTTACCTTAAAGTCATTTGAAGTCATACCTGAAAATGGAATCTACTTTCCTGAATAATTTGTGTGTCTTGTCAGGTTTTATAAAGGTAGTTTTCCCATTAGTGCCAGGGCTGATCCAATATGCAATACTTCAAGACAAAAAAGGAGATGAATATTAGATGCAAACTTATTTACTGAATTTTGTTGAAATTCCTGTAATATACCTTATTGCAACCAATAGAGTCAACCATCAATCTGCTTAAATCTTCAGTGAAGAATGTGTTTGTAAATAACCAAGTGTAAGAATTAGTCATTACGTGTCAGTAAGTACTCTTTCTTGTGCCTGGTTTGGTCAGTTTATAAGGCAGTACACAGAAAACTAGCAGGTTTTGGTGACATTAAATCCCAAAGAGTTAAAGTCCCTCCAGGGACAGGAGTCCTGAGAGCGAGCAGGGTTCATAATGCGGTCTTTATATCCTCCTTCTACATACTTTTTGAGTTTAAAAAATATTTATATTCTTTAAGCCTAAAAATTACTGAAAGAAAATGAGTAACTGAGGGTCAAATTATTTACTTGAAAAATGCATTTTTATCCAGTGTGCTTAAGATACTGTTCACAACTTCATCTATAAAGCAGAAAAATGGAAATGGTTATGCAAAGACTTATTCTGGCTGGGAAGAAACTGAAATTTGAGATACCCTATCTTTCTTATGCAAGAGTGTTCTGCTTCAGGAACACTGTGGAGAGCCCTGGTGCTTTAAGCGCCCATGAAGCTCTTGCAGAAAATTGCTGCTGTGTCCTAAATTGGAGAGTTCAGCATCCCTGCCTGAGGCACATGGAAACTATATCTGGTGGGGATGGGGTTATTGATTTATTTCTCTGGAGCTCTGCAGTATTCTCCTTGTCACTCAGGCACTCCACACCAATGAAACCTGCAAGTAACAAAAGAAGTGTTTTATGGAAAAATACTTGTTTTTCTGTATAAAATGCTTATTTTATCTTTCCCACTGTGATGGGAAAGCCTCGAATTTATTTTTTTGTGTAATTCCTTGTTCAAGTAACATTTAAGTGATCCTCTATTGTGTGCTTTGCTGAGGTTTTTTTTCAATGTCTATTTACTTCTGTAAGTTTGTTTAGGAGAGCTGAATATTTAGAGAAACAAGAAGCATTGAACTGACCTGCTACTACATAGTACTTCCAGAATAATCTATGAGGGTGAATGGAGTCTTTTACCAAAGGACAAAGGAAAGAATGTTTGACTGTGAATTTAGTACTGATATCCTGGGAGAGATAAGAGAAAACAGTCCTTTTAATGGGCTGCCTAATTTCACAAATTAGCTTTCCTGTTAGTAACGGACTTGAAATGAAGAAACATTAATTATATGAAACTAAAAATCATAGGTAGTTTCAAAGTAGGAGTCTCTGTGGAATGTTAAGTCTTGGAACTATTTCTTACGTCAAGCCTTAAAAATGTTGAATATTGTTCATAAAGCAATTTAATTATGACGCTGCCATGTAAGTTTTCGAAATGCAAGGGAGAGCAGAAACTTCCTTCCATAACAGAAAATTAGGGTACTTATATAGTTCAAATTGGTCAGGAAAACTCTGCTTTTTGGTTCTATTTTCCCATGCACCAATGTTAAGGAGGGAAGCCTTAACACTCTTTCCATGCTCTAGCAGAAAGTCCTTTTCAGCTTTCCCCCCTTAATGTGAAGTTTTCTGGATATGAAAAACTCAGATTTTTTTTTTTTTTATTGAACACTTTTTATTAAAAATTGCCTCTCTTCAAGCATAGTAGCGAAATGCAGTGATGTTTTAGAGTATGATTTTGTAATAATCCCGGCTTTGGGGAAAAAAAAAAGAGAAGGAAAAGGTTTTGAAATGTTGAACTAATAGTGTAAAATTCCCTGATATTGCCATCACACATGAGAAGGAAGGAAGTTTCATTCATTTAATTGGGTTTCTGAAAGAGGGCAAGGGTCTGAATGTAGTTCCTGTTCACCATAAAGGGTTTAATTTAGGAACCTGGCACACTGGAGACAGGATAATTTGGAAGCATAGGAATAAGAAATTTTCAGGAAAGCCCCTTGAATATCTTCATGGGAGATCATAGTGTTCCTATGTGTAAAACAAGGCAGGCCCAGCTGATCCTTCCCTTGCTGTTGTCAGCCAATGTCTAAATAAACATGGTTTAAAGTACAGTCGAAAAAGCATCATATTGGAAGGGACTTCAGAAGCACCACATGTCCCTGCCAGAGCTCCTGACCTTTCCAGGATCCATGGACATGAATGCAGCTTCTTCCCATTCCCAATAAACTTCTGGGATTTGAGGTCTATCTCCATCACCTACTACAAAATGAAAGGTGCTGTTTTTAACCCCTTTGGAAGGGTACAGCAGTAGTTGTCAAGTATCTGTGACTCAGGCTTTACTTCTTCCACCAAATCTGTGTTGTTTTTTTTTTTTTACCTCGAATGGTGCATTTTAGCTTTTCACATCTGTGTTGCCTGTTTGTTGTTATTTTATGGATCTAACAAAGTGGTAGGAAGCGCAGGGCTTTGAAGACTGATGTTTAAACAGTCAGGGAAAAGCTGCAGATCTTCTTTTCATTAGTCATGCTGGGCTTGACCTATGCTTGGCCTATCGTGTAGGAACTTTTCAGGTACACTGAACATACTTTGGGCTGACTGTACAAAAGGCAGGTATCTGCCATCTGCCTTTGCAGCTAAGGAGTCACGACACTCTGACTACTGAAGGATTAACCTCTTCTAGCCCCCTCATTTCCCTAAAGTATAGTGTGTGTTTAATTTTAATAAGGACATGTGCAGTTTTGTTGCTGTATTTATTTGAAGGGCCAGGTTTTTAAGTATTCTGAGATGTTAAAGATGCATCAGTTCATCCTATTGTAAGACTCTTTGTGAGAGTTTCTGGTCTCTGTTGCTTGGCTCCCAAATCTATCTTGGCTTGGGGTACCAAGGTCAGGAAGGAAAGTTCTAAACTCGTGGAGTGTCACTACTTTTTGGTTTTCCTCCTCTCTCTGCAGCAGATTTCTTCCAAAACTAAGCATTCACCATGTGCATTGATGTGTATGGGAATTCATTGTCAAACAGGACACAGCTCTCACTGAATTGCTTCCATCCATGTTTACTCATGGTGCTTTGGTTGAGCTGTTTTGGTTCTTAAACATGGTATACTTGTGACCATGATTGTTCCCAGGCTTTGCACCTTGTTAGTTTCTCTGTCACTTGGACAAGGAACTTAGCTTCAATGCATCCAGGAACCTCGTGAATTGCTTATGCCCTGCTGCATTGTTCCTCCAGCAGATATCCAGGTGGTTCAAATACTCCAGGAGGACCAGGACTGGTGAACATGAGGCTGCTCCTATCCCTCTGTAGAGAATTCATCTGCTCAGTCTTCCTGAGTGGGTGGCTCCTCACTATAATGTCACCTCTCCCTGCCCGCAAGATCTTGATCAGCTCCTAATCCATCACGAGGTGGAATTCCATGCACTTCAGCTGTCATTGACACAGAGGACAACACACCCTCCTTGTCTCCTCTGCCTGCCCTCCTAAAGAATCCATAACCTTTTATTCCAACACTCCAGTCATAGCAAGCACCCCATCATATGTCCATGATGCTGATGAGACCATAGTCCTGCAGGTGTGTGCACATCTCTAACCCCTCATGTTTATTCCCCATGCTAAATGTGTTTGCATTGAGGCACTTAAGTTGGGACTTGGATGAGGTCAACTTACTGGCTGGAGCTGCTGAAATTCCTTAGTGCTGGGCTTCAGGCTTCAGGTGCTCTCCTGCTGACCTGCAATCCATCTCCATGCTCTGGGCATCTTTCACTGTCACAGGCATTACTTTTAGGAGTGGAATGGATTGACTCTCAGCTTCCTCAGCAACTGTAGTTTAAAACCCTCCTCACCATCTGGGCAGGCCTGTGAACAAAGGTGCTCTTTCTGTTCTCTGACACATGGAGACCTCATCAGCCCCTAACAGGCCAGGTTTCTCCAGGCGAGTCTTGTGGCTGAAGCCCTGGCTGTGGCATCTGTCCCATATCCATTTGTTACTTGTTAGATTTGATTGGCCCGTTCAAGCCTCTGCCTTCTGATTGAGAGGATTGATAAAAAAAGCCCCACCTGTGATCCAGAGTCCCTCATCACCACTCTGTAACCCTCCAGTTTCTTGGTGACCTCCCTGATATGAGCTCCAGCAAGCAGCTCAACTCCCTAGAGTATATTGGGTCTGGAAATGGGTGCTGATGTGCCTGTCAGACAATACTTGTTGTATATGTATACATTTCAATCATGTAT
Organism: Hirundo rustica; assembly: GCF_015227805.2. Taxonomy (NCBI): domain Eukaryota; kingdom Metazoa; phylum Chordata; class Aves; order Passeriformes; family Hirundinidae; genus Hirundo; species Hirundo rustica. Next base: position 54,504,777 of record NC_053454.1, on the reverse strand, counting down.
AGCATACAAGACCTTTTCCAGTAGATTGTACAAACTATTGCTATAGTCTTCTTCTCTGGATATGATTTGATGGAAGCATCGCTGATTTGGGAACTAAAAGCCCCAGAGTAATTCTTCTGGCTGGAGCTCTTACCTTTAGTGAAGCACTTCTGCCCTCAATCACAAGGTTTGTTTGGCTGGTCAGCTTTCTGGAAGAGGGCTGTTCTCTCACTTAAGTGAGTAACTTCTGTGAGGCTTGTCTCTCTCTTTTTTCTACACCTGTGCTTTTCTTCTACTATTGACTTTACAATCCTCTCAATTTGCAGGTCTTTGGAATTTTTCCAGTGCAGGTGTGGACTCCAGTTGAGTAAATTTCAGCCTTCTGATAATGGCTTTTCTTTTCTTCATTACCTCTACTGTCATAATTAAGTGGTTTTGCTTGGTAGAAATAAAAATCCCTATGATGTTTGCTTAGTTCGCAGCACCAGCGATGCTGGATTCAGCCTGTTCCTTTATGTGCAGTGCTGAGAACTGTCTTAGGAGTACATGTAAACAGAAAATGTGTTTTGCTTCCAGTGACAACATGATCTTCCCCTTTCAGACTGGAAAAATGCTTTCTCAGAGACTGATGAAGATGATTTTGGTTGTATGTTTATTTCCTCCTGTAAAGACTGCTGCAGGAGATGCATGCCATTAGGTGTAAAACATATTGCAAACATGTCTAATCCTTTCCAAAATTTTTTGCTAGTGATATTAACAGACAGAGCACAGCGAGTGAATTCATTTGTGACTGTGTCTGATTGCTGCTACTTATTTCCACATCCATGTGTGCTCAGTCTGGGGAAAGTACCTATTGCTCCTGGGTATGCTTTTACTTTTACACTCATCTCTTCACTGTCTGGACAATCATAATTCTGTGTTTATTTGTGTGGAGAATCAAAGTGTTTTCTTGCTGAGATAGTGCCTTTTAGGTTATAATTTTATTTGGGGAAAAATCAAAAGGAAAGATTTTGTTTTGCGGTAGTTTGAAAAGTGTATTTTTGGGCTTGAGCTGTTGTGGTGGCATTGAGCTGCAGTCCTTAAAGTTCCTGCTGTTTCCTAAAGCCTGGCTTATGGGTTAACTCAAGTCCTCTGGTCTTGCCACAGTGGCAAACATTGCCTGTGGTGCTCTCAGAAGTCCTAGAGAACAGAAATTAGCTGTAATAGTACCTTGTACAGCAAAGGCAGTGTCACAAAAGGGCCTTATCAAGGTTACATTAAGAAGCTTAAAGTTGCACTGTTTAGATTTTGAGTGCTTAACTCAAAGGGGTGTTCACGTGTCATTTTCTTGGCTTTACTGTGATTATTTATAGCACTCTAGAATACAAAAACTCTGCAGGGTGGTGATGAATGCTGGGAGAACAGCTCAAGATGTTGCTGAATTTTTGTAAGACTCAACAAAGTATGTTAATTCACAGGATCTTTTTTTTTTTTTTCCTGTGACATGAATTAAAACTTCTTCTCTTCAGAGCTACAACCACAAAATTGTGAGGTCGAGTTCTGTAACCTTGCTGCTCAGTCAGAAGGACGTCCAAATCTGATTTGCTTATTGACTTTCAAAACAAACAAATGTGGGGTTTGAAATAAAATGCTGCCAACTTTCAGAAACAATGGAACAGGTTTTCTTTTCTCTGAAGCCCTTTCCCAAGAAAAATAAAACAAAAAATTCCCAGCCTGGGGTAGACACCTAGCAAAGGAAATTGCTGGCCAAACAGTTAATTTGGCAATGCTGTGAGTAGCTGAAAACAAAGTCTTACCATGAGATACGTCAGACCACTGTAAACATTGGTGTAACTGCCAGTTCCTTCTATACTATCCAGCATTCTGTTCATGCTGACCATTTTTATTATTAATGAATCCATATCTTTCCCTTTCCCGCTGGCAGTGGCTTTGATTTTGGTGTCAGAGAATGGAAGGTACTTTGAAAAGCATTCCCTTGCCCCTGACAAACATCCCCACCAAACAACCTCAAATGTAAGGCTAAATCATAAGGTAAACAGAACCAGTTGGTACCGTGCTGCTTTGCTCTTGTTCAGATGTGATAAGCATATGGAAATCATTATATAACCAGAGACCATTGCCAAGATGTGTGGATAAAAGCCTCACTCTGATTTCACAAACAGTACAAATGCTTTCCCATGTCTTTGTAGGTGGAGACTTAGGGCTAGGTGTGGAGCTAATATTTTCAAAACCAGTTGTTCAGCTGTGCTTCCAGTTCCTTTCAGAATAAGCAATAAGAAGAAATTCTTTTTTCCCGTGGATGCTGTTTTCTCCTAATGAAACTGTTTACCAGATTAGTGCCCCATTAATATTTTAATACTTTTTATCACAATTTCATGCTCTTTGAAAGGGATTTGCATTTGTATGGGTAATACGAATATTTAAACTTATGTTCTGAAGATATTTTTTCATATTCTTAAGGAGGGTTTGGGGATTTTTCCTCTCCCCGCCTGTGCTAGAAGAAAATGTGACATTTAGAGACTTTCTCTCCCTAGGTGGAGAAAACAACTGGTTGGGGGTGGTTGAGGGGATTTAATTCCTTTTCCTGCTTACACACCGTTTCCCTTTCTTTATAATTTGTTTTCCCTCCATGGTAGCATGGACTGGATTGAGTTTTGTTACTTGCTTTGAGTACTGTGAAGAAGAGACAATATGCAAGAGTTTGCTCCTTCTTCTTTGAAGTATTTTTCCCTTTTTACATTATCAGATAGAAGTAGATTTGATTTAGTACAGAGCTTCATTTATGCCTTGAATAATGTTCTTCATTGTTGAAATTCATATTTGGAGATTACTTCAACACTTCCAGATCAAGATAAAGAGTTTTCCTGAGCCTATATTGGCATCTTGGGTTATTTAACAGTCCCTTAATCAGATAATGCAGATATAAGCCTAGAGACTGAGATAGGAAGCACATGAAGTAAATGCACTCTTTTCAATTTATCTGATCTCTTGTACAAAGTACTGGTGGTGTTGCTCTGAGAGTGGGTGTACTTGGCAGACTCTTCTGCTGAGTCTTTGTTGAATGACATACTTGTTGGCACAGTAAGCAGTGGTCCCATCCTTCTGATAATACTGCACAGGCACCGCCTCAGAGGTCGCACGGTGTTAACTTTGCATCCAACATTTTGGGTGCATGTGTTCATGGGAGGCTCTTATGGCAGAGATCCAGTGACCTGCTTTTGTGAGGTGTTTGCTGCCAGGAGCCTGGGCAGAGGTTTAGAGAAGTGCTTTCCTTAGTCAGAGCAGAAGGATAGGTGGCACACAGATACAGACTTCAGCAAATTGGGCTGTTGTGTTTAGGGGTGCAGAGGGCTAGTCCTGATGAGCTGCTGTGGGCCGGGGTCAGACAGGTTGGGAACTTGCAGGTCACCCAGCAGTGCAGCAGAGAGGAGGATATGGAGAGAGAATGTGGCTGCTGGATTTTTGTGATGGGCTCAGAGATTGTGTAAGGGTAGCAGTACCCAGGATTAGGGAAGGGAGGCTATAGTTTTGGTACTGAAAAGACAGAGGGTAAAAGAGTTAAGTTCTGTTAGCTGATTGAAGGTATAGAGAAGATCAATGTTGCTATCATGTTTTACCTAATATTTTGCATTTAAAAGAGTCCTGAGCATAGACTGAGGTTTTTATAGTGCTGGTAGGAAAGCCTGGCCTTTTGAGCCTGCTCTAACTTCTGACTGGGTTTAAACAGATGGTCTTTGTATTCCCAAGATGTTTTGTACTATGAGATACAGCTTCATGCTGAGCCTATATACAGCCTGTGCTCTTATTCCCAGGAATAATGTATTGAGGCGCTGCTATTCCTCTGCTTCCTGTGTTCAACCTTCTTTTGTGAGATATGTTTCATAGCATGAACATTCCCATGAGTAGGGAGAACCCACTTGCTTGTAAAGGCTTCAATATATCTGTAGGAATGGGGGTAATAAGCAGAAACAGTTACACTTGTAGTTGCCTACTGAGATCAGTATTAAGGGGATGAACATATTTTTCCCCAAGGGGTTTGAAATAATACCAAAATATCAAAGGCAGCTGCTTTACTTGGCTCCACCAGTTGCTTTGGATCAGATTCCTGACATATGCAAAGCAATGAACTTGATAACTGTTTTGGGCTAGGGGCTTTTTATTTTTTCAAAGGATTGCTCTCACAGGGTCTCTCATCCACCAAGGGGATCACTCAGCGTGACTGTGTTCCTACCACTGCCTTTGATTGCTGGTGTCTCCTCTGTGTTGTCTGCATGAGTAAACCCTGTGGATAGGTGTGCTTTTGGGAGCCTAGATTTTGGGAGCCAGCATTTAGCTGGGCTGAGGCTTCTGTGCCATGCAGGAATCCTCTTCCATGAGCCTGTCACTAGATTCCCCTGTCAAGCCATGCTTTCTTCGCTGGCATAGGTAGAGATGTTTAAACTGGAAACATTACAAGGAAACAACACTGCTGGGTGAGAACAGTGTTGGGCCACAGCATGTTATACAGCATGGATTTGAAAAACAAATCCAACCCTATCTCAGAGAGAGAATCCTTCTGAGCAACCACCAAGCTGTTTCACCTTTGGTATACATTTTGAATTCTAACAGCAAAAGCTCTTTTACTAAAGTGTAGAGAAATTTTTGTTCTGTTTGTATTGTGTTGGCTGTAGATTCTATTCTTTCATGCTACAAAAGTAGAAAATATGTGAATGAGCAGGGCTTAGGAAGCTATTTATTGCCTTCAGCAAGCTTACAAGCTCCTCTGAGCAATGTGGTGACAAGCAGTGGCAGCTAGAAATCCCCAGCCATGAATCATCTAAAGATCTGCTCTCCACTGCAGGGAGCATCTGCTCCAATGTTGATGAAATTTGAGGTAGAATACCTGGAAGAAGGGTGTCTTGGGATTCATCAGCCATCTTCTTAATTTTTTCCTTGCATGTCACTCTGTGGGATATGTGTGCTTTTGCCAGTAACCAAATTAATTAAAAAAAAAAAAAAAAAAAAAAATCAGAAGAGAAGAAAGTAGATGTCATCCCTAGGCTGCAGGAACTGTTTGGCAGGAAGAGTATAACATTAAATGCCTGAAGTGAAAACAGATTTTGGTGATGGCAGCCGCATGTCCTCAGGTGTGAGAGTAATTGAGAATGGCTGCTTGTGATGTGCAAGGTAGTCTCACACAGTTCTTCCCTTTTCAAGCTCTGTGTCATGGCAGTAGTCTGTACTCAGGTGAATTATCTTTGCTGCAGCAGAATTTATCCTGCCAGCAGGAGTGGCTGCCTGCCTGGCTCAGGCCTTTCACTTGGTATGTTTGCCCTTAGCTCTGTTCAGGAGTGCAAGTAGCTCAGCAGGGTGGTGGGTTAGGGAACTCCACACTCACCCTTGCTGCCCCAGACTGCTGTGGCCTCGACTTTGCAGGATAGCAGGGCTCTGCTGCTCGTGCTGGGTTGGAGAAATGCACATAAAAGCCTTCTTTCCCTTCCTGGAGAGGAAACCAGCAGAAGTAGAGAAAAACAGGAGATGATGTTCTCGTCCTGCTGCCCTAAAAACAAGAGGGGGACACCAAGGAAAAGCAGCTGCAGGAGCATACTAAGTGACTAGGCTAAGCGATGTGGCTCTCCAAGCTGCAGTGGTCACTTCCTTCACTTATTAGGAAACATAGAAGACTCTAGGAAAAAGGGGCTAAGGAAGGGAAAACTGTTGCACAAATACTAGCTGCAATCCTTCGTGCCACCTACAAGAGGAGCTCAAAAATATTTATATGTAGTGATGCTGAAGTACATTGATGTTTAATTGAGAAGAAGGGAAGGTTCTTTTTTCAGTTTCATGGGCTTTGAGCTATTCTTTGTTGAAGAGAGAAATTGTCTTTGTGTTGGACAAAGGACAGAACTGAAAGTAAAATTTACAGAAGAGATCCTTTGTCAATGACAGTTTTGGGTTTTTTTGTGGAAAAGGTATTGCAAGTGTTTTGCCTGAAAGATTGAATCACTTCTGCAGATAAGAGTTATTTTTGCAGAGCCCCTTGTTGAACGTTCACAGAATCGAGCTTTTTGTATGCTATACATATCTAATAGTGTTTTAGACTCCAGTGACATTTTTTTCTTGGAAATTCTCTCTTCGAATAATAAAACAAAACAGAATTGTCATTATTGCCTTCACACTGTGTGCAACAATACCTTGATTTCAGGCTTTTGATGTCATTTCAAACAGAATTGTTATGCAGAAGACTGATTTTTGACTGATCAATAGTGTACACAGCTAGTTGAAAATACAGATGACCACCTAATTAGCTGGCAAGGGAAAATGAATGCTTGCCTTATTGGTACATGTACAACTTCACATAATTCTGTAAAATCACCTCATATTTCTCCACAAACCTACTAGAAGCACCCACTAAGATGTTTTAAATTAAGAACAATTAAGTACATGCTGCATCATACAGTGCTTGAAAAATAAAATCATAATGTTGTCATGCAAAGGTCCCATACCTGAGAAGAAAACATCAGTAACAGGGGTAGAAATGAGTGCTTAAATGAGCTCTAAAGCTGAGAGCCACTTAAGAAGGGCCCCATTTTGTGTTGTCCTTACAGGGGTATCACGTATTCCTGCTGTGCAGGGGAAGGCAAAGGAATAACACATTCTCTCTGTCTGAAGAGCACTTGTTGGAGTGTGAACAGTTTTTCAATAATCCCCTGCTGGTAAGAGTGCTCCAGAGTAAGGCTGCCCTACCTTTTAGGTTTTTATACACTATATCTTTGCTGGGTGGCAGTGAGTAGTTTGAATTCTGATAGCTGACCTAGGTTTGTGGCATCTCCCTGACACACAGACACAGCTGGCCCAGGTTTGTGAAGCAAGGACATGGCATCTCACACGTTCTGGCCTCCGTGTGCAGATTAGACTTTTGTAGCCCATTGGATTAGTGTTCTTTGAGGTAGCATGTGTGGATTTCTGCAAAATGAGGCGGTGAGCTCATTTGTGTAACATGTGCATTGAATTGTGTGTGAAAAAGGATGTGTGGAATTAATAAGCTTATCTTACAATGTGGTCTTTTTCTGATGCCATCGTCTTGAAACATTCTTTCAGTCTTTATCTCATCTTGAAGAACAAAGGTGATAGATCAAAGCCTGCATGAGTTAAGTCAAAACCTAATGATGTGCATTCAAAAAAAAAACCAACCAGCCAAAACCAAAAAAACCACACACATACACAAAAAAAAAAAAAAAAAAAAAAAAGGTTTTTTTGGTGAATTATGGTGACTTGGAAGAGAGAACATGGATAACTAAATAAATAGCTACAGGTTAAGCTACAGGAGCCCTAGGAGGTAGGTTTCCACTCCTGCATAAAAAGAATGTAAATGATCCAGATTCTGTATTATTTATGTCTGCAAGCCTGCCACGAAAACCAGGAGAGTTGTAGATGCTGTCTCTGAAATCAAGAATGCTCACTGGGACCATTAAGTCTAAACAACCAAATTTGAAACCCTCTATAGCTGTGGTCAACAATGACAGTAACTCTGAGCTGTAGCCTTTATTAATTGTATGACAGCTTTAGGATTATTGTAGCACAAGCAGAAGAGAACTAGGCCCACGAGACCTAATTAATGAAGTGCTTTTTTGCTTGGCAAAAATAAATGAATTACACCTATGTAAAGATAAATAGAGCCATTTGCCATGTGATGATCCAGAAAAGTAACCCCACTGTTAATTAAGAAGTATAAAATGTAAAAACTTGTTAGGCTAAAATCCATGCAGTCAAAGTTTAAGGACTGTTGTAGTACTAAATGCCTTTATTAGAAATTTGCAAACGTAGGTTATTGTAGTGTCAGTGTATTACAGTACAGCACTGCCACAGAAGTAACCATCCTGTGGTTAGCTCCTAGGAGGGATAATGTGGTTCCACGGTATGTGCAGTATGTGAGTTGGACTAGGTCATAAAAATGGCAAGGTGAAAGGAAAACCTGCTGGCATTTGTCTCCCAAGCACAGGCATTGACTTGGGGCACGGAAGGGAAGGTGAAACCTGTGGTTATACTGAGTAGAATGTCAATGGGGTGAAGGCATGAGCAGAGCTCTTTTGGGGCTCGTGCCATTTCTGTAGAGTCCTGCAGCACTTTAAAGCCCCTCTGTGTTGTGGGGGCTCCTTCTCTGGGCACATTTTGCCTGGCTTTCTCGCATTTTCTTTTTTCCTTTTCAGATTATTTGCTTGTCTCTTGCTCCTTCTTCAGTTTCTCACAAATGTTCTTGGCCAATGTAGTGTGTTTTCATATCTTGTTTTGAATCACAGCGGGGCAAGAGGTAGTTGACATTTTGTTTATACCAGTGCTATTTTGTTACCCGTTTTTTTTTTTTTTTTTTTTTTTTTTTTGCTTGAGCCTCTTTTACAACCAACCAAATTTACTGCCTCCTTCTTGTTGCTATTTTCCTCTTTATTGAATTCCCTTCTCCACCCCATTCCTTTCCCCTGTGGCTCTCCATTTTCCATTGTCTTAGTTCTTTATTTTCCCCCTAAGATCCTGAAACAGCTCTTGGAAGATGAAGCATTCAATCTTATTTTCCATCTCCAGCTAGCACTTTATTAATAACCCATATTTATTTAGCATCCAGAGTCTGCCAAACACACACATACATACACACAAAGCCAGTCACCAGTGTTTGCTGTCAGGATAATGTCTTCCCGGAGGCTTGCCTCCCTCTGCCAAGCTCAGCTAAATGCCCCTTTGTGGAAAGGAAGGGAAAGGCTGTTCACATTGAATGATGTTTATGCTCCAGCATCTTTCTGAAGAAAAATGAACACTGGTCAGAAATGCTCGTGGGCCCTGCTATTGCTGCGGCAGTGTGTGCTGGGTGGGAGGGTCGGTGAGATGAGTTAGAGCTGACTGCAGAGCAGTGATCTCAGCATTCAGGGCTGTGGGCAGAGGCAGCAAAGTGTCTCAGTGTGTTTCATGGACCTCCCAGTTGCCTTAGGAAATGCCTGAGACCTTGGCTCCACCAGGACTGGGAGGCTTCTGCATTGCAGCTGGCTATTCCCTGCCATATGACAGTGAGGGCAGAATACAGTTTCCCCCCAGACTGCTGCCCAGATTTTCACAAAGATCCAGTGCATGAGCAAGCTGTGGGACTGCAGTCAGCTCAGACTGCAGGAGACCATGGAGAAATTTCACAAAGCCCACTTATATGGCAACATTTTTGGACGGCTAGGTCCATCCCAGGAAGGCACTTGGCACTCTGTTGGTGCAAAATTATGAACAGCTTCTGTGGCAGTGATGGCTTCAGACCCCTTTCTTGGGCTTTTGCTCAGACCTGGAGTCTCGGGGTCAAAATTTGCAATAGCTGACTGTGAATTTTCTGTCCCTGTTATTAATTAAACTAGGCTGGGGTATACTCCCTAGGCACAAAGTGAAGCTCAGGGGCATGGCTCAGTTCACAGTTTGTTCGATCTTCCTCTCACTATATTGGACAGACACATCAATCCATCAACAGGTCCTGATAGTGCCCTACTTGTGTCCTGAAATTATCTGGCACAATTCTAACTGGCCTGGCCAAATCCATGCCCAAACCATTCCAACAGCTGCACTGTTCAGATGGTTCTATGCCTGTGCTAGGGCTCTCTTTGTTTGCTTTGGTGGCATAGATACTGTCGCTGAGTCCTGGCTTCCCAAGCTGAGACAGGACCAAATCCTGAAGCGAAGCACTCCCCAGTGGGCCTTGGGAGGCTGGAGTTGAGCTTCACAGAGCAAAATCAACCTGACATGGCGTGCTGGCTGTGCCTGTGAATAGCATGATGAGCCATGTTGCTCTCAGTGTGCTCCCCTTCAGTGAAAAGAGCCCCTTCAGAAGGGAGTGCAAGCTGTGAAGGAGCTCTTTGAAAAACAGTGTAAAGGGGTGTCAGGCAGTTGGCTCAATCTGTTACCATGGAATCATTCAGGTTGGGAAAGACCCTTTAGGTCCCTGAGTCTAATTATAAACCTAACAGTGCCAAGTCCATCACTAAACCATGCCCCCAAATGTCACATCTACATGTCTTCTAAATACCTCCAGGGATGGTGACTCTGAAGAAATTTTTTTTAATAGCTAAATTGAACTTTTCCTAGTACAACTTGAGGCCATTTCCTCTCATCCTGCTACTTACTAATTGGGAAAAGAGACCAGCACCCCTTTATAAGGCATGCCTGTTGCATGGATCAGAGAAGTTGCTGCCTGAGTGTTTATGGAACTGCAAAGTAAGAAAAGCTAATCTCATGTGAGGTATAAATGTCTTCCATTAATCCAGTTAGATCCCACTGGCTTCAACGGGCTTTAAATGGTAGGCTGCAAAGCTGGTTGGTTTGTGAAGTTGACTCACGTTGTTTTCCAAATGTCACTGACTACTTGTTCTGAGCTGTCAGTTACTGTTGAGAAAATGGGAAATTGTTGAGAAATTTCAGTCTCACCAAAGACTTGGATTTCCCACTGCCTTTCTTCCCTCTGATTTTTTTGAGTGAGACCAGAATAATGGAGTTTTACTTGTTTATTGTTTTGATTTTAAGTAACTTTCAGAGGAAGACAAAAAACTTAGGGAAGGAGGGAAATCAAGGCTTGATTTGCAGTGAAACGTGCAAGGGAGGCTTCTTCTAAACAACCCTGATGATCCAAAGATCAGGCTGGTCCCATTCTTAAATTAGACCTGTATTTCAGCAGGACTGAACATGAACAGTTTCACTCCATTTGTAACAAAATTCACTAGACATCTGGTTCAGGTAGGTTTAAGTTCTTTGTCAGGGACCTAGAAACCAAGAGCCGCTGCTGCCTTTCTTGTGGAAACTTATTTTCTCTTGCAAGTACATTTGGTGCCCCCAGAGAGCAATAAGGGTCAAAACAGCAGAGAATCACAAATGAATAAATAAGATACATGAAGTGAATATATGTGTTGTGAGCAAGGTATGCTTGTGCTGGAGCAGTAGGACTTTCAGACAGAGCAGTTTTTGCTCTGAATTCAAAGATGAGCCAGGCCCTTTCTTGAACTGTGTGCTCAAGACAGTGATGAAACTGAATGGAAAAGCAAGAAGTTAGGTTGGATGAAACTAGCTCTTTTTTAAATCATGGCACACAGCAAGAGGTTCTTCAGAGCAATGATACATGTATTTTTCATATGTTCCTGTCTGATATATAGTACGTGACTTCCAAGAAATGATTCACCTTTTTCCTGATTCTTTCAGCCATGGAAGGTTCATCATAACAGCCTGTTTGGACACCATTCTGTTTCAGAGATGGGACTTGATTTTCCTAATAATAATCATCATATGATAACCCCAGTGGAAGGAGAAACACAGTATAGAACTACAGGGTAGCGTTGGCACTATCAAATGCCTAAAATGCTTTTATCCATCCACAGTGAGCTTTCAAGTTCTGCTCTTATTACCAGAGTCCTACAGCTGTTCACGAATAGATGAGCCCCACGGCCTTAGCCACTGCGTTCTTGAGTTAAGAGCAGAGACTAGCACTGGCTTCAGGGGGTGCTTAAGGGGAGAGCAATATGCATCCAGTGTGTGCAGAACAACCCTGTTGAGAGATTCAGGGTTATCCAGAGCCCAAACTGTGGGTCTCTTCGCTGAAGCAAAAAATGCTGACTTACTGTGTGCATGTTTGGCAGCTCCAGACCTGCCACTCAATAGCTGTGCTCAGGGCACGTAACATTTGCACATAGTGTCCTTCCAGCCTTCAACGTTTAAGGAATTGCTTTTTAATGAACAGGGCTGTTTTGTATATGGTTTATAAGAAAAAATAGGTTACCTTTCAGTGTAGATATAACACGTTAATCTTCTGTAGTGCATTCAAATAATTTTTGCGCTGGGAAGCATTGTGCTGCCAGTATTCCAAGGAAAGGCAGTCACAGTGAAGTAAAAAAGTTCACTTAAGTTCTGCATTGTATTTTTTTTCTGTTTTCGTCTCTGTATGGCATGTTCTTACAGAAGGAAATCATTAGAAAGTCAATGCAGAGCTTTGAAATGAGTCAAACTGCAAAATTTCCAGGTTAGAAAGTTCAGTACAAACCCTACTGGAGTTTACTGACTGTGGTTTTGGAGGATAGGTTCATTAATATGACACTTGAATCCAAATTAGCTGTTTCTCTAATGAAGCTGGTATCACCTGCCAGTTTCTATTGTGTTGCGTCTCTCCCCTCAGACTGTCTTGTTTTTCTGTCTTCTGAGTTCCTGAGGCCTGTTGCTATGTTAAGTATCTCCAGTAGATTGAAGTATTTAATTGAGATTACTCAGAGTGGGTTTTGGGGTTTTTTTTTGGTTTTTTTTTTTTTTGAGTTATTGTAGTTAGCTCTTTCTGTTTTTCTTGTCAGTCACTTGTATAATTTTACCAAGGTGACCTTGGCAAGATTTCCAGCTGTGGAACAGCAATTAAAAAAAGTAATAATCACTTCCAGGGCTATTTAAATTCACAGTGTTGCTTTTTGGCTTGCAGAGAGTCTGCATAAGATTGGTGATAGGAATGTAAAATGTTTTGTGAAAAACAAAAAAATCCCAGGTTTTAGCCAGTGGGACACTTGCAATTTTTCTGGGGATGAAAATAGAACTCATCAGAGATCTAGTGTTTTCTTTCTTGACAAATCCTCACAAATTAAGCACTGAAGAATGGCAAAAACTCCTAGGAAATGTATTTGTGACATCAATAATTTACCACATGTATAGAAAGATGATATCACCATCTTTTTTGTTTGGCAAGAAAGTTATTTTTATTTTTTCTGCACAAAAACACCTAAAGATGGAAACAAGCGATCCTGGATTTTACTGCAAACAATTAAACAAGTGGATCCCTTGAAGGAAAGCCTATGGAGATCTTATAGCTCCTTCAACTTTTTAGTAGCTGGGGTAGCTGCATTTAGCATCAGAATCTGATCTCCATGGTTCTTGTTATCCTGTCATGTAAGTGATCTGATGGGCACCTAGGTCCCTGAACAAGTGTCCTATAATTCTTAAACTTCAAGTCCCATTATGAGATTCATGCAGCTATGATTCCCAGGATGTCTTAACTTCAAATTGTTTGGGTTGTTTGTTTTATTTTTCTGGTAGTATTTGGGTTTGTATAGATTATTTGTTGCTGTTGGTTTGTTTGTTTTTGGTTTTTTTTGGGGGGGGGGGTGTTTGTTTTTTATTGTTGTTGGTTTTTTTACAAGCAGACATTTTATTAGATGTGTTTAATTTGAAGACGATTCAAATAGTATAGCAGACAACAATGAAGGGAAATACAAGATAATAACCATTGACCCTCCAAGGTTGATTGAACATACAGCAATTGAATTTTTCCTCAACAAATTGTAATAAATCAAATTATGAATGAATTTACAGTCTGGTAAAAAGAACATTTAAGCTGTTCTGATCTAATTAATGTTTGCTATTTCTTTATGCTGGGATTTGGTCTATTTTGCATCAGTCCAGTATCTGGTCTATTACCAGCTTTTCCAGACAGAGGAGAAAACAGTGTCATGCTGAGCTGGCAGAGCTGTGATTGTGGCTAGTTGAAAGCTTTGCCAGCTGGAATTGTACTGTGGAGATGAAACAGAAAAATTCCATTAAGGCACAGGTCTGTCACTATCCAGGGTGAGACTAAAAGTTCATATTGGAGGAATCCTTGTTGGTAAAGGGAGCAAGTCTGAGGAGTGATGATGTTCACCAATAGAAGGTTTTATGGAAGGATAAGAAAAGATTCTTCTTGGCAAAAACATCTCAAATCAAGGTGTAGGGGATTTTTGTTTTGTTTTCTTCTTTTGCAATAGCATTTCTTGGCTCAGGGAGTGAAATTCTGTTACTCAGGGTGACAGAACTTATGAGTTCCTGATCTCTATAGACTTAAAGTTGTGTTTGGTCTCTCAGCTTTCTAAGCAGATTGCTGCTACACTAATTTCCATAGGAGAGGCGTTAGCATTTCATAATGCCCTTAGGGTGAGGGATGCCCAATCACTCTTTTAACATCGTCTCCCTTGCCCAAAGAGGAAAAAAAATAGGGCTGTAGCCCTAGTGCTTTACTTTTCTCTGTAGGAATTGGTAATAGAGACCATTCAATGCTTTTAAATTGCTTTAAAAAGCAATCAGGAAGTACTAGAATAATTTTCTTCTTTGTCTTCCCACATTTAAACTGTCTTAGAAGGGAGCCTTGGAGCTATAGCTTGATGATTTATCCCAGAGCTTTCCCTAAATTAAGAGAAATTAGAATTAGCGAGAAGGTTGGTATGGCCTGGTAGAGACTGGCCATTCAGAGAATCAGAGTGATAGAGATAATGAACCCTTTGTGTATTATAAATTCAGCAAGAGCAGCATTTTGCCCTTTTTATAACCTTTTTGCTTTTGTTTCTCATTTCTGGCCAGAACTCAAAGCAGAAAAAGGACTGTGAAGGTGAATAAAGCTGATGAAACCAATTTTTCCTGGTTTTGTGAAAATCATCATAAGCACAGGTTGCATTTAACTGGCAATTTGGACCAAGTTTCTTTATAACACATTTAGTTCTTCCTAATTAGTGTGTAGTCCTTGGTTGAGTAGATTATCATTGAGGAAGATCTGATTTCCGTTGAGGTGGTGCGATGGTACAACCGATATTTTGTCACTTCACCAAATAGCTTTTTTGGAGCAGGAGGAAGAGTTTAATCTTCTAGCAAAGGTGGTGTGCTGGTTTCCCATGTGTTTAGATAAATAAAATATGGTATATCAATGAGACAGGCAAAGGAAAATCTCCATTTAGGAAGCAAGAGGAAAGAGTAGGAAAAATCTTGCCAAACAGCTGCACTAGGATTAGATCTGCAAATAGAGATACCTCTCCCAACCGCAGAATTTTTTTCCTTCCAAACCCTTTGTGATGAATGCCTCTATGTGGAGTAGGACTGTTCTCACTTGGAACTCCAGAAGGTGTGTTTTATGAAACAGGCTGCTTAATTTTGGGAAAACTCTCCCTCCTTCTGTGTATTGTGAAAAGGAAAAAAAACCCCAAACCAGCAGACACTTGTTTATAGAAGCTTTTCTGTTTGTCAGACTGTCCTGAGCATCTCTGCAACCCCATCCAGTTTGCCCACCTGCACAGGAAGTAGATTGCTTGAATATGATGCGTTTGTTTATCTGCCAGGAATCTCAAAAGAAGGTTTTTGTGTTTGATTAGTGGTGTGCTCTTGAACATGGCGCAGCAGAAAGATAAACGTTAAAGTGTATGTATGGAATTTGTTAGAGTTTTACCTGGAAACTCTCTGCTAATATATTCTGAAAGTAAAATTTTTTTGGGGTGGCTCTTGTTCACTGATGAAAATGCAGAACCTCCTGAAAAAAACACAAACCTTTCAAGTTGAGAAAAGGTGTGCCGTTCAACAACCTAGCTTTTAGACACTGAGCACTGGATTAAATGATCAGGGTCTTCATTGTAGGGAGAAACATTTGAGACACACAGAGGTTGAAATCTACTGCAGAGATGGAGTTTTGCATCTTTACTTCAGTGACAGTTTGCTGCCAGAGTCTTTGAGTCTGTTGATTATAAATACCTGGGTTCTGCTAGAATCTCCTTAACAGTCTACTTCTGCTCCATGAACTCAGCATACAAACTGCCAAAATTTGGGTTTCTCCTGAAATTATGATTAAAATATGGTATCTGCTGAAAATAAAGGAAATCATAGACCTTTCCCTCAAAGTCACAGATTTTTTTTTTTTTTTTTTTTTTTTTTTTTTTTTTTTTTTTTTTTTTTTTTTTTTTTTGTCTTTGAGGTTTTTGGTAGTTTGCTTTTCCTTTAAGTAGCAATTCTTACTACTTTGCTTCAGCTATATGGCCAGCAAATAGAAATGCTTTCCTGAGTTGCTTTTCTTTTCTGGTATGCTAATATTAGCTGATGAAAACTCAGCTGTGTTTTGTTTTATTGTACTTTTACACCACTGTGGCTCTGTACAGTGAGAATTTTGTCTTTCTGATCTAGGAAGTGAACTTTCTTTCCTCTTTCACATGCTTGAACTCTGACACTGTCTTAAAACCTTTTCTGCCTTCTCTGTTTTCCCAGGGTAAGCTAAGAGAATTGTTTGTTTCCATATTATGAATCTGGGAGATATTCAGCAGTAGTTCTTCTGTTTGGGGTCTTTTTGGTTTTGGTTTCTGTTTTTAGTTGATGTAGTGTCTAGTTTATAAACACCTGAAAAACCCAAGCTGGGGGAAAGCATGGCATACCTGACTCATTAATGCTTTCTTGCTTCCTTCTTAGTTTACTGTTATTTTGCTTCTGTCGACAGAAGTCAAGAGGTTTTCATCCTCGTGCTCCTTTACATGACAGTGTAATCGTGTTCCTCTGTTCTTGTTTATGGTTCTGTTCTTCATTTTTCCATTATGGGTGAAAAGGCAACGTGATTTGGCAGTCAATGCATTATAATAGTACCAAAGGAAAAAATGCTTAATTCATTAACTGATACTAAATCTCCAACGTGACCCTTGGCAAACCACTTATGACTTTTCTACTTTTAGGAAGCATCTTGCACAGATTTTTTGTAAGTTTGTGGTCTCCACCTCCGATATTTATTTGGACTGAGTGATCTTATTTATCTTTTCTAACCTAAATGATTATATGACTTAAGAATGTACCCTTGGCAGCATGCAATAGTTGCACAAGTGTTAGAGAACTATAGAAGCGAAACAAATTCAAATGTAGATAAGACCTTTACTACTTAATTTCAGTGTCTTCATTGCAAATTAAAACATGTTAAATTATTAACAAATTCATGCATTTTTCCCTATATATCTTCTGCTCACCACTCCTGGATACAGGAAACTGAGGCAGTTAAACTTTTGGTGTGTTGGTACAGATGTTGCTTCTGCTTACAATGACAGATTTTGAGGGTGGAATTTTTTGGTGGTTGTTATTATCATCATTGGCATTTCTTTGTTTCAAGTCTTGTGTGCATCCTCTGGTGTTACTGTGTTAGTACTGCTTAGAGTGTACTGAAACAGGAATCCCCACTGCATGGACAATCTGTTCGTTTGAAGTTTGATTTCAAGGACAAAGCTTCTTAGCAGAAGGAAAAATATCCTTTGAGAACAGAAGATCTGAAATGGTACCTAGAGAAAACTAAAGATGTTTGTTGCCTTTTTTTCCCAGGGATTTGTAGAGCTGTTTAGAGCAGCCTGCCAGTGAGCAGAGCAGCCTGGAGAGAATGATCCTTGTGGTTTCCCAAGAGCACACTGAGATGCACTGAGCATCCTCCTACTAAATCTTCTTCCAACAACAGGGGAAGTATGATTTAGTTCTTGAAGCATGGAAGATCTTGCAATATGCAGCTCAGTCTTTTTGGAGGAGTCTGTCAAGCTGCAGTGCTAGCAGGGAGCAGACTGTTGGTTTTGAAGAAAATGCCATATTGAATATTTTCTGTAGTGTGTGATCATATGAAAGCATGCACTGTAAGTTGTGAAGGTTCTTAGATTTGGAACCCCGTCTAATGTGCAGTCACAGAAAAGGAGGAGTGGTTCTTTCTTAGTCACAGAGAGTACCATTGCCTTTACATTTTACTCACCAGTCCCTTGCAATTTCTGGTGCCAACCTGGGGGATTTCAGAGGCTGGTGTTTGGACTCTGACACTGTCTTCATCCAAGCTGTAATTGTGAAAAATACAGTAGGAGTATGATGAGTATTTTCTGTTCATCAAGTGCACTCTTTGCAGCGTACGTCATAGAGAGTGTTAGTGAGACTGTCTTTTCAGGCATTTTTGTCCGTCTCCCCATTTTTTTAAAGGGTTGGCCTCTAGTTAAATAAATTCTGTTCCTTGGAAGGAAAGATTGAAGACATTTGAAAGCCCCAACCAAAATGGGTAGCGTGTGACAGTCTCATCTTTCTAGCTTTTTTGCTTCATGATGTGACTCTTTCATAAGAGACCTTCAGAGACTCATAACCCTTCGTGTGATTTACTGTGATTATCCTGCATGGCACCTGTGCACAGTATTAATTAAGACCTGAAAAGACAGTGCCCTAAAGCTGAAAAATTCCCTCTGACAAAAGGTAGTGCTATGAAAACCAGTAGACCCCCACATGCAGTGATTAGAAAGTTCTGCCAGAGTTGGTTTATGACTTTTTTTTCCCAAAAGCTGGAAGGAATATGGCATCCTAAAGAAAAACTTACAGGTTCAATTGACTGCTTAGGTGCATAATCATGCCTTTTTGTCCACTTGAATTAAATGTGCCTAAGGGACTGGGTTTATTTTCTGCATCCGTTCAAGCCCATGATAGAAATAAACAGCATGGTCCCAAACATAGCCTGCTAGCTATTAATCTACTAAGTACCCTATTAGTACCTGTCACTTTGGATTAGCAGAGAATTTTTTATGTTCATCATGTATTTAAGTATACTGACTTTTGGATGGATTAAATCTCTCTTATTCAACTAATTCCCCAAAAGCATCCGTCTGGAGAACTTTATGCCTTAGAAGTCTTTTTCTCAGCTCTAAGTCCAATAAGATGGCTTTATCATCCCAGAGAGTCAGTCAGGATGAGGTAATGGGAATAATAATTGGTTTATCCAGTTTAACGTTTTTCCTGCTAGAAACCGGCTCATACTAAATCAAAGACAGATATTTCGTTTCTGTCAAGCATTTAAATTGTTCAGTGATTGATTAAATGTCAGGCAACCTAATAATTAGTGTATCTGAGAATCATTTAGAATGTAAACTCCCTGGGTGGGAATTTTTCTTCTTCCTTCTTTCTGTATAATCACCATTTCAAGTCTCACAGTGCATGATTTGAACTCCTTAACTGCTGTCATAAAAGAAATACTAATGTCTGCACAACTCCCCAAACTAATACCATATTCTCTAGTGATAATCTAATCGCTACATCTCTGAGGCGTGTCAATGTGCTATTTTGGAATGGAGCTTAAAAGGGACAACTTGGAGGTTTTTGTCGTTATTTTTTCTACCCCTTTAGTCTGTTTTGTGTATGAAGTACCTCTTGCCAAGGCACTGTTTGAGGTCGCTGATTGAGCCATGTTACCTTTACCAACTTGTTTTAGTTACCAAGGTCAGTCATTGCTTTAACTGAGAGGAATGGAGAGTAGATAGCAGACATCAAATTAGTACATGGCTGAAAACTGTAGGCTCTATGGTGCTGTCCAACAACTTCCTCCTCCCAGAGAAAACCGAACAACAGACCTGCAGGTTCACTCCCTGCTTTCATACAAACAACAGAGGCAAAGCGGACTGTGCAAGCAAGGACAGGACAGCTGCTGTGCCATGCAGCAATCTGCAAAAGGAAGATGAGGAGTCTTGGGGCCTGTTTATTTAACTCTTGGTCTCACTACTGTGTCTGCGGCTAGATTGGAATGGATTTTGATAGTGTTTCTGTGAGTGGTCTCAGTAAGAAATATCCACCAATCGATTTTCTTTGATCAGAATCAAAGAGCCATTTCATAATGTTTTCTCACAAAAGCCTCTGTAATTCTGGGGAGCCAGAGTCTCCATAGAAAAATGAAGTATTACTGCATAGTGTTGATTTCTTTAGTTTGAAGTGTCTGGCAGTCACTGAAATGTTGGTGAATCAAACAATTCATTGAGGATTTGGGGTCTTTGACAAAGAATACTTTTCTGGATAATAATCAATACCAGGAAGAAGTTGTGGACACCTTCCTCCTTGTCCAATATTATTTTAGTCGCTTAATAGAAATCCCTCTGTTTGTTTTGTGATTGGAAGCAGGGGGAACCAGAAAAATCCATTTTGCTAATCAATTTCAAGTTCCTGGGGGGCATCTAATTCACTCACATTTTCTTGAGTTTTAGGCTTTGAGTCAATGAAATTGAAACAGTATTTTGTGTAAAATAAGAGTTTCTAGAGACTCAGCAATCATGATTTTCAGCCAGTTTAAGTTATACTAGCAGATCCCACAGTGGGATTAGAGACTTGTCCTGGACATGGTGCCGGGTGTGTGTTCTATTCTGATGCACTGAAGTCTGAAATACAGCCTCTGCTGGCACTTGGCACACCCTGTGGAATTCCAGCAAAGCAAGGTTCATTCACTTAGAGCCCTCTGGCCAGCAATAAACCCCATGCTTCTGACAGATTAATATGATTGAATTTTCCAAATTAGTTGTAACACCTAATCTAATTTAATTAAGGGATTAAATTTTGTGAGTAACTTGAAGGCTTAGGAAACGGAATAATAATACGCTGGCATTTTCAGATTTCCTTTACAATATCCCCACGGATTGTTTTGTTGCTACTTACGTGTTTGCTATATCCATCAATGGCATGCTTTGGGTCATAAGCTTGTGGGTGTTCAGAATTTCTGCGTATCAAACAGGCATTTTCTTTCCTACCCGAGGTATGCAATTTTCTATAATTTACCCATTCTATTCAAGATACTGTATAAACATGCAAATGCTGCATTTTGGGGATGACGTAATACATGTGTTTTCTCGACCTCCAGTAAAATAAGCTTTCAGCCAATCTGAAA
Source organism: Hirundo rustica (assembly GCF_015227805.2). Taxonomy (NCBI): domain Eukaryota; kingdom Metazoa; phylum Chordata; class Aves; order Passeriformes; family Hirundinidae; genus Hirundo; species Hirundo rustica. The sequence continues at coordinate 54,484,364 of NC_053454.1, read as the reverse complement.
GCTAATTGCACCCTCTATAACACACAAGTGCAATATATTCCTCCCTAGGCAGCCTAAATTTCTACTATGCTGCTGGCCTTTTTTTTAGGGTAGTATATGGTTTCTTAGTTGCTTAGCACAAATGCTCAGTTTTCTATTTAGTTTTTACACTAAATAATGCAAAATAATGTATTCAAACAGACTATCCTTTCTTAAGTTTGTGCACCACCTGTTTTTCTTGTCCTGTCACTGCTTAAATCCCATTGTTCTTTCTGCGTGCTGATTTTAGAGGTTACTTGGAAATTGTGAACTTGTGGTAGAGACCAAGGCTGGGGTTTTCAAAGTAACTTAAGGACAAAACCACTGCAGTAAGTGGTGAACTGAATCAGAGATGCAGGATGTGTCTTTCTCTAATGCTTTCTTTCCTCTATAGTTTACAAGCTGCCTGCATACGACTCTAGTCTCTAATGTATTTATGAAATGTCTAGTACAAAAGGTAGAATATGTAGAATATGTAGGAGACTGGAATGGGACAGTTTGTTCCATTTATCATGTGGTTTCAGAACTTTGACTCTAAATGTGCAAACACCTAGGTTCACATCTGGTATGATCTTTAGCTGGTATTTCAGGACCAGTCCTGAATATGCATCAGGAGTGATGTTCAGTGAGGGGTATAAGTGCCTTAAAAGTCTGCCTAGCGTTTAAAATGGCTTTCAGAATGATAAGTAGAGCTCCTGAGTTGCCTAAAGAGAAGTAAGTTAGTAGCATTTTTTTTTGCTATTTATATGATGTTCTGGTGCATGAGAGATTATTTTGGGATTGTAAACCTAATCCTGTGCCTCCCTGTGCTGTCTGAGACTACTCTGAAGAGTTTGCAACAGCATAGCTTCACCTGCCAGGGAAAGGGTTTGGGCTGAGGGGTAGGCAGCAATGAACTTGCGGCACCTCCTGGACTAGGCCCCAGTCAAGTAGTGAATTTTATTTTAAACTAAGTTACAGAATTAGGTAATTGTGCTGAGTCCTTTTTCATGGTGCCAAAGTTCTTTCTTTGATGTAGTTCCAGGTAAGGTCTCAAATCTTCTGCTTCTCATATGTTATGATCAGCTCTAGTCTACCAAGGACTGCACCCTCACTGTTTCTACTTTTATGGTCTGCTCTAGAACAAAATTTCATTAAGTTGGATTATTAAGTTTCCTTTATGGCACTCTGCTTGTTTGCAGACACACAGATCCAACTCTGTAGAAACTGCAGAAATATTTTTAAGAGCTGCCTATGTCTGGTTGCTCAAGGAAGGACAGGAGGAATGTTCCCAGCACACGTGTCAGCACAATTCATTATTTCTCCCCAGCAATCAGCTGTATAATCTGGATATAACCCAATTAATCTTCCCTGATCAGGCCCTTCCTAGTCTGTTTTCCCATTAACTCTCTAAAAGTTTATTATCTATCTGATCCTTTGTTTAGTCCCAAAACAGCTTGAAAAAGAGGTTTCATGTGTTTCTTGTCTGAGTTGCCATGGCTTTTGGTTGTTTCAGAGCTTACAGAGATTTCCACAGAGGAGAAATGGACTTAACTGGACTACTGGCATCAGTGAGATATTTGTTTGCTTGAAGGATTCATTTACAAATGCTTTGGGGACTGTTCTGGAAGCTATTCTAATCAAAACAAGATTGACAGGCATAAGCAACTCGTGGCAATTTTGAATGTAAGAACATGAGGGAGTCTCTTTGCATATCAGTTGTGGTTATGATGCTTTCTGTCACGCAGCTTGAGGTATTTTTTGGTCTTAATTCTGCCAGCATTGCATTTTGAAATTTCAGCAGGGCAAATGGACTCTGATTTCTCCAAGTACATGGAGAGGAATATCTGGACTTGAGAGTAAAGTGGTTTGATTGTTGAGAGATCTCCACCCAATTTAAGGTGCAAACGAGAACATATGCCAAAGTCAATAGTACGGATTTTATTTAACAATACAATGTAAGAGAGAGAAATAGAAAGAAATAGAAAATGGGAGGGGTAGAGAGATAAAGCAGAAGGTATTCACTGCCCATAGATCCAGTGGCATCTTCTTGGTCCTTCTTCACCCTGGGCTTCTCAGTGGTGGGGGTCCCAAGGTCACTAAGAACTTCTCACTATTTATACCTTTTAGCAAACGAAGGTGTTAATGGTGCACGGTTCTCTTATTTGTTAGCTAAATTATTCTCTTGCTTCTAATGCTGAGTAGTCCCATGCTCAGTTTTTCTCTTTTTTTGAGTTGCTGGGTTTTTTTTGAGTTGGTAGGTTGTGAGTAACCTTCCACCGCTGGAATTGCCTTCTACCCTGTTGGAGCTGACCTCAGCACAGTAGCTGAGGTGGCTTTCCTTGTGGGTTCTTTGCAGGGATTCATCCTCCTTCCCCTAGGCCTAAGATAACACTCATATTCAGAGGGGGTGGGTGGGGGTTTTGGTGGTAGACGATGCCATCTGTCCCGTACCTCGGGTGCTTTGTTCAACTGGTGATATGGGCAGTGGGCCCTGCACACTGTTTGCCCCAGTGGGAACCTTTGTCTGGATGCTTCACCCAGGCCTCAAGCCAGGCCACCCTGCCCTCCATTCTGTGCTTGTCTCACAGCAAAACCCTTCCACGGTCCTAGCAGTGTTTGAGACAGGCAACTGTGAAGTCCTTGCAGGGAGCTAGGGAAGGTGTTCATCCTTTGGATTTGGCTAGAGCACTCTGCCATTGGTAGAGGAAGGCAGAGAGTGCAGCAAGAGTCGACACAGAGCAGAGGCCCAAAGTTCTTGTTCTGTGGATGTGTTGGATATTCATGTGGGGATTTTTGTTTGGTTGTGTTTTGTTTTGTTTGGTTTTTTCTTGGTTGCAAAGTGGTTATCCTGGGTTAAAACTGCAGTGGAAAGTATGAAAAGCTTAACAGGAAGGAGAGCTGTATGTCCTGCATGCATATTAACACAATGTAGGTAAGCAACACTGAGTCAGGCTGATGCTATTACAGTAAAATATATTTCAGCTTGTGCTCCTTTCAGTCTGGTCGCTGGAAAACTCCAAGCCCATTCTTCTTCCTTGTTAATAAATATCACTAAATAAAAATCACACTGTACCAATATGTAGCAGCAGGAACAACAGCAATCACACTACAGCAAGACCTGATCTTTCCTTGCAGCAAAAGCAATGAATTTGCTATCAGAACTGCAAATATTTGATAGCTGTAATAGCTACACTGAAGGAATTGGCTACAGTAATAATGTTTGGTTCTTTCTGCTCAGTTTTTCCAAAGCAAAAGGAAATGAGAACACCAGGCGCTACAGATACACACCCCACTCTCCCCTCACTCCAAAATGGGGGGGAAGGAAGAAAAGAGGTAGAGTCTAGGACAAACAGAGACAGAAAAGATTATTTGTTAGGAAACTCTGAACAACACTGAAGGAGAATGGTGAAAGCCAATTGGAAGTTTCCCAGTAAAATGTGCTAAAAAGATATAGCAGAAAAACAGGAAGGCAGCAAAACCTTTCCTGTCTTGAGACTAACTTTCTCTTAGGTCAGCTGGAGAGGGATTGCACCAGGCACTTTGTACCAGAGTGGTGGAGCTTAATCATGTACTACAGCCTGCCCAGGCAGCAATGTCCTTGGTCTGGAGTAGCTGGAGTAGTTTTATACAGTAGTTAGATACAGGCACCTCTGAATCTAGCTGTAAATACATATTTGTGAAAATCCAGCCCAATATAAATCAATGCCTTTGTTATAAGGTAAAAAAAAGAAAAAAATTCAAAATCTGGTTCATCCAGGTACTTGTTGACTGCATCCAGCAGACATGGAAGGGAAAGTGTTTTTCCTTTCATTCAAACACATTCACTAATTAATTGTAAAACCAGACCATAAGAACAGTCTCAGGCCATGATAAGGAAAAATGAAATCATTAGCAGTTTTCTCTGATGCCCCAGATCCTGGAGTGTCATCTTAATAACTAACAACTGAAGTGTCCTTTAGTTGTGAGATTTCATATGATTTTGAAGGCCTTTTGTTGTGGTTTAACCCTAGCTGGCAACCAAGCTCCACGCATCTGTTTGCACACTGCCTCCTACCCCAGTGGGATGAGGGAGAGAATCAGAAGAGGAAAAATGAGGAAACCTGTGGGTTGGGATAAAGGCAGTTTAATAGGTAAAGCTGCACATACAAGGCAAGGAATTAATTCACGTCTTGCCATGGGCAGGGAGGTGTTCAGCCATCCCTAGGAAACTATGGTTTCTGTAACAGTTATGTGGTAAGGAAAACACCATCACTCCAAATGTCGTTTCCTCCTTCATCATTTTATGTGCTGAGCAAGATGCCACATGGTAAGAATCATCCTTTGGGTCAGCTGGGATCAGCTGTCCTGGCTGTGTTCTCCCCCCAGCTCCCTGTGCTCCCCCAGCCTCCTCAGTGGTGGGATGGGGTGAGAGGCAAGAGCTGCTCAGCAGTGACCAAAATACCCATGAATTATTGACAGGGTTTCCAGCACAGATCCCAAACACAGCCCCATAACAACTACTGTGAAGAAATTAACTCTAGCCTAGCCAAAACCAGAACCCATTTCCATTAGATTACTTAGAAGTCCCTTTTAATATTGTTTTAAGAAAAAATTGCGTTGCAATGTAGTAGCTCAGGTACACAGGAAGCAACTGCTGAGTCGAGATTTTTTTTTTTTTTTACTTTGGTTAGGTACTGAGTTAATTTACTTTTTCCCTTGGTCACACAAACCTACAACCTGTGGACATTGTAGCGCAGGGAAAAAAAAAAAAAAAAATAGCAGTAAATCACCATAAAATTTCTACTTGAATTATGTATGATTGTGTTTTAACACAATCTTCTACAGTATAGTCTGGTCCTGACTGGGAGTTTTGGGATATGACTCAATCCTAATGTGTGATAATAGTAATACATGCCTTTCTGAGGCAGCAGTGACATTTTAATTTTCCAAGTGGAGATCGAATAACAGTCTAAAGGAACAGATGCATTTCATTTCTTAAATATATTTTCCAGCAGAAGATGGAGTTTTATTGTCATTGTGTGTACTTAAAAACCCTAATGTTTGTTTTAAAGATTTTTTTTGAGATTTTAAGGAAGGCAATGAATCATTGTTCCAAATGTTAATAAGGTATTCCTGTGAAGCACAAGACATTTCAGCTTCAGTAAACAAAGTCATAACAATGAATTTAAGCATTTTTTGTTTACTCTAAAACAATATTTTCAGTTTAGACTGTTTTTTGAATGAACAGAAATATTACTCTCTAAATGTTTCACAGAAAACTTTTTTCATAAATTTCTCTTTCTCCTATCCTTAAGTAAAAGAAACTTTTTCAATACTTAACTTTAACTGGAAAATTTTTGGTTAATAACAATTTCTATTTCAATAAACAGGTAAGTTCCCTGGCAGCATGCACCTCAAAGTTGGGGAGTGGAATCAATGCTGGACAGAAGCATGATCACTTTCAAAGCTGCAAACATCCCAAAAGTCCATCCCAGAAGAACGTATTTTTTTTTCAAGCAGGCATATAACAAGGCCTTAATTGTTGTTGAAAAATCAAATGCCCATCATTTTTTCTGAGTTTAGCTCATTTGTGTTTTGACTGGCAGCCAAGTAGAATCTCAGAATGCGAAGAATTAAAACCACACAGCCATTAATGATGTTTTAAGTTCCCAAATCAAAAAGTTTAGTTACAGGAAGAGCAAGTACTGACCCAATAGCAAAACACATGTATTTAGCATAAAGGACCATGTAGAAAATGAGCTTTTCCATTTAGACTTGTCATCATACATGATCCTATGAGCGGTAGAGACACTCCTACCTAATCTTCTGAGATCTGTATTTGTCACGTGCTTATTGCTGGTAGTACTTTGATAATTTTGTGCTCTGTATGCTTATTCACATTATGGGTCTCTCTAGTGCTCACGTGGTTCCCATTTTAATATAGATTTCTGGGAATCTAAGTCATGATTCCATTACCAAGACTACATCTGCTAGGCTCAAAATGCCAGGAATGAAGACTTCACAGAACTCATTAAATGTTTGCATTGCTGAAAAAGTATGAACTAAACATGTTTTGCAAAGAGTTTTGTTTTTTTCCCATTAAGGTTCTTAGGAACAATTAACTCTATTACAAGAATCCTCCCTGATGAGAACAGGGGGAAACATGTTAATAACTCAGAAGTGACTGTATTCTACCTCTTTGCAGACTGACAGCCTTGTGTCTGAGGTTTCCTCCCAGAGTGCCATTTCCCCATTCTGCATCCACTCATCTCCCTTCAAAGTTGATTCTGAAATTAAAAGTGACTTCAAGAGGACTCAGTGCACCAATGCTGGCTATTTTTAAAACTTCCCCCTCACACCACATTTAGCTGCCTCAATGTGCCTCCCATTGCTGTAAGTTGAGAATGTACGTGTAGAGAGCGACCTGGCTCAGAAAGGGCCATGGGAAAGCCAAACAGCATCACAGACAGTAAGAAATCATTGTGGAGCTCCAAAACCAAGAACTCCAGCGTGAGTCTTTTGTAGCCAAATTGGACTGCTTGGCTTCCATGACCAAACATCCTCCCACTTCTTGTAGCATCATTTTTTCATTCTGTGGTGTGAGCAGCAAGGGAATTCCTCACTGTCTTACCACCCAGGAACTGTTGTCACTGGGACTGTGCCCTTTTCTTTGTTCATCTGGACTAGAGAGAAAAAGGGTAGGATCTGAGAATGCTACCAAGTCCTGCCAACCTTTGGTACACAGATAGGTTGGGGGGGGGGGGGGGGGGGCGGTGGATAAATCAGGCCTTGGTGTTTGTTTATTTGGCATTTTTGTGTGTCTGCATCACGTGTATACCTGCTTTTATTCTGGGGTGGCATTCTCAAAGGCTTGAAGTGATTGGGTTTATATTCACCTTGAAAGCCACTAGGAGCTGACTGAGCATACATTTTCTGCAGCTGTCCAAGAAAAAAGGCAGCTTTTATTATTTTGTCTTAATTAATGGTGCTAAGTGTGATGCTCTAGGTATAGCCTGTACCTCATTCACATTTCCCATCAGTGCTCTGCAGCAGTGACCATTTTCCCTGTGCATAGGGATGGGGAAGTTGAGGAAGAAGGGTGGTGCATGGATTTCCTATTTCCTGAAGCCCAGCACAAGAGGCGTGCCAGCACAGGCTGCACATCTGCATGGCACCAACTCAGGGCCCAGCTTGCTGAGATGTGTATGCAGCACAACTTGGGCAAGAAACTGAAGCAGATGTCCTGGGATATAGATCAGTGAGACAGGGACTCTCCGTGAGTCAAGGCACAATATTTCATCTCAGTGACTCCGGGGACTTGAATGCAGCCTTCTGGCACCTGACACTGGTATCCTCTACAGCCTCAGGCTGTACAGGGTGCAAAGACGTTCCCATAAGTGCAAAATTACAGAGAATTTATACAGGCCCCAAAGTCTTCTGCTCTGACTGCTACCAGAGAGGCTCAATACTCAGGGTTTTGGCCTCCTCTGATTTCAGTTTGTGCTCGTCTGTCTTGACCAGAATTAGGTGCAGGAGAGAGAAACCCTAACAATTCATATTTGATAAACTGCAGTTTTCTTATGATGTGGCATATCTTAGAGTGCAATGAAATACTTCCCTTATTGGTCTACTAGTCATTAAATAATTCTTCCAACTCAGTTTATGTCTTTCTGTTGCCAACTTTGAGACTTATACTGCTTTCTCAGTTAAATCACTGGCTCCTAATGATCCAACTGAATTTTTATGTCCAGCCTATCCCACAGGAGACTTTTATATACACTGCAATGATACTGGCTTGCCTGGGCACTGGCAGTTAAGTGTTCTAGCACCTTCTTTTACAGCCTTTGATACATTTCTGAGAAAGCAGGCACTTAGACTATTTATGAGAAATCAGAATGGCAGTTGTGCTAAGACTGCAAACACAAAGCACATGCTGAGCTCTATTTAGATGCTCCAAGCTTTGCCTGAAATGAAAATTCGACCCTGTACTGACCATTTGTTCTGTCATTGCTGTTGCTGCCTGCATGACGCCCTTACTGCAGTCAGCAAGAGTGAAGGCACTGGGAATTCAGCACTGGAGAGGTGTCTCAGCATGAGGGAGCCTGGAAGGTTTCTGATCATGTTCCTTCATCTCTCAGGCTCTCTTGGGGTGCCTCACACAACCTGCCTGTTGTACTTGATGCTGCATTAAGCAAATTAAAGCTACAAAACTAATGTTTTAGGCAGTTTACTTTTTTGAAAATCACGGCGTTTATGATCTATCAGGAATAGAAATGCAAACATAGATGGGGGAAAAAAAAAATCCCCACTTGATTTAAATATTTTCAGAACAAAAGATTTTGCTATTGGGTTTCAAAATGCTTTGATTTCAGCTTAAGGTTTCATTTGTTTCGTTTTTAATTTAAAAGTAGACAAGGCGAGTTTGGGATGAAGCACAGTATATTCTTTTTGCATTAACTCTTGAGAAATATTTTTAGTGTAAACCTAATAGTGTTTTTTTAGGATCGGCATCTTTCTGCACATGCTTGCACATACCAACATTTTCAGAGGTTTCCAGTCCAGTAATCCAACCAAAAAAATCAATTACTAGTTGGGCCCTTACTAGGAAGCAAACTAGTGGAGGTAAGGGCAGCTTTCACAGCTTTGCTTGTTTCTTTTTCCTCTTGCTCAGATTCTGGCTTCCACCTCCAGGCCAGGTACCTGTTGTGGAAGGCACTGCTGGATAGCTCCTCTTTCTGGCAGGGAGACCATCCTTCTGCATCTGCTGAACTGCTTATCAGGCTTTCTTCTCCCTGTTGTTCTCTCTGATATACAGCTCTGGGGTTGTTCATCTTTCCTGCCACAAAGCATTCAAGGATAAGACACCTACATGCCCTACCTGCAAGGTGCCACTGCGGCTGTTTTGGGGCAGGTGACCCAAGCAGATCTTACCGCTCTGCCTGTGGAGGGCTGGCTAGCAAGAAGCTGAGAACAGAGATCTGGTCAGGCAGCTGAGCTCCGATGGGTTGCATGTCCGTATGCTGCTCATAATGGAGTTGGGACAATGGCATTTCTCCCTTCCTTGACAGTTCCTGCCTGTGTGCTGCATAGACTGGCTTTTTTTCTTTTTGTTTTTCAGTTTTACAGCAAGCAAAGCCTCCTGATTTCAGCTGGAAACACTTTTCCTGCAATCCAGGGTGTTAAATCTGTACACTGCAGTCCTAAACAGGGAGATAATGTTGTGGCTCTTATTGGTTTCAGATATCTGTTTCATTCGGGGGGGATGGGGGGGATGTATTTTTCCAAAAGAGATTTTTAATTTTTTTTTAATTTTTACTTAGACATTAACATGGCTTGCTTCTTCTGAAAGTTTCTTCCTTAAGAGCATTGAGATCATTTGTATGAGGCAAATCTCTCTTTTGGAGCCTGAATTCCTATGCAGTAATGCAATTCAGTGTGCCCATACTTTTGAACATACTGGGGTGTTACAGCATAAGGCATTAACTGAGGAAGATGGCAGAGTTTCAGGGAGGCATGTTTTGTTTCAGGACAGGAATGTGTGTGCTGTGTGCATGCAAACCAGTAGTAATTGGTGTTCTCTGCAGGCAGCAGGATTGAGATTTCTGTGAATAATTTAAATTTCTTTTTAAAACTCATTATTTTCCCTTTCCTTGTGTTATAGTTTGCTGTCTTCATTTAGTTGGTAGAGTTCCTTGGTCTTTTGAGAAATGCTGTGTAAATAATAAGCTAACGATTCCTATTCATCAATTCCTGTTCATGCTGTTTGAGACCATTAGGCGGACACTGAGCCCCCTCCTACCCGTGTCAAACTGCAGTGTGATTTCTAAATAATGATTTTGTGTCATATAGCTTAGGTTAACAGAAACTCCTGGACTGAAAACATAATACTAATACTTTGTATTTGGTATAGTAAACATATGTAATAAAAGGTTGCCTTATGTAGTACAGTTTCTCTTATACTAGATCTGCGATTTTTAGATGATTTGCAATCACCACATTTTAAGATCTAGGAAGAGATTCATATAGCATCAGTGTCATGCTAGTTCCCATTAAAATCAAAGGGAGTTTTTCCTGCAGAAATTAAAGCAGCTAGGCAGCACTGAACCACAGGGTTAGAGGCACATCCTTCCAATTACAAGGTAGCTCAATCAAAACCCTTACTACTCCTGTTTGTTTACTCATTGAATGGATGCCCCACAGGGTATGTGGAATCCCCCCAACCAGGAGAAAGAACAAAGCAAGTCAAATTGATAATCTTCTGTCACTCTATGCTGTGTCATAGCAGTTTTCTGTTTCTTGCCGTGTTTTGGGATTTGAAATTATGCCATTGCAAAATACCATTTTAAATATCTCACAACAGTTAATTAAGTTGAGACCCTAAATCATAATTTAATAATTCTAATCCAGAAACTGCAGAGGAATCTACTCTGAAGCTTGCAGCTATATTTCCCCATCAGGTCTGGAGTAAGACATCAACCTGAATATGTACAACGGGTTTCATTCCTCTGATTATTCAGTTACCTGCAGGTAAATTTTCAGCCTTAGTAAGGAAAGGAGAATTTGCCACACAGGCGAAAAAGTTGAAAAATAGCATTTAGGCTCTCTTCTGAAAATGGTAAACCTTAAATTGTGGGCCCAGAAGGAGCATTTCTATGAAAAAGAGGCTGCTAATCTATGCAATCTTTACTTTGAAAATGCCTGATGATGACTTCTGCATGTGCAGTTTTTTGCGGGAAGCTGTAGTGACTTATTAAAGAAATATGGGTATTGATCTAGTATCGATACCCAACTGTGACGGACTGTCCTGGTTTGGGACAAATTTGGGAGAAAACCCCTGTATAGGATCCCTCCAAGGAAGCAAACCCACGTGGCCCCTCCCTCCAACCGGTCCGGAAAAAAACCCAAAACCCTCTTTGGAGAAAAGTGGAAAAAACTATTTTACTAAACAAATGAAGTGCATACAAGTATAAAGAATGAATAGTATGAAACAATAAAACCTCTCCTTCTGAAGTGAGATGGCAAATTGAGAAAGTCCTTGCCGTGGGTGTAGTTTGGCTCTCTCTCAGTGCCCCTCCTCAGTCCCAGTCCCTCCGGCGCTGCTGGAAAATGCCGAGCTCCAGGCCCCGGTGGGCCGCAGGTGCAGCCCCCAGTGCTCCCCTGGGTTTTCAGTCCAGAGCAGGTTTAAACAGTTCCAAGAAAAAGGAAAAAAAAACAGTCCAGGGAACTTCTCTGCCCTAGCTAGCTGAAACTAACTAAAAGCAAAAAAAAAAGATCTCTGTCCTGCAGTCTCTCCAAGCCTCCGCCGAACACGCTGTCCGCAGAAGAATGTGGAGGAGTCGGGCAGTTTTCTCAAAACAAACTCCGCGCTTCTCCTTGCTCTTAGAACCAGTCTTAAAGGCACAGGACTCAATATACAGCACAAACAGAACAGACGATTGGGGATACAGGCATCATAAAGTTACCCTAGGACACGGACAAAAACTCTCTAACAGTTTAGAGTTAGAAAGTGTATGTTTATTACGGCCGGGCAGCACGCGGGATATTCCCCTAATTCGCACTGCGAAATTCACAGGTAATTACAAAGTCTTTTATTTACAAAAGTGTTGAATATCCAAAATACAAATGCATATTCATACCCTTGTCACCTCCCATTCCTCGCTTCATATGCTAATTGGCAAAAAGGCGATTAAGCATGTGTACTTTGTTTCTTAAAATGAGTCGGGGGTCTATTTTGGGGAGGGGTCACCCAAAATGAGGAAGTAAGATGAGTCTTCCTCGTCCTGACCTTTCTACCTTTTCAATGCATTCGTGACAAATGATTCCTTGGTAGAACTTACAGTTTCCTGTGTTCAATGGGTCCTTTAAGCAGGAAATCTGCAGCTATCTTATGTCCTATTTACCACATTTTGTTTTTCATTACAAGGACAACTACATAAACATAAACCTGACAAGAAATGAGTTATAAGATCCAGGGTAGCTTATCTAAGATCCGGCTTCTGTTAACTGCGAACAAAGATTACCTATCTACTTCAGCTAATTCAGCAACTTATTATCTTAACTTTCCTAAAAATCCTTAGTTCCTCAAAATTAACATCTCAGTAGGTGACAAACAAGGTCTATTCCCTTCTGAAAATGATGAGCCACATCATTTCCCCAAAGCACTGGTAGCATTCTGTTGTCGCTGTCCCATCCAGCCCTTAGTAACTGGCCAGCTGTCCAGTCACCGCAGGAGGTGGAGGGGACGTGGTGGCACTGACTGGTTTCTCCAAGTCAGACTAAAGGTGCTAAAGCAGACTAGATTGGTTGCAAAAAGAAACAAATCTTTCTTGGAGCGAGCCATGATACTTTAGCAGCTGCTGACCCCATGGCGGGGTGTGTCTGTCTGCTCCTCTAAGGTCCCTGAGCCACTCCTACAAGCAGTTTCCCAAAGATATGGGGCTCATGTGGCTGGACGGCCTGCTTGACTCCCTGCTCCCTCAACAGTGTTTGAATTTGCTTGCCACTTAGAACTAAAGCTAGCTGAAGGGCAAGGATTGGAAAATGAAATGCTCCTGAAACATAACTGAGAGCTTGTGATGCGGTGGAGGAGAATGACATCCAAATTGATGTCTCCAGAATGGAAAAGAGGGCGGCAGGAGCACAGATACTTTAATTAGGCACTGGAGGATCTGGATGGGAGCACGCTGCAGGAAAGCAGGCTGGGAAGTTCACAGACTACGTGTTATTAAGAAAGCAGCCTGCAGGGGTTTTCTGCCGAAGTTTGTTTATAATGCAGCACGTTCTTCCAGTCTGCTGTAAAGGAAGCCTGGATGGGGCTTAGCAGTCAAATTTAGCTCTTTGCTGAGTCCAGCCTTAAAACACACAGGAAAGCTGAGTCTCTGTTTTTCTCCTAACCTTGCCTGCTTGCTTTTGCAGCTTTTCCCTGTCTCTGACCTGAGAACTGTTTCCTGTGAGTGTTATGGGTCACACAAACTCCTGTGAATATGATTTGATTTGTCAACCTGTCTTGTCAGAACAAAAGAACTACTTATGGTCGGGAACTTTATGATCCCCAACCGGATGGGGAGAGATAGGACAGCAAAATCTCCCTATAGGTAAAAGATCCTGCTTCCATGAGGTTTTAGAGCTATTTATTTTATTTTTATTTGAATATAAAAATAAAAAGCATTTGAATGTGCAGAGGCTAATCAATCATGCAGGCTTCTGTGATCCTTTTGGGTGAAAAAAATAATTAATTTTAATCTCTAAATGTTTGTACGAGAGGGAGCAGCAGTATTTATTTGGCAGCCGTGTGGGCACACTCTCTCTGAAGCACGCAGTAAAACAAAGCATAACAAATCTGTATTTACAAATCTGAGGAAGCCTGCACTGCAGTCAACATATTAAAGTTCTTTCAGCAGCTTGAGAAATGATTTGCATTGAGCGCCTTAGCCCAGGTTTACTGAGACAGAGCAAGGTGTTGACACAATATGTGTTTGAAACATTGCTCATATTTTCTCACATGAAACTTCAGCTGTTTCTTCAAAGTTTGCCACATGCTGAGATGAAGCAAGAAATACTTAAAAAAAATTCCTTGTCAGATGGTTTGCTAGATGAGAGAAAAGATAAGAAAACAAGTACAAAAATGCAGAGGAATTATTTCCACCCATTAAAATCTTGAGTTTGCAGTCTCTTACTCACAAACTTAGCTAGAGGGAGAAGATCAGTATCAGAATCCTGCTTGGGAGAAATCAGGAGCTGGACATCAAAGTGCTCTTTATTTGGTGAAGGTTATACTGTTTAAGGCTTGGAGAGTGTTGCTTAGCAGAAAGAGGTAATTGGAAAGCAGAAGTAAATGCCACTGCTCCAGCAGCATGGAAGAGTGTAAAACACCATTGCCATGTGCATCAGGCTGCAAAATGAGGAAACTCATCTGGGAAATAATGGTTCAGAAAATCACTGTGTTAAGGGATAATGGAAGGGCTGCTCAGCCCTCTCGTTGGTCCTGAGGAGGTCAGTGGAAAGATAGGTGAAAGGAGGAAAGTTGCTTAAAGATCTTGTGCATTCCCTTTGCAGGCAGGAGGAAATGGGAAGAAAGCATACATTCCACCTTGGGTAGGGAACAGCTTTTCCTGTTCTCCTTCTTAGCTGCTTCTTTTCCTCTGGAATCTATATAATCTCTGAATAGAGGGTTGGCTCTTTTCCATAAGATGTGCATCAACTCCTGTAGAGCCAAGGGTTTGGTAAAGGGACAGAGGATCTCTATTACTCACTGGGCTAGATGTGATGTGCATATTCTTTCAACCTATCACTGTTTCAGGTAAAGAAGCCTAGAAAAAAACCCCATAGACAAAGAAATAATGCAGATTGTGGTCCCTGTTCATTTTAACTAGCACCGTTGGCTTCCTGAGACCTGTAAATTCTGACAACTGCAATTTTCTCCCAGTGGAGGAATGCCCACATAAATAATGATTCAGTTGCTTGCAGGAAAGATGGAGCTGACATACACCAGGACTAAAGGAAGATAGCAGTGATGTTTTGTCCCTTCCACACCCCAAGAGAGATCCTAAATAGACAGTTTGAAGAGTTAAAATCAAGTCGGCTGGTGAGATGGTGGTGAGGGGATTCTCTAGTCTGAGAAAGCAGGTAGAAGCGCTGTCAGCACGAGATCTGCTTGTCTGGCTCCATTGGCTCCCTGTTGTGCTAATCTCCAAAAGAGCTAGTAGGCTGCAGAGCAGGCTGGATAAGGCTCCCTGCAGCTCCTGTTGTCCAACAAATCACTCCTAATGGAGCACAAGGACAGAAAGTTGTCTTAGGAGTAGAGGCCTTCTCCTGGAGAGACGATGATTTACAGACAGGTGCACAGCTTGAAAAGTTGTTGGCTTTTTGCCATCCTTCTATAGACTTGCTGATGAAGCCAGAACAAAGTGAGTGAAATTAAATCTCATTAGGGTCCTGCTGTTTTTAGCTAACCCCTAGTAGTTATGTAAGCTCCAGGTTTTTTAGTTTTGGAGGTTTTTGTTGTGGTGGTGGTGGTTTTTTGTTCTGTTGGGGTTGTTTGCATTTGGGTTTTGTTTAGTTTTGGGGGTTTTTTGGGTTTTTTTTGGGGGGGGGGTTGGGGTTTTTTTGTGGGGGTGTTTTTGGGTTTTTTTGGTTTTTTTTTTTGGGGTTTTTTTTTTTGTGTTTTTTTTTGTTTGTTTGTTTTGTGGTGGTGGGGTTTTTTTGGTTCTCCCCTGCCCACCTCCTAAAGTGTACCAGCCTGTAGTGGTTTCATGTTCGCTAAATTCTGGTTATTAAATTTAGTGTCATGGTCTTAGTGTTTATTATTTTTCTGTGGGAAAGATTAAGAGAAAAGCAAAGTAGGCTCAAGCTTAAAAAAATGAACAAATAGTTTTATTAATATAATAAAATAATAGAAAAAGAAAGCTGGGGAAAAAAAAAACTAAAACAAAACAGAATGAAACTCCAAAAACACTCTTCCCTCCCCCTACAAACTGTTAACCTTACTACAAAACAACATAAAGAGACAAAACCTGTGATTTTTCAGTCAGTCTCGCCATTTAAAAATAGTCTTTCACTAATCTTTAGGAGAGGACTCTCTTAGAGTCATGCATCCCACTGACAACCTAGAACAGTTCTCTAGTGGGTTTTTTAACTGTCACAAAAACAACCCCTCATGGAAACCTGCTTTCATGACCCCTCCCATTAGCAGTTTCCCAAGCTGCTTATGGGTCATGGGTCTTTAGACTTTTGCATATTGGGGTGTCAACTTTAAAGGATGAATAACTTTAAAGGCAAAGGATTCTTCATCTCAAGGCACAGAGATATCTTCTCACTTCTTCATTAGCGCAGAGGGCTTCTCATCTCTCTCTCTCTGTTCAAGCATCTTACAGGATTAATATCACTTAGTCTATCACAAACACCTTTGCTCAAATCCACACACAAATCTAAACAATCATCTCCCCAAATGCTTATCTTTCCCATGATTTAAATGGATAATCTAAAGTTCATTTCCATGGCTCAATAAGGATGGAATGGCAAACTCCTAAATCCCTTGTCCCAATAGTCCTTTCACTCTCGTGCCACTGACTTCATGCTATTTCTTCTCTTATGTTCACTCTGTCCTTTTCTTTTCTCTCTCAGGGAAGGGTTAGGCTTTGGAAGCTTCTTGTTGCCAGGAAAGGATTAAATCTGCCCATAGTCTTTTCCTCTCTCGCTGCAGCTCATGGTGTTAGATATTCAAGGCCATGCTGTTGAGGGGGAAAAGAACTCATGTAGAAAGATCAGAGCACCCGGGCGTGCTGGAATCAAAAAACCAGGCAGGATCATAAATGCCATTTTTGCCCACCCCTCAGTTTAAATCAAGGCAGGGCCCGGCTCAGCCCAGCCCCGGCCGACCCCTGGCTGCTGTACGACGTTACCTTTCTCTCTCTGGCCGAAGGAAGGGTGACCTGCAGGAAATCAAGGATTTTTATGTGTATAATTCCAAGGTCGCAACTGACATTTTTTGTGGTCAAACTAGATGCCGATATCCCACCTAACCTTCTGATAGGTCCCTGTCCTTTCTAAAGCAATTCCCAGGTCCTGACCCACAAATGCATTCTACACTTCTCCATAACTAGAAACAAAACTGTGCCAGCCCATGACACAGCCCCACCAAAGGAGGCTCAGAAAGCTACCTGGCTTCTGAGGCTATATTCAGATGCTGGTCCCTAAATGAGCCTTTTCTAGCATGAATGATGCCAGCTGTTGTGTGGCGAGTGACTCTTTTCTCCACACTCAGCACCAGAACATGTGGTAGGTGACCGCAGAGCTGATGGAAGCATGCTGTCCTTGCTGCTAATCAGAAGAGCTTTGCTCTTGACTTCTATCTCTCCTGTATTAATCAGGAAATATGATGCAGAAAAAGATTTGTGCGGCTGTTTTACATTCTTATGCTCATTTCCCACCATTCAAAAGTACTCTCTTTTGAATTATACAAAAAAAGTAAGTAGTGCTTATATTTTCTCCCAGTGAAAAACAGGATTTTCCTGTTGTCATTGAGGCTTCCCAAGTCTAGTTAGATTTTTATGGGGAAGGAAAGACAGGAGAGCTGAGTGACTTTTCAGAGCTCCTCCATCTAGGCAGCCTTTTGAGTAAGGCCTTTGTATGTGTCAGAGTTCACAAGGACCTATCGCGCTCTTTTGATCCTTCAGCTTTTCAAGTGCCCTGTAAAAAAAGCTGTGTGAAAGCTATTGAGTGCCACCTTGTGCAGCTTAATCTGTTTTATTTCGGTCTAAATTTAAGTCATTGCAGGTGTTGAAGTCACTTTAATTCTGGTCCCATCTCTTGCTGTGAATCCCATGCAAATGTTTCCTTGGTGGAAATCTTTTCTGTTTAGTGCTTTGGCTACATGGGTGACAAAAGTTACAAAATGTGGTGTTTTCCATAAATCTGGACAACCTCTACTTCATTTGGGTTTGAGTGATTTAATGCTAGGAAAGAGATTATTTGCAGGTTCCCCTTGTTCCAAAGACAGTCACAGCAGTTGTGGTTCCTTTTGAGCACTGCACTTTTACCAAGATCTGTTTTATTTCCTTTTGCATTGCACAGCATTCCACAGCTTTAAATTGCCCTGTCATGGGTGGCAGCTGGGCCTCATTCAGCTCTAGAGAGCTGTAAATAAACCTCGAGTGTTCTACAGTGTAAAATCATGTTAATGTTTTTCACAAGTAGTCAATAGGAACATAACGCTTATTTGTCACGGCACGAAGATACCTGCACAAGTTCACTGATGTTCTTTCTGCAGCAAGGGTGCTTCTGTCCACCTGCCCTAATTCTATCTTCACATCCTCCTGTATTGAAGCAGAGTGTGCAACACACCTAAGAGCCAGGCCACTGAGTGTGGCATCTTTCTAGGTTAGGTATCTTGGCTTCCATGTTCAGCAGACACTTATTGCACCTTACAGGCCCATCTCTAGAGAGATTCTGGGCAGAAGGCCTGCAGGAAGGGTCAGTTTACTTTCTGACATTAGGAGGTAGGATGGGGTCCATCCATCCCCCTGAATATTTGGTTTACTAGCTGTCTAGTTGTAGGCAAATGATTTAAGTTCAGGAATAGATCCTTCTTAAAAAAAAAAGGGAAATCCCACTTTGTGGAAGAGGTTGAAGCTGTTTCATGACCTGCCATTGTAGAGTGGAATACAAATATTCAGCTTGCCTGGGGACTTTGTGGGATTTGACTTTCAAAGAAAACTTTTTGCTTTTTGTAGAATATGCGGGCTTTCATGTTTGCTTTTTTGAGGTTTTTTTTTTTTTCTCCTCAATTAGTCAGTCAGAGGTAAGTGGGTTGTCCTGATGTACCAGGACACAACCTCTGATAGGAACACAGGTCTTAAAATACAGATGCTCTCCCTGTACAGGAAGAGAAATATAATCCAGGACTAATCACTAAAAACAAGAGCCAGCAGTGCTTGTGAACCTGGTTGTAGCCCAGGCTGAGGGGGGCAGTGAAAAGCAGTGGATTGTATTTGCGAGAATCCGCTAGAGTGGAAGCAGTGGGAATGGGAGCGTCAGGAACACAAAACTGTGGGACCTGAAACTTTGATCAGCCCAAAGGCTGAGTACAGAATTCCCTGCTCATTGTACATCCCAGTAGTACTTCCAAGTTCTGGAACTGAGTAAAAGGGTGTTCTGTGAGTCCAAATGGCAGAAGCTGCTGGTTTTCTCCTCTATTGCTGTTACTGTGGGGAGATTTTTGCTGGTAAATTTTAGCCCTTGATGTGCTGCCCCCGATGTGTACTCTCTAGCTGCACACACAGCTCCTGTGCTTGCAGGTCCCACACCTCAAGGAGCTGCTCCATAAATTGTCCCTGGGCTGTCTCCTAGCACCGTAAGCTTTTCCCTGGTGTGGGGCCTAAGAGAAGATGCCAACTCTTTGGAGAGCAGACAATTAGATGAGAAATTCAGCCAACAGCCCCAACAAAACTGTAGAACAGCATAATTATGATAAAGTTTTAAAATATTCCTGTATCACTTGGATGATTTTTTTCATTTTCCACTCTGAGAATAACCTCTGATCTCCCATGGAAATGCATCTAGCATTTAAATAGAATCTACATGTTTCCCTTGGACATTCAATTTTGGCTAGAGCTTTCAAAAGAAAAATAAAAATCAGACAAAAGACACTTATTCTGCAATAATGGTTCTGTTTCAGCAGTGTCTTTTAATTATGCTAGCCAGCTGTGTAAACTTAATTGCATTAGAGGCTACTAATTATCTGATTAGGAAAGGCTTGGCTGTAATAGCTTATTTTAATGAATTGACGATGGATGCATGTGATTTTTAGTTGTTTAGCTGTTACCTCAAATCGTTAAACTCCATAAGCTGCATTCAGTCTTTTTTTTTTTTTAACTTTTAATTATTTTAATTTTCAATCTAATATGTGAAACATGAACACATTCTTTGCAATCTGGAATGGTTGCATATGTTTTGCTGCTTCTGCCTTCCTGTAAGTGACCACATTTGTCTGCGTTCTTTTGCTGTGGTGGGTTTTGTGTGGCGCTTTTTTTTTTTCTCTCCTTTCTCTTCACCGCATTTGTTTCTACTGAGTGACATGGGAGATTTTATTTAGAAGCTGAACTGTATTTGTTGTCTCAAAAAGAGGTATTGGGGTATTCTGCCTTTCTGAATTATCTGAGAGAGTACAAGGGTTGTTAGAAATTGCATCGGAAAAAAGATGGTGTAGAGATAGCATCTTCTGGCTAATGAATTTCAGAGGATCTGGTCCTTCAGGCAATCTGGAGGCCTGGATTGTTTGGCTGAATGTGGGCTGTCACATCCATCCTAGGGGTCATGGCCAAGTGATAACACTGGAACAAGAAGCAGAGATGTGAGCCTGACTAATCTCATTTCACCAGCTGCTTATGCTCATTCTTGGGAATGCACTGAATTAGAAATTTGTAGGTAGAGTTGTGGTCAGGAACTTTTCCGAAGAACTGTCCAAGATAAAACAAGGCATTTGTTCACTTGGTTTCAATTGATTTTCAAGGAGTGATGTCTTAAAACATTTCTTGCCCTTTTGAGCAGTTTCTGAATGTCAGGGGGATTTTGGAGTCGTTGCAGAAATGAAGATAAAGGAGATGAGATGAAATGGAAGAAATTTGAGGTGTTTTAAACTCCCCTATTCATTTAACCTTTCTGAAGTGGCATATGAGCCACCCATATGCTTTTGAAGCCATAGAAAATATAAAAATACTTCGGCATAGACTTTATTTAAGATAAATTTCAATCTTGATTTTCCATTTCTGGTAATGCTGAACAAAATATGCGCTCTCGAAGTGAAACATAATTGCTTCCCGTGGCAGATTTTTCTCCTCTGATTAGGAGCCAGAGTTGGTTTAAAACCCAATTGTCCTGCTCAGATGCAGCAGCAAAGTAAGGATAGCAACTGGAAATTCATCTTGCTGCTGAAAGAAATCTTCTGAGAGTGCCCCTTATTTATGTATGTGACCCTAACCTGATATTTTTGTACCTGAGGAGGGCTGACAGTCTGGGCGAGTTTGTGGGAAAATTTCCATTGGAGCTTCCCCACTGTGGTTTAGACTTGTTCCCATGCCTAACTCTTGCTTTGAGCCCTACCTTCCTTTACTGTGTGCTTCCTCTTGGATGCATCCAAAGCGGGTTTCGGAATATTCCCAAGGAATAGCAGGCAGTCCTGCTTAGGAGACAGGTGAAGGCACAAATGCTATTGAACAGCACCTGTGTCATCCCCTCTCTCCCCTCTGCCCTGCCCCAGCCCCTGTCTTCCCTTCTCAAGAGAAGTGTCTAGCACAGATATAGACTCAATTCCTCATTTTGTGTTGATTCCAAAATTAACTGTTCCATTTACTTGTCCCTTGCAATATGTATAACTCTCAGGAGTTTGCTGATGACTAAATGAAACCTCAGACCTCTTCAGTCTGCTTCAAGAGTGAAGTGGGAACCTCTTGCTCCTCCTCACACCTCTACAACTGCAGAGCATTTAGCCCATGGAGGCTCACAGTAGCAGCCAGCAGGAAGATTCTTCTGTGCCCAGTATTTTTGGGAGCCTGTGGTGTTGGGAGGTTGGCGAGGTGTTGTCTGGGACTGAGTGAAATGCTGTGCCGTCAGTTCACAGGATCACTGTTGAGCCCTGCCTGGCTTCCTTTGGTTCTGAACTATGGGATTTTTCTTGGCTTTTGCTCTTGAAGTCCAACAGTGTTAATGAGGGATTTAACAGTTTCTGGGTGATTTTTGAAAGTATCAGAGCTGCATATCCTGATGCTTGGGAAAAGGTGTGCAAGATGCATCTCCTCTCACCTCCTTAGCCTAGGATAGAAACACAGGCCTACAGGCAGGCTCCAGTGGCAAAGGATTAGGGCAGCTATGAAAAGCATCGCTGTGACAGATGTGTCAGGCTGGGTTTTGCCTTCAGCAGAAGAATCTCCAGGCTTCTGCTGAGGTTCCCTGAGCACATGTGATGATTCCAGTCCTGGGGAAGGGCTGGTACAGCCTGGCAGTCCATGGAAGGGCATCAGTGCCTGCTTTAGCCTGGCTGTAGGAGGGGATTTACTGCATGAGCAGGGAAGACACAGACAGCAAGAATCAGAGGGGGGAGAAGGAGGAGAAAGCCAAGAGGAGGGCTTTTACAGCTAGAAAGAAGGGGTTAAGGTACCAGTTACTGTTCAGTCTTCTGTCACTCTCTGAAAGGCTTGTAGAGAGCAATTAGGAGCTGGAAAGCAAACCTCTGTCCTGCTGCAGTCTCAGCTTTTGCTGCCAGGTGCTGCAAGTAAAGGCAGGAGCTGCCACTTCATGTTTAATTGCTGTTTGCTGAATAAGCCTTTGGCTTTTTTTCTTTTTCCTTATTGCCACCTCCAGAGTCTGCAGGTGGAAGAGTCAGAAGAAATAGCTTCAGGAACTCCTAAAATGACAGCCCTGCAGGGTTGATGATAAGAATTAATCTCAGGCATATTTCTTTTACTTCTGCTTCCTTTGGAGAGAAAAGGGGAAAATAAGGGGAAAGGTGTGTGAAGATACTGAGACAGCCTTCTGCTTTTTTTTTTTTTTTTTTTTTCCCCTAAAGGACAGACTTGGCTATTAGCTGTCTGATGGGAGAAAGAACATAAATGGAGAGGGAAGGAATTACGGTGTAGTTATTTCTTTTATGGGAAAAAGGAAAAAAAAACCAGGTACTTTTGTGGTTTGTGCTTGAATATTTTTCAAGGGACTGGTGCAATCTATAGTGCTAGATTATGCAGAATTTAGAGGAGTGTTTTTCTAATCAAAACAAAGCTTTCTTCAGTGCTTTACCAAGATTGCACAACATAAGCACATAATGACAACTAAATATAGGCACTTGTCATACTGGAGGTAGCCAGTAATGATTAATTTGCTGAATGTATTTGCATGGCTTTGTTGAATATTATTTCCATCTTCAGAGATGCAGTTTTAACTGTTCCCCTCCCCAGTATCTGATAACATTAATGCCAAGATTACCTTTCTCTTTTCTTGCTTAATAAAAAGTAGATTGATGTAATAAAAAGTAAATTAGTACAAGCTAATAAATGGGAACAGCCAGCTATAAATAACCAGAGCATTTCCTCTTAATGACAGTTTTGATGTTTGCCTCGAAATTTTCTGGTTTTCCTTCTAATGTATGAAAAATCTGACAATGACGGGTTGGGAGAGAACCTTAGGAGAACTACCGTTACTTTTCATTAATTAAATACTTGATTTTTTTTCAGTGTAACATTTTCAGAGTTTAAAGATTCAGGAATTTAGATTCCATGGAGCCTGTGATATCTCACCTCCCACGCTGATGCGCTGTAGGTGTGAAACTTGTCTAAAAGGTGTTTGTGAAAGGATAGCAATGGCCAGTGCAACAGTGCTTCATTTGGGAAGAAAAAAAAATTATCCGCAGATGTTAAAAATACAATTAATCATATAGAAGTAGATTGGAGATTTGCACACTATGAAAATCACAGATCTAATTTGTTCCCAGAGGATATATCTAAGTACAGGTCCATTGACTTTAATACAGTTACTTGACACTTCAGTGTCAGTGAGAGGACAATCGAACCCAGTTTCCTCAGAGTAAGCAAGTGCAGGGGGAATCTCAAACAGCTTTTTTTTTTTTAAGGTTTTGGTTACAAAATTGAAGCCTTACATGCCCATCTCAAACATAACTTTTTAAACTTCTGTGTTTCTTTTTGACTTTGCAATGACGGGCAATAAGAAGGAAAGATGCTTTGTGTTGAAATTGGTAGAATACAAGGTTTGCCTACTTCTCTACTGGCTGTTATGACACGCAGTCCTCTAGGATGGGGTGTGGTTGACACAACTCGAAACACAAGGTAGCAATACAGACCCCAAACTTAAGTCTTGTGTTGGTAGCTGGTGTGCCCCTCAGGACAGAAGTTATGGGGGAATTTGTGATCTTGCTCATGAGTGCAGGACCGTTCCTGGCATCCACCTTCCATTAAATCACCCTGATCATTCTCTGGCTTCTCTCTCAGTGGTGCTGTTGGCTACAACCACATTGCACTGGACTGCTCTCACTGTCACCCAGGCACATTGTTTTAATTGCAGCTGTTTTCCTGCTGCTGCTTACAGCGTGCTGATTCATCAGGGTTTCCTTCAAATTTGATATTAAATTGGTGCTTGTTATCATCTCATAGAATCACAGAATGGTTAGGGATGGAAGGGACCTTAAAGATCATGTAGTTCCAACCCTCCTGCCATGGGCAGGGACACCTTCCACTAGACCAGGCTGCATAAAACCTATCCCACCCCAACCAATTTGAGTGCTGTTATTGCAGAGGCTCACAACTTTTATGAGATGGCTCCAGACGCGTGGGAGAGGAGGGGGATATCAGCCTTCCAACTCTGTTTAGCTGTTTGGTGTCATGTAGAGATGAATGTTATGTGAGCATGGAAGACGACGTGTTTTCTGTGTGAATTGAACACAACAATTAGGTAGCAGGAGGAGGTCGAGCATAATGACTCTAAGTCCTGGATTGTGAGGATAATCTCCCTAACCCTAGACATTTACACAGCTGGAGCTCTATCTGCTCTAGCTATGCTGGCAGTGATTCTGATGTGAGAGAGGAGGAGGAGGGTCAGACTGATTATTGGTCTTTTCTGCCTTAGTCAATGTAAATTTTTGCCTTGCTGAAATGTTTTGATAAATGGGAATCTTCTTTTAACTCCTCTTGAGATAAATGCTTCTATTGAGCCTGGTTTGTTTGTTTGTTTGTTTGTTTGTTTTAACTGCAATATCCAACTCGATGCTGCACTTTGAAATACCTTGAAGCACAGTACAGTAAGCAAGGAACAGTTTTGTGCCTGTAAAATAAAAGACAAGTTTTTGCTGAAGTTGCAGACAGCCTTGGCCGTATTTTGTTTAATTTTGTGTATGGACCAAGATGTCAGTTCATGACTTTGTGGGTTTCATTTATTTTTTAAGAAGCTCCTTGTAGATGTTTAAGTAAGTAAAATTTCTATTTGATGAGTTAAAAAATATTTCCTTAGATCTAACTGATTTGTTTCAGAAAACAACCTAAAAAGCCTCAAACCAAATGAACAACTAAGGTAAAATTCATAATTGAATTACCCCCCACTTGAAGGTGGGGTGAAATGATGTTTGCATCCTGTCAAAAAGATCTCAAGCCTGGAATCTTGTGAGAAAACAACAGAGCACTTACGATGTGTTAGGCTTATTACGTACTTGGCCATTAATTTAGCAACACAAAGGGAATTTTCAAAAGGTACAAAAAGGAAATAGGACTCTGTGGTCCTTTCTCACAATAGCAAAAAATTTCCAGTGGAGTTCCAGAGGGTTTGTGCTGGGATCAGTGCTGATACTCGTTCATATTCATCTATTCATTCTCAATATATTCATAAATGAAATGGAAAAGGGGAGAACTGTTATTGAGGATGTGATTTAGTGCTATCAATAAACATTATTCACAATAGTAAAGATGAAGGCTGACTGAAATTTATGGAAGGACCTTATGAGACTCAGTGGCTGGGCAATAGATGGGCAGATCAAATTAAACATAGATAAATGTTAAGTGATGCATGGAGGGGAAACAATCATAGTTTCACATATTATATGATGGGTTCTGGACTGGCCATTAAGTTCCTGGGAGGCAGATCCGAGCTTATGGCAGAGTTCCCTGAACACATCAGCTCAGAAGTCAAAAAGCCCGGCAGTTACTTGCATTATTAAAAGTAGAATAGAAAGGAAAACAAAAATCGTGGTACTGTACAAAGCTGTGGCTTGTATTTTGAAAGCTCTGTGATTCAGGTCCCTTCATCTCAAAAAGAACATGATGCAACTTCAAGAAGTTTTAGAGCATGGTCAAGGGCCTGATGGGGCATTGCTTGGGAACAACAGTGAGTGGTATGGGAAAGATGACAGAACCTCTGGTCCAGGTTCCAAAGACACAAATATAGTTTTCATGTGAGGTTTAATTATGCCTAGATGCCTTTGTAAAAGGTTGCTATGAATACTAAAATTGTCATGGTTTCTCTGGAAGACTGGATGAATTCATGTAGGAGACAAGTGGTTCTCCAGAGTCCTGGGAAGTTTTATCAATGGGGGGAAGTAGCAAGTATGGCTGATCTGTTCTTTGTTTATCTTCTGAACAGATGGGCTGCATAGCGTCTCTGATACTTGTAAACAAATGCTTATGAATTCTTGCTGCTCCAGCAACTGAAGGCAAGAAATAGCATATTATCAATCTTCTCTCTAAAGTGGAGAACTTTTCTGTATATACTGTTCAGCGGATGTCATATCCTAGGTCGCATCAAAAGCAGCATGGCCAGCAGGGTGAGGAAAGGGATTCTGCTCAGTCAGATGCAATACTCCAGGTGGGCTAGAGGGGCAGAATCCCCTTCTCTCTACCCCACCTGGAGTATTGCATATGACTGTGGGGTACTCATTATAAGAAAGATGTGACCTCTTGAAGAGGGCCACAAAATTGGTCAGGGGGCTGTCTTCTGCAGACAGGCTGGGAGTTGAGGTTGTTTGGCCTGGAGAGGAGAAGGCTTTGGGGACACCTCATAGCAGCTTTCCAGTACTTAAAGGGGGATCGTAAGAAAAATGGAGACAAACTTTTTAATAGGGCCTGTTGCAGTAAGACATGGGCTAGTATATAGGTGTTTTATCCATGGACTTTCAGTCCCAAACACTCCTCAGGTGGTGAGGGAAGATTATCAGGGGATGCAACATCCATAGCAACTGGCATTCTTTGAAATCCATCTATTTTTTCCCCTTGTGTTTTTGGAAGAAAAAAATCCCACCTACTTCTGACCTTTTGCTTTTGAAAATAATTAGTAAATCACCATGGTGTTTTAGCCTCTCCTTGAAGGTCGTGTTTAATTGTGTATATCATTTGTATGTGGCTGTGATCTTGCTATCCCTGGACCTGCAGAAGTCCCTGAAAAGACATGAATAGATATTTTACATGTTGATGCAGAGGATAAAATGTCCAGGGATAGTTCTGATCTCCTCTGGCAGTGACTGTAGGAAGCCAGAATCTAGGAGGTAGTACAGAGGACAAAGGGCAACCTTATATTTTTAATGAGATTTAACACATATGGTAAGGAATTGTTATATTTTAATTTATAGCACTTTAATTAAAATCTTTAACATGAGAATCATGATGTTCATTCAAAGAATCTTATGGGAAAATCGAAAATGAAGTTCTGTCTTCGATTTCTTTTTGTTTGTGACAAAGTATCTAAAACACCAGAGTCTGGGTAGAATATTTCCTCCTGCTGTCAAGATTGGCTTTATCTGGGTAATAGGTCAAAGCAGAGGCCTTCAGGGGTAGTTGGAAAAGTATTTTAGATATGGAATGCACAGCAAAGATCCTCCTTTTAGCTGTGTTGTCTCTGCATACTTTGATGCCATTATGACAACCTCCCTATCTGATTTTGTCTATGATTACATCAAAATTGCCCTCCTGATAAAGTGCACTATAAACTTTAATTGAATTCTCCTAAGTTTACCACATTCTCACAGGCAGGAGGAGGCTGTAATGGATTTTTGTGTGCAATGTAGTTATTTCTATTTTCTGAATTCATTTGAAAACTTGGCCGATGTTAAGAGAAAAGACAGAACGACAGAAGTTGCCCCCATTGTGGACTCCTATTAGGACACTCACATATAAATCATATTCTCAAATATGGTGCCTTTAGACACAACATTTGTAAATGTTCAAGTACCTTCTGGCCCTGCCAAAATCCACGTATCACTATAAAACAATAAGAAATTATGTGAGCACTGCCAGAAACCTCTATCCCTGTGGATCTTCCCTGGTTCAAATACACGTATGTAATCAGAACAAGAAAAGAAGCCACAAGCTACAAAAGAGGAAAAGCCAAATAAAAATATTTACTGTTCTGAGCAACCACACACTTTGTAAAGTGTTTAACCTTGAGTGTGCAAGCAAGAATGCAAGATGAAGGAAAACTAGCAGGTTTCTGTGAAACCAAGAGGGAATGTTTCTGTCTGGCAGTAAAGCCAATGCTTGAGAATTGGTGTTAGGTATCCCTCATCTCCCTCCTTAGGAGACTGCAGTGGCTTCAGTGGCTTCCAGGCAAAGCATCATGAAGGAAAGACCATACCCCAGAATACCAGTATGTGATCCAGAGTCTGGTTGCTGGTCACCCACATGATGCTCAGAGAATCTTGTGGGTCCCTTTGTAGGAACTGCTGAAAACTGAAGGCTTTGTGTTTGGATGAATATCTTCTGAGGGGTAACAGATGTCAGAAGATTGCTGGAAGAAGCACCCTGCAGGCATCAAGAAAGCAGTGAAAAAAGATTCATCTGAGGAAAGAAGTCTCTGCAACTGCAGTACTGAATCCCAGAGTATGACTGCTGAACTTCCCCTTGCTTCCTTGAGGAAGCAAAAATTGAAGTGTAGTTTGGCTGCTACACTAGCTTCTGGAGAAGTGCAATGTTTGAAGTTCAAGTTATTACCAAAAAATAAAGCAAATGTTGATTTCTTGCTTAAACAGGCAAACTGAAATGGGTGTCTGCCTATTGCAAGTAAACTTTTAACTCCTTATAAGGAGTTTCTTTCATATAAGCCAACAATTCTTCATTTTAAAATTCTCTGCAGGAAATAGTCTCATTTTTTAATATTTATATTATTTTATTTATATTAGGGCTTTTCAGGTATTTCTGACCTTCAGCAACACTCTGCTCTAGTCAGGGATCTCATCTGTTGAAACGTCCGTATTCAACTCATCAACAACACACAGGCTGTTCCTGTGTAGTTTTTAAAATTTCATGTGTCAGTCATTATCTATTTGTGCTGTTTGATCATATTATTTATTTTTTTTAAGCAGAAAAAAAAAAAAAGAAGGTAAAACAACTGCAAAAAGGATTTTCCCCTCCTTTGATTCTGAAATGCTCTTTTGATTCCTGAAATTCAGCTTCTTAAGCTGCTGGGACTTTGTACTGCTCATATTCAGTTGAGTCCAGCTGATTCCAGAAACCCCTGCAGTCTGCAGTTTCTCACTTAATAATGCAGAATAAATAGTTACTTATTTACATAATTTGTTTCCATGTTTCCAGTGCAGTTTCCTGATTACATTAGCAAAATCATGCTTTTACTTTTTCACCTTTGAAGTTCTTACTTTGAAAGCTGCGGATATGTGCTATATTAATTTAGCGCAGGTGACATTAGGAATGGGCCATGTCCCATAGTGCTCCAATTACAGGCACATAAAACAGATTCTCATTAATATGAATGTATAATCAGTTTATTAAGGTAGGGTCTGTAGTTTGCAAGGAAAAAGGGCACCCTAGTGCCAATTGCTTTGTTTATTTAGGAACAAGCTAAACCCAGTCTTGGAGAAAAAAAATCATCTAATAACTAATCAACAGAAGACAAAAAAAAAAAAGAAATGGTTGGGGGGGGGAGATCACAGCTGTGCCATTAGTGAAGTTCTCATAATTGCTGAGACTTCCTCAGTACAATGCACCTTTTCCAGACCAATCTTTAATGTCTTTCTTTGTTAAATCCAAGGTCTACCTAATGTTTCTATGTGATTTCCAAAACTGGCTTCAAAAAAATGGAACTAAGAGGAGGTTTAAGGTGGTGCCTTTTTTTTTTTTTTTTTTTTTTCAACCTCCTAAGTTTTATTTCCTCTCATTCTGCTCCTTGAGTTGGGGGACTTTATTCTATGCAGAACAGCTGATTGATGTGGCCAGAAACTTGATCATCTTATCTGCTCTGCATCTTATGTAATGCTCCTCTGAATGACTGTGCTCTGGTGTGACTTGCTAGATGTTATTACCTGTCTCTTTCCAGGAGTCCTGTGGGGGCTAAAAGTTTAAATTTAACCTTTTTCCCTTAAAAGTGTTGTTTTTAAAAATTATTTATGCACCATGAGAACAATGTCTCAACAAATTATGGACTGCCTTTTGAGTTTGGAAACCACTTCTGTTTTCACTTGGTGATTAATTTCCCTTAAAATGAGGAGCTATGTGTTCCACTTGGGTACCACTGTGTCCATGTTGAGAATTCAAGTCTCAGCCTAAAGACATTTTAAAGTGTGCATTGATGAAATGTAACTGATACAGCCAAGTGGAGAAACTGAGTATGTGTTGAAGATAGCTGACTCTTGATTCTGACAGGACATGAATGTAGCTGATCAGAGTGATAACATGATTTGCCTTTCCAAATCTGCAGTATAAGGAAGTTTAAATATGATAAAAAACACTAGACAGATGTCCTGCAGGTTGCTAAATAAAAGCTGAGCTCGGCTATCCATATTTAACATTCAGAATTGCAGCAGAGAAGACAAATGTTTTCTCTGCAGTCATCTCTACTTTTATCTTCACACCATGTGTTAGAGGCAATCCTCATAAATCTTAAAGGATGTGCAGATTATTTCACCCTGTTTAACTTTCTTGGAGGTACTAAGGACTTTGTCCTGGAAGTACAGCCCTGCCTAGCAATTACTTGTACACCAGACATTAGAGCTGGATGCTGATACAGACCAAAGAATTGGATGCTTCCGCTGGAAATTAGCAAAGGTGTAGCTTTTTGTCTTCTGTATGCCACCTAGAAAGGTAGGGAGAGGATATTACCCAGTGAAAAGGCAGGCAAACTTGGAAGTCCTGGTACATATTTTGATGTCTACCTTGGACCACGTTCTGTCCTATTGTTTGGAATTATTTGAGCTCATTTCTTGTCTTCGCAGATGTGTATGCTGAAACAGATGTTTGTGTATTGTACTGCAGAGGGAGATTCATACCTCTTGGTTTAATCCATCTTTTAGTTTAATCTTCCTGTGCACAAGTTAGGTTAATTTATCTCTGTTGACTGTAAAGGGAACTTTGGCAAAACATTGCATTTTGTTTTTTGCAGAAACCTTTTCATTGACTGTGTAGAAAGCTCAGGGAGTCTAACTATGCTGGTTTAGGTGTGGAATGCTTAGCAGTGTTCATTGTGTGCCCCACTTCCTCCTGGCATAGAATAATTTATTAGTGGGAGGCTCAAGTGAAGAGAGCCTCCATAGTCTATGCAGTGCTCAAGTGCCCTTAAATTTATGCTCAGATGTTCTGAACAGTCACGTGCTTCTCTTTGTATTCTGTACCTATTCCTTCCCAAGTCCTATACATTAACATTCTCTATTGCTGTGTTAAGCAATAGCTCTAATACCTCTCACTCCCAGCTTATCCTTTCCTTGAGCAGAATTTTACATACAGGATGTTTATTTAAGACATTTTTGCTCTTTCTAAAATACCAGAATGGATAAGGGTTTCTAGAAAGACTCTGGTCAGTCTCCAGCCAGCCAGAGTTCCTATGTTTGAGGTTTGTCCAAATAAACCAGCCATCTCAATGTTATTTTGACAGTTTATGTTCCATGCAGAGGATGGTGTTTATGGGTAGTGAATCAGCAGGAAAGAAAGAAAGAACGAAATTTAAAATTTCAGCCTAGAAAAGCTTCACCACACTTCATCTCATCAACCAGTGAAATAGCTGTGCTACCAATCCTCCAAACATAGAATTGCATTTCTTCTTGTAGCTGAGAAAATACCTTTCCTTGTATCATTTGTTGATTCCCTTGTCAGGTTGAATTTGCTTTACCAACTTGCACTTTGCACTGTGAACTTGGCATGGTGCTACTTATCCATCAGCTGTTCTAATGAGCTTGTTTTCCTTAAAGAAACAAACAAATAAGCAAAAAGCAACCAGATAAAAGCTCACACACCCCTAACTTGGACTGCTGCTGTTGCAAGGCCCTGAAACTAAAGTTGTACTGATGGAGCATTTTTTTCTCCAATTTTTATTTTAAAGTAAAACCCTAACCTGAATAACCAACCAGACAGCTGTCTCAGCCCCTTACCTGTACCTGACACCTTGCTGCGTGCATGTGTATTGTCAGCTTAACGTACATCAGAAGATAACAGTCTGTCTTTTCCAACATAGGAATGGTCAGTTTTGAGTTTTCTTCAGCGGGGAAATTAAAAAATGTGTCTGAGCCTGAAGGGTAAGCTTGAACCGCCTTTCATTGAAAGGTCTGTGTCATAGCATTCATTCGCTTGGCTCCTAGATTTCCCAGCCCCTGAAAAATTCAGTTGCGAAAAGCATATAAAAGAGGCACAAAAATGTGTTTTTCTTCTAGTTTTCTGTTTGCTGACATGGAGTATGTAAGCAGAGGGAACCATTTTGATGCCAAATTCATGAATAGAAAATACCTAAATTTGTATCCTTTAAGTGCTGAAGCAGGTATTTTTGTCACTCGTAAGGTCAGCTTTTCAGACTAAAGAAAGGGAATGCTGTAAAAATCACGTAGACTACAAATAACTTAGAAAATAACACAAAAAACTAATAGGAAAGAAGTTACTGTGAAATACAGCTCTGTCTTACAGAGTTGCAGACTATGTTTCATGTTGCAGCGTGGGCATTTGGTGGATTGCTGCCACCTTCCTGAAGCGTACCCGCGAGGAGAGCGCTCCGCCAGGCACACAACAAACGCTACCATCACACACAGCAGCTGATTAACAGCAGAGGCAGGAAGGGCCTTTGCCAGGATCCACACACCAAAAGGGCCCAGGGACAAAAGACCCTGATACTTTGAGGGCTAGGCTTATATGCGGTAGAAGGAGGTGGAGCTAACAGTAATAACCAATCACTAAGAGGTGTGAGTGGGAGAGGGGAACACACTGACCAATAGGAAAACAGGAGGGTAAATGGACAGGGGTAGAAACCAATGGGATTACAAAGAACAGAGACGGCTAAAAACCTGACCCGTATAAGGTCACCTGGGGAGTACAGCCAATGGGCCAACAGAAGGGTGTGGCACTGGGGTTGACTGGCAACCTGTCGCTTGAAGAGGGGCTCCATATGGAAGGTTAGGATCTAGGGAACATTTTTCCAAGGCAGAGCCCCAAAAAGTCCCATAGCGGGCCCATAGGCCTCCACAGAGTCATACTTAGGTTTCAGTAAGATTTCCAAATAAAGTTAAAACTGAAGAAAATTCTGAAGGTAAAAATACAGTTTGTTGGACTCTGATGGTTTCTGTCCATCTCATGGCTATATATGGCTTTTTCAGTTTTGAATTGCTTTCTCCATTCTTACTACCACGTACCGCAGGGTATAAACCTGGACAAGCAGAGTTAAGAAGCAGTGTTAGGAACAAAGGCTCTCTGTTCACCTGGTATCATGCTAGAAACTGGAAAATTAGAGTGATTTGGGTCTAAAGCTAAAAAAAACCATTAAAAATCATCTAAGGATAATATTTTACCATAGAGAATGAGTTCTTTTAAAGCGCATGAAATTAGCCTTTGTGGTAACATCTTTAAGACTGTGTTTGTAACATGGAGCCTACAAATTAGGTTACATAAAAATAAAAATCCCTCCCCTTGCCATGATTCTCATAAATCCTATGGACTATCTTACTTGGGTTCCCATGGGACTTGTCTCAACCTAAATGCTGAAAGTTTGTGATCTTAAAAGTCGTAACTGGAAAAAATTAAGGGGCTAGTATATGCACCTGTGACTCAAGAATTCTGAATCCTGTGAGACTGAGAGTACATTCTAGGGAAGGTGGTTTGGGAAGAGCATGAGCCATATCTGAATTAATCTTGAGGGAAAGCAATGCATTCAGAAATGACTACAACAGTGTGGTGTTAGTGCTCTCAGACTGGCTTCCAATGGGTCGTGCTGCCTGGGAACCTGTTGCCTCTCTCCCTTAGTTCTGAGATGCCAAACAAATTTAAATGCACTTGTCTTTCCTGTTTTGCTTTCAGTGCTCAGTCCTTGAGTCTTGCATTCTAAGGACAATCTAAGGAGAGTGTTTCCTTCTTCTCTGAATACCTCAGGGTAGTTTTTGTGCTCATGGAAGCATTTCCATTCTGATTATTTGAGAGCTTTTATCTCTGCTGCAGAACAGATATTAAACCATTTCTTATCCAGGAGAATGGATTGATGGCCAGACAGGGAAACTGTGATAGCCCGAGGTTTATGTAAACACTGCAGCAATTCCCATCACCACACCAGCTCAGTGACAAAGTTTTACACAAATGTGTTACCAGGGGAGGAAGCTAGCCAGCATTAGCAGGCTTGCCTGCAGTTTGGAGATGCAGGTTTAGCTTCATGCTCCGGCAGTGCTCTCATGTGAATGTGAGCAAGTCAGCCTGCCTGAGTTTTAATTCTTTCATCAGTTGCATGGGGATACAAACAGTCCTGCCAGGAAAGAGCAGAAGACCAAAGGTTGCTCTAGTACAGTGCTAATGGATATGTAAATATCACAGGCAATAATAGGCAATACTACAAGGTTCTTCTGTTTCTACAATGACGAGTGCACCGTCTGCTCCTATCTGAGTCTTTCTCTGTGTGCTCGATATCTGCAGGGGTGGAATTCTTTATTGAAATGACAGTAATTTCACTCAGTCAGTTTGGGTCAAAGATTGCCTGTTGAGTATAGTGATGATAAATTAATATTGTGTTAGCTAGGTGGACTGTTACACTAATTATGAGATTCCACTGACAAGCCTAAAATTATAAATTATTTGGTTTAGGGCAGCATGTAGCAATCAAAAAAAAAAAGAAAAGGATTTTTTTGGTGTCTTGAATAAATGTGAACTCAGACTCTGGTTTCAGAAGAGGCCTCACTCATTTTACTTTTTTTTTTTTTTTTTTTTTTTTTTTTTTTTTTTTGGGTGGGGGGAGATTTTTTTTTTAATTTTTTTTTTTTTTTTTTTTTTTAATTCCTCAAAGACAGCTTTATATTTGGTATCTTTCCTCAATATACTATGCTGCCACACTTACAAATGTGTCCACATGCTCTAGTTTTAAATAGAGCTTTTAAGGCAGCTGCTGCTCACACTGATGTTTACAGTGTAACGCAGATGCCCAAGCCCTGCTGTGGCTGATGAAACAATACACGGACAGCCTTTGCCTGCCCTGCCTTTCAGTTATCATCTCAGCAGCCACAGTAACTTTCCTGCATCAGCCAACACGGACGTTGTGTAGTAGGAGGGTGTCATTCTTTGATCTATGCTGCTTTTTCCTTAGAACCTCTGAATCCTAGGCCTTATTAAACACTCCTCATCTTGGAACGTTAAGGCTGTATTCTGTGTTGTGGTTTCAAAGTCAGAGATTCATAGAAATTAGGACTAGAAGGAATGGCAAGAGTTCCTCTAATCTTTGCACTCGCAGTGCAGGGCCAGCTTAATCTATTATCCTTCACAGCAGAAAAAGAATAGGGGGAGCTTTATTGGAAAGTACAGACATAGATCTTGAGATCTGTAATTGCAAGCTTTATCATGCTCCCGTATTCGGAGAGCACTGCAGCAGCACTATTGTGAGGTTATTTGTGGCAGATGACTCTGAAGACCCCTTAGGTCTGGAGATGCCCAAAGCAATCTGTTCTGTTGCTTATCCAGAACACTCAGTGGAACTTGGCTCCTGGGGATATCATACCTACTGCTGCAACACTGACCTTTGCCAGCAGATACCTGGAGCTTATTTCATGCTGTTCAGGGAGGAAGATGATACATTTTGGGTACCACTCACACTTACAGATTAATTTACTGATTAATACTTATAGCAGTAAGTGTAGAAAGATATTTAATGCAAAGAGAGAAAACATCACTGTAAATCATTGACACTTTGCTGGTTTGAGTTAACCCTATCTGTTTGGTCAAGTGGGAATTTTGATTTGTGTGCATGACTGTTGTGTGCAGAAGAGTCACAGACTTCACAAATAAGGTATCTTTTCCCAAAGCATGGGTGCAGGGGGTTAATTTTACTGGAGGTCACCTTTTGTTTCACACAACTTCTGTTTCCAGAAGAACTGTTCCAGAAGCAGGCTTATCTTTGATGAAATGTTTTGTCAATGTTGTGCTTGTAGAGATGGCTTTGATGATGCAGGTCGTAGCCATCCCCTCTGTTTTGCTATTCCACAGATTAATACAGTGTGCTGTGCACAGAATGTACAGGGGCCGTGTATATCACCCTAATAGACAGTGTTTGCAGAAGTTATAATTCACAAAGGCAGTCACAGCAATGAATTAAGTGTTCTTGGCATTTGGGAAAGAAAGCCCATTTGAAATCCAGCTGCTTGCCAGCTGTGGATATTCATAGCAATTATTACATTGGTTGCTTTTTTCACTTGATCTTTTAATTTTAAAAGTGTAATGAATGATTTTATTGCTGCCTTAAAAGTGCATTTATAATCCATTCATCTTGTGATGAACATGTGTATCTGATTCTCGACCTCACTTTAATACTCTACAAAGAAGTGTTGCTTAGTTTAAAGTTTTCTTGGCACAAATGTGGGATAATCACATTTCTTAATAGCTTGAGTGACCTTAACTTTCACTCCTATACTACTAGAATGTGAGTTTTAATCAGTGTTTAATATATAACTAGGATATTTTCCTGTATGTTTTAGTCATCCCTACCTTTAATTTCTCTTGGCTGACAATATCTGGGGAATGACTGGAGATGCATGAAGGTGTGGCAATATGGGCAGAATTTTGTTAATTCATTCTCTAAGGTACCCACTTCAGGTTTTGATGCTTATATGCGCAAAATGGGGTATCTGATGGCTCATGACACTGCTGTTTTAAACCTGTTTGCTCTGGCAGCTGCAATTGCAGTGGCTGCTTGATTGCAGCACCACTTTTTTCAGCTTGTGTTTTCATCTGTCCTGCTGTGGCACTTTTGCTAACAGTGACTTAGCCCAGTTATCTCAGTTATTGCCATGCTGCTGGCAGGCCTGAAGCCTAGTTGAAGGAGTAGCAGAGGTTAAATATCTTAAGTGGACAAGGAGTGCGATTTAGATCCTTGGCACATGGTTGTGGCACGGGGTGTTAAAATTTCAGGTATTTTTTGTCTTATGCTCATTTTTTTGGCTGTGATCACTTTTTTTAGCTGCCATGTCCCAGCTTCACACTCAGAAACTGGGAGATTTCGGCATGTGACCTTGTTGTTCTAAGATGATCCAATTTTTGATGGGCTGTATCTGTATCTGTCATCCTATCCTCTTCTAAGCTGGCTCTCCCATCCTCTAATTTTCATAAAAATATATTATTCTGTCAAGCCCCTCTGGATAAAAAAGTGAAGATTCATTCCCAAAAAACCCAAGCCAGAGATGCCTCTGTCCTGCAGCCTGGCAACTTTAATGTGGGCGAGTGAGGAACGTGGTGGAGGAGGAGCTAGATTTTTTTTCTGTGAATCCCTCTTTGGAGGGGCATGCCTGACATTGCTGCCTGTATCAGCCTGTCAACCTGGGTATCTTAAAGGAGGGCTAGAGCAATCCCCCTCCAGGCACAGCTAAACAGCAATAATTTGGAGGTGGCCTTTGCTCCAAAAGAAACAAACTGAAGGCTGTGGAACCTGGCCAGTGGAAGATCATGCCTGGGAAGACTGGCTCTGATTCTTAAAAACTCCTTTTTCATAATCCCATACCTAAGTAATAAGAGAATTTCATTCAAGTGCAAGCATTAATTAAAGGGAACAAGAGAAAAATGAAGCTAAATTATTTATGACAGGGAGGGTTTGAGGTACAGGAAAAGGGTTCTTAATCGGGAAGCCAGAAACATATCTGTGCCTTGTGTGAGGACACCTTTTTCTGAGGACGGTGGGTAAGATTGAAAGCTGGCCTGACAACCTGAGCCTTTCTATGCACTAGAAGAGCTAGAAAAATATGGCATATATCCATTTTTGCCCTCTTGGCTCCCTAATTTCCTTATATAGATGGGGACCTGTACATTCTTTTCTAATATGCTCTGGTATGTTGGGGGATTTTTTCCCCCTTCCTTGGTCTGCCTCATTCCTTTTTGATAACAAAATGTGAAGCACCAAGGGCATCTTCTGAGTCACCAAAACTCAAAGAAAATTGCTCTTACTTGCTGCTTAACAGTTTCAGTGTCTGGAAAGCGGTCTACCACCAAGGAAGAGTACTGACCCAGGAATATCGAGTTTTAAGCAATGAGGAATATGTATGCCTGTGCTTCTCTAGTTCTGATGACTTCATTTCCCTGAGGAAATGAAGGGCAAGCAGTGTGTCAGCGCTGACCCTCAAATCACCTCCCTTTCCTGTGATCCTCCTGGAAAGACTTGGGCTGTCTAAGCACAGTCAAATGAATAGGACACACAGGTGGTAAGGTCCCAGCTCTTTGCATAACTAGCTCCCACTGCATCAATCCTTTCTTTAGCGTCTCTCTTCCCCTGCTCGGTGGATGTCACGTTTAGTGTTGTGATATATTTGGTGGAGAAAGTTTTAAGCTTTCCAAAGGGTTATTGTTAGCTGTACTCAATAGATATACTTTACCTACTGGTAGCTAGGAAGAGGAGAAATGGCCTGCTGAAGGTAGTTCTTAGGGATACAAAGCTGAGAAAGTAAAAGATAATTAATTGCATAGGACTTAGCAAAGAACTAATGGATTGAAAATAGGGTTGCAAATGCTGGTGTGCGTGAATACTGCTAATACAAATAACAGCTGCTTGTGTTCCTACGTGGTTGGAGTCATTAGCTTCATGGAGAGTTACTTGCAGAGTTCCATATCACTCCTTCTGCAGTTCTTTTTTCAGTCCTTTTGTGTCCTTGATGAGATTGGGCCCCATCTTGCACAGGCTTATGCCACTTCATTGTGGTGATAAGGATGGGAGTAGCCTGCTTTCAGCTGATTAAAATGCAGAAATGAACATTGGTTTAATATATCATTTAATGATTCTTTCCTCTCTTTATGCTGTCTTTTAGAACCACACAGGTTACCCCTTCTCCAAAACTTGTTCCCATTATGAGTGGTATTTGTTGTCTTGAACTGAGACTGTTCAACCTCATTTAAAAGCCTGTTAGAAAAACTTGAAGTGATTTTTTACTTATTCTGTATTTTCTAAAGGCTTTCGAATGCCCAAGTTTTTCAAAACTGTTACCTGAATT
The DNA here is from genome assembly GCF_015227805.2 of Hirundo rustica. Taxonomy (NCBI): domain Eukaryota; kingdom Metazoa; phylum Chordata; class Aves; order Passeriformes; family Hirundinidae; genus Hirundo; species Hirundo rustica. The sequence goes on along the minus strand of NC_053454.1, from coordinate 54,445,984 downwards.
TGTGGATTTCCAATACAGTGACACTTACAGACTTGATTTTTTTGCAGAAAATTGTCTTGCAGGCTAGTTAATGTGGCTAAAATTTCCATCTCCTTCAGATAGGCAGCTAAATACTTTCTTGCAGATTTATCTGTGATATTTTTGTCCAAAGCTTCTGTCCTGTACTTAGAAATCTGATCATAGGATCTAGAAATAATGTTGTTTAGGATGACTTTTGGAAAATTTTGCTAGTAATTGTTGTAAAATGACCATACGAGTTAGGAATATGGTTTTACTTTCTGATATGTAAAACACACTGTGAAATTAATAACTAGACACAGTAGAGCAGTTCTTTTCATTACTTAAATGGGCTTAATTGGAGTTACAGCAAATTTAGATGGCATACTAGCAGCACTATATAAATTAGGTATGTGTTCCCATGAATAATACAGCCATTATTCAATTCGCCTTCTTCCTAATTTCATTCTCCTCCTTAAATGAAGTTAACATTTTTGTAACCTACTTAATATAAATGATATTTTACTCTTAGGAAGGAAATAATAGAAGAATAAATGGTGCCAAACTGTAAGACAACTATTAGAAACTCACTAGGAGCAGCATTGAAGGTCTTTTTGACTTTTGTGGTAAAATATGCCTTGAATTTGATTGTGATTTTGGTATGACAAGAAATTGTAATGTGCTATGACCTGCTACATTTAGCAGGCACTGGCAAGATTAACAGTCAGCAATAAAACCTTTTTGTGGATCTTTCTGCTCACCTCTACTCTGTGATTGAACTAGAGACACCCAAACATAGCCCCTCACGTGCATCCATTGCATAAATCCCTTCCAGAACAGTGACACAGCTCCTGTACCCACATTGACCAAATTATTCCTCTCTGTCCATTGATGGTGAATAGGTGGTGACTGGTCTCTGTTAGTAGCTTTGAGAGGAAGGAGATAGGCCCTTAAAGTCAGCTAAAATTTTCACAGCTGGGTGCAAGTGAGGTGGTTTCATAAGTGTTGCTCAATCAGCAACAGCAGATAGGCAGCCCAGGCTGCCAGTTCGGCTGGTGGGGTGACTTCCACATGGAAGGACCACTGAACTGAACACACTTCTAGCAGCTGTTTGCTTAGACAGTGTTTTAAATAGAACATCCAGTATCCCTGAACAGAGTGGTACTCATTTTCCATGAAAGAAAAAGCCCCTATTTTTCAGACTAGAAAGCCCATGAAGATGTTCCATTTCCTCTTATCCTTCATCAAAATAATTGAAACAATTTGTATGAAATAGGAAATTTTCCCTTAAAGGCCTTAATTTCTTCAAAAATGCTTTTTGAAAAAGAGGTGTCTGGAACAACTGGGCAATTTAACTTTTAATTTGTGCTTAATCTTTTATCCAGCTTCTCAAGAAGCAGGGGAAGACATTTAGGACCGAAATGAGAATTAGGTTTGCAAAGCTTCTCATCTTTCACTGTAACTTGGATGTTTCTGTCTTTGAACCTTTTAAATATCCTCTCATAACAAAGATGCTGAGTAAGCGTGTTCTTTCAGCTTGATTGAGGGCCAGATTTAAGGGTCAGAGTTATTTTTTAATAGCTGTTTTAGCATTTTTGGTACTTTCCACTCTCATAGTTATTCAGAAGTGTGCATGAAATGGAAATGGCTTTGAATATTTATCTTGCTTCCCTTTCTATTACTTGCCTTGCTTTTTATAGGCTTAATTTTTCCTTCAGTATTTATGATACATTCTGCCTAACGTCAGTTCTGAGTAGCAGTTGTAACTGAGACTTAATGAAGTTTTTTGGTGGCGAATATAGATGCATTCAAATAAAACATTTTATTGTAACATATTCTGAAACTAGCCAGTGGTATTAATTGCAGCATTAGAGATTCAAACAGCAAGGTGAATTTTTAGTTTGTATAGCCTTACAGTAAGAACTAAGTAAATCACCAATGGAATAGAAACTAATGAAGTACCTGAATTCCCACCTCATGGCTGATGTAGCAACAATTTTACATTTTCTTTCCTATATTCAATTGAACTTATTTTTAGATATTCTTTCTGGTATAAAATTAAAATTGTTCACAAATATTTTTAATGAATATTTCTAAGCCTTTCCCTGATCTGTGAGTTTTTCTAAGCAGTTGATTGCAAGTAATTGGCAATCAAAATGCAAGCTGTGCTGATTCATTTTTATTAGGCACATCACTTAGAGCAAGGTATTGTTTCTCTCCCCAGATGGAGGTTCCAGTTCAGGAAAATATTAAACCAGAGAACTCAAAGGGACTTCATAAAATGCTTACAGGTATGTTTCTCAGCACTTTAGTGAGTCCAGAGTATAATGAGATTAGCTCTTTAAAGCAAGTTTCTGCTATGCATTGTTAGTGTTTATGAGTTTAAAATACACTTTCTGTGTTTCTCTGATGTTAAATTAAAACTTGCTGCTTTCATAATATCCTTGCCAGGAAATTCACTTGCCAGAAGTATCCATAGAGAGGCAGTAGAAAATGAATGTGAATGCAACCACAGCAAATGCGGTGAATGAATAGTCAGGGGAGCAGGAGGTGCAATTCCAGACTAATTATGGTCTGAACAATGGACGTCATCCATGAAACAAAAGGATTTAAAACAGAGCCTTTTTATGTACATTATCCAGCCACCCAAATATGAATTGGTTCTGATATCTCTTGGGGTTTTTTCCCTATATCTGTAGTCATGAAAATGAAACAGATGCTTATACTTTCAGGTTCCTGTCCCTCCCATCAGAACTAGAATTTTAAAAAGCAGTAGGATTGAATCAATGGTACACACACATATTGACAGATATGACCATCTTCCTTCAATGCTGCCTGGTTTTGTCATGTAATTTAAGGAATGTAATCCAGAGCCCTGACAATGACATTTATCATGTAACAGTTTGAAAGTCAGTGTGTCATACAGAGGGGCTCAGACCTCATTAAAATCTCATTCCCAGCCAGAATCTGGTGATGAAGGACTTGGTACAGGTAAGGAAAGTTCATTGTAGGGTCAGAGCCTGAGAATGGGGATGAAATTTCTTTTGACATCTGCCAGGGGATAGATCTTCTGTGTAGGGTGTTGTGACAACACAGGGGCATGAGGTGTAGACCTTTTCTTCTGGACAGAAGAGGGTAGGATCTGCCCTGTAGGATTTACTGCTTTTAGATTTCTACCCAGTGGAATGGAAGTTCAGGCTACTATTTCCAACTAATTGTGACAGTGACTTGCCTCACTCCCTTAAAGCAACTCCATTTAGAATACTTCTAAAATTACTCTGATTTCAAGAATTGCTCATGCACGTGTGGGTTCAGTGAGCTTTAATATAATTGATGAGTGTATTTAACTATATTAGTAATTTAGTCTTACTTTGGACTGTCTTCTCAGTTATAACCTGTCTGATTTTTTTTTTTTTTTTGCTACAGAATGTCTGGTTATTTTGTGCATAGTGTGTGAAACATACATATTTTTGTAACAACTGGAGATGTATTTGCAGGAGTGTGAATTTTCACTTGCAGAGTTTGAAACTGTAATCAACAAACTGTTCTTTAATTTAAACAAAGCATGCATATCAAACACAAATATTAACCATTCTATCTTTCAGTGAATACTTTAATAAGAAAAGATTTAGAAGTAAATCACCAAAGCTATAAAAGTCATACATGCATTTCCCATGCTGATCATACAACAACTTGTTTATTAAGGAAGAGAGAAGTCTTGCATACCTGGCAAAAAGCAGAGGGAAAATAGTTTCTCTTTGTCACTTACCATGTACGTCTGTGTGGGCTTTATAAAAACAAACACATTAAGCATATCAAAATACCAGGTTTGCTTTCCAGTCAGTGTTACCTGGTGGAGGTACAAGGGAAGATTTTGATTCATCATATAAAAAACTCCAGACAAAGTGCAAAGCATTGTGGTTTGAAACTCAAGTAGTTGTCACTGGTAAAAAATACCTAAATACAGCTAGATGTGAATCGGTGCAAGGACTTCACAACTCTGCAGGAACATGAAGGAGGACAAGCCAGTGAGAGAATGCCAGGGTTTTTTTGCTAGGATTGGGAGGCAGTGATCTGGGGTCTCAGTTCTGCTACTGATCTGCTGCACAGAGAGACATCATTTTCATTTTGTTAAATTGGCCACAGCATCTCAGGGTCATCATGAGGCAGTAAGCTCGGTTGGTCCTGTGGGTGCCTTCTGAAACGGAAATTGCGGAAAGTAACCTTTGCTGTGATGTGGGATAGGTGAAAGTTAGTTTGTGCTGTCACACTCTGTTTTCTGATTCTTCCTCCTGTGAAATTGAACCCAAATTTTGAATAGGAGTAAAAAGACCGTTGACTCTTCCTGGCTGTTCTGGGTTTCTTAGTAAGGTGGTTCTGAATAACAGTTTTCTCTTCAGTCCTGAGGATAGGTACGTTTTCCTGTATTCCTGTGTCCTGACAGTGGTCACGTCTGCCATGTACCATGGTAGAGTATCCAGATCTTTATTCCAAAGTCAGTGAATTCTGCATGGCTCACGGGTTGCTAGCAGTGCAGTTGCCAGCCTACTGCAAGCCTGCCTCCCCAACTTGCTGCCCTGCTCTTTGCATCCACGTATATTTAGACCACTCAGTGAGGCTGTGCACTTAAAATTGTGATGTGTCTAAAGAGTTATCATTTTTATTAAAAAATAAACTTTTAAAGAGCTTTTTTGGGGTGAGGAGAGTTGGAGAGAGGAAGTGTATGAAGTTACCTGGGAAGATGTAGTTAAGATCCTAGTGGTATTTCATATGTTCTGGGGCAAGACTTGCCCTGGAAATTGCAGGGATTTAAGGAACACAGTGTCTCTTGGATACTCATCCCTTTAAGCATGGTTTTAAGGGTTATTGTACACAAGTCAAGCAATCTATAATTTTTCTTTGCTAATGGTTGGTGTTTTAGAGATTGCTAATCCTTCCCATAGATTTCAGACACAGAAGGCTGCAGCAGAAGGACACAGACCCTCAAACTGGTGTCTTTTGGGATCTCAGTAGGTGTCATGTCACAGCAGTCCAGAGCTCAGTATGGGCTTAATTTCTCCTGGGAGACTTACAGACTGATTTTGTTGGCCTGTGTTGATTGTTTCTGAGCTGCTGCTTTTCTTATCACAGTACAAAGCTGACCCAGGAGTTCAAGGCACGGTGACATGTATAAAACCTTCCAACAACACAATACACTCAGCAACTCTAGAAAGCATTTGTTTAGCAGCAGCAAATGAAAATGGTCAGCCGGTGACTCAGCTCCACACACACAAATTGTCATTGCATTAATCGCCATTATCTCTGAAAACCTGTCAGCTTTCTCAGCAAATGGCTCTTGCAGAGGGCCTGGAAGGCCATCAAATTCAGCCTGGTTTAGACAGCTTTTTTTGAATCACCTCTCTTGGTTAAACAGCAGAAGGGCTTTCAGGGCATTTGCAAGCCATGGAAGGGCAAAGGTTGTTACTCTGAGGCAGAAACAGGGTAATAAGTGACTCAGCCTGCCAATGGAGGAGGAGGAGAGAGATCGCATTTTCCATAGTGTGGGCCACAAATACAGAAGCTGTAAAGCAGTAGGAAGTAAGTGTGAGACCTTTTGCCCCTTCACACCATGCCCTAGTGTCTCAAGCTTCTTCCTTAGTCACAAAAGAGCTGGCCCATAGCTAAAGGTCTGCAGAGTTCACCCCTCCACACCACTCAGCCCTTTCACTCTTTGACAGTCAAACTGGTATTTAGGTGAAGTTGACCTGAGCCTGTGAAACACGCACAAATAACCTCAATTAGTGTATTAACCTGGGTGGCCAGGTGGTAAAAGGCTCCATGCAATGCTGAATACCTTCAGAAGAGACTAACTTGACTACAACTCACTAGCTGAGAAGAGAAATGATGAAACAAAAGAAGGGGAAGTCTTTCTCTAGACCAGGTTATAATTATGCTGAATGCAGCTTGCTGTCTCAGGATGCTATGGAGTTGGCATTAGAGAAATTTGTGTCAATGTGTGACCAACAAACAGGGTAGTCCCCATGTAACCTCCTAATGAGAAGATTTTAAAACTGTACATGGCCATTATTAGGAAAAAACTCTCTTAAACACATGTGCCCACATCTGCATTTTTAATCATCCATACTGACTGTTGTCAGAGGTTGGATTTTGAGCAGGATATTTGATCTAAATATTTGTAGCTGCTTCCATGTTTTTAAACAGTTTTTGATCCATCTGTGAATTAAGACAGGGGCTCCACAGCTTGGTGCTTCATAGCTTAAGGCGGTCAGTACAGAACTCTCTAATGGACCTTAGTTCTCAGCCAGTAGACTGGCTGCAGGGTGGTTGGTGAGGGATGAGTCAACTGGTTTAAAGTAAATCACCCTGGAACTGTCTTCTCTGATCTCCAAAATGCATACCCTCTTGCCGTTGTAGCAGGATCTTCATGTGAAAATGAAAACACACAATTTCATCTGAAGCTTTAGTTCTCCCAGAGTGCTTTAAAGCAGACACAATTTTATATTCACAACACAAAAACATGATCCATTCTGGATTTCACATGACCATGTAATTTATTTTCAATCTCCCTCTGAGTAGAGAAAGGTACTACGATAATAAATGAAAACATAAATTCCTTTGAATTGCTGTTCTTTTGCTTTTTATATTGCTGCTGAGATTTTTGTTGGCCTTGGTTTCTCTTCCTGACTGCCTTTGAGTCTATTAAGTGACATTTCTTAATGGTTCCAGTTGGTGTTTAGAAGAGGAGAAAATCCTCTCTCAAATCCAAGGGGTTGATGAGACTCTGAATCAGAATTTTTTTCAAGACCAGATCCAATATGACATATCTGGCTGCAGCCAGTAAGAGAAAAGAGGCTTCTCTGCATAGCTAGTTTGTTGGCTTTCTTGCCCACAGCCGCCAGGCATAAAGTCATGCTTACCATACTTTGGACTAGGGACTTAGATTTTTAAAAATCTTTATTGCAGTCTGTCCTGCTGTATTTCTTCTTCATGGACACAATGGGTACTCACACATCGATGGGGACAAAGTGATTGATTCAATAGCTTGTGGACATTCACCAGGACTGCTTTCAGCTGCGTTTGTAGTGCTGTGTGTTTTTCTTCTTTGTCTTTCATATCCCAGAAAGTTGCTTTGGCTATTCTGAAAAAGCATTTTTAGCTCCCATGTTGCTTCAGAATTTTTCCACAGAAGTTCTTCATATCCTCTTGTTTGTGCAACAGAACCAAATGTCAGAGCCTCAGTGTTTGTGATGAAATACAATTTTTGTTTTCCAGACATACCTTCCTGTGACATATAAATGCTGGCAGCATGAAGCAACTGTTGTGACATAGCTTGTCAGGAAAATAAATTTGAGCCTTGGGCTTTCACCACTTTGGGCTCCTGGTGACAGGTGTCCAAGTGGCTGCTGCCTGACTGATCTGCTTGTATCCATAAAACCTCACACCACTAACTCACAGCAAAGAGGATTGACACCCAGTGAGTACTGTAACAAGACTATCACAGAGTGAAGGCTTTTCAGATATGATCAGGTGCTGATCATCTCTTCTTGATTTCCTCTGCTGTTCCAGTGAGCAGGGCTTTATTCTGGACAATGCAAGTGGTGTGTTGCTGTCACAGCTGTTAGTGCACCTGTGAGCAGCAAGAGTCAGCCTTAAGTATTCAGTTCTTTCAGTGGGCAGTGTGCAGTTGGGGATTTCCTTTTAAATGTTTCCTTTAATGCGGTAACACAGCCCTGTTAACTTGTAGGTACTGCATCTAGTATATCAGTAGCTTGGCTGCTGACAGAGAAGTGCCTCTAATACCTGCCAGCAATTCTCTGTTGCTGTAACCCACTGTATGGCAAGCATGTTTGGCATGGATGGCAACATTACTAAACAGGCATGTACCAGGGCTCAAAAGATGGAAATAATGATTTTAAGAAGTGAGTGTTTGGGTTGGTTGTTTCTGTTGGTTTTGGGTTTGTTGGTTTGGGTTATTTTGGGGGGGGGGGGGGGGGGGGGGGGTGGGGCAGAGGTGGGGTTTGGTTGTTTTGTTTCTGTTATTGTTTTTGTGGGTTTTTTGTTTGGTTGGTTTGTTTTTTGTTTTGTTTTTTGGGGGGTTTTTTTGGTTTGTTTTTTTGGTGTTTTTTTTTTTTTTTTTTTTTTTTTTTTTTTTTTTTTTTTTTTTTTTGAAAGCTGTGTTAAGATTCCTCAAGTAAATTTGAAGATCATTGACTGTCCTCTTACTATTTGAGCTTCATGGAGGGAATCAAATGGTCATCCTTATCCTGCAAAGCTGCTCCAATGATGTTGCATGGAGTGTGAGTCCTTTGCCAGTCTGAGGAGATGTGTTAGAAGTCTTTAGATCCAAATAGCCATATTCTGAATTTAGGGATGGACCTGCATGCTCTTCATTTCTTAGCTGAAATTTCTGAAATATTTCTGCCGTTGAAAGGTACTTTCCATACAAGTTGGTAGCCCCTTGAGGGGCAGCTCACTGTTGTAAATTCTGCTCATAAATTTTAATTAATCTTTATTTCAGTAGTTACTGATTTCTACTAGGTTAACATATACTTAGTGTGAAAAACACCAATCACTTGTTTTAAAATTTTAAAAGTTTAATAGTAAATAAGATGGTTATAAAAATAGAATTAGAGTAAAAAAATTGAACAATTAGAGATAGGACAATACAAGACAATAAAAAAACCAAAGTTTCAGACGTCTGGGTGCTTCCCCCAAGCAAAATGCTCCGGAGAAGGACTCTGTTAACAAAGGATTACCTCTTAAAAGCAATAGCCTGTTGAATATTCATACATTTCATACATAATGCATAAATTCCATTCAAACAAAGAATTGTCTCTGGTTAATATCACTTTTTTCTTCTTTAATCTCTGTGGCATCCTCAAGGCCGAGAGAGGCAGGAGGAGTTGGTCTCTTCTGATAAGGAAGCAGCAAACCTTTTTTTTTTTTTTTTTCCCTGAAAGATTTACGTTTTCCTGTGGTTAGTACATAAAAACTACATTTTAACTACAAAACTACATTTACCATACTATCAAACTATTAATACAACATTAACAATTAATACAACATAATACATATAGTAAATATCTTGCATAGAGCCATATAATATGCATTTTTCACACTTAGTGAACAGTTAGATGCCTCTATACAGTCTGCTGCTTTATGCAGTACTTTTGATTAAGCACATAATTTAATTTACTCTCAATCTGGCTTTATCAAAAAGCTCTTTTAAGTGTTTATCTTTTTTTTTTTTTTTCAGCTTACAGATGCCAGCAAAAGTAGCATTGGCATTTTCAGATGACACTTGTAGCTACAGAAAAGCACAACTGTTAAAGAAAAAAAAAACAGGAAAAGAGCAGTATGTACACCAAGGGCCAGATTTAAGACAGGAAAGTACCTACATATCCTATAGCCATGTAAATCCTTCTCAGTGTCTGAATCAAACTAAGTCTTTTAAAAAGCCCTGGCCTACTTAAGGCCAGATTTTCAGCAGTATTTGTAAGAGAGTGTTGAGGGACTGTGAACTTTGGTCATTTCAGCATTAAAAGCTTCAAGATAGAGATATCTAGCTAGTGTGACTTTCAGAGGATTTTCATAATATGTGGTACTTAGGCGTTTTTCAAAATTCTGCTGCTGTCAGTATCTGCATCTTTAAGCCCTTAAATTCTTCCATAAATCCAGACCTAACATCTTTGGGCTGCATCTGAATGTTAGACTTTGACATTAAAATTTTCCTGGTGAAACTAAATAAATGTCCTACTTCTCAGAAGTCAGCAGGAGTTGGTCAGAACTTGTAAAGGTAGGGCTATGATTAGGAATGTGCTTAACTCTGAGGTTTGTTCCTTGAGGTTTGCTACTTAGTTTGACTGCAATTAAACTTGCTTGCTTTGAGGTGCTGCTTTTTATGACATTTCTTTGCCGTTGAGCAGGTTAACCAATGACGGCTACAAACCTACTGTTGAAAAAAAATGGCTTCTGGGGTTTTTTTTCCCCTTTTTTGACTTCTGTGATCTTTGGTGTTCTGAAACAATTGTGTCAGAACAAAGAACTGTGCATGGACATGCTGCTGTGGGGAGAGAGGACAAAAATATGGCGGGGATTTTGGTTGTCTGTAACTTGGACAGTGTTGCCTGGCTTCCTGCTTGGCCTCGGTTTGAGTAGTTACAACATGAGATTTAGTCCTGCACTGGAGCCCCAGGTGGCTGAGGGCAGGGAGGTGCAACAGAGCCTGAATCACACATTCATTAGGGAGAGGGCAAGGAGTTGTGCCCATGTGTTCAGGGCTCTTTATTCCCTGCCCATTTCCCACTTTGAAAGCATCAGCTGGGGTGACTACAAGACTGGGAGGCATTTATGTATTATGGTGATGAAGGGTCATGAGATTTTGGGGGGTGTTAAGCTTCTGGAGGGAAAAAAAAAAGTGACTTCTCTTCTTCCTGATAATGCTAGTGATAAGCCCCAGGGGATCATACCACTCTCTGATAGCAGCATTCGAGTTCCTTCTGCTCTGAGGACATTTCATTTCAGGGATATAAGAATAGTAGTAAAAGCTTTCTCCACACCTTCTTCCCAGAGCAATTCCCCAGTTCATAGCTGCCTGTCCAAAGCTACGTCAGTAATATTCCAGTATTCAGCCCAATAAAAATTTTGTCAAGAAAGCATAGAGTTTCTGTCAGATCTTTTCCATTAAAAATCACTTTTATAGCAGCAGGCTATAACAGGCACACAGCTATGGAGTGAAAGTGTGAAACCATGAGAAATTTGGACAGTGTTATCATCCAATGGGGAGTCAGTGGCAGGCCACTTAGAATGCCTCCAGTGTATGGAGCGTGACAACCAGAATATTTTTCACAACAGATTATAATGTAAGAAATTTATTGCAGATCTCAGAGGGGAATAACCCACACCACTGATTCTAGTCCTTCCCCCAGATATATTACTCAGAAAATATAAAGTCGTAACTCCTTGTAAATTATTTATGATCCTGTCCCACCTTAAATTAAAAAATACTTCTGCTGGATACTTGCAGGGTTAATATCTGTGCCCCTGTGTTTGATTTGCTGAAAGGCACAGTTATTTCTGTAGTCAGTGGGAGGTGTATAGCATTTGCTAGCTCCATGGCTAGTTGTGACCAAAACCAGCACCTGCAACCATGACCAGAACAAGTAGATCCAAACACAGAAAGGCACAGTAGCCCAGACAAAAGACAGTCAGCGAAAGGATTTGCATCATGATCACTGACTGAAATGAATCTGATTCATTGCATACCTCTGTTTAATCTTTCATATGATGGATCATAACACCCAGAGCATCATGACATGAACCAAACTTGGCATTCATCAGATTAATTCCTCATTCTTTATCAAGAAGTCAGGAATGTTGATAATTTGCAGCATATTTGTAGCAGACAGCAAAGTCTGCATGATAGACAGTATAAGTCAACCACCAGTTCTGTGCGTGCTAATGCATTCAGGAAACAGCAGCCTACTCAAAAAGTGACTTAAGAATATAACTGTTCTGAGATAGTGGCTTCCACTGTGAATGCAGAGGCTTACCACAAATAATGGGTGAGTTAGTTTAAGAACAAGGAGTACATTCTGTTCCGTGCCAGACTTTAAGCTGTGGTAGACTAAAGGAAAGTGCTGGAAAAGGAGAAGATTTTTGGAGTCCTAAAAATGAAAATTTTATGAGCAGTGCAGAATTAAACATGGAAGACTTAATTTGACCTTGCACTTCAAGGTTAGACAAATGACTTGGATAAAAAGGAGGATTTTTACAGAATATAAATTTAGCCAAACTTGTCTACAGCAGTATTTCTTCACTTTCCTCTGAGTATCTTGTGACTAGTCATTATGAGACACAAGGCCACACTGGTCTTACCTAATCTATTGTTTCTTCTGTAAACTGCTTTCAAACAGCTTTGTAGCTCATTTATTAGTCATGGGTTATAAGAAGGGGACCAGAATGACAGGGCAAGATGAGCACCCCCTTCATCAACGTGCTCTTCTATGGTCCCTCTTCCTTCCTTATCACAAGAAAATAGCTGCAAAAGTTCATCCCTTTCCTTTTCAGAGCGGCTTCTTGGGTGTCCTGACGTGGCAGCTGGAGGTGGTGCAAGGCAGTGAGTACCTTTATGCCAGCAGTGGTGCCAGGGTATCAGTACTGCAGGGCTGAGTGGTGGTTGTAAGGCTTCTTGTTATGTCTGAGAAAGGAAGTGATGTCATGAAAATCATGTCAGTGATGCACACATAAGCAAGGAGTAAAACTGATAAATCAAAGCTTTCATTGCTGGCAAGGTTTTACTTCTGTAGTAACTCATAAGGTATCATACCCTTTGCTTAGAAACTTCCTGGGTGTGGTTTAAAATCCTTTGTTTTGTTACCGAAGCAGAAAATTATTATCCTTCACTCTTATTGAAAAGAATGGACAGTCTATCCCAAGCATCAGAAGGATATAAAGTGAGTGTAGCCTGTATCCCTAAAGCTCTCTTGATCCCTTAGACAAGGAGAGAGGAGAGATTGGGTGGGGGTTACAGAACTCCCAGAGTTAGAGAACGCCATTGAGAGGGGTGTATTGAAGAGAGCTACTCCTAGATGTTATCCAAAGCATAATTTAGTCACAGACATATGTGTGGCAGCCCAGATATAAGGACGGGACAAGAAATCAGTTAAAATAGAGAGAAATTTTTTTGAGATGAACATAGCAGAAATTAAAATATGGGCCATTCTTTTATCACTGATGTTCCTTGCAATTGTCTAGATGAGTTTAGTGGAATAAGGCATTTCTCTTGGCTAGAATTATAGAAGAATGCTACCACAAGGATACAGCATTCCAAAACACTTCCTGAAATCAGGTCAGGGAATGAGAGGAGGCAGAAGTGTCTAAAACATGGTGCTTGCTTAAAGCTGCTTGCCAAGAACATTAGACCAGAACTAATGTTGAAGTCATGTTATAGGACATAAGCATCCATCCATCTGTGCTTTTACTCAGTCAGGTCAGTGCACTTCATGCTGAAAGTGTGGTTGAGGCTTCAAAGTAGGAAGAATTTTTTTTAATGCCCTCTTCCAAAGGAAGGTTTGAACAAAAAAGTTAGCATTTAATGCAGCATGTGTTGTTAGACTTTTACATCCTCATCTGTTGATGATTTCATCACTTGAACTTCTTGATGCACTGACTTGATTTTACTTGTGACCTTAATGTGATCCTCAGATTGTTCTGTCTTTAATTACCTCAGTAAAATTGTAGTATATTAGTTCAGTGGAGTGCTAATTTAAGTACCTCTTTGCTTGCTCAACCTCTTCTAGAAAACTCATTTTAAAAAGTCAACATAACAGGTTTCATCTGTCAAATTTTGCAGCATGGACAGTGCATTCAGTGGGTACAAATAACCTTCAGCAAAGAAGATTGCTAGTCAGTGGTTTCTGAGACAAATTTACTATCCAAGTCTTTTGGCCTGACCTACTAAGAGAAAGAGCCTGTCTGTACCAGAAACTGTGTAGAGGGACAAGGGAAATAAGCCATTTATTAGAGAGATCTAGCAAACAGAACATCTTCAGAACTGCCTATATGGGGTAACTTGAATGGTTTTAGGGCTCTGTCCTACAGCCAGTGAAGGCAGGGAACAGTAACATTTCAGTGAATAATTTAAAAGGCTTCATAAACCAAACCCTAAGTTCATTGTGCTCCCACAAGCCACTTAAAGGGGGGTATCCCCCCATACGTTTTTTTTCCATTTTGAGCAGAGTGTCAGGGGAGAATATATGGGATACGTTGCCTGGAGTCCTGGTGAATTTTTTCTTATCTCACTCCATAAGATTTACCTTCTCCTTCTGATTCTCCTCCCCACCAGCGCATCTGAGGGGAGAGTGAGCAAGCAGCTGCATGGTACTTTGTTGCCAGCTGGTGTTAAACCACTACAAGCCCCAGATTCCTTCTGCTGAAGCTGCAGTGCTGCTGCCTCAGCAGGGTCGATGGGCCAGCTCTGGGTGGCAGAACCTCTCAGCTTGGTGTGCTGCTTGGAAAATCGAGGGAAGGCTGGGAAAGAGGTACTGCTTGGCAGCGAAGGCCAAAGATGATGCTACTGAGATGATAAAGGTACCTACATACCTCAGTTATGCCTCGGGGGTGGCTAAGGGGTTCCCAAAGCCACGATGCAGGCAGCTTTACCAGCAAGGTCCATTTTCTCAGTAACAGCTCTGTGCTGCACCCAGGCACTGTTAATCGCTCTGACACTGCCCAGAGGTCTGTACAAATTACTCTGCTTTTTAGCATGTGTGTTCTTACAGCCAGACAGTCCCGAAGAATTTTTGAGAGGGGCATTATGAAGCAGTGAAAAGCCACTTGGTCGACTGCACAAATCCCCAAATAAAAGCACATAGGCATGTATCTTGTTTACAGTTGTTTAAAGCCTGCTGATATCAGCCATTTCAAATGGGTGTGGGATGAGAGGCATCATTGCTCTTTCACAAATGGACACTAAGGTCACTCAAAATCAATAGCAAGTAAGAGGTGAAAAGCAACTCGTAGAGAAAATAAGGTTGAAACTGTTCCAGAATGTGAGGTTTGACCAACCACTTCTGTGCAGCTTGCACAGCTGCAGAAGCAATTGTAAAAACACCTGGGGTTTGTGCTCTGGTGTTTACAAAGCCCCTGCCCTTGTGTACCTCAAAGACAAAGCCACACAGTTACACAGAAGAAATAATTTATCCAGAGATGGGCTCTGAAACCCAGAGTTCTTATTTGGACACCAGAAGCAGTTCTCTTTGTATTTGCCAGCTCTTTGTATTTTTAACAGCAGCATGGTGCACTGTTTCATAGTGATGTTCTATTAGTATTTGTCCTTTTCTATATGCTGAAGCTCTTGTGTTCTTATGGGCAGCTGCAGAGATTTTAAATATGTATATGTATTATTTTTTTTTTTTTTAAATGAGCTCACATTTGTGTATAAAAATATCTGAATTTCTGGCTTATCACTTTTCATGCTTATGGAAAATTGCATGTGAAAAAAATAGCTTTTTACTAAAATACCTGCAGAGATGCATATTTCTATGCAAGTTTTTTAACTCTTCTTAAATAACTTACTTTGGATTGCTTGATATTGGTGACAAGCTTTTTTCCATTGTGGCTCCTAAAAAGAAGGATAAGGTTTTGCTCCACAGAGACTTGCCTCCTTTTTCTGTCTTAGACATTTGCCTTTTCACAACAATTTTGCTGTTGACATGCTCAGCTTGTGATCTAATCTGTGTTCATTAGAGGGCATTTTACACATGCACAGAAGGCAGACTGAGGGAGGGGGAGAGCCTTTGCCAGTACTCAGAATTTGAAGTTACTTCCCCAAAGTGGAATTTGTGTTCAGCAGTCACTCTCCAGGCCAGATTTTGAATCTGTCACTCCAACCATAAATCATATATTTGCAGGAGTGGAAAATTCAAATAGGCACCTGCTGTCTAATGGAAAAAGTTTTTCATTCCTGCTCTAAACAACATTGTAGCTTTTCACTGACTTGGATTGAATAAATTCAAGCTCTATTAAAGCTTTAGCAGAATTTCAGTTACTCCGAGTGGGTTAGATTTTTGTTAAACTTCATTTATTTTCAAATAAATACATTCAATGCCTATGTATTTTTTATGCTATATTAAGTATACCATTTAATGGATTTTGACTGGTAATGCAGCCTGAAGCCTCATTACTTGAAAGCTTTATGCTACCAGATGTAAGTGTTTTCAGTCTCTGATGGAAAAAATCAGCTTTCGGGTTGGAGGCTGGCTTTTTCCGAACTGAGAAATCAATAAATTTTCTCATCCTTTTATGACAGACCTGGAATTTCAGCTCTGTGTGCCCTGAGTGGTGTTCTGTGAAAAAAATATTCCTTTAAGGAGAATTTAGCTGTCATAATTGATGGAATGCAGCTTGCAGTCTGTTATTGGGCTCCTCAGCTTGGGAAGGACATCAAAGTGAGGCTATTTATTGGGATAACAACAACAAAAAAAGGCATGAGCATGTGGAAACTGTCACCCCCTCTTGCCTCTGGGTGTCTAGTTTATATTCATACCAGTGGAGGCACTCATGGTGTCCTATTTTCCAAGAGCCTTCTTTCATTCTTCCTTTTTAATTTTCTTTTTTCTTGTGTCCTACATACTTAACACAAAAGTAAAGCATGGTACTATAGCAAAACGGGATCAAAGCGAAGGAGCATCCTTTGCTTCTTTCTAATCCAAAGGAGAAAGGTGGTGTAAGAAAACAAGTGAGATGTCTGCTGTTCTGTGACACAGGAATGCTGCTTTCAGAGGAAATGCCTTCTGTTTGGAGGCATCCAATGATGCCCAGAGTCAAGGCTACCTCTTAGGAGGGAAGGAGTGTTCTTAATTAGGATGATGTCAGCAAGAGTATAATAATGTTGCAGGTACGATGCACCTGTGAATTAAAGTTGCCATGAAGTTGTCCTTCAACAGTGGCTGAGAAAAGCCTTGGTAGAACTGAAAATTTTATTGAAGAGAATGTCTTGCAAAATTTTGTGCTGCCTTTTTTTTTTTTTTTTTTTAAGTGAAGAACTCTGCCTTTGTGTCATGTTTTCAAAAGGATTAGCTGAATCTGTGTGACAGAACTGAACTCTTATTGTAGATCGTGCTTCACCCAGTGAGAAAGTGTTTTGCCAAGATGTTGCACTGCTGGTGTGTGGGGCCTGGGTTCTTGCAAAAGGGAGATGGAGGTTTCAGGTTGTGCTGGTGTTGAGTGATGACCATGTTGAATTCAAAACTTATAGCACCTTGCTTTGCTCTTAGAAGCAAGATCTTCAGATGTGTTTTGTGTCTAGGAGAGAATTATTCTGCAGGTTGCCACCTTCTCCTTTGAATGGTAGTTGTGCAACTTCTTCCTGAAGTCCAACCTACCCACCCTTCTGTTTGTCCTCAAGACCAAGCCCTCCTGCATCTGTTGCATGCTGCAGATGAGTATGTGAGGAGGAGGGGGGTGGCTGGTTAGCAGGGAGTTATCCTCCTGTCTGTGCCTGGCAGTGGGTTGCAGAGGGGTGGGATGGGCATCAACCAGCACAGGTTAGGACAGTACAGAGAGGAGCTGAGCTTCACTCGTGTGTGTAGCAAAGGGTCTAGGGACGGAACTGAGCATCTTCTGCCAGCAAAATGCCGCCTCTTCCATAGAGCAGACAGAAAGAGCTGCAGGCTCCGCACTGGCTGCAGAAATTGTGCAGAATACTGCAGAATTGGCTCGTAAGTGTGTGAGGGTCATTAACTGAGTGCCATCTACTGGCACGAGGGATCTTTATGGTCTGCTTGCTTAACACGAGAAATGAGCACTGCAGCTCACGCTGAGTTGCTTCCAGGTGTGTCCTGAATGCAAGGTGCCAGTCTAGTTTTAACTCTGGCCACGACTTTTCTTCCTTTTCCAGCTTTTTCCATGTCTGTGGAAATCCCCTCGTGCTCTCTTTGGCAGAGCTCATGGACTAGAACCGCCTCTTGCTGCCTGACTGGGCTGCATGGACAGAACAAGTCCATGCGTATTGCTGAGTGACCTTGTTTGAGTGGCATGGCATCTCACAGAAGGGTGTACACATACAGACAGCTTCTGACAGAACCATTGTGTGTCCTGCCACTCTTCCACGTGTCCTCAGATGTCAGCAGCCTCCCTTGAGTCTTTATGAGCTCAGGTAGAGAAGCTGGCAAAATCATTTGCAGCTCTAAAGGAATGCACAGCGGGTAGGGGGCCATTATTGTCATTTATTTAATTTAATAAATATATTTAATGGAATAGGAATCATATCAGTGTAATCATCACCAGGAGGCCTCTCATTCATCTATTTTTCATGCAGAGTAGATTTTTATACAGCACAGGTGCAGTTTCAAAAGATGGCAGGACCAAAGCCTGAGTAGGAGGCAAGTAGATCTTCTAGCACTTGGGAAAAACTGGGCATGATTGAGCAATTTGTCACCTGTCGTTACAGTACAACGACACTGTATCTGTTTTGTTCGGGAGAGAAAAGGAGGCAACTTGCATTTTTTTTGTGGAGGGTGGAACTGTGACCTTTTTAGCTGCTTGCTTCAACAGATGAAAACTGAAGTCCTCTGACAGAGCTCTCTAAGGAAAATTTGTCCTGCTGCTTCCCTTGATTAGGAGAAAATGGGTTTTCTGCCTTGCAAAAATGTTTGACATTTAAAAGATTATATGAAAAAAAATCCATTCTTCAGTAAAATAAAATGACAGCTTTGCAAAGTTCTTCACTGAGAATAAGGCACTAGGATAGACTGGGTTACCCCTTCCCATGATGGATGCCTCAGGCTCAAGCCATTGCTAGAGCAAGGAGCTCAAACTAGGAAAGATGCCCACATCACACAATTATTCTCAAGTGGAGTCTTCCTCCCTCATGAGTTCACAGTCCATCTTCTCCACAGGAAGCTCTTGAGAACCATATTGACAGCAGCTCTTCTCACAGAATAATTTGTCATCTTTGTGCAAGGGAAATATATTTCCTAGAAGATTTCCCTCTGTCTCGAGCACACACTTTATTTAAACATCCAAAATATTGAAGTAAGAAGCTGTTCACAGAACAATCACCTTATCATAAAACACACCCTGCTAAGAACATGATTTCTGTTTCCATTTAATGTGAGGCAGTGTTCCTCATTATTCTTTGCACACTAAGCTTCATCTAAATCAAATTTAACTGAAAAGGACAATAGTGCTATTGATTTCTAGTACTAAAAATAATGCATAATAACCTCACTGTACTGTCAAATCTGTTCAGTGAATGAAATTGCTATCACAGAAGATGTATCATTATTCATCAATTTTATTATCCTTGCCAAGTAGGCTGGCACCTTCATTCAAGTAATTTCTATGGAACTTGACTTGAGCAAGAAGTGACAACATGATCTGCATTTTTTGGTCACCCATGCGTACCCAGGAGCTCTTCAAACGTCTTTATTCCTGTGAGGAGAGCATGGAGGTGCCCTCCTGCTGATTGCATTTCTGGGGCTATTAGGTATGGGAAACCTGCAGTTTAGCTGAAAACAAGATGAGGAGACCTATCAGGTGCATGTGTTTGAATGTTTTAAATATATGTGCAACAATGCTAGGAGCAAAGATTCCTGAATTAGAAAAGATATAGCAAGAAGATTAAAGGCAAAACTAATTTGTTATATGCTCTCATCTAGGCTATAAGCTTTTCTTTTCTGTTTTTAGATACTGTTTATAATGAGTGCTGCAAAGGAAACCCCACAGTACAGGGTGCCAAGAGTTACGTTTTGGGACAGGGACTTGCAGTTGTGTTGGAAGTTCAGCTGGCTTGGGTTCACAGATGGCATCTCCCTTCTCTGCAGTGTGCTATAACATGGCTCGATTCATGAGTGAATGCTGGGGATGATTATTTTTAGATGGTAACTGCCTAGTTCTGGTGGGGCCTTTAGCCAATAAGGGAACTATGGCATCAGCAGTGTGAAAACTGCTGCAGATTGGCATCCAGGTAAAATACTGGTTCATCTTGGTTCGGGTTCTGGTCAGAGAGAACCAGCAGCAAGTACTGACACCAACAGCAAGGAGTTTGGGATTTGGGGCTTTTTCTGTAGTTTAAAAAACCCAAAGAAACAAACCACCAAAATCAACCACCGCTCTTGCAAGTATTCTTCTCACACACGCTTGGTTTTTCTGAATTGCTGAGTGATTTGGCTTGGGATACACTTCCCCTCTTTGTTTTTGTGATGTGTCAAGCATTCATTGTGAAGAGTTCTTGAGATCCTACATGCCTCTGTAGCTTGTGCTTTGTAACAGTTCCACCACTTGGAGCTGAAGTCCAAATCTGCTCTCCTCTTTCTGGTTTTGATTTGTTGGTGTTTGTATCTGCCTTTCCAGGGGCTGGCTGGAACCTGCTACAGAAGGGCAAAAGTGCTGAGAGGAGCATATTTTACTGGTTTCTTAGTCTGACTGCTAGTGGGAAATACTGATGCTCTTTCAGGAAAGCTCACTCACGTGGCCATTCTCTTACCTTGAAAGTTCGGGCTAACTGCAAGGTTCAAGGAAAGGGGGTTTAACTGACTCCAGCCTTCAAATTTACTCAGACTGGTGAGGAAGTTTACATGAGGTTGAAGGTCAATTACTTTGTGTGTAGGTGTTGGAAAATGCAGGGGGAAAAAATATTTCTTTTTGTGCTCAAGGACTTTCCTGTAAACCTCATATTTCTGCTCCCCACCTCTTAGATCGTGCAGATGAATTTTGGAACACAGCTGACTTTTCTGACATATACCCCACTCCTTTATGTTCCCAGACCCTCCTATTTCATCCTACTCAAGGGGAAAGAACTAGTGAGTAAGGAAGAGTGGGAGGAACTGGCAAAACCTGAAAATGTTCATGTGATGTAGCTTAGCTGGTGATGATGATGGGTCTGAGGTTCAAAAGCCTCTGCCATTAGCAAGGCCTTTTGAAGAAGGGAGCCTCTGTAGAGCGGCGTTGCAAAAGGATAGGGAGCTCTTGGGCGGGTTGCACAACTTGAGCCCAGTGGATGGTCTAGGCAATGCACAGGCCTTTTAGGGGGCTGCTCTCGAGCAAGATATTTCCTCAGCTGACCTTGTGGCATGGGCTAAATCTGCACTGAGCTGACAGTTTGCTTTCCAGGACCTACGTGACACCTGAGGTGGAAATGCGCTTCCCGCTTGGCCACAGTTTGAGGCCATATTCTTTTGATAACCCTGAACTATGTTTTGTTTTCATGTACTTGTGGATATTAGCTTGAACCTTTCTTACTGTCAGGGATTTCTGAAACCTTAATTGCTTTTCCAGCTTAATTGCCCCTGGAATGAGATCAGGAATTAGCTTTCTGCTAATGGGGAAATATTTGAGCTGTTAAGGCTCTAAACTATTATTTTTAGACCTAAATTAAGGTGGGGAAATGAGATGCAGATAACAATCAAGGTTTCAGTGTTATTACACTCCAATGTACCAGGACTTAAAGGATTAAATACAGCCTAAAATGAGTCAAAGAACCTGTTCAAAATGAGTAGTCTTGATATGAAACATTCTCTCAACTGCATGCTATCTTGATGTTGTTTATCCTTGTTTTAAGGTAAAGGTTTTGTTGACAGGCATAATTTCAATAATTTCACTGGGCTTCTATGCTAAAAGAGTTGGCTTTGTTTGAATAATATGGGAACCTTTTAGGGTTTATAATTTTTTCTCTCATCTTAAAGAAAAAAAATGGGAAACTGAGTAATAGCCTAATTGGTTTTAGCAGATGCTCTGCCAGCATGTGGAGAATTCATGTGGTATTGCTTGTCATCAGGGGACCTTAGCCATTTTTGAGCACTTACAGCCCTCAGAAGCAGTACAGTAATACCTTGCAATACTTTGAAGGCATATGCAAAATACAGGTTTCAGCAGATGCTGCTTAAAGCAGAGCAGTTTGTGAGAGTAAAAACTCTAGTGTAGCAAGTTAGCAGTTTTATTTTATACCCACGTCATTGCTCAAAGATGGAAAATGATGCTAAAAACATAATTAGGTTAGATTTAAAAACTAACACTGTCCTTATTCCTAGAAAGAAATTTGAATAGAATGGTTGTCAGTGTTGTAATTCTCACCATTTACTGCTTTGTTAAAGAGACTCTTCTCCTATGTAATGGTCCCTCCGACAAGGCAAACCTCAAAACAAATTCAGACAGATTCATCAGTCAAAAAAGTTTTGCATTTAGTTATTCTGCTTGTGTAGGTTACTCAGTCAGGTTTTTACCAAGATTTTTTATTTGTGGGGCCTACATAAGGTAATATTTGAGACCCTGTAGAAGTGTAACATCTGGTTCTTTCATTAAAGGCTGTCAAAATGTATATGTGCAACAGAACCTAAGTAAGATCTCATTGGGGAAAAAAGAAATAATTTGAACCTGAATTGAAACATTCGTTGTACGTTTTAGTGAAACAAATGGAAAATTCTGCATAAATCTACTCTAGGTCTTGTCTTGTTATTTTTCCCCTCTCGACTCTGTCTTTATAATGTGAACAAGACTGTTTCCTGCTGGAGGCCTTTTCTGTGAGAAGAAATATAAACATTTGGCTCAGAGGCAAGAGAGTTAGCTGGACCTTCCTGGAGCCCTGCTCTTTTTTTGTGAAGAGGATGGGGTAAGAAGTGAGGGGCCAGGTTCTTAGTGGTTCCTGTATCCAAGAGCTGCCAATACAGAGTGGAGCAGAGTAAAAAGGGGGAGGCACACTCCTAGTGTGATGTACGTACATGCTCGAGCATACCTTGACTTTACCTGGAAAGACAAATATTCCATCCATCTGATCCTGCTGCAGAGCAGAAATTGTGCTAGCCAACATGTGGAGGTCTTCTCCAGGCCTAGCAGCTGGAAAGGCTGTGGTTTGTGTTATGGCCATTATGGTAATGTGCTTTGGTCCAGCTGATCCCTCTCCAGGAATGTGCCCCTTTTAAGTAGATTGAGCTATTCTGGGTTTACAATGACAGTTGTCTGGCCAAATTGGACCTTCCAGCAATCTCTCCCCCGAGGCTTCCATGATTCCTGACCCCACACAGGTCCATTCCCCTGAGTGCTGGGTGTCTGTTGGTGCCTCTTGTGCTATTACTGTGTTCCCAAGTGAATGCTGTGCTGTGCCAGGCTGGCATGAGCTGCATCAGGCTCCATAATGAGATGCTGCTTGTACTGCCAGTGCACCACTTCCATCTCTAAAGGATAAGTAGCATCGTTTATGGGAAGTCTTGAGAGCTAAAGCAGATCTGGCTGTGACAGGGGCAATCAGATTTATATAATTTTCTGACAGACAGTTAAGCTTAAAGCTGCACAAACTGGAAATATACTGTCAAAGAAAGTTAATGCTTTAGAAGCCCAAGGTTTTGTGAGGCGAGGCACAGACCTCTCCTCTTACAAAGATGCTGCTGGTTTCTCCTGTCTTTTCACGAGCCCCACACTGCCATGAGACAAGACCCCACCCTTCCATAAATCTGATCCCTATTAAAGGTAATAGAAATAAGAGCATTTTAAAGAGGGGATGTGTTTGGACTAGACTGGACCGTGACTTAGACTTTAGTGTTTGTGTGACAAGAGGTAGCAGCAATTCTCCTTAGTTATAGATGGAACAATAAGTACGTTTTAAACTCACTAATGCAGGGGAGATGATATGAAATGAGTTAAAAGCTGAGATGGGGTCATGATTTTCCAGCCAGCACAATGCCCCAAAGGTATCCTGAACCATTAAGGCTGTCTTATGCTGTTTCAGTAGAATAATTTATCAGTTCCATAAGTTTTGGCACAGTGTCTCAAACCTAACATTTAGCTAGGACATGTGGGTAAAAAAGGCAGGAAGGACATGGAGGCTGAAAATTTATGATGCACAATTCTTGCACCTCTGACTGCTTGTGTTTTGGTGGGAGGGTATGTTGCAAGTCACAAAATGCGTCAGTGGAATACGTGAGTCAAAGAGAAGGCTGCTGAAAGTGATGGCAGCAAACCCAGGTTTGTGCTGTGGAAACCTGTGGAAAACTTGTTCTCCTTTACATGTCACGTAACCCTGTACTGTGTCTGGGGGGTCTGACTGCACCCTAATATCACACATAGTACCTCTGATGTGAACGGGAGACTGCAGAGCTTTGGGGGCCTAAACTGTAACGTTTTAAGTGTCTGAGTTTAAGTGGTGATTTGACAAAACCACCTTGTGCAGTGTGTTTTGATGAGATCCTACAAACCCAAAGGACCTTTAGATACCAAACATCCTTAATACACTTGATGGGCCTGCTAATATTTTTTTTCCTTCCCCCAACACTTTTTTTTTTTTTTTTTTTTTTTTTTTTTTTTTTTTTTTTTTTTTTTTTTTCCCCCCTCCTGGGACTTTATAGCTAAAAGAGTTTCTGAGGGTTTTACTGCAAACTCAAACCGAGCAGCCTTTTGCAGGAGATTCTGTGATCTTGATATCGTGTTGTACCAAGTTCAAGAGGCATTTTCCTCCTATTTGAGTGTGGTCTAGGGTGAGGAAAAAGGGTTGGAGAGTACAGACTTTGTCCAGCTGAAGATCACAAATGATTATGTTTTTGTTTAAAAACTAAAAAAGCAAATCTGCTCTTATGAGAGGCACAGTTTGTGCTGCAACTGCTGTAGTTCTGTAGAAAATTGTGCTACTTCAAGATCTTTTTGCTGGAGGCAGGCATTAAATTTAATTCTCCCTCTTCTTATTGTTAGAAAATAACCATACCTGCTTATTGTACATTGAAATAACTCTATAGTGTAAGGTTTTAACGGATATGATGATTGCAAACTCTTGTTTAAAGATGATAGATATTTTTCCCCCTGCAAAAACAAACTACTTCTTTTTAAATTAAGTACTTTTGAAAGCTGAATGTATCCTTACTGCTTTAACATGTCTTTCATTTACATACTGCACTGAAGAAAAAAAAAAAACAAGTAGGTAGAAAACCAGAGGAGGTAGAAAAAGAAGACAGAACTAGATAATCAAAAACACTTTTAAATTTTTTTTCTGCCTTCAGATATTCCACATGCTTCACCTCTTTTTCCATCCAAAAGGAACTGACAGGAACTCATCATTTTGTAGATTTTCCATTTGAGTTAAGTGCCTTCATGCACTGTCAGCTGCCCTTAGCACTTCTTACTGAGGAAGTGGTGTTAAATAAGTTCCTGTATCAAAAAAGGTAGTTCCCAGAGTTGGGATGCCCTTCTAGCACACTGTTTAGGGGAAGCAGCCAAAAACACCAAATCCAAACCCTAAGCAGTTCACAGGAACAAGATGAGCAAATGAAAAAAAAACCAAAAAACAACAAACAACAACAACAAAAAAGACTTTTCAGGAATTTTACACTACAACATAAATGTGGTTCTCGTTAAAATGCTCTTCCTTTTATTATCTTTGCATTTAGTACAGTAGGGTTTTTGTTGGATGTTGTGATGATTTATGAGTACTTGTGAAATGACAGGGAATGCAGAATTCTAGTGAGAGGTGAATGATTGCACTTAACAGACCAAGGGATTCATAGGTATAGCTTTGCTTGGCAATATTTTCCTAGTTTGTAGAGCACTTATTTGTACAGTGTTTCAGTGGGATACAAATCTTTGAACGTCTCTGTGCTAAATGTGTATTTACCCAGGTAAATGTTTTACTTAGGTTTCAGATCTATTTTTGGTTGGTTTGAGTTTTTTTACTTCATGGTCGTTTTGGTCATCGCAGAAATTAGTGGCTCCTGGGTGATTTCAGCATGTGCTGGTGTGAAGATGAGATCACATTGGGTCTGTATGGAATCCACAGGATTTGAGGACATAAAGCTGTAGTGTTAGTGAGACTGTATCAGGTTATATCAGGGGAAACTTACCTACTTAACCCAAGGGGAACACAAGGAATTTTTGATCTGATCTTTTTATCTGTAAATTTTCTGTTTACTGTCGGTTTTGTTATATGTCCATCCGTTTATAATATGCTTACTTAGGTTTTTTATGGGCACTTTAATAACTGCTTTGGATTTTGGATCTTAAACTACTTTACAAGCATTTCACAATTTTCTTTTCATCCCACAGTTATTAGGCATTTTTGCATCTAATGCACATGCAGTCTTCACTGTAGGAAATCATAAAGTTGAAATATAGAACCTTCATAGTTGTAAGAGGTGCACCTGAGTGTTGGGAAGCTGGCGGACTCTCTTTGGTTATGTTTTGTTCACAATAATGGCAAGCCTGCTCCCTTGGTATTACTATCCAGAAATTCCAGTCTCCCAAAATCTTAATCCAGAAGCTGATGATGTAGGCTGGTGTTTTCCCAAAACTGAGTGATCATGACCCTGTAGTAGCGGAAGATGTTCAGTTATTATATGGTGAGATTCCCCATGTGAACCTGGCATGAGGATATTTAACACTTCCTATTTGTAATTACCAGTGTTCTGCAACATGTTAAAAGTAGTCCAGAGGCTTTGGCCCTGCATGCCCTACAGTATGTTAAACCTTGTTTAGGCTTACTGCAACACTGTAATCGCAGATCTTGTTGCCTAAGGGAGTTTTCTCACGTTTCTTAATTTAATTAAACATTTCCCATTAAGTTTAATTAAATGTTGAGATGGAGAATTCCTCTTTAACCCTACAGTACTAAGGCTTTACAAACCAAAGTACAGTTTTCACAGATTTTATTCTGAGACTTCATCTTGTTTGATACAGTGAATAATTTAACAGTGATTTTTACATTGTGGGGTTTTGTGAAGTCTCTTTCTATTTATCTCCCTCCGGCTCATTGGAAGCAAATGAGACAGGTCGCCGAAATGCCATAATAATTAGAAATGAGGTGAGGACCACGTCTGCACCATCTCTGCTTGTCTGGTAGTTGTAAACTCCCATCAGTGCAGTGCCCACCTCAGAATCCTGACAAATAATCACTTTTCTGGGATTTTCAAAATTTTCCTGTTTTACGGCCACATTAATCAGAGTGTAGTGAGTTTGTGTCCTGTACTTTTGTAGTAACAGCACTGGACAATCCGACTGTCTGTTGGAAAGTTTAGGTACCCTGTAATGTAAATAGTTTTGCAGGTTAGTTATGCTTTTCTTTATTAAAATTCCAAAGTGTCATGTGAAATAGTACTGTTGCAGTTAGTTCACCAGTAATGGAGTTATTTCGATTTTTCTACTCAGTGGGATTATACTTTTCCCCCATTTTTACGCGAGGGTGACTGAAATTGCTCATTGATCCTTTGGACAGAAATTATTTCATATTGCTCTTCAAAGCTTTGCATCTCTTTGGGCTTTTCTCTGTCTGTATGTATTACAAGAACTTTGCTATTTAAAGGGGAAAAAAAAGAGAAATGTGACACAAGAACTATATATCTCACATGCCATACATGAACTTGCTGAAGGAATTTCAGCTTTAAGGCTGTTTCTTTAGGCTCCCAGCTGACTTATGATAGCACAATGTGAAATTGTAGAATGAGGAGAGTCCCATCAACACCATATCTGTTCAGATTTCTTGCTTTCTAGCTTCCACACTGACATTCACAAATATGGAAGGGAAGAAACTTACAGTTCTGTCTGATTTGCAGAACATTTTATGGTGTGAAAATTCACTGTAACTATTTTAGTCAAAAACATTATTCTGTCATGACCTGGATATAAACATAGTAATTTTACCTTTTATATAAATAGTTTTCACATCAAAAAAGGTTTATTTTACAGCACTTCCATGCACACAAAAATCTGCTGTTAAAGGTAAGCTCCTGGCCGTGTTTATGTCAGTAGAATTTACTACAAATTGCATTTATAGCACAATGAGGCTTGGAGCCATCCCACCTGGCTTTCTCTCTAGGTCTGCTGTTCACAGCCAGAAGGAAAGTATTCAGATGCCGCTTGAAAGCCTGACCCTGTGAGATGCTGTTTCTTCTCCATGGTCTGCTGGGTGTATAACGCCTGGACTACTATTTTAGGCACTATATTTCAGTGGAATGCTGAGCTCAGACCTGATTGTCCTCCCTGCAGCATCACTTAAGGCTGGAAATTTTGTGGGTGGGAAACACCAGACCAAGCCCTTTACCTGAAAAGGTATCTTAACTCACTGATTTTCATAGGCCTCATCACAGGAGCAGGTTTTCTTTACAAAAGGTGTCTGTGCTTTGAAAGTTGCTTATTCAGTGCCACACCCACATACAGCTTTAGGATCAGCAGATCAGGCCTCTTTGGGGAGCCACGGCTCTGAGAACGGTGTTCCCATCTCTTAGGGATTTACCATGGCTCTTCCACCATAAAATTTATTATCCATAAGATTTACTGCCCATTATCTTTTCTTTCTGAATCACATCAACAAAGTCTGTAGCCCTCAAAGAGACGCTTGGAAATCACCTTATATTGAACATAAAGATTTAAAAAAAAAAAAAAAGGGTAAAAAGGTAAGAAAGAAGTTCTTTACTTCTTTGCTTCTTTCTTTTCTCAGTACCTTTAAAATTTGGAGTGGTTTTTTTGATATGTTTTTGGTTTTTTGGAGGGGTGGTGGTTGTTGTGTGGGTTTTTTGTTTCATTGGTTTTTGGTTTTGTGGGGTTTTTTTCTGAAGCAAGTTTCCTAATTTTCTTAACTTGTAATTTCAGAATACATGGATAGAAAAATACAAAGGATTCATGTGATTCTAGGGAAGACTATGTAGTTCATTCCCAGGGAGTTGTGCCAATAGTTGTCAGAGAATACTGATAAAAGGTCAGTTTTTCATAAAGAAATGAGCAGGTGTGTCTGAATACATGAGGTGAAGCCAGTCTGCTGAATAAGAAGATCCTGATTATATGTGGCTATTTTTCAGGGCAAATCCTCATTTAAGGTTCTTGCATAGGTCACTCCTGCCTTAAGCTCCTGTGCTTTGGAGGGATAAACTCTGGGTCATACCTGTTGGTGCTTGAACTTTTAGCTTAAGAAGAGCTGTTAATGAAAAATGTAACTGCTGAATCGAGTTAGAGGTTATAAGTCTTGAAAATTAAGAAGACATCTTTTTTCCTAAGTTAAATAATGTAAATCTCCTAGTTATTCTTGTTAGTTTTTGAGAACTCATATTTTGCTTTAAGCATGAGAAAATCATTACTCAGCGTTCAGTTTCCTTCTAAAGAGCTCCAGGCCATAAGCAGGGAGCTATCAGGGGTTAAGGGGTTTGGCAGAGATGTGCAACGTGCTGACTGGAGCAGAAACATCCTTCACATGCTTGGTTCAGCAGCAAGGCTGAAAACACTGAGAAGACATTTAGAGATGAAGTCTGCAACCAGTCACATTGCCTAGATTGCTTTCCCAACAAAGTTTTTTTTTTATTGTTAGTTTTCCAGAGGGTGTTAGCAGCCATTATTTCCCCATCTGTACAAGCAGGGAGTCAGATCTGTGTCTGAAAGAGCAGTCAGTACCTTCCCAGAAAGGGTTGTTGGCTCACAGACCGGTTGAAAATTGAGAAAGTGCTTTGTTAAACATTTCAGAGCAGCTGAGCCTTAGTCTGCCGTGGCCTCAGTTTTCCTCTCTGCTGTTTTCTAAAGTTATTTTTCAGTTGGGTTTTTTTTTGTTGTTGTTGTTTGTGGTGGGTTTTTTTGTTTGTTTTGTTTTTTTGGGTTTTTTTGTTGTTTTTTTGTTTGTTTGTTTGTTTTTGAGGGGCTTGGGTTTTTATTTGTTTGGGGTTTTTCTTTTGGTTTGGTTTTTTTTTGAGTTGCAATTTAAAACTAATGACTCAGAATTTGTCTGAGAAGAGAACCTTGGAAGTTGCTTGAAAATTGGTGTCACAAACTTAGAGGGCCAATAATTGAAGTGTTTTCTTGAAAGTTGTGAAATCAAATTAGCAACTCAATCTGCTTATGATTTTCAAGTGGGGAAAAAGAAAGGGCACTTCTATTTTTGTCTGTGATCACCGCCTTGAAGATAAATGATTTTGCTCCTTGCTGTAGGCCAGTGTTCATAGCCTTAGCCACTACGCAATATTTTTTTTTGGTTGTAATTGATTTTTTTTTATGAGGAATTTTCAGAACAATTTCAAACCCAAATATTTTCCCTCTACTCTTTTATTTCTTACTTGCTCCCTGGCTGATTTGGCTGTCAGTGTAGTGCACTGACAAATAAATCATAGTCAGGGCTCTGTTCCCCAGTGCACAAGAGCCAGGAGTCCCAAAATACTCCTGCAGTCATGCAAAGGTCCTTACTTCACAGCTTTATCAAGGCTTGCTGACTTTGCAGCATCCCACAGAGAAGGGAAGCTCCTGACATGAAAGACTGTATCTTCTGTACTCAGAAAAAACAGGCTGGAAACAAAGGTGCCACACAAATACGATATTTAACGCGGGCAATGTGACTCCTTTGGCAGGGCGTGTGTCCTGGTGGGTCGAGCACTGCAGAATGAGCTGGGTGACCAAAGTGTGAGGATGTTCTCTGTGACCTTGAGCAAGCAGATTCCTGTAATCATAGCTCAGTTTCCATTCTTGTTTCATGACAGAGTTGTTGCACACTTGGAGTAGAGAGCAGACCCTTGGTATTAGGCTTTCCTACCTGTCTGATTTCATGCAGATTGTGCTAGAAAGCCATACTGAAAAAATGTCTTTTTCTGACAGTTTTGGGGCCAATTTCTGTCTCTCAATGTTTACCAATGAATGGCATCTCATAACTCCAGTGATATTTTTGAGGGTTTTGCTAGGACCTCAGGGGATGCTTGTTTATTGCTAAATATTTTGCCTTCACCCCTTTTCACAGACATTGAAATTTCAGACCTGGCACCTTGCAGAGGAAAGCTTTAAAATACAGACATATTTGGTGAAACTAGATGAAGACCAGAAAAGCTTAAATTTCAGCTTTAACTGATCACATTAAATTCCCACATACTCACAGAAAATGGAATGTGGGAATTTTCTGTGATGCTGCTTCAGCTTAAGCATGCAAGTGTGGATTTTATGGGGTCTGGGGGTTCCTCTGTGCTGCAATATTTTAATGTTTTTAACTTCTTGCTGTACTGCAGACATTTGTAGCTAGCAGAAGGCATCAGATGTAGGATAGTGATCTTTTGAACTGCTGCTAAAGCAAAATGTGCTAAATTGCAGAGTGAAAGGTGATGCCACAATCAGCCTTAGAAATTTCACTTCGTTCGTTTTTTCAAGGGTAAGAAACAGATGAAAGAAAACCTTTTCTCTTCTAAATTTATTTTTCTAGTTACTTTCCTCTCCCAGAAAAGTAGTGAATTCACCTTTCAAGATGAATTAGGGATCAGTCTTAGCCACTTGCTCAAGGAGGGCCAAAGAACAAACAAACAAACATTTGAAGTGTAAAAAAGTATGCTAATATGGCCAGGTTTGGAGAAAGGTAATCTAAATTAAGCAAGAGGGAATAAAGAGACAGCAAAGATGTGAATAGACAAGGAACCTTCAGAGAGTCCCTCTAACAGATACCGTGTTTACTTTGTTAAAAATGGGGAAGCAATCTCTGTCTGCATGTTATCAGTAAATGAGGGTTTTAATAATAAATTATCTGTGTGATTGCTATTTTCTTTCCCTTTGCAAGGACAGAGGCTTTAAAAAGAAAACAGGTTTTTCTGTAACTCAAGTGTTTCACTAGTAGTCAGCAAATAGAAACAAGTCCAGATTTATTATTGTATGTAATTTATGGGGTCTTGGATTTTTGTTGAGTTTTGGGGTGTTTTTCTTTTTTTTAAACCGATAGGGAGAATTGTTGTCTCATGATGGAGTAGTGTGAATTTAGCACCATTGTCACAGTTACTCTGGCATTAGTAGGTCTGGGAGCACTGTGAGTTGGAATAAAACTGTAATCTTCTAATCCAAGTTAGTGGTTGGGTCGAAATCAGTGTGGGGACACAACTGACCAAAAACTTGAGTGTGATCAGGAAAAGGGGAGTCATTGGTGTATGACATGACCATGTTTGTGTGCATCCTGTGCTAAGCCGAGTACTCCCAAGAGACAGATGGCCAGTGAGGGGTTGCACTTTGCCTTTCAATGCCCTTCTCCTGATCCCCTGTGCTGGGGAATATAAGACTACCTTGGCTCCCTTTCTGCCAGTTACTCACCTCTCTCACTGAGGATAGTAAACACACATTCCTCAGAAGGAGAGCACACGTGCAGCCTGTGAGGCTCGGGAAAGAACTGGGGTGGTAGCATGGCTGGGAGACAGTAGCACTTGTGTCAAATTAGTGAAAGAAAAATGCTACAACTGAGAAACAGGATTAGGAGCACAAATCCCATTTTGCTGGTAGTGCTGCTTCTGTCCTAAAGTTTGGAAGTTTTGCCTGGAGGAGTGTAATTACATGCCTGAAAAGAGGTCATAGGTGTCTGACCTTAGGTCCCGTAATTTACACTTTGTGCTTATGTTCACCTGAGAAAGGAAGAATATGCCTTGGGATGCATTTCTTTTTAGGATGACCATTTGTGCCTTTTTGCCACCGTCTGAGTCTCATTCTGTTCCAGTGTTGAGCATGAGTCCCTTGCTTCCCTGTAGGGAGAGATAGATAAGCAGACATGTAAATGAACCTTCTGTAACTCTTGCACAGGATTTCATAGTCTGTCACAGAGGAGCAATCGTCTGTCACATTAATATGGTTCTTATTACAGTATTTATGTCAGACCCCCTGTCTTTCATCATTTTCATTAGCATGAAAAGTAAGGTTTTAACAACTATGGTAATAGGTAATAATGTAGCATTAGAACATAAATCTAGTGATGATACAGATACCCATGAAGTGACAGGGAGATGTTATAATGGGCTTCCAGCATTTATTTTGGGGACAGATTTGTGTAGGTGGCTTAATTTTTAGTAAATATTCTCTATAATTATCAGGACTAACAGGGTTGCTTGGCAAAGAGGAAAAAGGAATCTTTGGGTTGCAATTAAATTGAAGACAAGAGGTAGCAGTTGCAGTTAAAATTACCAGCTTTCTGATGGTGCTTGGCACACATTCCCTTCCTGCTTCTGACCGACATGTGACAAAACCTCACCGTTACAAAAGGGTTCATTGCCAGAATCTCTGACTTTGGTACAGAAAGGGCATTTTATATGCAGTGTGTATTCACAGGCATAAGTGGGATAAACTGAAGGGAACCAGATCATTGAGTTAAATAATTTAAATGTTAGAATATGCTTTATTCACAGTCAGAACTGTGAAGTACTTTGCAAAGATAGCGGAGCCCCTCCTGAGTAGAGGAGAAGTTGCTCAGTCATGAAAATTTACCTAAAGAGCTGAGGTAGAAGTAACCATTATTTGGAAAAATAGGGCCATTCAGTGGACCTGCATCAGACTGAGAAAACACAGAAAAGAACATTTTCCCTACACAGTAAGGAAAGGAAAAGTACTTTAGTTATCCAAACTAGCCCTTGAACACACTGTTACAGTTAATTTGAGATGTAATGGAGTGTTTAATGGCATCCAGTGGTCAGGAAGTTGGTTTTAGGATGATTGTGGGTGAGAAAACTCTTACCCATCCAAAGCATCCAAGTGTTTTACAGCATTTGTAGGCTTCACAGTGCATTGTGGTGCTGAGAACCCATAAGCTGGCGTCTTCTGCTCTGCTGCCAGAGCTGAACGCAAAGCTGAGGTCTCTTGGCAGTGCTGCTATAGATCTAGAGAGCCCTGAGACCCTTGACATGTGAAGATGTATTAGCAGGCTCAGATCTTGAGGACTGTGCACAGCCCTGTGCTGCTTCTCACAGGGATAATCCGCTTGCATTGGGCATGGTGCTGGTTTTCACCCTGTAGCTCTGTCTCCTCTGACTGAGCTCTGGGATCAGACGCCTCATACTGGCTCATACCAAGTCAGGTCACATGCCACCACATGCAGTCAACTTGTCCAAGACCAGATAATGCTTCTCCATGGGACTCAAGTCCTAGTTCTTGGATCCGTCTAGTATAGGTGGTGATGGGATTTTGCTTTCACTGCTGACATAGTGCTTTCAGGGGGCTGAAATGTGACTTCCCACATTGTGGTTTGGGAGCAGGCGCCATCCCTCTTTTCAGCATCACTTGGATTTTCTCGGTCTTGCTTTCCACTTATTAAAATATGTTGTGCTGCCTTGGAAGGAGGGGAAGCAGAGGAGACTGATCTCTTCTGTGCCACCAGTGGCAGGACCTGAGGGAATGACCTGAAATTGTGTCAGGGGAGGTTTAGGTTGGATATCAGGAGAAGGTTCTTGACCCAGAGGGTGTCTGAGTGCTAGAACAGGCTCCCCAGGGAGGTGGTCACAGCACTAGCCTGGCAGAGTTCAAGAAGTACTTGGATAATGCCTCAAGACACATGGTGTAATTTTTGGGGCTGATCTGTTCAGGGGCAGGAGTTTGACTTAGATGGTGCAGGTGGGTCCCTTTTAACTTAAAATGTTCTGATTCCTTGGGTAAGAAGCTGCCAGCATGAGGTCCCTGCACAAAGATGGTGAGGCTACATCAACTGGGATATGAATTTACCACATGTGCACTTTCTTTCCGTGTGCAAATCCCTGCATCCAGCACAAGTATTTGGCCAGTGAGTTCAACAGCTGTCCTGGGAGTTTAGGCTCCTTCTCAATGCACTGAACTGCTCAAACAGACCTCTGGTTAGTGACAAGGTGCATTTGTCAACTGCAGCCCTTTTCTCTTACTCAAGAGTTAATCAGTCTTTGTCACTCGTGTAACTGAGCTGGCTGTTACTGCTGTTGATTTGTGATAAAGAACTTTTTTGTCTGGTAGAGATCAGAGCAATTTGCAGATGAAGGTGAGTGCTCTCATCCCCATTTAACTGATGGGAAAACAGCAATGAAAACCAATTTCTGAGAAGCAGCAGAGCTGAGAGTTAGCCATTGGGAATAAAATCTTGTCTCTTACCATCCCTGTGGATGCTTCATAAATTTCAAGTGAGCCTAATGTGCAGTTTGAGATATGTTTTGATATATATCCTTTTGACAGACAAATCATAGGCTATCTTTGTGTTTCCAGATAGTATGAGCCTGATTCTTTCTAAAATCAGATTTCCAGAGAATATTCATGTTCACAAAACCAACTTGCATCTTAGTATTCTGCAATATTTATATGTTTAAGCATGTACTCTTGCCTGGTAGTTTGGTCACTACAACATTCACAGAAATAGTTGGCAGCCTGGAATTGGATACAGTCAAAGTAAATTAATTTGGAGTAGACAAATTGCCTGTGCAGTTGTTACCATCAATTTACCTAATTTTCAAGTTCCGAGTTCAGGTCCACGTGAATAATGAACTGCCTTTGTTATCTCTGCCATCTCTTTGTTTCAGTGTAGTGGATGAGCAGGCAAGCATGTGCAGTCCAGGCTATCAGCTGGCGCCAGCTGTTTGTGCCCAGGGAGAACCTGGCTCAGAGCATGTCTCTCTGCTTTGAAGAGCACATGGAACAAAAGGAGCGGCTGCATTATATGACTAGAAAGGTTGAGAAGGTGGCTGGTTACATTGTCAAGCTCCCAAAATATTGTTACGCAGACAACAGGTTCTGCAAATTCCATCCCAAAACAACCAAACAGTTTGGTGTTACTGCGGTAGGCCGAAGTTAAGCACCCTTGGCTTTTCAATGGGTTGATTCAGCCCCTGTTCTCTAATTATGCTGCACCTTCCAGCAACTGTGGCTGAAGTTAGAATATCTCTCTTTGCCTCCATTAACTCCTGCCCCCCTCCATTCATGCCTGGCAGAGTGACAGTCACCTTTGGGCAGGTGTGCCGGTCTGCTGGGATTTGCACTTCCATTCCCCCGACCCATCTCCGGGGTGACATCTGCGTGTTGGGAAAGACAGGCAGGAAGAAATGCTGCAGGCTCTTTTATAGAAATGTTAGTGCCTCTACACTTAGGCAGTAGTGTGGCCTGATTATGCAGGAGCTTTGAGGCTTATCCCAAGATGATGATTTCTACATCAAAAGTGGATTAATGGAAGTCGACAGCCTTGTGTCCATCCAAACACAGTATGAAATGATAATAAGTATAGAATTGCTAGTCAGTAGGGTCTCATGTCACATACTCAGACTAGATAAATGATGAATATGTAATGAAATTACATAGAATTGAGACAGATGGCTCTGGCTTTTGATAAATGCATATATCTTCGCAATCAGATAATAATGCCAATGTGTGGAAGATCAATTGGGATATAACAACTTTGAAAAAGAAAGTAATTTCTCTGCTTTCACTTTAAGATGCGCATTTAAATAAGAATCAAGCTTAATTTAATTATAATTTTTTTCATCATGAAATTAAATAATAAGAAGAAAAGAAACCAATGGGGAAAATACAGGGACATTTTCATCTTATTTTGCTTTGAATTGTAGTTATTTGTCCTGGTACCTATAATGAAATACCATTGCCAAAAAGAAAAGACAATTATTTTCCCTCCAATAAACATTAAGATAGATTGATGGTCACCGCTTTAAAAAGGATTAAATGAAATTCTTGACACCTTTTCAGGAAGATGTCAATTTGTTCCTAAGAACTCTAGTTATGAGGAAGCTTATAATACAGTCTACTTGTTATTGATAGGGATGCTTAATATTTTACTGACTATTTAAGGTGCAAAGTCCTTGAGATAAATCAACTTCTCATCCTCTCTCTGGATTTTACTATTTCACTAGAGGTACATCTTTCAGGGAATTGACATGATTGACTAGGGACATAGTGTAAAAAATATCATTTGAAATAATGTCATTACTAAAAAGGAAGGAATTTTGAGAACAAAATAATTATGAAGCTCATTAAATTCACAGTTTCTGCATATTGCAGATTAGTGAAAGAGTAATGGCAGTAACTCAACACATAATTTTGGATAGTGGTTGTGTATTATCTGAATTGCTGTCACTTTCTTTGAATTTAAAGTCCTTGCTTGTGTAGATAAACAGATATATCTGTCCCTCATTTGCATGGGATTTAGGATACTTTCAGGTGAAGAGACAGTATATTTCAGTTTTCTGCAGTCCATCAGCCAAACTTTGAGTAGTAGTTACAATGAAAGGATACCAGCTGAGGTCTGAGGTGTTAGGTGCTGTCCCAAGACACAACAAGAGTGTTACAGGTTTGGAGAGTTTGTCACAAGAGATTGCTTGAGTTGGGAGGGAGGAAATGGGTGTAAACCATGAGTTCTGGGTGGGAGTACTAGGGGTAGTCCTCTGTGTTCCATGGGTGTCTGCAATGCTCCCATAGGAAAAGCTTCAGATGAGATATTACCTTCTGTGCCTGTGGAGATTTGGAATCAGCAGCTGGCACAAGAGAATAATTAATTTTGGCTGCAGTCAGTACATGAAATGCCTTGATGTCTTCAGAAGCTAACTCATGAGTTTGTGCAGTGGCATTGCCTGGGGAGTCCGCCATTTACTCTGTACTGAGGAATAGAAAAGTAAGGCTCAGAGCTGTGGACTTGGAGGCTTTTTGTGCAACCATTAAAAAAAAAAAACCCAACAAACCAGCAATGCAAGATCCCTTTTTCTTTTAGTACTATCTGTGCTAAAGAAACAGGTGTTTTCACAACTCTGTTCATTTTTCCAGAGCCTCCTAAATGTTATTTCAGAAGTTTTTACAGGAAGTACTGCCAGACGCTGGCTCGAAGTGGAAGTGGGGCACAAGTCCTGCCCCTCTCAAGCTTGAGGGCACTGATGCTCCCAAGGGAATCCCTTCTTGGATTAGTGAGAATTTCTGCCTCACAGGCTGCTGGCTACAGAGCCATCGCAACAGGAGACACATTTCTCCTTCCACAGTAAGTCACTTCTTCAGTGCTTCCAAAAATTGCTTACAGCTGTCTCAAGCAAAGTTACCTAAAGTTGGAAGCTCCCTAATAAGATTTAAGCACTTAAGCCCTCTCTAAACAGAAATGCTTTGCATCTACCTTTCAAGTGGAAGAATCACTGACTGAAGCATTTTTAGTGGTATCAGTATTTGTCTTTGGCTTGCATTTACATGGAGTCATGGGGAATCTGGGATAAGATCTTAAAAGAGCCTAACAGTTTGTGATATTGCCTCAAAAGATTTTTTTTTTTCTGTGAATCATAACTGCGATAGTTTATTGATCAGATTAAGCCAACTTTCAAAAGAGAAGATACTGCCGTACATTTTACTTAAAATGATTGTGCAGCAGCTAAACAACTGAGTCTCAGTGAGCAAACTCCTTGGTGGTAACAGGTGCTCTGTTCTCAAAGGTATCATCTTTCATTTTCTGTTGGAGCTTTTTAGAAGCAAAACTGTGTTTTCTATTGGAGCAAGTCCTTACAAATCCGCAAAGATGGAGAATTCCTGGTCTGTGCCCCAAGCAGCCTGCCATCCAGTCATATATGGCCTATAACCATTCAGTTTTCTAAGCTTTAGCAGATCTGTACAATCAGGGGCATTAAAATGTGATTGGTCAAAGGTGTTAGAAGGAGCTGCTGGCTCTCACTAAGGAGAAGATTTGCCATCTCTGTGGTAGAGCAAGAAGGAAAAAATATAAAAGGAAAGTCCTTATTTCTACACTTCCACTTGAGCATAGATGAGAATAAAGACAATTTTCTCTTCTGACTGTGGAATATGGGTGCTATCAAGGTCAGGCTATCCTATAAGTGGAATTCCCAGTAAACATATTTTACAATTACTGTCTGTGTAGTGAGAGATCTGCAGGAATTCACAG
Source organism: Hirundo rustica (assembly GCF_015227805.2). Classification (NCBI taxonomy): domain Eukaryota; kingdom Metazoa; phylum Chordata; class Aves; order Passeriformes; family Hirundinidae; genus Hirundo; species Hirundo rustica. Next base: position 54,407,928 of record NC_053454.1, on the reverse strand, counting down.
AAGGTGTTAAAGCACATTGGTCTTTACCATTTCTTGGTCAATTGCACACACACACACTGTTTCTGGCATTTCTTATGCTTCTGGATGACTAAGAAAGACCTTTTCTTCCTCTCCATCACCAGTCAATGATTTAGAGTAGGAAACAGTTCATGGGGCTGAGCAGACTTCTCTGGAAGCTGCTGCTGTGGGAGTCCCAGAGCTATGTGACACAGGAAGCCTGGCTATTAAAATCCACAAAAAAACAAAGGCCCAGGTTTACTTGACTCTTTTGAAGATTAGGGAGAAGAGGAAAGGACAGACATGTAGGTCTTGAAAAGTTAGACAAAATGAGTTCAGGACAGCCATCAATGTGATGGTAGGTATCTTTTCAGGGCTTTGTTGGATGCTACAAACATCTGTTAGGAAAGGCTATCACTAGTGAATGCTCATTAACAAACGGCAGACTATTGCTGTTCTCTGGTTTTATCCCTACTTTCTACTGGATGCATGCACCTCTGCAAGTAAATATTGAAGTTATTGCAGTGAAACTGCATGGTATTAGATGATTTCCTGCATCTCTCTCTGCAGCAGAAAATGCAGTGTGCTCTCCTTCCCTCCATCCCCCTCCTTCCTCCCTTCCGCATTAACTCTGTCTTTAAAGCTGTTTGACTAAAACTCACATAAAGGCACATGCTAGAATTGGAAAGATAATTATAAGGCCAAAACCCTTCACACACCACTGGATTTTTTCCCCTCCTGATGTGGATTCTGGATTTGTCTGCAAAAGCAAAGAAAAAGCTTTCTTTGGTGCCTTGTCATTAAAACAGTTAGAATCTGCAAATTCTGTACAGTCAAGACAACAGCATTATGTTTGAATCAGAAGAGTGAGCAATGTGTTCTGCTTAATTACCAAAGTTACAGAGGGAAAGGATTTATTGACTGCCCCATCCTTCACCCCTCTTAGTGTAGGATTGTTCTCTCCATAGCGCTTCTTAAGTCTTTTTCTTTGCAGAGTTACATGCACCACATGATGGATCATCCACAGCTTAACTGGAGGTCTTGAAGCAGCTCTTAATAGATTAAAAGGTGTAGTTGAGCCTGCTAGTTGCTAGCAGATCATGTTCTCAATGTGGACTTTGGGAAGTTGCCAAGACATGCTCATCTGGGGCTATGAAGCTGGAGAAAACAAAGGTGTCTCAGCTCACTATCAATATGTTTTCCTTGGAACTTAGCTTTTTACATTGGTTGTCTCAGTTTCATTGGAGAGCTTTTCCTCATTATTTCCCCCCATCACTCATGTTCATGGCCTCTGATTTCACAATCTCTCCCCACTGTTTTGTTAATGTGGACTTGTCTGTAAAATGGTGTTTATCTTTGATCACCCTTCCAGTTGGTAGGAAATTTCCTGCTAAAATCCTGTATTTTGATAAAGCCAATTGCAGAAAGCTTTGGAATTATTACAAAAAATCCCACCAAACTGAAAATCGGACTTGATTGTTCTTTCTCTGTTTCTTCCTTAACTCCCACCCCACCCAACTGAAATCTTTATTTCTTAATTAAACTTCTGTGGTTTTATGGGCAGTATTTGGTGTTCCCTTTTTTCCTGAATAAAAGACTGAAGGTTTTTTTATACATAAAGCTTTCTCCATGTCTGTATCTAATAGCCTGCACAAATTTGTGGCAGTAGAATGCCTTCTCCCAGGTGTGAGGTACAAACCCTTATTAACACTTTCTAGCACTGTCTCCTTCTAGATGTGTTACTAAGAAGCACATGAAGAATTAAGGCAAATACTTTGACCTAGAATCTCACTGTTATTTCTCTATCTAGGCTCTTGTTATTGTCCATCCAAGGTCTTTCGGTATTGTTTCTTTAAAGTTTTTATTTTTACTAAGGATAGAGGTGTTAATTTTCCCCAAGTTCTACCCTCCTGAAGTTGCTCCACACATTTCTGACTAAGATGTTTTAATGGCTTCCTCACCCCCAAGCAGTCAGAAAAACTGTCAGTCTGTGGAAGTGCTTTTCTTGCCACCCTCTTGGGTTTCCAGTTTTCAAAAATTGCAAACTTTTTCAGTTTTTTTCTATTCCAGAATGAAGGAAACTCCTAATTTGAGGAAAGCAAACCCGACTCATCTCCCTAAAGCCACCAACCCCTGCACGAGTAGAAAAAGTCTGCATACTTAATATATCCTGAGAAAAATAATTGACATTTTATGAATATCTGCCATTGCAGCTGACTCAGACTTTGATCTTGTCTCAACTTCCTTCTCTCCCTGTAAAGATTTTTGCTCCCTGACATTTAGAGTGTCCCTGACATTCACACTGAATACTGTCTGTAAATTGTTATTATGAAGATACTTATTCTACTTTAAGGTTTTTCTAAATGTAGGAATAGAAATGTTTGCATTTTTGATTCTTAAACCAAGCTTCTAGAGACTGAAGACTAAAACAGCAGAGGGTGTAAGTACTGAAGCCCACTTCCAGCTGATGTACTGGTAGTACACCCCTTCAGAAAGAGGAGCTTTTTGAGGTTCCATTGCTGGTTTTGAAACGCACCTAGCTTTTTAATAAATACAAAGGGCCTTTGCTTCTCTGATTCATGCTGCTCGTCTCTGCTTCCATCTCTTGGGAATGCCCTTTCTTGGCTAAGCCAGTCATTGGTTCTACAATCTAGCTGGGTTGTAAAATGAAGATCTATCTAGTTTAAGATGAGTTCTGTGCATGGGTGCTTTGTCTAACCCTGTGTGCCTTCTGTGGGTCAAAAAAGAGAAAAAAAACGAGACTCTTCCAGAAGGAAGTTCACCCTAAGCTAGGACTGGATGAGATGTCTGTGTCTCCAGTCCCTGCAGAAGGAGCCTAGGCCAACTAGTTTATTCAAGAGCTAAATCTCCCTGTCATTCTGCCCTGTGTTACAGCTTCTGAATTGACCCCAGGAGTTCTGTGCGCTCAGTCCTGTACTTGTGGTGTCCTGGAATTACTTCAGACAAGTATTGTGATGAAAATGAAATCCACAAAGGCATCCTAAGAGAAATATGTTGCTTTTCTGGAACCATTAAGCAGAATAAGTGCTGTTTTGGTTACTCTGGAAGGTTGAACAGATGTCTAGCTTAGGGTATCCCTTTTTGGTATTACCTTAAGCTATCTAGGAAGAGAGAAGATTTAATCATCCCTCTAGGTTATAATTTCACTTCCCAATAGAAAAAAATCCTGGGAAAATTCTTTATGACAGCATCCACTATGACAAGGGGTGTCTTTAAAATGATTAGAGAGCCATTAGCTACAGTGATTAGTCAATGAGAAGAGGGAGAAGTTAACTCCATCAGTAGCCTGAAGAATAATCCTAGAGTTGCGGTCTGCCAGAGTGGAAGAAAATAAATGGCTAGTGTAACAAATCCATAGGAGAAGCTGGGATCAAAAAGAGTCCATCTTTTCTTTAAACTGGATTAGCCAGAGGGAATATGCTTTCCTCAGTCACTGATTGCCAGACCCTTATTTTTATTTTTTTTTTAATCACAAGGCTTTAGAAAGTGGATAAAGAGAAATGTTCTACTTCAAAGCATTCAAATATTGGTTCCTGCAGGCACTCTCAGGGGATTATAGTATTGTTTAGACTACAACTCCCTGATTGGGGGATTTGGAAACATGAACTGCAGGACTGCACTCATAACTAGAAAATAGTTATTGTTACTGGCAAAGTAGCAGCAGTAGTAGCTCTTGGGCCAAGTTTCTTTGACTTTGTAAGAAGTTCAAGGCACCTTCAGAGAACGAATGTCTTAGGCTATAGGCAGCATCAGAAGTTTATAGGACTTTATTTTCTTGCTGCAGCAAAGTGGTTTTTCCATCAAAAACTAACTAGCTTTGATGCTACTCACTTGCTTTTATGGTAGTGGAAACCTCTACCACAGTGGCTCAGCCATGGCAGCACTTTTTCCCTCAGCTGTGTGCTCTGTGTCAAGGCTAAATCACTGAGGCCTTCCTTGATTTTTGTTTGAGTAATTTTCTCTGGAGCTCTTACTAGAGTTCTGTGGGAAGGACACGTATTAGAAGGTAAATGCACATGCTCTGTTTTGGTATCCTCTTGAAGGGAATTCCTTAGCCAGTGCTTCCTTTGGCTCACCTAATCTGAGAATTGTCAAATGAGAATCTATTTGTAAAATAGAGTTTTGATACAAGCATAAATCATTCCTCACCCAGCTGATGCTTTAGTAAACCACCAGCTGCCCTGTGTCCTTCATTTATCAGGGTGTATGGAGACTGAAGACTGAGGTACTGACAGGGATGGGAAGTGTTTTTAATAAGTTTATTCAGTTAATATTAAAACTACACCTTTAAAAGTAACCTGTCCATTGTGTCATAACACTTAGCAAAGTCCACATTCCATTCTGGTAATCTGTCACGTTTTTATGTTTCCTGCCGCTTGCTTGCAAGCTTGGAGACTGAAAAATAGGACATCAAATGTATTAGATGAGGCTGTGTTTCCTGAGAAAACCGCTTGCCTTCTGTCTCATTTCAAGTGTGGGTATTTCCCCAAGTTTATGAATGGTAGCTGTTTATATCCGCGGTAAGAGTGAGCGTTCTCACTGATGTGAATTGATCTAGTGCCACTGCAGAGCTTTCTTGCAGTAAGATTGCAAGCACTATGGTCATTTTGAGTAGGAGACATTCATTGAAACTGGTGACAATTTACCGCTTAAATTCCCTGATTATTCCAGTCTGACTCAAGGAGATAATGACAACTCTTAAAACTCACTCTAACATTTTACATATTTGGGTAATTTAAAACACTTTATTTTGTTTTAGTGGTTTTCTTCTTTCTTGTTAAAAGCCCTGAAAATAATGAACCTCTGTCAGTCTGGCAGAAAAACATTTGCTTTATACATCCCACAATAGGCAGAGCTTTGGGTCTTAAGTGAAACACATAAGTATTTTAAACCTTAGGTTGGATTTAGCAAAGGAAGAACAACGACTCTGTTCCTTAAAACAAAGAAAAAAAGTACATAAACTGCCATGAATTTTCAAGTCTGACAGGTCTGCAGTTTCAGAAACAGGAGTTTTGCACTTCCGGAAAGCCATGAACCCAAAGTGACAGCCTCCCCACCATGAAGTATTCTTGACTTGTCAAAGAAGCTTTGAAAGGAACAAATGCTATTTCATCAGTATCTCGAAAAGCTCTGTGTTGGTTGTGTTTTGTGTATGCTTTAAATAACATAGAGAAAGTGTGTTACATGATGGCCTAGCAATTAAAGGGCGCAGTTGGCTGTCATCTTTGTAACACTGCCTTGCTGGTGTCTGTCGAGCAGCCAAAAGTTTTTTTGTGTAGCTGAGCACAGAATTTCCCCGCAGGCAAAATCCCATTCAGACAGGACAAAGAGTTTGTTCCAAGATACGCTGTCCCTTTTTTTAGGCATCTTCCAAAAATTGGGCCAGAAGAGATATTCCAGCATCTTGCAGATGGTGCATGCATTTATTCTGAACGGCAGACGGCCAGTTTGCTGCCATTCAGCAATCTATGCTGTTGTGACATGGATTTTTGCCACACGTAGATTTTTCTGGTGTTTTGATTATTTCAAGGGAGGGGAAAAAAAGCAAACTCCACACTGTTGCTGTTACGAATTTTGAAGTGTAGGCGGTGAGTATAAAGCCTTCATCTCTCTTACATGGTGATATTTTGGTCTTATAGCTGGTTGGGAAGCTGTGTAGCTGTGTCCCAAGAAACTGTTACCTGCTGTCTTAAAAAGTTCATGCAGATTGATTCTATAAGGAATTCCATTGGATGTGCCTTCCTTTTCTCATCTAGATTCAAATTCAAGACATAATGTTGCAGTCTTATTTATTGTGTAAAAAAATAAAACAAACCAAAACACAACCTCTGTTATTTGATAAATTGTGTATTAAGTTCCTTTTTATTATTTGATCGTTCTATATATGGTTACTGTATGCCACTGATTCTGTGTGCTGATATTTTCTGATAGTTGTTTTTCCTGTATGTAGAGTTCTCCAGAGAAGATCCGCTTTCCCTGCCTTGGGTATATGTAGCAAAGGATTTCAGTGACTATTGTTAGGCTGTCTCTCTTTTTCTCTCCTCCTTATTAATATTCATACATTTTTAGCTAGTGGCGTACCCTCTATACAGCTACAATTTATTGTGCTCAAGAAATAAACTGAAAATATTGAAATGGAATCCTAGCCTTAGGGAAGCCCTTAAGTACCATTTTTTAAGGGCCTTAATTAGAACCTAATTATGAGGTTTTTCTCCTTTCAGAGACCAGGTATGGATATGAGATGAATCCAGATCCCCTGGAATATGACATTGCCAAGTAGGTATAACTGATGAAGCAACAGTAGGAATAGGTGTTGGCTTTTCTAAACCAGCAAGGTGGGACTTCCCTTAGTGATAATCTGAGGTCTCTTGCTCCTTGCATGTAAAAGTACCTGTGAGTGTCACTGGCAGACTATAGTGCATGACCTGGGGAGGTATGAAGGGAGCTTCAGAGCTGCTCAGTCTACTCACTACCTTACCTCAAGTGATGAAAGGTTTCCCATTCCTAATGCTATCCCCATCTTCATTTCAAAACACCATGTCCTTCAGACTTCTCTGCACCTCCCAGTGTTGAATTTCAATCATTAAGGAACTTGTACCTTTATGTAGTGATTCATTCCGTCTCTATCACTTCTTTTCTGACATTTGAAATTGGATTTTGCAGAGGTACCACTTTCGTATAACTGATAAGGAATGTTTGTTTCTGGCAAGATGGATTTTCTGTCTTACTCCTCTCCTCTTTCCCTTTATCTGCCTGCTTTTTGCCTTGTTCTTGCAGTTCTTTGTCTTCATTTTTGACTTCTTTCTCCCACCCACTTTTCTTGCTCTTACTTTTTCTCTGCTTTCTCCTCCGTTCTTCATGTGTCCCTTCAGACTCCTTTTGCAGACATTTCTGATGCTCTGCTCCATTGCCTCAGTCCCTCAGCCTGGAGATGATGCAGTGGCTATAAAGGTAAGAGAAAAGAAAATCCATCTCCCTCTTTCCAGCTCTGGCCTGTGTGCCACAGACAGTTCTGGGTTTTTTTCCCCAGAAACAGGTTGGTTTAATTGGCTTTTGCAGTAGGAAGGTTTCAAAAAAAAAAAAAAAAAAATATATATATACACACATATATAAAATATTTTGTTGATACTATCACATGTGGTTGAAGAGATCTTGGTTCCAGGTGTGGTCGCTTGATTGTCACTATTCTGGTCATTATTTCTTGTTAGTTTCATTTTTTATATGAAGGGATGAAGGGTTATTAGAGGGTAGTTGGAGGCCAAAATCTCTAGGCCAAACAAATCATGGCTTGGGAATTCACCTGGAACAAGGGCACCATAGAGTACTAATGAAATATTCACTGGGCTACTTGCTACTCTGAAGTCTTCAGCTCTTTTATTTTCCAAATGAAATCTGTTTTCTATTGTACCATCTCTTCTCTTCCCAAAGTGTAGAGGAAGCAAATACCAGATTTGGGAGTAGAGTTCAATTCCCCTATCCTCTGTGTGTAGGCAGGTGTTTCTTGGGAAGGACCAGATATGGATTAGCCCAAGGTCTGGGGAACGTGATGATCTTTTCTCTGTCCTATGTGAGTCTAGGCGACTTAACGCTTTTCCCATGGGAATAGAAGAGTGTAGGAAGGGGATTTCTACTGAGAGAGGGAAAAAAAAAAAGAGAGCTGGAGTCCAAAATGCTTGCAGTGGTCACAGTTGAAGAAGGGGCTGGAACAGCAGCCCAGATCATGAGGCTAGATAGGGCAGAGAGAAGCGAAGAAACAGAGCCGAAATATGACTGGTGGGGAAAAGTGGAGGGAGAGAATGTACCTGAGTACAGGCATGTCTGAGGAGACCCAGCATTGGATCAGTCAAGACTTATTGTAAAGGAAGATGCAGCTACAGAAGTGAGTAAAGGCTGGATCAGGGCACTGGAAGTGGAAATATGTTGCTGTGGCATATAGGGTAGAAAAGAATAGTGCCTGGGAAGGGCTGGAACTTGAAGCTGCATGCAGGGGCTGCTTGGCAATGCTTCAGGCTCTGTTTCAGTGTGACTTGGTGTGATTTTCTATTCTATGCACTTCAGGGCCTAGGGGATGGGCTAAGGGAGAAGGAGAAAGGCAGCCTGCTGAGATCTCGAAGCCCTTCTCACCATGGGTTGTGTTGCTGGCCAAGCATCCTTGGCAGCCTGCCACTGTCAGCTGAGCTTGTTAGGATCACACCAGCACCTTTCAGAGCTGAAAGAGATCCGAGCAGTGTGGGTCTTTTGTTTAGTAGGAATCACGCAGGAAAAACCATGAGCAGTGACACTGAAAAGCAACACCCTGTTATACCTTCCTCTTTAATACAATCCTTTCTTATGTGTGTGTGCTTGACTGTGACTCTCAAAGGATAATTCATTTAAAAAGTTTTTTAGGAGATGTGTCCACATAAAGTGACTTACAATCTGGCTTCTGTCACTGTACCTTCCATTGAGGATGGAAGACTTTTATCGAGTCTTTAATTTACCTCGAAGTTTTATTCCATCATTGCTCTATTTTCAATTCCATTTTTATCATAACAGGACTTTCTTTTATTTACATTGGTGAAACCTTGAATTCATAAACTGTCAGAGTGATTCTAATGTAGAATAAGGCTTTATCACTGCATATAAATATATTTAGCCTGAGATTCATTCAGAGCAATCTTTTGTGGTTTCAGAATGAATGTAACGCTCTTTGTGTACATACCACTAGATTTAAAATGAGATTTATGACATTCGTTGCCATTGTATAGAGAATGAGGGGAAATATGGGGAATATTTTCCCAGTGTTTAAGGCTGCACCACTTTGAAATAATAAACCATTCTCTCCTACTTCAAAGTAATTTTATAGTTATGTTTAAAGAACACCGAGGGTTTGTCTACCGCATTTGTAATTTTTACACTCAGCCAGAAAAAGACTCTTTGAAAAATGTTTTTTGCTCATTACTGTTTGTGTTAAAATACAGTCAGTGGACCATGACCAGCATCAAAGCCTCAGCATGTGTTCTGCGCTGCACATTGCAAGGGATATTTCGTGGTACAGTTTGATATTCCAGGCAGAAAACGTTTTCTCGTTCTTCTTCCCTGCTTTGCAAGCAAGATCATGACACAACAGACATTCAGGCTCCTATTTTAGTGTCTCATCGCCAACAGAGAAGCCAGCGTGCTGAGGGAGCTTAGCTAAGGTCATGAAGGAAATTTACAGCAGAGCCGGGAACTAGACCCAGATTCCTGCTAGGTCCAGCAAGCCCATCCACTTGGCTAAAGCTTCCTTAAGGATCTTGTCTGTGACTGGTTTTTTCTTTGGGTTGCCCAGGTACATTGGCAAACTTGTTTAGTCCTCTCCTTGAGCAGATAGGGTAGCATCAGCACTTTCTCTTGGAAAAGTTTGGAGAAGTTGTGTCTGGTGTTATTAGCTCTGCAGGAAACATTTTGATTGATTTATCAATTGCACAGTAAAATGAACTTGTAACTGTTGTATTTTTATTCGAGAAGTGACACAGATGAATTTTGTCACAAGATGTGCTCGATATCTGTTTTACCAGGAGTGATGGGTGCCTTTCAAGTGAGAGCACCTCTCAGTTATGGATATCCTGTCTTCTTTTTCGTTTTCTTGTCACAAAAAATATATGGTAACTACCAGCTTACATGAAGTTGTTAGTGGCTGAGACTTTCTGACCTGCGTGGAAGAAGTACAGAAAGAGCTGAGAAAACAGCGGCTAGCTTAGCAAGCCTGTTCTTTCAAGCTGCTTTTGGTGCACCTGAGGAAAAGGTGATTTCTGGTGGAATATAACACTGCTGGGATGACATTGTGGGTACAGAGGTGGAAGTAGCTGATCACATCCATTTTTCCCCATACGAAACATTGACAGTATTCCTCCTGTTATGTCCGTCTCTTTGAGGGTCTGTACCCTGTCTGAAGATCCGCAAAGGGCAATAGAAAGAAGAAAGCATTAGATGAGTAGGATTAAAGTGAATGTATTGTCTGTGGAAAATGCCTGTCAGGGCACGCGCTGGAGAATATGGGAAGCACACAGGAGCAGCTGTCAGTTTTCACACAATATCCAACGATGTGAGCTGCATCCCCTGTATGTGTTTCATGCACACAAGTGGATGTTTTGTGTTTGTCCATCTTCCTGAGCCTGTGCTCCCTGTGCATGCTTCATGTGCCTGCTGGGATGGGTGGTTTTCGTGTGTGCTCTGTGGTCTTGAACACACATCTTCTACAAACAATACCTGGTCTTTTTCATTTTTATGGAGTCAGGATTCCTGGGAAGGCTATTACTGAGCTTTTCTGGGTCAGCCCTCATCATGATAAATATCAGTGATGTTCCTCCAAAGTCAATGTACTGGCACTGATTTAAGGTTTGACCTCTTCTTACTTGTAGTCTTCTGTGAATGTGTTTCTGTCACTAATGTACTCCTCTAAGTGCCTGGTAGATATATTGAAATAGCTTACCAATGGACTTATTTCATGGTTGCTTTTAGAAAATGCATTTCTCAGACTATTTCTGATTATCTTTGTTCTTTCCAGCAGATTGTGCTTTTGATGTGTTTGTAATCGTGTATTATTCCTTCAAGGTGATGTTTGGAATCTCCTTTCACTTCTAAGGCAAGCTGTCAACTCTAGGACTGTATCCAGTTTTGCACTCCTGCTTTACAATTGTCTTTATTTCTTTCGGTGGGGTTTTGGCTGTGACTTTTTGGTTTGGTTTGGGGGGTAGTTTGTGGTGGTTTTTTGTTTGGTTTGGTTTTTTGTTGTTGTTTTGGGGGGCTTTTTTAATGCTTCCTTCCTTAGCAGTAGCAGGAGCTTTGTTCTGGCAGGTAATGGAATTGAGCCACAGTCCCTTAAGTGCAAATATTTGCTCATTGCCCGTTGCAACTGGCTGTATTTCACAGTATTATGAAGAGGTTTTATTTTGGGTGAAATAAGCCACTAATTGAATTTGTACTAAAATATTTATTTGCCTACTCATCCTATCCAACTCTAGCAGATGGCTGATAGGCAGATGATGCTTAAAACTTTGAAAGCGATTTGTAACATTATTAAAAAAAAAAAAAAAAAAAAAAACCCACACCTGGATGGCTTTTGAATTAGTCTGGAAACAAAGTGGAAGATTTCTGCCTATTGTCTAGTTTGAATTTAAAGTTTAGTTTTGACAAACCTTGATGACTTCCAAAACACTATAAATGTCTTCTTTTGTATTCCTTACTTGTTTTTTTTCCTTTTTACTTGTATGCTGAAGTTCATTGGGAATGTTATGGCAATTTCATCAGATCGCTTGAATTTCACCAAATTTTGGCCAGAGATGCTTTTCTTGCAGCATCTTTCAGGTTTGGTTCAGCACAGCTGTGACTTTAACAATAGGCCACCTGGACAGTTTTTCACTCTTGGCCTCATATAGGCAGTGTATTTCCAGGAATTTTTGGCTTTAATGACCAAAAACACCAGTGTGAGAATGGTTTGCAGAGAAGTAGGGCCAGTTGATTCCTTAAAGCAGATTCAGAAATGTTTTTATTATGGAAAACACTAAAGGTATGGGCAAGGAGGACTGGTGCATATCTCAGTTTATGCCCCAACCCCAGCAGACTACCTGGAACCACATTCAGAGCACAGAAAAACCTAAAGGCAAGGAAGGTCCCCGTGCAAACACCTCGGGAGAGAATTTAACAAGCAGAGCATGTTGTGAATGACCCATCCCTTGGATATTTTCCCAGCTTCTGGCAATCTCTAGTGAAGGGTCTGCCTAGGTCAGGGGTTACAACCAATGAGGGTTACAGGCCGATGAGTTTACTAGTACCTAGGCAACCTGGCCTCCAGACATTTGGCTACTCCATTTTTTAATTCACTTGGTTTTCAGCTTTTGTAATGTCCTATTTTTTCTTTATGCAAGGAGTACCTCTTGTTTCTTTTGGACCTGCTGCATTGTCATTTCCCTGGCTGCCTCCATCTCGCTGATAGGAAAAGCAGCTTCATACTCATCTTCTTGATCTTACAGACCTCTGTTAAAATGCCCCTCTGCCATCCTCCCTCCAAGCTCAGCTATCAGCATCTGTAGTCTCTTCTTAAACCAGGCAGTCTTGATTATTTTTGATATCCCTCTTGTCTAGTCTAGTGTCCTTCTTTAGATGGGCTGGTGACAAGCCTTGATGGTGGTAGACCAGGAACACAGATGGAGAGGTAATGAGAGTGCTACAAGTGAGCACATCCCTAAACATTTTTCCACGGTTGTAGCACAGATATCAGCAGTAATCATCCCTGTTTTAAAAATAAATCCTTCCCTTGGCTGCTTGCAGATCTGATAGTTCATCTTGAGAGATTTACAGTGATGTGATTTTCCTGCACCCTAAGTAAAGAAATCTCAGATGTACAAAATTAAAACTTCTAAACGGCCTTTAAATTCCCCAAGCTCAGTCTAAGAAGCACCCCCCCAAAAATTAAATACTTGAGTCACTTATTAGGGACAGCTTTTTTTTTTTTTTTTTTTTTTTTTTTTTCCCTGCCATATCTTGATTTAAATTGAATGTGTCATTTGGCATTAAGCAAAATATGAGTTGTATCTTGAAAGACAGCATAACTCATAAATAGTGTAGCCATAAGCCAGCTGATGGCTTACTTATAACCAGGCAAATCTAATATCCTGCTTTGCTGTAGGGTATGTGATTTTCTGTATAGGCTCCATAGTCCCTCTAATTGTTTGTTGTAGAGGATGGTGATTTGCCATTTGCCATGAGTTCATTTCTTGTCTTAATGCAGTTAATATAGATGAAGATATTTTTAAGGATTCTTTGAAATGTCAGTCATATTTTAACAGTTTTCTGAATATAATCTTCCCATAGCACAGAGAATCTGAAAAAAAAAAAAAAAAATTACTACAGGCTAAATGTTTATTGAATTAGACTATCACTGAGTTTATATTAAAAGATCCTTATGAGGCTTCAGATTTTTTTGGCCGGTCTCAGAAAGATATACAACTAGATATGAAATTTCTCGCAAAGTAAACTACCTCATAACAAATTACTTTATTAGAATTTGCTCAGAAAGATTTAAAGGTGAATGCCAGAAAAATTTATCATGTAACCATATTCTGGCTTCTCTGTCAAGAGAGGAGACAAAAAGTGTATTTCAGAAGCAGTTGCAAGGATTAATATAAAAATTATGTCACATCCAAGTGAATATATTTGAACTGAGTATGAAATGCTTTCCCAATCAAGAAATGAAAATTAACTTTTTGTTGTTTGACAGACATCTAAACTTTTTAGATGTTGTAGAAATAATTTCATGAAATAAAATTAATATTAATAATATAGTTTTTAATACTTATGAATAAAAAAAATGGAAAATATATTCCTGGGCTTTTCATAAGTATAAGCATTTGCTGACATCAAAAAATACCTGGTTTGTTGTTTATTACCAGGACAGGTTTTATAAATGCCTTGGGGAATAAATCACCAAAGCCATTTACTCATCTTCAAAAGAGCAGAAGGAAATAATTGACAACAAAATAGAAAGGTGTACTTTAGAGAGTGATATAAAGTAAGTTGCAGAGAATGGCTTTGCCATTAAAATGCCTTGGTAATTTGAAAGTTCTGATTTAAACTGCCACTAATGGTTTTATTTAAAAACATATTTTAAAAAGAAAAGTGCTTGCAATTAAATGGAGAGTCAGTTGCCATGCACACACACAGATAGGAAGCACTTAAAGACTTGAGGATAATTCTGTCTTTCAGAGATTTCTTTGCTTACAGCTTTGATTTTGAATGAACCACAGTCCTTTAAGTCAATAGAGCCACACAAAAGGGCTGTCCAGGTAGGCATGAATCCCTGTAGTCCCCACCCTTAATGAGATGTAAGAGTTCCTGGTCAGTGACCCCTCTCAGTAGTGGAAAATGTGCTCCTGTATGCTCCATTTCTGTGCTTGAAAGAGAAAACTAGGAAAGTCTGGGGCTGGGATTTAGCACTCACTCACTGAGTTTCTCCTTTCACTTGCCCTCTTTATGAAGAAGCAGCTACAAATAAAACAAGAGGCCACTCTACCTGTGAACGGCCATTCTTCATGCAGAACATCCTTGCTCCTTGATTAATAGCACATTTCCCTGTGATTTATAACCATGCCTGCATTCAGGTGGCACCAGAATAGCAAGAAAAAAGAGTCAGGTTTATTAAGAAGGAAACCTTATAGCTGCTTCTTTGGTTTTGCTCGGAGTCCCATAACCACTTCAATATAAGAAGCAAAATTTGTCCAAAACACAAAGGGCCAGGTGAAGGTTCAGCACCAGCTGGGATGAGATACACTGTATTTCTGGCCCAAGCCTGAGCCCATGTCTGGTTTCCAGCACTCCAACACTGCCCTTGCTGTGCCCTGCTGCTACACTCTGGCTTTGTGTCTTGTCTGGTGGGACTTGTGTCTTGTCCTTCTTCTTGGAACAGGAAGTATTTTTAATTGAAAAGTAAAGGACCATAAAAGAGAGCATGGCAAAAGAGGATAAAACAACAGTGGGAAGTAAAGGAAAGAGATTTTGCTTTAGAAAGAAGTATTTTGAACCCATTTTTCCCAAGGTTCATGGCAGAAGGGCAGTAGCTGTGTTTGATCCTTCCCAAACTGGCTGATGATGGCTTTTCTGTGGAGGACGCACACACATTTTTTGTGAAAGTCTGATCAATCTTCCAGATACTTACTTTCCCTGTTAGTGTGGTTAGTCACCTAGACCACAGTTTAAAGCTGATAAAATGATGGAAGCAAGACAAGGCTGACAGTAAAAACTGCAGCTGGAAATGATGCCATGTTTCTCTGCAGCCTGTGTACAGTGGAGATTGATAACAGCAATTGCATATGGGCATGGCTGATAGGTGCAATGGCACCTTTAACCTTTTACTTTGGAGTTAGCTGTGTCCCCTCTAGCTCCCCATCATTTAGTGTACCTGAAGTTTCAGGTGTGGCCTTAACAGGGCTTTGATGCTCTCCTACTGGAAGCTCAAACTGACAGGTAGGGAAAAAAAGAGAGATTTTACCAAGTGCTTGGGTGACTTGAGTCACCCTGCAGCCTTCATTGCTGCAGGGTCTCTGACTGCGTGGTGCCACATACTTGATTCCTTGCTTTGAAGAGGTTTGGCTCCCTGGGAGAAGAAAAGTTGCCATCCCGCTTTGACTAGGGGACTGAGATTGTATTTAAATGCAGTAATGCACCTAGTAACATTCATAAGTGAATAGGCACTTTTGAAGCGTGCTCTATTGTACCTGTCCTGACCTTTCTAGACATCTGGCCTTGCTTTCATTCTCCCATGGGATCATACCCTCTGTGAGGCATCTCTTAATGTGTGCCCAAGCTCACTGTACAGGCTGTACAGTGGACTGGGCTACAAGAATGCTCTCAGGATACCACTCAAGAGACTTTCTGTGTCATTTCCTTGCTACAGGAAGCAGGTTCTGAATTTGTCGATGGTATCCCCATTATCTGTAGAAAAGAAACAAAAAGCTTGGGAAAAGGTGTGGATAGTCGCTGTGCTTTGTCATCCACTGGCAGGCTCAAAGCATTAATGTGGCCCTGCTGTGCTATTAGGTTTGGTGTGTCACCTGGGAAGGCCATCTGCAAGGGGCTTGTGGGACAGGCACTGGCACTGCGGGGCTACAGCTTTCCAGAAATTTTGCAGGTGTAGAGTTAGGTGCTTGTGTGGGAGTTTCAGACTTGGAAAATTTTGAACTAATATTTTTGGGAACATGATGTATTTGGCTATGGTATATTTTAATCAGGAGCAACTGAGCTGAATTTTCTGGGCTGAATTAAGTCTGTCTGTGCAAGTAAGTCTGGAATAACAGAGGATTTTTTGTTTATTATTGCTTGGTTCAATCATACTGGGAAATTATTTGCTGCTCCAGAGCTAAAGTCAATACAGTAACTACTCTGACCTCTGTTTATTCCTGTTGGAACATTACTCAGAACCTCAAAATTATCTTGACAACAGATAAGTTTTTTTCATCTGTGACCACATTGTACAAAAGGAGTTTGTTTATACACAATTTTGTGCCTTTTTTCTGATCTTTACATTTTAGTCCGTTTATATTAATTATCTTTAGAAGATACTTGAAATCTGCAAAGGAACAAAGAAGGACACATGCCAAAAGTTTGCCTTCAACACTTTTTTTTTTAGTTGGTGTTAATTTTTGAGCCATTATTCAAGCAGCTGTCCAGGTCAGGAGGGTTCAAGCATGCTTCTTCTGTGCCGCTTGCACACCAAGACTGCAGTGAAGGAAGGGAAGTCTGCAAATTATTAAGCATTTGGCAGTGCCTTCTAGTTGTATTAGGTTATAACTGCAGCTGCATGATTAAGAGGAAGTGACAGGTAAGCAAAATGAGAACAAAAGTCTCATGCTGTTAGAAACAAATGTCACCATGTCATACACACTGCACGCCAGAGCTCTCTCTGAAATACATACAAGAGGAAAACAGGAGAGAGGGTGGTGTTCTGTGTGTTTGTGGGTGTGTTCTCATCTGTGTTTGTACAGTTTGTGTGTTGTGTACATTGATGTTTAGCTCAGGGATATGTGTCTGTTTCCGTGTGTGGAAACAAATTCACCCACGGAATTGCAGCACAGGTTGTAACAGTGTGCTGGAGATGGAGCACAGTGGTGCCTTTGTACAGCCCACTTGTCTGTTTGCTGGCTTGAAGGTTTCTGTACAGGCTGCTTTTTTTTTTTTTTTTTTTTTTTTTTTTTTTTTTTTTTTTTTTTTTCCTCCCCAAATTAATTGATTTCTGGAAAAGTAATCATCAAATTTTTAAGGGTTTTACTTCTCAGGTTACTTACAAACCTTGAATGAGTCCAAATAAAATATGAGTATTCTGACAAATTACTACATTTATAGCTTTGGTTTTTTAATTGAGTAGTCTTTATGTATGTTGTAATATTCTAGAATGACATTTTTCAAGTTAAAAGTTCTACAACTAAATAAGGATGTTTTCACAAACACTGATTGTGACCCTTAGTTTGGTAGATGATGGTCTGTAACACATGCATGGGGATGGAAATACGCCTAGTTGGCATCTAAGAAGCAAAGCATTTTCTGGTTAGGCTCACAATTGGGAGTGACTCTGAGAGGCAGAAGCATGACAGCCAATTTTGAGGTGTGTGTAAGAAAATGAGATTGTACGAGGCCCTGACCGAAGAAGGAGTCTCTGGCTTGGCTGGGGAGAAGAGAGGTTTGCGCATCTGTTGTTTCAGAATTAGTCCTTCCAAGCCTACAGGCTGCTTTCAAAATATCTTCCCTTGAATGAGGGGGTAAATGATATTTTTCAGAGACATTACAGAGCCATGCAGAGGCAGGAGATGGTGAGGTTTCTTGGAGACCCCACCATTATGTTGCCAGTTGATATCTGAGCCAAGTGTGCAATATGACAAACTGGTGCTCTTGGTTTCCTGCTTGTGTCCTTTATTCCATACCTTGGTATTTTAACTAACTGGGAGAAGATGAGGAGGGCTGTCATACTGCCAGCCACTGGTTTAAGGTGTGATACTTTAAATTCTTGGGTATCACTTGTGGGTTTGGCTATTCCATGTTGTTTTTATGTCAGTCTGTATTCCAGACTTCCAGCTGTGCATTATCAATGTCAGTGTGGTCCCACATAGCAGGGTTTTGGGCTGGGAGGAGAGTTAAGTTTATACTTTTATAATATCAGACTAATGCACACATATACACCATATATGAATGGAAGTGAAAACATGAAGAAGCAGAGATTGCACATTGAGTGTTGAAAAGCGAAGCAGTGTTTAGGCGATAATATCACTGGAGTGACATTAATTCCCCTGTCTGTTCCTAACCACAACTGTCATATAATATTAATGGTTGCATTCACAGAGAAAGGAGGAGCAGGCTTTAATACTGGGGATTCACATGACATGCTCTCTGAAATCCTAAAGATAAGGGGAATTTTGCATTCCTGAAATGCCCAAGTTAAGTACATTTAGAAAATGTAGACAAGCTTGAGCTTCTCTTGTCGAATTTCACAGATACAAAATGAAAATGTCACTCAGCTTCTGCGTTACCATATATGGAGGTTAAATCTATGTATATCATTCAATCATAAGTGAAGGATGTTTCTTGCAGTGGTAACAGAACTCAGAAGTTTCATGCTGCTGCTAGTTAGGCATTTTAATTTCTTTACATTTATACTAATAAAACCAAAAAAGACACAACACCCCCAGTATTGTGTGCCTGGAATGTGTGAAAACACATGAGAAAGAGCTGTTTTCTTTCATTTGGCTTCAAAAAAAAAAAAAAAAAAAAAAAAAAATTACCCCCTTAAAAATGTTCTTTATGAGTTTTCTAATGATATGGCCAAAAAAGCTAGACTGATGAAAACTCAGGTAGCCAAGTAGAAAAATCTTCACTAATTTCTTTTCCCTGAAAAGAGACTGGGTAGAAAAATCTTCACTAATTTCTTTTCCCTGAAAAGAGACTGGATACCTGCTTACAGACGATTTGAAACTCATGTGAGTGCCGGATTTTGAGGCTCAAGAGCTGGTCAGGCAGGCTGTCAGGGATCTGATTCTCATTGCAGTTGAACTTGGTAGCTGAGCTTCTCTTTATTTCTGCACAGGTGTCTGACTCCGCAACTTCATATCTTGGGATGTTTTATTAACGTTGTACAAGAGATGTGTACCTTTCTTTTCTAGCAAGCATACCTGTGCAAGTCAAATATTAATGCCTAGGGTATTCTGTAAATAGCATTCATAATTCTGCTCTGAAGTAAATTTCTGTGAAGCTATTTTCCACTCTGTTTCTTAGAGAAAAACAAATATGTAACAGAACTCCGAGACTCCTTTCCAATATTTCATTTGCTGCCTTTCAAACGTCATCATGGGAGCAATGAGACAAGAAAAGAATCTTTTCTTCCTTCAAGGTCTACTGTGAACAGTGTAAAGCCACGCACAATGGATTTGGAAGAAGCTTTATATATTATGACAAGTGAGTGTATCTCCAGGGTGCTCTGCTGTTGTGGATTGTAGTTCTAAGCCACATCATCTATTAAGTCACTGAATGTGGTAAAATTTCTCAGGTTCTTGGAAATGAAAAGCAGATGAAAAGACCCCCACGATTCAGTCCTTATGAATTCAATGAAGTAAGATAATCAGCCTAAATTGTCCCTACTAATCAGCAGTGTAAGCTTGCAGTGATAGCCTCTGTAAATCTGCAGAGCTTTGAGACTGTGCTGGGTGGAAGGAGTCAACTGACAGCTTTAGGTTCATGTTCTCAATATGAGTCTCAAAATGTTCCAGCTGAAAAAAAGAAGAGAAGGCATAAGTACTCATTGCTCCTGGGGAGGTGTTCATGTGGTTAGAAAATGCATGATTATAAAGCTGCTTCTACAGAGAGGGAGTATTACCGGGTTTGGAGGTGTTCTTCTTTTTTTTTTTTTTGTTTTTGTTTCCTTTTTTTCATCCTCTGCTCTCTCACAGTTTCTCTTTTCTTTTTAAGCCCTGAAATTCAGCCTTTCAAAATTTGTCATGCCAGCCAAAGCAGGGGATGGTTCTGCGGCTATACTATTTCTGTCATGCTGAAAATGATTTCAAGTTGACACGCCTGCACGGATGTACATCCATATATTTATTCATACCTTGCTTTTCAGCACTGAATAAAGAATAGTCTGATAAATATGCCTAAAATGAGGAGAACGAGCTGCCTTCTCATTGATAATCAGAGGCCAGTTATGCTGTTGGTACTTTATAACACCTGGCTTCCAAGGGATAATAAATACTTTATTTAATCTTTTCTTAGTTTTCTGTCTGTGTGTGTCTGGACACTTTTCATACCTGTGATCTACTTTTCAGATTATGTCTCAAGTTGTATTTTGTTAATCAGCTTTCACGGGAAAGGGACACATTTCATAACCAACAAAAAAAAAAAAGAGGGATTGTCAAGTTAAAATTGAGAGAAAAGGAAAAAAAAAAAACAACCAACATGCAACAGCCTGACTAGACACAGAAAATTTAGAGAAAAAAAAAAGTATAAAATATGAGAATATCTTATTAAAAAATGCACTGCATGAATCAAAATGGTTCATCATTAAAGCATTCCTATGAAAGCTTTTTAAATAATTTGCTTAATAAATATATAGACTTTTCTACTGGGGGAACCTTCATTATAAGGAATCTTCTCCATGTCTATCTAGGTACAGTGCCTTCCAAGAAGGAGTCAGTAATTCCTGTCCTATCAAAGTTTACTGCTGGTTTTGGGTAGTCTTAGAGAGGTGAAAGAGTGAAAAACAATTGCATTTTTTACAGTTAATAACGCCAGAAAATGGTAGACTGCTAAACTCAGTGCCTGGACCTTAATCTTGGTAGAGAGGGAATACTTGGAGAACTGAACCTCCATAAATTTCAAGGTCATGTGGGCTTATGAACGTACTAAAGGTCTGTTCTAGGAGCTGCAGAAAGGCAGGGACTGAAAAGCCTGCGTGGCGCAGACTGGGGTAATTCCCAGTGTGTCTCATGTCGCATTGCTGCAAGACACAATCTCCAGCAGGAAAATGCCCTGCAGATGCCATAACTTGCTTCAGCACATGACATCCAATTTTGCAGGGTCTGATGACAGGCAGAGAATTAACTTGGTCTGCTGCCGTAGGCATGCCTGGGAGATGCTTACCAGTTCCAGCAGCATGTCAAGATATTTGCCCCATCTTTTATAAGAAAAATAGCTGTCAGCATTGGCATTTGAAAGAGCACCAATAAATTCAGGTGGAAGCTGAACAGTAATTTTAGTAGTTTCCCTTGTGTCTGAAGTTAAATGTTATGCTAGTTTTTTTTTGTTAAACTCAAGTCTCTGAAGATGGGTATCCATGACATTCATTAAGGTCCTATTTAAATTAATACAAAGCCAACCGAGTTAATTAGGTGAAATAACTGGGTCTATTTCTGTTGTGTGTAGCATTCTATAGGTGGAATTTAATTTTAAATGATGTCATGTGACTGAAAAATCCTATGAAGATTTTTTTGCTTTCAGTTTTACAGGGCGGTTCTGTAAATGGTTGCACTAAGGAGACAGATGCTTTGTAAAAGATTCTATCCTCAGACAACTATTCCTGTAAGTGCAATTACTTTTTTTTCTCTATATCACTCCTATATAATTTGCTCTTATGAGCTGATTTATTTTATTTTTTGAAAGTCCAGTCAAGCCTCTTATCCTAAAGAACAGTGCTAAGTAATCCAAGAGAAAACCTCATAAACCTTTTTGCATCCACCTGAATGAATCCTGATTAGGAACCTGTGCAGTGATGTTGTCCTGATTGGTGGGAAATTGGTGAAGGAAACAACCAATTTCCAATCAACGTAATTGGTTGCTCAGGAGGTTTGAAATCTCAGGAAAAACCACTGCATCTTTTGCAGCTGTGTTACGAGATTTTTCTGGAATGGCAAATAAATTGTTGATAAGAATTGCACATTTGGAAAAATATTTACATTTATGAGTAGTTTGTAGAAAAGTCACATGACAGGTGTTTTTAAAATCACTGATGTAGTCTTTTCAGTCATAATTGAGGCTCAGTAAGTCCAAATTCTATAAAAAATATTAAAAGAAAAAGAAGTTCAACCTGCTGCCCAGCAAAGAAGATTCTTGATCGATTTCTGTAGGTTCTGAGTACATTTTTGTTTGTTTGATTATTCAGTCCTGTAATACAAATCCACAGTAGAGGGGTACCCAAAGCCTGGTTCAGTCCATCTTCATCTAAGTGTTAAGAAATGCTGTGTAAATGACACCAGCGCTATGCAGTCCCACGTATGGCTGACAGTGGTGATGAGCTCAAGCAGAAGAGCATATGCAAAGAGAAAAGCATTCCCATGGCTTCTAATCTCTGGGGCAATATGGTCTGGTCTTGAGATGGCTATAAATCCATCCAAGTCCAAAACGTCAAAGCATCTGCACCAGTTTACCCAGTTGGGAACTTTGGCCCAACTTTGCAATTCATCGTGCGTTTCTGTGTGCATGGTCTGATGTTTTCCCACTCTAATCTGACATAAATAAATTAAGAAATAGTATGTTTTCCATACAGAGCCAGTGTAACTCTTGACTGGTTTTTGATAATGTTTGAACGATCATTGAGGAACAGAAAAGGATCTTTTACCAACCAGGTCAGGCTGAACTGATTCTGCTGAAGTATTTTTTGCTTAATATCTGCCTGCGAGTTAAAGGTATCCCAAAGCCACTGCCTTGAAGAAGGTGGCTGCTTCACTGCAGTAGAGCTGGGCAGCACAGCTGAGCTTGTGGTGCCACGCCTGGCTGAGACAAAGACGCAACATAATGGCACAGATTTGCCACTTCCCTGAATTGTGACCTTGTAATTAGTGCCCATCTCCCAGAGGAGGACAAAGCTGGATATGCATGGCTGTATGCACATATCCTCTGCATTCTTCCACCTCAAATTCTACTCCCTTAAATCAGACTAGATGTGGAATGGCCATGGTATAACAGGACATAAAACATTTTTGCTTGCTGTGCTTCCCAAGCGCTTGCCTTATCACCTTGAGCTGTCCATTCAAGTGTAAAGAGAAGTTTCACTACCCACCTTCTAAAATTATAGTTTCTATCTATTAAAAGAAAGCGGCTCAAAATCCTTTTGAGAGGATAAATAGCACAGAATGCTTTGATTCATATCTGTGAGCTGGAAATTTCACACATCAAGTAAAACACCATGAATACATCATTATTTTGACAGCTTTGTGAAAAAGGAGGCAAGAGAAGATCTCATTGCATGGATTTAATTTCTGAAGTTTCACAGCTTTGTGTTTTGCAAAAGAATTGAATCCTTCCAGCAGAGCAGAGCAGGTGGTAAACTGAAGGGCAAAGGGGAGATACTGTCAAATCTCATACTTGGCGTGCAAGCCCCCCCCGAGGGTTTCCAAGGCAGCTCCTGTGTCTCTCACCTTCTCAGAATAATGTCTTTTGTCTTTTTTTTTTTTTCATGCTTGGCACTTCTCCAGCTGCAGGGTGGGGGGAGTGTCACAGAAGAGAGTAAATTAAATTGCCAGAACTGAGTTTCCCACCAATACTACCAGAGGTGAAAGGAAAGAGCTTCACTTTCCCCACCAGAGGATAGCTGGATGCCCGCCACCGCTATGCCACCCAACAAAAGAAATGTGGGCTGGTCTTCAGATGAGATGAAAATATTTCTGTAAATGCTGGGGAAAAAATGCAATGTTTGTGTAGCCTAAAGCTGAATTTAAGTGAAAAGTGTAATGAATGAGGAGTAATATCCCAGCTGCAATGAAGGGCTGTTTATGCTGAGGTAGGTGAAGGGAGACTCAAGGGTCCTTTGTTTCTCTGAGCAGTAGTACCCTTCTATATTCTCATGTGCTGTGCCTATTTGCAAAGCTTGCCCACCCAAATATTTATGCACCATGTTAGTGGAAAGCCATTCTACAGCACTGAGGACATTGAACTGTTTTTATTCACTTTGAGTCATGGATTTGGACCTCTCTTTCTAATCGTGAAATGAGAGATATATTTGTAGAAAACAAAGGAGGTTTCCCTCTCCTATCCCATGACTCCAGACCTGTGCCTTTACAAAAATTAAAAGTTCACGCATGTATTTGTTCAGGATTTTTAACATAAACTTCTTCTTCCTCTTTTGTTCTCAGTTGTGTTAATTACCTGTTCTCCTTGATCTGATGCAGTTTACGTTTGTAGGAAGCCTGTAGTCTCTTCTGGAATAGAAACCTGACTTTTTTTTAAGCTTTGGCATTCACATAAAAACACCTGTTATGTGAGTGGTGGAATTTCAATACTTTTGTTCCCATGGTCAGGAGAACACAGGAAGGATAATGCAAAACCATAATTAAAGCTAAAAGCGAGCTGAGAGTCTGTCAAAGCTCAGAAAACTTTCCAGTAAAGTTCACATTTTTATGGACTTGTTATTTTGTACAGATGCATTTTCTTCTTTCCTGTCACATCTCCCAACCTTTCTATAAGGAATCACTGTCTCTTTTTCCCCCTCTAATTTAAATTCTGCTCTATCTGTTTGGAGTATTAGGTATGCTTTAGCAGTAAAATTATTTTAATGATGTGGCTGAGTGCTCGTATATATTCAGGCAAGCAAACATAAAATGGTCATTCTTTATATTAAGGGTCTATCTATAGTTTAGAAAAGGTAATAAATGATAGATTGAAGGCATAGGTGGCTCAAGTAGTGGATGGTGTGTATTACAGAGGTTATTAGCTCATCAGTTGAAGGTGCCATACATGGCTGCAGGCCAAACTTGGGAGCAACCTGCAAAAGGGCTGGACTCTGTAACAACTGATTTACTGTATACTAACATGCACATTAACTCTTTATCAACTCTTTATGAAATATATATGTTTGGCACCCAAATGACAGGTAGGACTGTAAAAAGGGATGTAAAATTTTCTTATGAGTGGCAGTATACTGGTTCTTATTTTAGTTTAAATGTGCACTAGGATTTGTAAAAATTCCTATGTCACCTGAGATTCAGGTCTTGTTTTCGGCAGTGGCACTATGCAGTGTCTGCCTCATTTCCAGTCAGGATTAGGCCTCTAAATCTCCTGAGCAGTGTTGAATATGTTGCTGTCTGTTTCATTTACTGTTAGCCGAATGTCCATTTTAAGCCCACAGCTTTTCCTACAATATATGTATGTGTCTGCCTTACCAGAAGCAGCAATGGGCATAGTGGGGGAGCTGCAGGAGTGGCAAGGTCCCCATTTGTCTCAGGTTCCAGTACCTTTCCATAATGATCATCCTCTTCCTGCATTCCAGGATAAGAGTAATGCTAATAACTGCATTATCTCCTATGCCTTTCCCTGTGAAACAGAGGAGGCTTAGGTACTGGTGTCTGTGGAAAGATTTGGGGTGTCTCATCCTGCAACCGGCTGCTGCAATTTGCAGTAGTGAAAGAACTGCCAGAACTGAGGCAGGTAGGGATCTTTCAGTGCCCAAGCAGAACCAGATGTGCCGCAGCCACTCCTCAGAGCTGTCTGGTAGCTGTACTGAAGGAGAAGGGAGAGACCACTGCTTCAATCTTGTTGCAAAGTCCAGTGCTCTACTGCTAGCAAGTTGTCTTTTTTTTTCTTGTGAATTTTTTTTTTTTTTTTAGGGGGGGGTGGGTTGTAACTTAAGCCTGTTATTTTTGTCTTGTCTAACTTAGAACTGGAGAATAGATTGCCCTTTTCCTTTTTCCTGCAACCTTTTATGGAGAAGATTACCGCTGTTATATCTCCTCTTAGTTTTCTGTGTACTTGTAGTGGTTGTCCTTGTTTCATGGCTTCATTTGTTACAATCAGCAGGAAAATTTCCCAACATCAAGTGGCATTGGATCAGACCCTTTGCTAGATAAAGCTCTGTACTGAAAACATCATTTTAATAGTTCAAATGTTACGTATTGGGATGACAAGCATGTGCTATTTAAAATTGTATTTAACGGGCAGCAATCTCATTTGGAATAAAGAAGGTTTATGTCCAGGCTGCTTACAAATCATTATTTCTCCTTAGCTCCCCAGCCCTAGTTGTTCTGTCTGTTCTACTGCTGTTTATGATTCCTTGCAGTAAACACTGTGATTTTTTAAAATTATCATAAACTAAGCTTCTATTGACCGGGATGGGAAAGCCAACATAAGAATGCAGAAGGTTACAGTGCTAAGACTTGTGGGTTTTGTTTACTAATAGAGTTGTTTGTAATTAGGTGTTTCCAATAATGGCTCTAGAAAGCGCTGACTGTTTTTATGCCTTCCCTTCAATTTATAAATTCAATTTATCAGAGAGTAAGAAAACAAAGATATGGAATGGTCTAAATGTTCCTAGGTAGCTTTACTGATATATATATATATGTGTGTATATATATATATATATATAATTTGTTTGTTTGTTTGTGTGTTTTGTCTAGGATCTTCTCTTCTTCTCCATGTGGGCTTAGATTTTTAAGGTAAAAATCTGAATAAATGCAAAACCAGTTCACTTTCTTATTTCGTTCTGCATTTTTTTTTTTTTTTTCATAACACAAAGAAATAGGGAATAATCTCAAAGCAAATGACAGGGCTAGAAATTTTGTGGCAAAAAGTTTAAGGATCCCTGATGAACGGTCACCTTTCTCTCGGCATGGCTGTGTAGAACTGCGAGGTTGCAAAGGGCTTTTTTACCTATCCAGTCTGTGAGCAGTAAGGCCTTTGTGGTCTCAGGAGTGTGATGAGATGAGATGATGTGATGAAATACTGCTACAAGGGAGGATTCAAACCCTCATAGCTAAAATTCAGGAGTCACAAGATCAGTTTTCCTTTTTGTACAAATGTTCTTTGTTTTTGTAGATATATCAGTAACCTATATACTATTTTGAGTGAGCACATATATAGCTATTTTTTGAACAGAACTTCTAGCTTTATTCCCAACGGGTGAAAAGCAGATTTTTCCTAGTCCTGGAGAGTTCAGGAGAACATGATGCTGAACAAGTTTATAGACCAAGCTGGGCATGGTTGCGTCTTGCAAAGGCACTAAATAAAGACAATCCTGAATACTCGAGTAAAAGTTATAAAAAGTGGTTATTTCAGTTATGGTCCACAGTCTTTATGTGACAAGAGCTGCTGAGAATAGATTAATATTTCCAGAACTAGGCTCAAGTTGCCTTGGGATAAGAAGATGGAGGAGAATTTTGCTAATTTCCTTCTGTCAGAGACAGTTTTTTCCTCTGGGCTTTTAGAAATTCTCATAAGCATAGAACTCTGAGAAGAAGCTTTATATCATATGAGTTGCCAAGCTGTGTCTATGAAGCAGGACCTCTTCAGAGCACCTTATAAACACAGGGTTTGATAGATATTTTAGCACTGTCTCGGAGTTTCCCCCTGTTGAGTCATTCAGAAGGCAAATGGTTTGATTTCTATCTGTAGCCAAGGTGGATTGCATAAAATCTGTGATGCAAAAATGATATTCGATAGGCAGAGAAGGTTCTGCATGTGAATTTTTAGCCAGGTAACAAGTATTTTGCTGAGACTTCTCATTTCTCTGCCTTCATCCACATTAAAAATTGTGTGGTAAAGTAATTCATCAAAAACTGATTTAAGTTCAGGATCATGCAGATGCCTGACTCATGGCTAGTTATGAGTGCCCACTGGGAACATTTGTAAAGACACCTGATGCTGTTGAGCCTCTACAGTCCACTAGGACATCAGCACAATGCTGGATGTACTGAATCCAATTTAACTTAATGTAACTTAGGCTGAGACTTCTCCCACTTCACTGGATATTATTGCAGTCGATCAGAGTTTTAAAAACCTAAACCAGGCTAAAAGCGTTAGGCTTGTCTTTAATACCTGGCTTGTCTCTACAGTGATCTAGCAGAGGAATAGATGCATATCAATGGAAGTGGGAATTAGTCCTGTTTTATGCTAAAAAACTCAGAGATGGGGGAGCATTTGGAAGTTATTATCTTAAGTTTGCCTTGTACATTCACTTCCCTCCAGCCAGATTGAACATGAAATGATTTGGCATGTGTTCTTGATCCTCTGTCATTGATGAATGCCACTTAGTGACATATTTGCATGATATTTTGAGCAGGATAAATGGATGCTTGAGTCTTTTTATGGAGGCTTTGACTTTGGATTTTTTCCAGAAATGCAGCCTTGCTGTTGTTGTAAGCTCACATTGTGAGTGTTATTTCCCACACAGTATGGCACAAAGTCCTGGTGTTATTTATTCAGGTTGCCCTTTGCTGTGGCCTGCAACTTCTCTCTGCCTGCTATACAAGCACCGAGAGAGGAGGGGATGTGAAACCTCCCTACACTACCCTCTCTTTTCATGGATTTCTGGGTAGGGTGTGAGGAACGTGTGAAATGAGATCTTTAAAGATGTACAGTTGCATGTGAGGAGAGCAAAATTGCCCTTTCTTAAACATGGAAGCTGTTAAATATATGTAGCTGGAGAGAGTTCTGCTGTGTCTCCTGCATGCTCACCCAAGCACCAAGTGGCATCTGTCCCTAAAACTAACTGATCCCTATCTGACTGTTTATGACTCTTGTGCCACACTCATTATTTATTTAATGTAACATCCCAGTGAAACAGAAGAGCCATTCATAAGCCCCCGACAACAAACAATCATGAAAATTGCCTTTGAATTTCCCTAATTTGCTTGTAAGAGTCAGAACAATGGAAGAGAATAATTGCACTTATTAAAAGAAAATGCTGCAGGCAAAATATAACCCATTTTTAAACTCAAATCCAGAAAAACAGAAAGGGGTGCAAATAGGAAAGCCCACCCAGTAAGATACCTCACGTTCCCTACCTCCTTTTGCCTGTGTAATGAGAGACTTCACCGTGCTGTTTTATTTAGCACTGTCATTTAGGAGGAGAATCAGAGCATTTAGTATCAGCACAGTCAAGCTGTGTGTGGCAGCGCCTCGCCTGGCACAGCCACTGAAGAGCTGCTTTCTTCCAATCTGAATCGTGCCGATGCAAAAACATCCCTCTCTGGAAAATAAATGGGTTGGGAACCAGCTGGAAGAAAACTCACTCTAGCATCAACTGCTCTACGGAGAGGGCTTTAACTTGTCCCTGGGCATGAAGTAGAATGCTTGTAAAACTGAGGGGCTTTTCCAAACACACCTGGCTTTTGGCATCACATCATCCCTAACAAGATTTGTTTTCTTTAGACATTTAGAGACAGATTTTAAAGAATTTGGATTCCTAAAGGCATGTCTGTAGAGCTCTGGGGGACTCCCGTGGGTGCAGACCCAGCTGACTTGGCACATGGAAAGAGGTGGTGAACTGCTGTGTGCCATTGGCCGTACAGAAAATCTCTAAGCGATGGCAGAAACAATCAGGGCTTTGACTTTTGTGTGCCTGACTTCCCTGTGCAAGTAGGAGTCGAGCTCCTCCACCAGTTAAACACTGCAGCACTAAGCAAAGTGATGCTTAAGTACTTGCAAAACTTGTCCCTCAGAAACCAGATGGCATTGTAAGGGGAATCTGTGTTTCATTCAAACTGCTTTTGTCCTGGACAATTCAATAGAGCTTTGTCCAGTACAACTGAGCACGGGGGTAACTCTCATCTCTGAGTACAAATGAAAAGTGTTTGGCTCTCCCACTTTCGTATAAGAAGATAACAGAACAAAGGATCACTGCAATTTAAGGGCATGAACCCTCGTTTTCTCTCCGGTCCACCTAAATAAGAGAATTTCTTGTTGGCCTGTGATATTCCCTTCTGCAAGTCAAAGCCTTTTCAGCTCCCACTGCAAGTAATGGCAGTTTACTCACAGTTTTCCAACTGCACGTGATATCCGAAATTGGCTGCCTTGTTGTAATGAAAAGCAGCCTGCCAACACGGAGGTCCTTCCAAAGAAGCCTGGCTATTGTCAGAGAAGAGAAAGCAACTGTGGTAATACTTCTGCATCGCTGTTTCATTTCATGCTTCGCCACAGGAGCAAAGCAAGGCAGCGGGGACCACTGACAAGTGTTTACAGAACGTGGCTCTTTGACAAAAATGATTGTCAGGCAGTGACTATAATAAAACGTTAGCAGGAGATAGTGGGTTTTCTTGGGTTTTTGTGCCCAGGCAGCTGGCAGTCTTAATTGCTCTGAAGAAATAGAAACAGAATTTCATTTTCATCTCCTGTTATTTGGGGATGTAAATCACTCAGCATTTTAACTCCATGACTCCCTGCCTAATTTTCCCTTTTCAAAGCAAATGTGGATGGAACTTCCTTTCAGTTGCCTTGCTGGACACATCGAGTAAATCCACTAAATGTCTCCGGTTTGCACTGATTCAATGCGAGTAAAAATTAAACTATATCCAACATCTAGTATCTGGAGTTATTTTTCCAGGTAAGCCCAAAATGTTAAATACTGTCAGTCTGATCAGTGTTATGCAAGGGAAGCTGACAATCTGCATTCATACCAATTGAATTCTCTCAGGCACATGGTGTGATTCTTGGGGCTGTTCTGTGCTGGGCAGGAGCTGGACTTGGATGATCCTTGTGAGTCCCTTCCAACTCAGAATATTCTTTGTTTCTGTTTTCTTTAAACAGCTTTTGTAAATCCAAACAGACTCCTCCATGAACACTGGGCAATATTAGTTCAAGTCTATGGAAATCTGAGGCTGATTTAGAAATACTGTAGTATTTCTAGTTCTTATTTCAGTTTGCTGAACTATTTTGTTGGCTTGGATGTTTTTTACTGTGTTTTGGTCTCATGAGTGGTTTTAATGTTATTTAATTTCCTTAAATATCTTGGCACAGATGATTTGACACAGCAAGCAGGCTCAACAAATCACCAACAAAATGTTTCCTCTTTTCTGGATGATTCCTGTAGTTGTGCAGATAGAACGATAAGGAAGAAGGCAGAGCAACTGTATTTCAGTCTGCAACTTCTACCCCCTCTCCTTTGTACTCTGGAATGGTATTTCTAGAGTTATTGGACAAAACCCTGTTAAAAGTGAGTAGAACTAAATAATGGAAGAATATTGTTGCAGGCAAGGATTCTCCTGTCATCCTTTCCGTTTCTATAAGAATCTTTGCTGATTTACTTGCCAAGTGAAGGCAGACTTTCTTTTCTCTCTCACCATCTTTATAATTTGATCAGACAGCTTCACTGTGGGGCCACGAAGGCACGTGGGAAAGCCGGGCTGTAGACTCACACCTTGTTTGCAGTACCTTTCATGAATGCACTAGCTGGGTGATGCAGAGCTGTTATTTGGAGCTTCAAGCCACAGTTAGATTCGCTATGAAGCTGTTCAGAGAATGTCTTTTCCAAGAGTGTGAATATTCCTGTGCATGTAAAGTGAGAGGTGCTAAAGGGTGGTGGCTGCTAAAATTCACTTGGTGTTGTACAGGGATAGAAGACAAAGCAGTGGCAGCTCAAACACAAGAGTAGGACGTTTTTAGTTTCAGGAAGAGCAGTTCACAGTGTGTGCGATTGCTATTAAAACAAAGAGTGGCAGTTTGAAGTGTGCAAGGGGATAGTTCATATAAATCTCTAGAAGGTACGTGGTACAAATCAGGCAAAATATTTCCCAGTAACATTGTTGAATTTAGGGACTTCTTTGGGAAACAAAAACGAGGTTTGGACACCTTGGAAATTCTTATCTTTCATAGAAGTGGTCATTTCTCTAAAAGCATCTAACAAATATTTTATAGCAAATAAAAGCAGCTAGAAAGCAAATTTGCCCCTCTATGTCTCTCCATACTAATGGATTCACCAGATTCTCTTCAAAATTGAAGCCTGATGCAGGTTACTGCTTCCACTGCACCTCAGCCACCAGAAGTTACAGCTCTTGACCTTTAAATGTTAGGAATAGTAAAATTCATTATTAACAAGTAGTCAATTAAAAAATAAATGCCCCTCTGGTAAAACCAAAAAGTAATGTTTTGAAATACTGCCACCTTCTGATCAGTGTCTGGAATGGAGAACTGAGTTATTAGGAACATGACCAAAAAAAAAAAAAAAAAAAAAAAAAAAAAAAAAAAAAAAAAAAAAAAAAAAAATTGTCAACTGTAATAACTCAGTTCCTGATTTTATAATAGTAGAGCCATGTTGCACCATTTGATTTGCAAGGCCAAATTCCACTGAGACTGCATAAGTGGGACTATATATACAGTGATGTAAAGAGATGAGGAAAATGCAGTGTGATTTACAAGTGATGGGAGGGACAGCAGCACACTTGTTTAAAGTGAAGAAAAGCACTTAAGCATATTATATGTGAATTTCAGGATTTACAAGCACAGAGACTATACTTTAAGTTACATGACCATTACATGTACTACAGAATTTCAGCTAAAATGTTGGTATGACCTGCACCTGGTGTTAGTCTTAGAAAAGCTGACTTCCCTACTCTTCTGTAACAGAAGAGTATGTATGTATCTCTGAGTCAATGTGTCCATGAAGGGTTAATTTTTTTTTTTTTTACCATTTTACTTTGTTAACATTCAGACATTACTTGTCTGCATACCACCTCTGTGTGTATTTTAATTATCCAGATGGTGTTTTATGTGTCCAGTCCCATGTCATTACTGTATTACTTAAACTTGGCAGTGATGCATAGAAATAACTTTCCCCAGGCTGGCTTTTTCATGCAAGGTTCATCCAATTTCAGCTTTCCAAATGTCCTTTGTGCTGCAGTAATATATATTGTGTACCTAAATGGCTTGCATATAATTTTATATTCCCTTGATAGGGAAAGCTAGTTTGACAAAGAAAATGTTTAAAAGAAGCAAAAATAGCTTAGTTTTTGTGTCAAATGTGCCCTTAAACTTATCCTTTCAACCTCTCTGAATTTAGGCAATTCAGGTTCTTGTATTTCCTTGAATTCACTTGAATCCATTCAGGTTTTTTATTGGGGTCAAGTGAGGTAGGGATGTCTGTGTCCTATTCCCACCCAGGGGATTGTAATAGACCAGGGTGATGCCAAGGTTCTGACTGCACTACATTTTCCCAGAAGGGTGCAAATAGGATGTGTTTATATTGTAGGCACAGTGGGTTTTTCCCCACTAGAATGGATGTTTTGAGATGGTGGCTGAGAAAGGGAATCCCTCCTTGAAGTGTTATTTGGGATGGTAACAGGACAGCAGCAAAGGGAGAGTGTGACTCATTTTGAAATCACAGCGCTGCTGTCTTGTGAATCCATCACATATTATAGCTCCACCTTGGTAATATTTTAACTTATTAGCTGATTTCAAGCTCAGTTTAGAGAGGAGGAGTCTTGACTGTGCTGAGTTGCTCCAGGCTTTCTGAAAATATTAGGTCAAGTAGAGGGTCCAAACCTTAGGAGTGCCCCACTGAAGAGAGAGACTGAAATTTGAGCTCAACTTTATGACTACACACCACGGAGTACAGGTGTTAGAGAGATGTGCCCAATGAAAGAATTCAGAAATGTCAAAAACTCTTCTGTTTGTCTAATTACATCTGTGTTGGCTTTGATAACTCCAAAGCAGGTAAAATGGCTGGGTTTAGCCAAAGCATCTGAATCCTGCAGCAGGATTTGTACTGCAGTCTGGTAATGGCAGGTGAGTGTCAAACTTTTACGCACAGAGAGGAGTGCCCTGGAGGTGAAGCCCCTTATGACCTTCAGTATGACTTTTTTTGTAATTAAAAACTGAAAATAAGAATGGTTTTCTCATCAGAAAGGTGAATAGTCTTGACTCATGAACACTTAATGAAGCACATGTGAAGTAGTGCTGTCTTCCCAAGATGTGTATTTTCCTTCCTGGTTTCTAAATATGTTTTTCTTGTTCCAGTTGAATGCAGGATTATCTCTTCTTTTGAACAACAGAAATTTCATCTCTTCAGTTTCAAACAAGGGACTATCCCATAGCGGAGTGTTAGGGCTTCCTCACAGAATCTGCTAAACGCAAATGACAAGCCACACAGCAAGATTTGATAGCAATCTGCAAGTGTTTTTGAAACAGATCTTAACCATATGTACAGTGTACCACTTCTGCTGTTGTATATTGAGCTCAGGAGAAAGCAAGTAACATAATTGCCTTCAGCAAAATTGTCAAACAAGGAAACCTTTTAAAACTACATAGAAGGGGGGAACATAATGAAAGCCCTGGAAGGAAGAGGCTAAGAGAAGAAAAACTGGCAGGGAACATTAACATATACTTTTAACTAGTCTTTTCACGGAGAGAATGACCCAGAGGCTTGACTGCTGTAGCTTTTTTTTTTTTGTTTGGTTGGGGGTTTTTTTGTTTTGTTTTCTTTTCAGTAAAATAATTTTGTGTGTGCTGCTGTGTAGAAAAGAAATGCTTATTTCCCATGTGTTATTTTATGTTTCAGTTTGGACAAGCAAGAGGAAGCTTTATTTAGCCTGTTGAGTCCAACCCCACAGTAATAGAGCACATAAAACCTTCAAGAAGTGAAAGGCATGCTGAACTCACATTTCAGATAGTTTTCAGGATAACTCCTTGGCTGTTATATCCATGTGTCGTAATAGACATAAATTATTGGAAATTATTTGCTATAGTGTGCAATCGTATTAGCTCCCAGGGACCTTTTAGACTGGATTTATGAAGAGAGATGTTTCCTGAATGTTTTTCCTAAAGAAACTACAGATTCCGGGACAAATCAAGTTTTCATAAAAGAAGGACTCTAGATTTAAATTGCTGACTGATACCTAAGGGGTAGTGAGCGCATCCTCCAGAGGGAATTAGGGATAACCATCTGCAAGGAGAGTTGCATCTTGCAGCAATTCTTGCTGGAAGTGGGAGGATATTTTTTTGCTTTATGGCATATGCAGATGTTGCTGAGTAGCAGCTGCTTTGGTTCCCTTCCTGCAGAAGTATTGTGGAGAAAGGGTTCAGGAGTGAGAAGAGCTTTAAAATCTTCCATCTGGGTGAGCTGAAAGCTATGAATCAAAATTGTCTTTGGGTAAGGAAAGGTGATGGTCTTTTGGGCCTTACTGGTTTAATGGAAACCTGCAAAATTTAAACAAATATCAGTTACTGTGGTAGTTGTATGCATCAGGGCTCTGCACTACCCTGTGGTTGTTTCCAGCTTTTATTTACTTGTGGAAAATGTGCTTCATCCCATTTTTCCCTTCAGCCTTTGTCTACTTCTGTTGTAAGGCAGCACAAGCACAGCACATTAGGCAGCTCACAGATGATATAGAGTAGAAAACTTTTCTCCATGAGATACAGGCAGCTTGCTCTGAACTGAAGATTTACTGCCCCTTTTCCTCTATTTTCAAGCTGTCTTTGCTCGTTGAGGAAAAGTCTTGCATGAATCCATAAATGCCACTGTGT
The DNA here is from genome assembly GCF_015227805.2 of Hirundo rustica. Lineage (NCBI taxonomy): Eukaryota > Metazoa > Chordata > Aves > Passeriformes > Hirundinidae > Hirundo > Hirundo rustica. The sequence continues at coordinate 54,373,197 of NC_053454.1, read as the reverse complement.
TTTAACTAGATGCTAAGTTCTCATCTTACCCAGGTGGGCTCAGGTGAACAGTTCTGAATCCATAGACCTCAAGACTGTGGACAGCCTGAATCCCAGGTAACTCTGTAAAATAAGAGAGTGCAAGACAGCCATGGGCAGGGCTTTAGCTTTAGTCGTTGTTACTGCAGCCAGTGCAGATAAAATTGTAGCAGTCTAGCTTTTCCTAAGACTCTTGCACACTAGGAGTGTGATTATCACAGTAACCTAGTCCTAAGTGGTGGGGGAAGGAGTCTGATAGGAAAAGCTTTTAGTACAGGGGTGTGTGAATAGAGGAATTTCATAATTAACAATAATGGCCAGCACAGGTGACATTTCTTTGTAGTTAATAGCTGCCGGTGTGAAAGGCCCTGAGGCAGCGCCTCAAGCTGCTAAGCTAGCAAGTGAATTGCTAGACTATTTGACCTGCAGTTCATTCCTAATATATATGGTGTTGCTATGAAAAACCCAAGCAAAATGTTCTCAGGCACTGCTTCTTGGGCTGTGTGGGAATGCCAGCAATTTTGTATTTGGGATTGAAGCGGTTTTCTCATTTTGGCAGTAGGCTATGCCCCAACTCTTCAGGAAGATGCAGAACTGTAAGCACTTGCATCTTCTAGAGGAGAAGTAAATGAAGTCTTATGCACCTGAGAAAGTGTAAAAAGTTATAGCCAAATTCTGCAGTAGGAAGATTATGGAGTTTTCCACCCTTCGGGCCATGAAAGTTGACCCATGGTAAGTAGCTTGACTGAAAAAACAGTGGCACTAAAAGAGGTGATGGCACCTGGGCCATCCTCTTTTGTACCGCCTCCACTTCTAGAGGTTCCTTCTCCAACTTCTATAACAAAAATGGATAGAAAAAGGTAGATGGTCCTGAATGATTCTGCAGGCAAGAGAAATGGGGCTAGTGACCAGGTGTTGTGGTTTGACACTGGCCAAATGCCAGGCATCCACGAGAATCACTTACTTTCAGAGTAAGGCTGCTGAAAAAACTTCAGAGTTTTCTGCACTGCACTGCTATTTTGGGAAGGAAGAGGTGTTAAAATGAATTTTTGGAAGGTTTGTAACTGTGCTGCTATTAGGAAAAAAACAACCATCACAAAGCCAACAACAAAAAAAAAGGCCAAGTGCAGTTGCTTTTTTGCTGCAGTTGCAAGTGCTATTTGTGTTAGTAATATTTGGACTCAGCACAAAACTATTCTGTCATCATCTCTTTCATTCTTTCACTTCACCTGTGTGGCTTTTACTATGCCTCCGTTCAGGGTTCTGTGTTTTAGAGAAAACTCGGCTATAAACCTCTCTAGCTGGAACCCCAAGTGCTGAGCAGCTGACGTATCAGTTTGTTTCTATGGAGTGAATGTTAAAATTAATGTAAAACACTAAACCTCAAAGACTAAATTAAAATAACAAAAGAGATATTACTCGCTGAAAGGAAATAAATGGACAAGATTAAACCTTAGGCCATGAATTAGGTTTTCCATGGAGCTCAGCTTCTATTAAGCAGTTGCATAAACAGAGGCACTGAGGGGTTTAACCTCTCCCTGCTCCCAGGCTGTTCTGTGGGAGCAACTGAAGTTGATAGTTTCTAGATGGTTTCTGAATAGATAGTTTCTAGATCTGACCATTTTTCACCTTTTTATTTGCACTTGATTTACTCCTCTTAGTTGATTGTTAATTGGTGAGATGCAGACAGTGGCAACAAGCACAGGTGGTGTTGTGTGTGATGTATGAGAACTTTGCTGACGTGAGGTGGGGTTCCCCTCTAAACACCAGTATTGACAGTCAAATAAGTCCATCAGCAGTGGTAATTTCTCTTTCAGCGTTTTTTTCAGCTGAGACCCTTGCTGGTTTCCAGTATGGTCGGTATTGTGTTAAAGCACAGCAGATCCAGTTTTCTTTCATTGTTTTTGCCAGAGCAAAACAATGCCTAGTTGTGCTGGGGACTGTGACTTAATTCCCAGGTGTTAAAACTCTGTTCCCTCCTGTTTTGGGGGGGGATGATAAGGAACAGTTCTCTCTCCTGCTCCTCACAAAACAGCAGCCACAGCATGTTTGGGTATGATCCATTCCTGGTGCCATGAGAAGGGGATGTGCTGGCGTGTATCAGGTGGGCTTCACCTGGCAGGTATTTCCATGAAGAGCTCAGATTCTTGGATGGTTTGAACTGGATAAAGGTAATGTATAGGAAATTACAAGGCCCCTTGTTCCCTGTTTGCCTGGCAGTAACTGTTAATTTCAGCTAGTGGCTTGGGAAGCAAAGGAAGCACGTTTTATTAGGTAGTTTATATATTAGGCACAGAAAAGGAGATGAACACCTGTAATCATGCAGAGCAAATGTTGGGCAGCCTATTCATCCCCAGTCTCTCCATTCTGCCTGCTTCCTGAGGTGTATTTGCCGTGGCTCTGCTGGAAGTGGGTGTAAAGGTAAATGGGGAGTAATATCTCATAATCCCCCTTATCTCACTCACAAAAAGCTAATATCATCAGTAAATCAACCCCAGGTCATCTCATCCCGTGGGCAAGTTTGTGCTCCCTAAAGTACTGAAGAGCCATCTGAAGTCTGAGGCTGAGCTCTTAGGAAAGAGGTATTTAAACACATGGATAAATAAGTACCTTACCCTGTAGTACAGGCATCAGCAGTGACCAAGTATCTGAGCTCTGCTTGGCCTGTGGGGAATTTTTTTGTTTGCTTGCTTGATAAATTTTCCAGAGATGTCTGGTACAAAAAACTGATGCTGGGTCTCTCGTGCTAGAGAGAGAACTTCTGCTCTCACAGTGCTGAATCCCTGGTTCCAGCTGAGCAGTTTGGCTGATGTCTCCTGTGTTTGAGCAGTGATAATCAGAATTGCAGAAAAAATTAAAAATACTATTCCTGTGCAACTCCTGTAGACCATAGCATTTTCTGACAGTGCCTTCACCCAGTCATACACTTAATGTGTCCCCAGAAAGCCAAATTTCCAAAAGTGATATGTTTTCTATTAAAGCGTGTTGCAAAGTAATGAGTTTGATTCCAGGTAGGCACATTATATCAAGCCTACCTTATTTCAGATTGTGTTGGGAAAGGCACTCTGTGAAGATGCAGCTTACTAAATTATCTCTGTGAATCTGTAGGTGGTAACTTTGAGCATGCTGCCTGCCCGACCCAGTTGTTAATATAGCCAGCTAAAGGCTGATGTGTTCAGAGGAAGAGCTAATCTGTCTCATTTAGCAGGCAATGTGTCAGAGCTTGTATGTGATATATCTGACATGGTGAGTGGCATGTCTGACTCTGCAGTTGAATAACATTACTCATTCTGGAATATATCTTCTTCAATAGAGAATATAAACACAGCCACACATCTGTATTTTTTTTTTTTGTTAGCGGATGATCGAGCACATACCAGAATGAATCAATCCCATTTAGTATGCAGAAGGGGTTTTTTTGTTGTTGTTGTTTTTGTTTTTTTTTTTTTGCTCTGTGCATCATTCCCCTCACAGGACCACTAATTTACATATCAGTTACCAGGATGTATTCAAAGCCTAAGGGAAACCACTGACTTCCAAGAGCTTTGGATCTTTAAGCCATTGCCATTCAGCAGGCAACATCAAACGTGGGTAAAACCTGCTGTGTGTCTTCCTGCTCTGTGGTCCCAAGAGATGTCCCAGAGAGAGCATTTCTCTCTTTTCCTTGCCAGAAAGCTGTGCTGTATTTACTTTTGAATAAGATGAGCTGGAAAATTCTTGGCCTTGAAACTGATACAGTCTACAATTGTGCCTCTTCCACCATCAGTTGTGGTGTTATTTTGTCTTTTTGGTGTTTGGTTGGGGTTTGTTGTTTGTTTGTTTGTTTAATGCCTTAGTGCTGGATAAAACAAAAATGCATGTGAGCATGAAAAGCTGCCTTGAAGACGTTTTGGGCTCTGAGCACAGGAAAGGTTCTCAGCCTGTCAGTGAAATAATTGTACCTTTCTGACCACTGCATACTCTTCTCTCCCTCCTGTAACTTTGTCTTATACCCATTCAGGGACCAGCACATACTTTTTTTTGGCAGCCCACGCTCTGCAGGATCACGTATTTTTTCTCAAAAGGGCAAGACATCTGGCAGCGTTTGTGAGGTTGGCAGCGCGTTGCTGCGGGCTGGCTGGTGCTCAGTGCCATGGGGTGGGGATTGGTGGTGTCAGCATCCTCAGGGCTGCCCTTGAGACCGAGGAATAACAAGAATATTGAAATGTAGCTCAGAAGAGGGAAGCAGGGCTGCCTCCCAAGTTGTGCTGGCATCCCTAAAGGAACCAGAGGAGAGTGAATGCTTATCTGTTGAGTTAGCAGAATGCCTAATGGGAAGGGGAACCGATCATCTGATTAGCATTGGCACGTTATCCTTCAGCAGCAGATTGCCTCAGGCAGTGGGCACAGAGCTGCTCATCCGCACAGGCTTCACATTGCTCTGCTCCGTTTAGCTTATGCTTTGATTTGCTTCACTTATTTCTCATTTGATGGAAGATAGAATCAATCAGTCTTGAATACAAGTTGCTCAACAGAGGGCTGAACTATTTTTATTCTTTGTGCTGCACACCTGTCTGCCTGTGCTTTTAGCATGTTTGTTCTTCATGTTGTTTTCAATATCAATAGGAATACTATTGGCTGGACCGCTCCTGTTTGGTTTTTTTACTTTTGTTTTTTAAGAGGTAGGTCCTCACTGTGCAAATCTCCAACTGTGTGCTGTTGATGGAGTCACATAAGCAACGCCACAAGGGCCTGCTGGTCAAAATGCTGTGGGTGGCAGAGGCATTAGTACAAAGCCTAAAATTCCAAACATTGGTTTATATTACTGTGCCCCAAGCTCCCTTTTTCTTTTGTGATAAAATCAGTAAGCTTTTTTCTGATGACCACATAAAAAAAAATCTTGGGAAAAACCCTGAAATGCTGCCTGAAAGAGCAGCTTGCCTCTTTTTCTTGCTTGCCAAAATCTTGATTGCAGCAGCTAAAGAAATGCATGTAATCATTCCCAAATTAGATACCTGTTCTTCATAAGTTTTGCATGAAGCTAGGAATGGGAAACTCACCTTCACCTTTATGGAGTGTCCTAATCTAAAATCCACGCTGTGGTGAGCAAATAGCACGACTGAGATAATGCTGGCTATGGGCCTTTTCTCTAAGGTTCTGTTCCTGAGTATCTGAAGCAAATCAGAGCACTTCCTCACAGGGGAAAACATGTCTCAAGAAGAGTAATGCACAGGCTGTTTATCTACCTGTCTTGGACTGCTCACTTGGGATAGGGATGATTTGTGATACTGTTGATTCTCCAGCATCTATGGAAGTGGTAGCAGAGAGCCCTCTTGAGTTCAAAACCTTCCTTAAATTTGGGCATGGTGTGATTTGAAAGTGGTCTCTGGAGGTGTCTGGTCTGACCATTTGCTCAAAGGATGTCATATAATGCAGGTTTCTTGAGTCTTGTCCCATGTGAGTTTTGAGTTTTTCCAAGAAATAAAATCCCACAGTGACTCTGGAGGCTTGTGCTAATGTTTGGTCATGTCTAACTCAGGATAGCTCTTCTGTGTTGCAGAGTTAGTAGCAGGGGGGGGAAATAATTATGAGATATTACATTTGTCTGGCTCTTCTACTGTCTGTGCTGAAATGGTCCAAGTTTCTTCAGGACTGAAGACAAATATCTGTGTTTGTGTATTCCCCTACTCAGTCTGGTAGGTATTCAAATAAAATACTCCAGTTTTTTAAATAGTGGCAAAAGAATTTTATGGGAGCAGAGCATCCAGGGGAAGCCTGCTGTGTCCTTATAACTCCCCTGAACTATTGTCATTTGCATGTTTGTTCCAAGTTTTATTAGACAAGTGGAAAAAAATTGCATGAGAGTAGTAGTTGAGAGAGTAGATTTGAAAGCTCAGTGAAATAGGAACCTACCAAAAAATGCAAAGACTGACTAGCAATAAAAAATAAATGTTATTTATTTTGTAGTGTGGGCAAACAAACTGTGGATTGTGTCATCTGAAAGTAGGATTCAAAGAAATTATGCTGCTGTTTTCAAAGAATTTATTAATCAGGATAATGTGTGTCTTTTAATACTTCTATATTACCCTTTCATTAAAATAATCAGAGTAAATCTATGTGCAGCATGAACCACTCTTCTCCCCCCGCCCTAACAATAATCAACTTAAACCATAATTTTTAAGAGATTAGTGATGTGGATTGCCTGTCTTTAGAAATTGCAGATGTGTCTATATAAATTGAAGCGTTGACTTCTATAACTTTGATTTCCCTTTATATCGGCAAATCTTCTAAATGGGAAAAGATTTATTTCTTTTAATCAACCAGATATTGCAGTTCAGTTACAACTGTTGCCTGCAGAGGTGAGCTGTAGTACTACAGACATTTGTCATGTGAGAGTTTGCTACAGCACAGAATCGCTGCTGAAAACGATCGTGCCCACCGTGTCTTTCAGAGCTGATTTGAGACAGGCTTACCATAATTAATTTGCATGTGGAAAACCACCTCTCTGCCAAGACATAAAGATGATGATTTTTGAGTTGCCACAATTTTGTTATAAAAAGCATTTACCCAGAAGCCTGCTTCTTCCAAAGTCGATGTCTTCGCAGCGCATTTTCAGTGTATGCCCCTTTTGTGGTTTCCTCACTGTGGCTGCAATAACTGACAGCTGAAAACATCATTGCGAGTCTGTCAAACGTGCTGTCTGCATAACTGGTGATAATCTAACTATTCTTCAGCTTCACATATCAAACGGCTGGGAACTGAAACTTCAGCGCTTGTTATTGGCAGCGGTAGGTGGAATTGAGTAATGTGGTTTGAGTGTCAAAGGCCTGTGGTGCTGACAGGAATATTAACCGTAAATCAAACACAGCACAATGCTGGTGCTGGGCTGCAGTGAAAGGCAGGACCTTGCAGCCAGGCTGCTCAGAGCTTGCTCGTGGGAATAGTCCCATTGGCTAGCAGATGCAAGGATTGCTAGGCTGGAGCTCCAGCAACGATCCGTTTAACTTAAAACCGTGAAGGAATGATAGAGATGGAACAAGCGATACGGGTGATGGCTGCGTGCTCTGCTGAGTGTTCCTGGTTGCCTTGCGGCCCTGTCACGCTGCAGAGGCTGGTGAAGGGGATATCTCATCCCTGGTTAGGCAGTGACATCACTACTTCTATCTGGCTTCTGCTGTAAACATTTTTCGGTGATGGCTGGGCTTGCACTTGCTGCATTTAAGTGAAGATTGCAGGGCTGATGTTGAAAATGTCCCTATTTGCAGCCAGCTTGTGACATTGTGTCTTGCAGCAAATAGCTCCCAGCTTGCAGAAAGGACCCTTCTGCCTGCATTTTGGCTGCTCCTAGCACCCACAGGGAAAGGGGGCTGGCTCCAGCCTCTGTGTTAGCAGATGAACCGAAGCACAGGGAACGGTTGGTGGCAGATTGCATGGAAGTGTCTGTGCCTCATGCAGTCAGCTTGTTTGACTGTTTGTCTAATGGCTTATGGTCCTCCTGAATGTCACCATCATACACCCTGTTATCTTGAGTGACCATTCCAGCAAGCTGCTCTGATGCCAAGCTTGGCCAGCTGTCTTTTCATAATGAGGGCCTTGATTATTACAAGTTTTAGGTATTCTTTAAGGTCCGTGCGTTTGGCTTATTCTCTGTGCTTAACAGAGATGAGGCAAAACGATGAAATGGCATTGGATTTTGGGCTAGAAATCTGATGTTAGCTAACTCTACCTGGAAACCCCTTGGGGAAGGGCACTGCAAATGTTTTTTGCAATTATGTGGAGTTTCTCAGCAGGGAGTCAGCTAACAATATCCAGTGCAACCCAGCAAGCAAGAAATAAAAAGCCAGGAGCTAAGGAAAATACAGAGATTTCATTATAAATTAGTGTTGGAAATTAGACACAGACTGTGAAATAACCACAATTAAAATTCAGAGAGCAAAGAAGAAAAAGCTTACCTAGTGACCTCTGCTTGCTGCACACGGTTAGAAAAGAAGCTGTGCTACTTTAGTATTCTAGCATAATTTGCACATTACTGAAATTTTTAGGAAATTAAAGGAAAACCCAGGGACTGAACTTTAACTGAGGAAGGTAGCCTACAGGAAAGACAGGGAGGGACTTTTTTCCAGAGCGTGTAGTAAGTGGACAAGGGGGAATGGATTCAAACTAAAAGAGAGTAGGTTTACGTTGGGTAGTGGAAAGAATTTATTTGCTGTGAGAATGGTGAGGCACTGGAACAGGCTGCCCAGGGAAGTCGTGGATGCCCCATCCCTGGAGATGTCCAAGGCCAGGCAGGACAACTCTGAGCAACCTGGTCTAGTGGAAGGTGTCCCTCTGCTCATGACAGGGGGTTGGAACCAGAGGACCTTTAAGGTCCCTTCCAACCCAACCATTCTGTGATTTTATGAAAAGCAGCATAACCCAGCGGATAACAACGCAGATAGCTCCTGATCTATGAGAGCTAAACAGGCACCTCTAAATCAAGGGCTTCCCCTCTCACTAAGCCATCGGAGATGGAGAAAGCAAAGTAGCTTTTTTTTCTGGCAAGTCTTTGCATTTATCCTAAATGATATGCCTCTATTCAATGGATATGCGCTGTTTAGGCATAAAGAAAATTATCTAAAAGTTAACTCCAGGGGGAGAGAAATTGGTCCGTATTACCTCAGATCAGTACAAGGTAATTTTGGGGGATAATTCCTTGGGTTTTGAATTTCCTTCAAGCAATTGATTTTACTAATATGACATAAAATTATTCCTAGTTCAGGTTTGTTATGAACATTAAAAACCTAAAATGCCAAACCACCACCAACAACAAATAGTAGCAGGAGTCTAACATAGGAGCTTCCTGGAAACAAATTCAAAGGCAGCCAAATGAAACGAATTAAAATATACAAAATACTGCCATTTAAAAGAAAATCACTGAATTATTGAAACTGTGTAGAGGAGATGTCATAGCAGTACTTCTGATCAGCCTGATTAAAAAAAAAAAAACAGGCTATGCTTTTTCCCCCCACCCCGCTCCTTTGATGTCAGGAAGTGTATTGTAAACTTTAAATGATGTATGTAGTTCAATCAGAATGATCTAGAAGGTTCAAAGATATTGTAATTTTTTGAGCATTTATGCTTTATCCTATGTGGTGGAAAGTATGTTGCCTGTCTACGCAGTGTAACCCTTTTAATATTTTGTTGGAGGACTGGAAACAGAAAACACTTTTCGGCAGAGTGACAGAATAAGCAGTCTCTATAGCACAGCTCTGTGCTGACCTTTGCTCTTCAGGGTCTGTATCAGATGCAGTCAATGCAGTAAGTGTCTCACCCACTGAGGGGGTGATTTTGCTTCTTTCGCTATAAATTTCCATACAGTCGTTGCAAGCTGCCTGATAATTGCAACATCAACTGGCAGATTTGAGCTCAAGGGCAGCTTCTGGATCCCTTGCTCTCTGAGCACAAATGACAATCTCACTGCCCAAGAGGTGCATGGGGCTTGTGGTGGCAGTTTTGGTGAGGATGTGGCATCCAAGAACCCTCCCTGTGCAGATGTGTTTGAGCAGAGCTGCTTCCACAGGACACTGATACACCCCCGTGGTGTTCCACGTGTAGCAGGGGAATGCAGTTTGTGCTGCCGGAGGGGCTCTGTCAGTGCTGGCTCCAGAAAGGAGCCACTCCTGCCACTGGTAGTGAGTAGTGGTTTCAGGTTGCGATGGGGCAAATCGGAAATTATTTGCCTGTTATGTTAGGCACGCTAGAGTTTGGAGCCTCTGTCTGAAAAAATCCTTATGTAGGTAAATGAGATGGAAAAAAATACCATTATTTCCCTTTTACAGAAGGAAAGTGGAGCTTCAGACCAAAGGAGTACCTTAAAGGCCCAGTGAAGTAGATTGAACGGCAGCATTAAGGTGTGGCTGGTTTTAACAAGTAGCTTAGGATTTTGTGTCTTTGCAAAGCACTCAGCGCCGCCAAGAAAAGATCCAGAACACTGCTTCCAGTATAGGCAAAGATGAATTCAGGAACTGTTTTAAAGAATTTAGCTCTTAAAGATTTTTGTCTTCATTATTTGTCATTTTTCTTAGGTAGAATCTATTTAGATTTTTTTTATTTCACCAAAAGTGCCATACACAAAGAACGAAGCATTATACTTCTGCGTCTTTTTATGTAAATTTAAATTTTATTTTGGCATTTCTGGAGATCTACTCAAATGGCTGCAGAATGGACTTTGCTTGCTCAAGGCCTGTAGAAGGGGATAAATCCAAGTGGCTTAATTGAAGCAACACCTATTTACACCAGCTGAAATATGTGATCCCTGATCTGTGATTACTCTGGCAGAAGAGAGTGCTACAAGGCAGGGATTTTTTAGTGGTCCTTTATCTACTTGAATTGTCTGGTCAGCTACAAGGTACAGAGGCTGTAAACAAGGGAAAATTGAGATGGCAAACCGATCAATTACAGAATATTGAAAAGATCAAGGAAATGGCAGCAATACTGCTAAACTCAATATGGAAAAGCCCTTCTTGTCCAATAACCTCATTCTTGTGACAAAGATTATAACAAGATGGAAAATGGCACAACATGAATGCATTCTGGTGGCGATGATTGCTGTGAGAATTGGGACTGGTTTGTACTTCACCCACTCTGTCTCTCTTTCCTAGATGCTGTATCCCAAGCAACTCAGGCAGGAGGTGTTATATTTATTATGTCCCCGTCACTTTTTATCTCTTGTAGTGAAACCCGACATTAAATTCTCTCTCCAGCTTGCACTCTTTTAAACAAGCAGGGAAACATGACTGCATTACCTTCTCTTGATCTCCTAATTAACCCAGCAGAATAGATAATTTTCTTCTCTAACTGATAAGGTGTGTGCCATGGGTCTCTGAAGTGGCTGCTGCCAGCACATTTTCTGCCTCATCTTGTACGAGGGGCTGCCCTGTGCTTTTGGAGATGGGCTTGGTTTCATTTCCATTATGTAGCAGGTTCAAGACCTTAAAAGATGCAAGATCTGGAGACTGCACAGAGAGCTTGAGAGACGGCAAGGTGTCTGTCTGGGAAGGGTAGCACTTACCTCATCTGTGCAGGGTCTGTTAGATGGCCAAAGGCCATAGTGAAAAAATATGTATAAATGAAAGACATTTCAGCACATTGCAGGATTTCTGCATTCAGCTTGAGAAATCCTTTTTTCTTTCTTTCTGTATTGAAAAAGCTTCTTTGAGCCATTGAAAATGCTCTTTATATCCCAGAGGTTGTTAGCAGTAGGAGGTATGGAGGGAGAATCCAGCTTTGGCAGTCACGGGATCAACCTTTCCAGGTCAGATCTATATTATTTTTGATACGTTGGTGAATGTTAAGGTCATCTGGGTAAGATCAGAGCTGGTAACTAACAATGAAGAGGTGACAGCTTCTTACAGCTGCCTTTGAATAGAGCTTGTGGTGCAGCTTCTCTCTCTCCGTGTGAAGTTTAATGTTCCAGCATAAGCCATCGCTGCTGTGATGGCAGTTTCATCTGAAAGAGAGATTTAAATTTTGCCATCACCCAACTTTCTGCTGCCATCTCCCTGATGACTGCGTGTGCAAGTGGCACATAACATGAACTCAGTTAAGGAATTATGTAGCATTCATCTTCTCCTAATGGGCTACATTACTTGTGCTTACCTCTAAGTGTAAATCATCCATTCTGGTAAGGCTGGCCTCAGGACTCAAGTCCTGGTAGGGTCACAGTGAAGTATTCTTTCTCTTGTTTGTTGTGCCAAGGTATGTTACACCTAGTGAAGTCAAACCTGTTTTACTTCAGCCGTCACTGCCATCCACATGATGCTGCTGCCTGTAACTGAGAAAGTCCAGAAGGAATGGAATAGAAGTGTCAGCAGCAGTCTGGATCAACTCCCATCTTCTCTGAACTGGCAGCACTTGTTCCTGGTCCAGGGCAGGGCTGAGATCCAGGTAAAGTCACAACCTATAAGTGCTTACCCTAGCTCGTGAGCTCCTTGCTGTCTTCAGTCCCTGCTCACTGCTCAGTTCCAGTGTGCTGGAGTGGGAAGGAAGCAGCCTGGGACTGCAGCCTGTGCTCCTGGCCTAGACCTTACGTGCTGCTGACTCAGGATCGATCACAGACGAGCAGATAAACCAAAAGCAGACAGAGAGTCTGCTCTAGTCTATTAGTGCCACAAGGTGTAAAGTATAAGGAACGGTTTCAATACCAAATTATAATTCCCTTTTGTTTTGCTCTCTGTTCAACATAGCTGAATTTCTTACTCCTTAGCAAAACAAGGGTCAGGACTTGGAGTGATAGGGGCTCCTTAGTCTTCATCTATGCCCAGAGAGCTGCAAAGAGCTCTTGCCACAGAGCTAGGGAAGTCCTCATTTAGAAAATAGGGAAGACAGAAATTGCTGCCCTGATGATGAGGAAGAAACATTTCCTTCTGTGTGATATTGTTTTCCTTCAGTATTACCCATTTCAGGCTGGTCTGTCCCTCTTTCATTTGCAGAAGAGAAGTTCAAAAGTCACAGCTGCTGTTTGGGACCTCATCTATCCCTTTGCTATTCTGCAGATAGGCCAAGACAACAGCTTGTTAGTATTTAAATGAGCATATCCATATTTTTGCATGAAATTCACAGTCATTTAAGCTTCGTGTCTGGTCACTGAAATGATCTGCTCTCTAATTCGTGCTTTGCTTTTAAGCCTAACTAGAGTGTAACACTATTATGCGGTCATTGCCTCTCAAAGGAGGGATAATTCTGAGCCTAATCTGCCATTTCTGGGCACTTTTTTTCCCCCCCCCCCGATGTTGCTACTACAGTGTGAAGTGCAGGAGGATTCTGCATCATTTACATGAAAATGAGCGATATAAGGAGGAAATTAGGAGAGGGAGGGGTGGAGTAGGGTATGCCATATTCTGCTTCCCTAAGAGAAATTGCAGAATTTGCAGAGCAGCCTGTCTGTCAGAGCCTGTCTTGCTGAAATGCATACCAGCTTAGCCAGGGAAAGTTATGCACTACCCAGCCATGTTGTAAATGTAGACTTTGTTACTCCCTTGTAAATGCAGTCCCTTGTAAATGTAGACTGTGATTGAAGTGCTCTTGGCTTCAGCTGACCCAACACAACCTGGTGCTGCTGACTCCCAATTTACCAGCTAAAAATTATAATCATAGTCCTCTTTGGCTCTAATCTGTCTGTGTTCAGATGGCACAGGGCTTTTGCATCTCCCTCTAGGGCAGGCAAACAGGCTGCTGAAGCCTGGGGACTCCAGGTCCTCAGGGCTGTGCAGCTCTAGGAATCCAAAAGGTGTGTGTGATTCTGGGATTTTGCTTTTTTCCCTTTTATTTTTTCAGGGGGAAGAGGAGGTTGTTTGCGATTCTTGTTTGCATTAGAGCTTGCAGGTGCTTTATGCCAACTAACAGTGTGTGTGCCATAAAAATGCCAGCTGATGCACAAGCCAAAGGGCCACAGCTATCATTGGGTTGTATTTTTGGAACTAACTTGAATCCAAGGTTTGCATATTTTGGACAAACCCACACTGGCTTAGATCCACACAGACAAGTCCTTCCCCCATTCTGCTAAGTGACTGACTCTTCCCTCAAACCCACTCTCTCTTGATCTCCTCAGAGGTAACTCAACTATGGCTTCAGGGCAGAAAATGACAGTCCAAAATGAGCTGAAGGAAACTCTCCAGATTATATCTCCTCCTCTCCATTACCTCTAAAAAAATTAAACTTCTGTTTAGTCTGAAGGGCTTCTGTTGCTCTCAAGCCATATCTCCTAATAGGTTTCTTAGAGAAGTATTTTTCCTTGTGGAAGTAATTTAAGCCTTCTGTGCCCTCTGGCTATTTTTAATTAAAAGAAAAAAAAAAAAAAAAATCTTGGCCCAAGTAGGGGGCTTAGGCTGTTCATTGACTACAGCAAGAAATTTTGTAGGAATTTTGAATTCTGAACTGCCACATATGAAGTCAGCCCTATAAGTATAACCCTGACCTGAGGCTGGGATTTTTAAAATTAGATCCTTAATAAGAAGGGGAAGAAATAAATTTGACTTTGAATAAGCATAATGCAATTTCCCTTCACGCAAATTGCTTCTTTATTATAGCACAGATATTCACATTTTTCAGTCTAAACATTTAAGTCATATGCAATTCCAGTTTGCTGGACTGAGCTCAGCCCTACCTAAGAGGGAATCCATTTTTTCAGTAGTTTAATTCAGAGCTGCTTGTTTATGCTGCCATAACCCACCAAAGTCATGTGGCCACCAGCTCCCCTCCTATCCCTGTGGCTGAGCCAGGACTGCCTCTGTAGTAGAGTCACAGAACAGTTTGGGTTGGAAGGGACCCTTCAAGGTCATCAAGTTCCAGCCTCCCTGTAATGAACAGGGATGTCTTCTACAGGTTCTTTTTGCTCAGATTCCCATCCTACCTGACCCTGAATGTGTCCAGCAATATCCACCACCTCTCTGGGCAACTGTGCCAGTGTTTCACTACTGTTTTTTCATTGTAAAAAAATTCATATCTAATCTGAACTTACCCTTCCTTAGTCTGAATCCTTTCCCCCATGTCCTGTCACTGCATGCCCTTGCAAAAAGTCCCTCTCCATCTTTCTTGTAGGCTCCCTTCAGTTACTGGAAGGCCATTATCATCCCAAAGCTTTCTCTTGTCCAGGCTGAACAATCTCCATTTGCTCAGTCTGTCTTTGTAGGAGAGGTGATCCGTCACTCTGATCATCTTGGTGTCTGTCCTCTGGACTTACTTCCATTGTCCATGTCCTTCCTGTGCTGGCACCCTACAGCTGATGCAGCTCTGCAGGTGGAGTCTCACCAGAGCAGAGCAGAGGAGCAGAATCCTCTCCTCTCCCTGCTTCCCACACTGCTTTGGATGCAGCCCAGGACACATTTGGCTCTCTGGGCAGTGAGCGCCCATTGCCAGATCATCTCCTGCCTCTCATCCCCCAGCACACCTGAGTCCTTTTCAGCAGGGCTGCTCTGGATCTGTTGATTCCCCCAGCCCGTGTTGATATTTGGGATTTCCCCAACCCAGTTGCTGGACATTGAATCCAGCTTTATTAAACCTCATGACATTCTCATGGACCGTCTTTCTGGGCTTGTCCAGGTCCCTATGGATGGCATTCCATCCTCCATCTGTGTCAGCTGTACCACTGAGCTCAATGTTGTCTGCCAGCTTGGTGAGGGTGCCCTCAATCTGGCTGTGTCATGGATGGAGATCCTGAATAGCGCCAGTCCCAATACGGACCCTTGAGGGACACTATTTGTCATGGATGTACAACAGGATGTACAGCAGGATGTACATCCCTCTGGATACCACCATCTGACCAATTCCTTATCCATCTAATAGTCCACCATCACATCCCTTTCTCTTCCGAAAGAGAGAAGAATGTGGTGGGGGAACCACGTCAAAGGCCGCACAGAAGTCCATATGGATGACATCAGTAGCTGTTACCCTGCCCTGATGGAGTCACTCCATCACAGAAGGCCACTACTTTGGTCAGGCAGGACTTGCCCTTGCTGAAGCCATGCTGGCTTCAGTCTTGAACTGCCTCACTGTCCTCTATGTGCCATAATAGCAATCATCTGGACCTGGGACAGTGCCATACAGTTGGATTTTTCAAGATTGTGGGGTAATTTTCCTTTGATTTTTGAGAATGTTATGTTTTCTCAGACAGGAGAGAAACTGAGGATGAAGGAGGTATCCTAATTTAGCCTGATTTGCCGTCAAAAGCAAATCTATTCCCTTGCTGAACCAAATCCAAGGGATTTGGTGCATGCAGCACCTTGCAGCACACTTTCCCTGCTGTGCCATGCCTTCCCTGCAGCAATAGATGTAAGGGCCCAGCGTTAGGGACTCTGTGGCCAGAGCATTCCTGTGCGGCTTGTCTTGGTGGTTTCCATGGGCATGGGGGGCATCCTTTGCTCACCATTTCTGGCCTCTTCATTTCAGAGAAAAATGGTCCGGTTTCTGCCCTCTTCTAACAAAATATTCTCATTAAGCTTACTAGGGAAATTAGGGAAAATGAAGAGGCTTCCCAGCAAGCAGGAAAGTACAGCTGGGTTGGGTGACTTTGCCTCCCTGTCCTTGCTGGTGGCACAGGGGAAGCAGAGGTGCCACACCCCAGGCCAGCGTGGGACTGGTGGCTGTGGGCAAGAGGCTGATGGCAGCAGAGGGCTCAGTTAACGCAGCAGGGCATGTCCAGTGGGCAGGGTGAGTTTAGGTAAATTAACCAGTCAGAAAATAGTTAATGGCAGAGCTGCCCCCAACATGGTATTTGAGAGCTGTTTTCTCAAAATGGGCTGACAAAGGCCGGAGATCAGTTTCACCTGTCTGTTTCCCAGATTTTGTTTTGTTTTGTTTTGTTAAGGCTCACTGTCTTAGCTGAGAATAGGCTACGTATGTCCAAAGGAACTCAGCAGCTTGTGGAGATAAAGCCAGAGCTGTCAGAAAACACAGAACCAGAGGTGTCTTTGCAGGTTGAAATGAAGGCTGGGAGAGCCACATTTGGATTTAAAAAAAGGGAAAAAAAAAAAAAAAAAGGAAAAGGAAAAATTAACCTTGAACATCTCTCCAAAGTCTGATTTAAACACGAATCTCATTTAAATAAAAAGAAAGGGCAAAAAGTATAATTCACTGAGCTTTTTTATGCAGAGTCTGCAGTTCCTGGTTTGGGGAAGCGATGAGCTAAAGGCAGCCAGAGTGCAAGAGAATGGTGCTGACTACAAATGTCACCTGCACAAGGGGCAGAAGCAAAGAGGTCATTAACTTTTCCCCCAGGTTTGAGACTTGTCCCCTGGTATGCTGGATTGATCAATCAGGTGGATTATTATCCCCTTGGAAGTGCTGACAGACGTAATTCTTTTTAGCAGCACCAGAGACAGGTTCCTTAGGTACAAGATTGGATGAACCCATGTATGTTTAATATTTTTTAGGTCCTTGTGAGGAATAATATTCCCTGTTAATCCCTGATTTAGGTGGAGCATGCCAGGGTGAAGCCGCTTTTCACAAGGGAGTGTTTCTTGGTGGATACTATCTCACACAAGAAGTAGGTGATGCGGGAATGGAGGACTGAGGAGGACAAATGGCACACAGTTCAGCCTGAATAGATGGCCAAGCAAAGAAACATGCAGTAAACTGCTTGCAGCTCAGGTAGGAGCACATAAATGAGTCCAACTTCAAGGCAGGAACATATAAAAATCTACCACTAGCCCTTTACATCTTTACCAGTCCATTTTTCTGATGCTTGAAATACTCTTTTTCCACTGCCTATTCCACTCACAACTTTCAAATAACTAGAGAAGGGGTTAGAGAGGAATTAGTTTTGCAATGAGCTCTGAACACCTCGAGAATGATGCTAGTAAACATGAGCTGATGAACCCCTATGTCTGCTTTTGTCTTCCTGAAGTTGTACATCCCTCTTCTTCCATGCTGGCGACCTTCTCTGAAGTACTTTATCAGTGATTACCCCTTGGAGAGAGGTCCAAGGGATAGTCCCTAATCTGTGAGACTGACAGATCAGCTGGGATGCTTTGCCAACAGGGTAGAGTGGGATTTCAGGGAGGAGAAGGAACTTATTTTATTTTGATGCGCTGCAGTAGCAAAGCCCAGGAGAGGTTTTCTGCTTGGGGTTTTTGGTTGGGGCGAGTTTCTTCTAGTGGAAAATTGTGCTTTTTTTCCTATTTAATCAAAATCCCAGTTTGCCTTATCGGTTTTGATGGAAAATTTTCACATAGGTCTTTGTTGTTAGATACCCACACGACAGAATTATCCCTTTATCTCCGCAGATGTGCTTTCCAGAAGGGGAACATCTCAGATGATGAAAAACACAGCAGCTTTGCTGCCTCGGCTCTATCAGACAGGGGTTTTTTACGATAGAGAATTTGTCAAAACAGATTCTTGTCATTAAAACTGAAATGCTTTGTGGACAGGCTTTGGATTTGCTCAAGTTTTTACTGCTAATTTTTTTGCTGCATAGTTATGTGCAGTGAGTCATTGTGCCTTCTGTAGTGACAGTATGTGCAGGGGTGTGGGATCAAGTCTCTGCTTTGTCCTTTCCTTGAACTAGTCCATGCTGAATGATTCAGATGAAGCCAAGTCATGACATGAAAGACTCCTGTTTCTGAGGCTGTCAGAGGTATTGCACTGTTTGCATCTCACATCTGGAATTAGAAAGTAGCGTTTGACCTAGAAAGGAAAGTTTTGACCTGATTCCAATTAAGCACAAACCTTTGTGAGTCTGGTTCTTCTCTTCTGAGGACTACAGAAGAGACCCCTAAATGCCTGTGTAATTCTGCCACCAGCCACAGTAGGCAAGCCTTGCTTTTGCAAACACCAGTACCTTTAGGAAAAAAAAAAAAAATCTGAAAAATATAAAAGCAAGATCAGTGGTTCTCATTTCTTTTGAGTAACTATAGCTATTTTACCCAATTTTCATTTATGAAGGGGCACATCTTCAGGATGTTTCTGTAAATGCACCAGCTTGCAGGCTCTGGGAAATGCCTGCCTGCTGTGCGTCCTTGCAATCCTCATTATTCAGTTGGCACCGGGAGCAGTGGCACCTCCCTGGCCGGCAACAGATGCATTTTGCATCATATTTGTTTCTCACCTGTTGTCTTCCAGAGAGCCCCATGGGTGCCCCAGATAGAAAATGTCCATACAGCAATGGATCTTCAGTAAGGATATCTGGGAATTTAGATTACAACCAGCAAGAGCAAACTACTTGTGAGCAGTGGGGCAACCTTTTGCAGTGGGATATAATATATTGGTAAAAATCCGCTTCCTGGGAGCCAGTGGAAACACGTTTTCTTTGCTTCTTCCTCAGCCACGTTCTCCTAGCTCTGCTCTCTGCTGATGAGCAACTGCCTATGCAAAGGAGATTCAAAAGGGGATTTACTTTGATTAGACCAAAGCCTTTCCTAGTATTTTCAGTCATAAGTATGGCAGCTTTAATAAGCAGGGAAAGAAGATAAATACAAGTCACAGACTGACAAGAAACTCAATTGGAAAAGAGTAGAAAGTTCTGTGGGAAGCCATGCTCTAAGTTCTGTCTCTTTCTAGCAGCCTCTGATAATCTGCTCAGTCCGAAGAAGGTAACTTTCTGCAAATCTCTGACAAATACCAAGTGAAGGATTTCAAAGGGATAAAATTAAAGCTTTAATTGCTGGGATAGAATTGAATTTATATTCCACCCAGTTAAGGCCGGGAGAATTTCCCATCAGATTTTCTCTTTCTGTGACCTATTGGTTCACAGCCTTCAATGATCTCCTGTCAATCCCAAACTAAAAAGAAGAGAGGTTGTGAGCTGTGA
Organism: Hirundo rustica; assembly: GCF_015227805.2. Classification (NCBI taxonomy): domain Eukaryota; kingdom Metazoa; phylum Chordata; class Aves; order Passeriformes; family Hirundinidae; genus Hirundo; species Hirundo rustica. Next base: position 54,353,918 of record NC_053454.1, on the reverse strand, counting down.
GGTTTTTTTTCTTACAGGGGAATAAAGCAAATTTTATAGGTCATAAAATAGGTAGGGGAAAAGCCGAGCACCGTTTTACACAATGGAAGCTGTTGATTCATCACTTATTTAGGAATACCACTTACTCCTATCGCCTTATTACCCTGCTAGAATCCAGACTAAAAGAAGAAAATGTATGCAACAGTCACGACAGACCCTGACTTTATATTACTCACTATGTCCTTCCTCAGCAGCGTGATGAAATATTGATAACAATAATTATTAATGTATGATTAATTATTGACAATTATAATCTGTAAATTAAAAACTGAATATGACCCAGCAATGTGCACTCACAGCCTAAAAAGCCATCTGCATTCTGGGCTGCATTAAAAGCAGTGCTGCCAGCAGGTCAAGGGACGTGGTTCTGCTCTTCTGCTTCACTCTTGTGAGACCTTACCTGCAGTGCTGCATCCAGCTCTGGGGTTCCCAAGCCTCAGAATGACATGGACCTGTTAGAACAGGTCCAGAGGAGGGCCACAAAAATGATCAGGGGCTGGAGCGCCTCCTCTGTGGGGACAGGCTGAGAGTTGGGATTGTTCAGCCCAGAGAAGGCTCTGGGAAGACCCTATAGCAGTGTTATAGTACTTAAAGGAGGTCTGTAGGAAAGCTGGGGATGGCCACTTATTCAGGACACACTGGGTGAGGGATATTGCTTTTAAACTCAAAGAACGGAGATTTAGATTGGATATGAAGAATAAATTCTGTTCTGTAAGGGTGGTCATACAATGGAACAGGTTGCCCAGAGAAGCTGTGGATGCCCCGTGCATGGAAGTGCTCAATGACACACTGGATGAGGCTCTGAGCACCCTGGGCTAGTGGAAAGTGTCCCTGTCCATGGCAGGGGGGGTGGAATTGGATGATCTATAAGGTCCTTTCTAATCTAAACCATCCTACGATAATTCTTTTCATTTGTTTGGACAGGCAAGCAGCAACTCCAGGAAAGCTTTGTTGGCTGTTCCAGGCATTGAAATTTCAGATGGAAGAAGTAGAGAAGGGATGTTTGGAAAGAGCATCTGTTTGAGCCAAGAGGCAAAGGTCTGGCTTTCATAAGGGTGGATGGCAAGGCCAGTTTCATTACCTGGGGCCAGCCAGTGGCAGAGCCTAGAGTGATGATCAGTCCAGACTTTCTTGTGTCTAATAGGCTGAAAACTATGGTTTGATGTTCAGATGTGATTTAGATAAGAGATTGCAAAGACAATTTAGCCAGAATTTTATGAAGGAATAGTTATTCCTCATCACAAAAAGTTACATATGTGTGTTTTTAGCATAATCGCAGTGTATGTGCTAATAAGTTATAGAAAGAGATAGTATGCATTACCCAGAGTTTATATTTTTATCTGTGATCCTTATTTATTATTATGGAATGTGTGGAGAAGTTTTTTTAAGATATAAAAGAGAGTACAAAATTGCCTATTGGTACCTTTTCCCAAAAATGACATTTTGCTTGCCGTTCACCTTATCCCTCCTGTGCTGGTCTGTATGTTTTTATACCTCTGCTGCACATCAAGTGCTGGGTGTAAAGGGATGCATCCTTTCTGGGACCTGTCATACTCCACGTAATGTGGAGGTAAATGGCCGAGGACAAAGGGAGAGTTGTGAAAGTCTCCAGAAAATAGAGTGCAGTTTCATAGATGCATTCCCTGTTGGATGCACTGTTGAGGATAATAGGGCCAAGAGGGAGTTGACCCATGCTGGAGAAGACTGGTGTCAAGGCTTTTTGTGATGGGACTACAGGAAAGTCTGGTCTAATTCTAACCTGATATTTATAGGATTTATATTCCTAACCCTAGAAATCCATGTGCTGCTGTATCTTTCTGATGTGTCTCCCTCAGGTTTGGATTGTGTGTTCCACAGACAGCTTTTCTCCTGAGCTAAACCCCCAATGTGTTTAATCTTGAGACAAGGTTGCTGGTTCATTTTCAGAAAGGCTTAGTGCAGAGCTGTGCTGTTGAATGATATTTCATTATCTGTGAAGCAATGACTGAGAGGTGAAACCATTGTATAGGGACTAGAATTCGGTGAAATTATCTCTGCATCTGATCCAAGTATGACAAAAGACCGTGTGTTTAACAACATAATAAAAGTTGCACGTTCCTTTTTTCCTCCAAGTGCAGGAAGAGACACTGTGGTGTGTCTGAGGACTTACACTCCCTCCTTTTTGAAATCTGGTGAGATGTAAGCACTACCTATTTGCTTCACCAGCTACAGGTGTCTTCTGTCTTTTACAACCTTGAATGCCCACAGGAGTGGTGCCATTTTGTGACCACAAGATTGTGGTTACAGCATGAAAATACAGTAATTTTTGATTCTGTAAGAGAACAAAATTATGGTGATGATGAATCCAGTAGCTGTGAAAGAAGCTTCCATATCATACTTTTGGAAAAACTAGTGAGCTTGAAATTTAGTCAGGTTTTTTAAGAAAAATGATAAGACCAGAGACTACTTATTTTTTATCATTGTTTCAAGTCAGGTTTTTTTCAAATTGCTAGTCCACTCTCCCATGATAGGTAGATAGATAGGTGGAAAGAAAATCATTGTGGGAAATTTGTTCTGCCACAGTAATATATAATTACATGACAAAAAATATATCAGCCTGTGCAGCAGGCAAGACATTGTGTCTCATTAGTGTTTGGTGGACTTGATCACAAATAACATGTCTCAAAACTGCCAATTCCCTCTAAATCTTTTTCTATACTTACACTCGCCGTCATGTTCAAAATTAGCAGATTCCTGGAAATACACTTCATCTGGCCAGCCCTGTTCCTAATTATTTGCTTGTGCAATTAAAGCAAAATATCCTTCTGCAGCTGCACTTTGAGGGACTAAAAGCAGACAGGCTGTTCTCAGTAAGGGAGCAGTCCTTTTTTACCCAGTTAATGATACCAAAGTGTCCTGTGTGCTGTGTGTTATGACAACTGGCTTAATGCAGCTTTGAAAGACCATGCCAGCTACTCCTGAGATGCACAGGCCAGAGAGCCAAGAGATCCTGTTTGAGATCCAATATTTTCCTCCACTGGTTGAAACTGAACGCACCAAAGCTGTTAACAACAGCAGACTTACTCAGAGCTGTGGATCTGTGCCTTGATGTTGATACGCAGCAGGACATACGTGAAAAAAGTGAGCAACCTGCAGCTGAGGGTGCAATCTCACTTTTTTCAGCAGTACTGCTGAAATAGATGCAAGCTTCTATTGTTTAGTCCCTCTCCGAGTTCCCATCTGCTAAGGTAGTAAAGAGAAAAATGAAAGATTATTTTCTTTATATCTGCAGATATTTTGAGATAAAAGTGGTTTTAATCCCATAACTTTTAGTACAGCTAATGCATGTTGATTGATTTCTCATTGTTTCTATTTTCCTGAAAGACCAGTGTATGAATTTTGACATGCCATATACTCAGAGACAGGCAATAATAAAGCATACTACTTTGACCTTTTCAGTTGCCTGCACTTTAATATACTGGCTATTCTCATTCCCTTCTTTTTATGGCCCCTCAATGTAATTGGCAAGGAGAAAATAGACTGGACAGCTAGCCAAGATGCAGATTATTTAAAAGGGTAAAGACTGGCTTAATAACTTTCTAAAATTTACAGTGTTTAGTGTGTCGTGTTGGTCATTAAGGTCATGATAACCCATTCTTAGCTATAGCAAGATAAAGTGACAAAAGTTCATCTTCATTTGTAGTGGTTTATGGGTCAGCATCTCTTTGCAGTAGTGGGAGCATAATCTGGATTAAGTTTTGTAGGGATAACCGGATTTTTCTCTGACTTCTGTAAAAGTCTATGTGATTTTTTTGGAAGTGGCTGCATGGGCGCTTGCCTGGCCTCTGCTCTGACTCTGATACTGCTGGCTAGTGGAAAATCAGGGGAAAAGTAATCCCATTACAGCTGTTCCCCATGCCAGTTTGATTCACAGCAGCTAGCCCTGCTGCAGGCTGTGGCAGATTTCCTCCACCACATGGTCATGAAGATAGTGACTTGCCTGACTAATGCAGAGAGGTGCTGTGATCTTTCTCCATGCCCTTGTGAAATACAAGCCACAGTCAAAACTACATCATGAAATACTCACTGTGTTTAGTTGTTATCAGCCCTCCACAAAAAATCTGATCATCCTTCAGTTTGGTGAAAGCCTAGAGAGAATTTTCACAGTGAGAGTGGCAAAAGGAGGAGAAAATGCTCTGTTGAAAGACTTATTTGTGCAGGGATGTCTGAGAGTGGGATATAGCATCAGCATAGCCTAGGTTTTTGTGGCAGAGCTTTGTTAGGATAGTTTCAGATTTCTGGTGATTCTGAGAAGCTCTAAACAGGAATCTATACGGTAAAAAGAACAGGAGTAATGAAAACCTAAAAATGGGGGGAAAAGCAGCAGCTTTCGTCATTTGGTTTGTTTCATTTGCTTTTCATCTAATCATTTTGATTCCAGGCTTGCTGTTATGATGGGGTTTGGTTTTGTTGTTTTGGTTTTGTTTTCTTTTTAATCTCTGTAGGGTTGCAATAAAATATACAACTAGGAGAATGAGGAAGGGTAGCCAAAGCTTGATAACGTTCTGCTGCTCACTGCATAGATTTGTACATTGTTAATGCAGAAGGGACTGGGATGCTATCTTAAACTGAGCAGAATGCATTAAATTTTACCCTCTTTTCTGCTCCAAGTCTAACAACCTGAGCCTGAACTAACTGAAAGTTCTTACAGCATGTATTCAGTCTTGATTTTGAACACCTAAGGATTTAGAAAAATCAAGGAATCTTTAAAATTTAAGAAGACAGGGATTACCATCCTCTGAATATTCTCAGAGAACGTCTACCAAGCCTTCTGTGTAATTTCCCAGTTATAAACTCAGTTTAAAGAAAAAGCACATAGAAACACATATCTCTTTTTCATTATTAGTCCCATTATTCTGAGTTGAAATTACAGCCTGCAGAGACAGGAATGATTTGTCTGAAAAGCTGAAGAATCTTAGAGGCACTAGAAATGTTCTTTGTGCTTGGATAAATTAAGGCAGTGGTGAACTACTAACCCTTTGCCTTCAATTTTAGAAAACAGAGAAGAAGCCATGAGGAGATTTTAGAAAGCAGAGAAGAAACCATCCTACCTCATGAGTCTGTAGAGCCTGGCATCACTTTACTGTGCTCCCAGGGTGGTATGGCTCAGGCATCACTGTCTGGCAGTGCTGACTGCACAGACATTGCTTTGCTCAGAGAAAATCAATGGGATTCACTGTGGAGTGAAGCGTTTCCAGCCAGGTAAAAATGTCAGAAAGAAAGGATGCAGTTATTTGGCAGGGCTGGCTGAAAATTTTCCATCCTAGTGCTTTTCTACTGAAAGCTGTGGGTTTTATGAAAGCCTTTGTTCTCCTCAAGCCAAAGTCATTGTGCAGTGCTTGAATGTGTTGTTTTCATTTGGCTTTGAAAAATTCTGATTTTGTTTGGGGCAAGACAAAATGAAGATCTAAGCTAAAAGTCAAAACTCAGCAAAAAATGAAAGCACAAGGCTTATTTTTACAGAAACAGATAAATCTGCCTTCCAATTATGTTTGTTTAACATTTTTATCAGTTAGTTCTAACCTTCTTAAAATATATCAGGATTTTCTGGGTATTATCTAAAGAACTGGGCCAAAAATAATAAGAAAAAGAGAATTCAGACTATGAGTTGGTTTTGAAACATCTGATGCTAGAGAAAGAGGGAGCTCAGACTATGGTTTTACAGTTATAGCCATTTGCCCCAGTTTTCTCCAGTGACATAAATTAGCTCTTTTCGCAGTCATGGGATCCAACTCCTAGCTGATATGAATCAAAGTACCTCTATTGCTGATAGCCAAATTTATGTCTGGAATAAAAAGACACAGCTCTCTTCGTGAAGTCAGGTGGACCACATCTGCAGGGGTATAAACTTCAATTCACGAAGCTACCTGATGCAGATCAGTGGCAGATTTGACCTATTTCAGGTTTTATTGAACAGGCTGAATCATTGCTGAGTTGTCAGCACTGAGTTCAGCAACTGAGAAGCTATGAGCAGGGTAGCTTGGTCAGACATTGTTAAAATTAATCCTTGGAGGTGTTTACTCTGTTAATGCTGTTCTACATAGAAGAGCTGAAAAGAGATGAGATTGGAACAGTATTTGCTGATAATGCAAGTTATAGTCTAAATAGTATAAGATTACAAGAAATTACCTTATATCTATGCATTCTCTGCTTGCAATTTTTAATTTTCTATTCTGTCTAATTTTTTTCTCTTGGATGACTTTTACTGTTGTACCAAGTCATCCATAGACACTGTCATGTGTGTGATATTGAAGGAGAGGAAGTCTCAAGTCTGACTTTGTGCCATGATTTACAGAGATAGCTCAGAAGGGGAAGGATGCTTTATTCCACTGTGATATCTGCTTTGTGCCCAAGCAGTTGCCTTCTGGTGCCTCACAGAATGTTCTTAGAGTGTGGACATACATCCCTTAAAAACTAGTCTGAGGCTTTGCATCCACAACTTTCTTCATAGGCACAAAGTGAAGTTCAGAGAAATATTGAGAGGAGAAATTATTTTCTCACCCCACCTCCTGACTCCCTCACTGTCCTGTTCGAAGAGGATTTCATAATTCTCACTGGCGTAACATGTCCAGAAATCCCCTCTGAAAAGATTTCTCAACAGGTAGTGCTGTATCACCTGACTGGGCACCCTTGTATTCTCATAACACCTCTAAAAAGAATACATTTAAGACAGAGTTTTAATTCTTTGCTGAGCCCTTCCCCCCTCCCCCGCATACACAGACCCTTCTGTATTTCAGGCACTACTGGCTCTAAGGAAACAGGATAAGGTTGTGTCTTACTACCTGTAGCAAATAACAACAGATGCCATCGTAGCAGCAAGAGGCAGTCATGGCATGTCAGCAAGGTTTTATTCGAGTCCTTGCACCCTCCCCCACTGGGGAGGTATGGGTTTATAGCTGTCAGAAACTGAGCAGCACGACCCAGGTTGTTGGGTCTTGCCCTTCAGAAGGAGCACTGAGACCCTGAAGGACTGATGCTGGGTGCTTTTTTGCCTGAGTTTGTGTAGCTGATCACACAGTGGGGTTGTGGTGTGTTTAGAAAGCTCTCATTTCACTTTCCATCAAATTGCTCCAAATAAATTTATTAATTTAACTTTCTCCCTCTCAAAAGCCTTTGAACAAGGGTTTTCAGCCCTTCTATTCTAGTATCAAGCTAAATTTATAGCTTTGAGGTCTGTGCTTCTAAGCATTAATTTAGGTATTTGCCTTATATGTTGTCTTGCCTAAGGAAATATAACATTAGAAGGTCCCTTGTCAAAAACTGGCCCCTATTTTCATTGAGAGAGTTCAGAGAAAGTTAAGTTCTGGGAAAGGTGGTAAGGTGGTTGTCTGTTGGAGGTATTGCAATTCACAGCATGTGGTTGTCATTAAAAAAAAGGAAATAATTCAAATGCAAAATGGTGAAGTTTATAGAATCGGAACTGCTGCTTAGAATATTTCTTGACTGTTATGACAGTCTTTCTGCTGTGCCCATTAAATCTCCTGCAAACCTCTCCCAAATGACTCCTGTACAATATACTCATGAACAAAAAGGATTAAAAAAAACCCCTACTATGAGGACATCTGTTCTTCAAAAATTATTTCTGCTTTTCTGACTTCTACTATGAGAGGGTGTGTTAATTTAGGTGTATTTCTGGGAAGGCTTGGGCTTACCCCTGCTTGCAGAATGATGGTGTATCTCATCCCCTCTATAGTGGCTCTCACACTGGGCTGTGCATTTTCTGTGATAGCAGACTCTTATCCTCTGAATTCCTTAGAGAATTTCTTTGGGGGTAGTTACTTACTAAGGTATACTGGTGGTGCTTGTTTTCAATTTGGTGCACTTTTTAAATGTTCCAGGTAACTTGGATTTAAGAATAAAAGCACATATTCACTTAAGGGCGTAGTTTTTCAAATGGGAACAAAATTAAGGCTATACTTAATGAAGAGTCTGCTTGGCTGCTTCTACCTCATCTTTGGTTAAATTGAAATCTCTATTAATACAAGATGCAGCTTTACTACCCACAAAAAATGTGATCATTTTGCCACCTTTGTGCTGGAATTTTTTTTCTTTCCTAATTACATGGCTTCATAAACTGGGCTTATAAGAAAGAATGCTAATTATCAAGACTTGTAATAAAATTAGAAGTGTAGGTCAACTACATAATCCGTGTTGCTTTTCTATAATGTCTTGCTGTAAAGTCACCAAGGCAGATAAGTAAGGTGATGAGATAAAGTGTATGTTCTGCTATATTTATATAGTCTGAGATGAATATTTTCTGATTCATGAGAAGTTTTTTGGTGTAAATCCAAAATAAATTTATTTTACCAGCTAAGTTCAAAAAATAATAATAAAAAATTACTTCTTCCTACTGAGCTGACATCAGTAGATGTGTTTGCCTCACCTAGAATGCTATACGATATTCCAAATTTATTGTGACTGTAAACAACAATTCTGTTTGCTTTATGGCTTTCCTGGGCTCCAACAGTAAAACACAGTATCTCTATCTGGTTGGAATTATGTGTTATAACAATTTTATGGTGGGGGGGAGTAAAGCTCTGATAAAGATAAAATAGAGTTTTGCTTTTTTGTGTGACCTTGTCATTTCAAAAAACATTGCACTCTAACGAGATATAATTTAAAAGACTTCTGGGAGCAAATTGAGTTTACTGAGATATTTCTGAGAGTAATTACTTACTGTGAGTTGTCAGTGCACTCTGTTACAGTTCCTTTCCTAGCAAATGTAGATATCTGGGACTGTGTAGAATGGATTAAAGCTCCTGCCGTTAATGTTTGATGGGAGAAAGTAGTGAAAAAGATGGATGCTTATATAACTGACATTTCCAGCATTTATGGCCATAGACTAAAATGCCAGGCGCATAATTTCAAGCAAAATGGCAGAGCCAACTCAATAATATTTAATGATGTAGTAGACCCTGGCTGGGAGAATAGCTAACGGAAGTCATTGCACCGCATTTATCGAATTGTTAAAATGAGTTGAATAGTAATTGTGTTTTGCGAGAGTTTTGTTTTAGAAATTTATTTCTGTGATCTGGTACTCCGAAAACAAATTCTTTCTCATTCCAGTCAACACAAAATGCAGGAAAATATTTCGAACCAGCTAACTTGATGGCTAGATTTTTACGCTGACTTTGCCCTGTCTTAACAGCACAGAAATATATTCAATAGCTCAGACATGGTTTGGAAGATTGGGTGAGATTGATTGGACAAGCTAGTGAAAGACAAAATCACCTTCCAGAAGAATCTCCTTTTAGTGTTTGACTCTTTACAAAGTTGGGCCTTTTTGTCTATCATCACACATTGAGGAATTTTCAGATTCTGTGGAGTGTTTTACAGTACAGAGATACTTGTGTGCCAGGGCTGATATCACTCATGGCATCAGCAAACAGAAAATTAACTTCTTCTGCACCATTCTGCTAATACTTTAATAGCCTTTAATAAGTGGAAGGGATTTGAACTGATGGAGAATCTCAAATTGGTAGAGGTCTGTAGGGATCATGTCACCAGGTCTATGGCCCCAGGATCTCCCACAGCTCTTTCCTAGGCGGTGCTTCTCCCTGTGGAGGCCACAGAACAAAGGTAGACTTGAGAAAAAAGTGTGCAAAACCTACCATTTCCAGCCCCACGACTGTGCAGGCTTGCCAGAAGTTTACAAATTAAAAATGGACCGTATATGCATTCAGGTTCAGCAACGAAAAATAACTCCTCAAATTCTTACTTTTTGGAAGTTAATTTTTAAAGCATTTTCTCTTTGAAAAGCCAAATATCTCAATTTGAGTATTCTGAGTATTCTGCTTAGAAAAAGAAGGGGGAAATTTGGGATTGGGCTTCAGTATAGGCTTTACTTTTCTTTTTGTGGACTGTCACCTTAAAGAACCATTTTAATTCTGCTCACCATTGACCAAGCTTTCCCCCCAGCTTTTTTTCGCATAAATTTGTCAAAGCTGTATTACTGTCAGTGGGCCATGACACAGCTCTTAGCAGTACTTAGTAAGTCTTTTTGTTCTGTCAGAAGTAAAACTGAGCCAGGAAATAGCCACACTCCACATCCGAGAAGTGTAGACCAGGTTAACACAAAACTTATGGAGGCTTGAGCTTAACTGCAGAATGTCTTAAGATAGTTCAAGCGTGGGAGGGATGTTGTTAATAGATCTCATAGGTAGGGTTGCTATAAACCCCCAAGAAATGGAGTGGTGGAAAATTTCCAGATACTAGAGAAGTTTTAGGGGGCATTTCAAGAGCAATGATTAAGTACTTATTTTTAGTCCTGCTTGTTTGGTGATGAAATAATCTGTTTGACAATCTGAGCAGTTTTCTGAGCTGGTAGAATTCCTGGGGTAGAGTAAATGGCAGTCATAAGTATAAATTCCTATAAATGGCAAAATTTCCTCTCACTTCAACAGGAATAGGACGTTCCTGCAGTATGAATTTCTGAAAATGTAAACTAAACTTCTCTTATTTCAGAACTGCCTAAAAAAAAAAAAGCCCCAAAGGAATTGAAATTTCCCCCCTGGAGAGTGTCAGCAGGCACCCAGAATATATCTCCAGGGTCACTTAATTCCCTGGATCCTACCCAACTGCTATTGAAGTTAATTGAAAAAACTCCCATTGCCTTGAAGAGTTTTTGGATCTGACTCAAACGGCTCAGTGGCAGCAGATTACAAGAGGGAACCCCACTGTGCAATTCCAGCCATCTGCCTATGGGTAAGCATTTATTGATACAAATGTATTTGCTTCGGCTATGTCATGAGGCACTTCAGTCCCAATTAAGCAGTATTTCAGAATGAAGGAGATCTCCCCGTCTCAGCCGAGGTCATCGTTATCAGGCATCCATTCTGAGCTGGTGAGCTATAAAGTAGCAACACAAGTTTACCCACAGCAATGTCACAAGTTCTTTCTCTGTTCTGTGTATGTAAAAAGATCAGCTAGTGCCGGGTTAAGCTGGTGTTCCGATTCCTGTGTGTCTGCTTGCATTAGACGGGACAAAATCTCGTTGTTTCCATCTCCAACTCATGCTCAGCGATGCTGTTCTCATTATCAATCTTTTACCGTATCATCTCTGGGTTTAGATAAGAGAATTTTTGGGAAACAAAGCTGAGTGTATTATATAAGGATTTTATTAATTAATTAGCTCACACATCTGCATGTGCTGCCCTTTTCATTTAAAACTGGTAAAGAAGGAGCATGATGTGTGTGGAAAGCACATTTTAAGGATGGTTGTTTCCAGAAGTAGTTCAGCATACCAGAGAATCAAATTAGTTTAGATGTAAAACACAGCCAGAGATGTGTCAATTGCCCCAGCTGATTAGGAAACAGGGAAGCTGTTAACATCCTGGAATGATGTGTGTAACAAACTTTTTCAATGGTGTGGCTTTGGAGGAGAGCAACTGATCGGCCTCGCCGCGTGCCAGGCCTCAGAGGTGTCCTGTACATATTTTAATCATCAATTACTGTGGTGCTGGGGCAACCCACTAACAACTTAATTATTGTCTGGAGCTCCAGGCCATTGGTGGCTCCTCTAGGCTGTGTTACATAGAAAATCAAATCAGGCAGTGTGCAGGCTGGAAGGGACTGTGCTGCAGCCTCTCTCTGGCACTACTTGAGCTTGTGCTGAAAGCATCTCCAAGTCTTACTCTGTCAGACTCTGTGCTCATGAGGAAGAGACACTCCCTAGTCGGGAAACCCATAGCACAAGTTGAAAAAGACAGGCTGCAATGTATTTAGTAGGCTTGGGGCAGCTACGTGCTACCAGGAGGCTGATGTAGCAGAAGGCACTTCTGGTTATGAAAGCATTTATTTTCCCAGGACCATGAGTACGAGAGCAATGTAAATTTTACACCGTGACAAACATCAGAGCAGGAAGCTCAAAATGGAGTCTAGCCCAAACTTAGAGAGTCTCCCAAGACTTTTATTTTATTTCAGTCAATTTAGTTAAGCCCTTGGGCTCTTCTCCAACCAAGTGTTTGTCTGCCTCTAGACATAAGAATCTGCTACTAATCTTATTTCTGTCCTGGGCTAGATTATGTCCTTGATAGGAATTTCCAATATGGATAACACAGAGCCTTTTTTTTGCTTGCGGCTTTTTGCTTGTATTCTTCAGGAAATATTCAACATCCCTGGTTTTGTCCAAGGTATATTTTAATAAATGTGCCTATAAGAAAGAAAGAAATTTCTACACTGGAGAGAGCCTTTAGTTCAGCTCTGAAAAACGCTTGCGATCAAGAAGCCAGTGACGTGTTACTTTCATTGTAACTGGATTGCAGTTGCCATACAGTACCAGGGCTCATGGAAACGTATAATGATTTGGGTTGGAAGGGACCTTAAAAATCATATCGTTCCAACCCCCTGCCATGGACATGGGTACCACTCCCCAGATCAGGCTGCTCAGGGCCCCATCCAGTCTGGCATTGAACACTTCCAGGGATGGGGCATCCACAGCTTCTCTGGACAACCTGTTCCAGTGCCTCACCGCCCTCTAAGTAAAGAATTTCTTCCTAACATCTAAACAGAATATCTCCTCCTTTAATTTAAAACCATTCTCATTTCCTTATCACTGTCTGTCCAAGTAAAAAGTTGCTCTCCCTCTTATTATAAGACCCCTTTAGATACTGAAAGGCTGCTTTAAGGTTTCTCTGAAGCCTTATCTTCTCCAAGCTGAACAATTCCATTATTGTCATCTTGTTTCATAGGAGATGTTCTCCAGCCCTCTGATTTCCTCCTCTGGGATGCTTCAGTGTATTCCTGTCTTTCTTGTGCTGGGGGCACCCAGACATGGATGCAGTACTTCAGGTCAGGTCTTACAACAGTGAAGCAGAAAGGCAGAATCACCTCCCTCGACCTGCTGGCATTGCCTCTTCTGATGCAACCCAGGATGTTTTTGCTTTCTGGGCCACATGCATGCACTGCTGCCTCATGTCACCTTTCATCCACCAAGACCCCCAAGTCCTTCACTGCAGAGCTGCTCTCAATGAGCTCTCCCCGCCTGTACTGTCTGGGATTGTCCTGACCCAGGTGCAGCACTGTGCTCTCACACATGTTGAACTTCATTAGGTTCTCATGTGTCCACTTCTCAAGATTGTCCAAGTCCCTCTGGGTGGCACCCCTTCCTTCTGTTGTGTGAACTCTACTGGTCAGCTTTGTGTTTGTGTCATCTCCAAATTTGCTAAGGTTGCACTCAATCTCACTGTCTCTGTCACTGATAAAGGTGTTAGACAGCGCTTGTACAACGACGGAGCACTGTGGGATACCCCTTGTCACCAGTCTCCATCTGGACATCAAGCTGTTGACCACAGCTCTCTGGTTTTGTCCACCTGGCCAATTCCATACCCACTGAATAGTCCACCCTCTAAACCCATGACTCTCCAATTTGGAGATAAGGGTATCATGTGGGACCATGTAAAAGGTCTTATAAAATCTGGGAAGATGACATCAGAGTCTCGACCCTGCTAATGAGGTCATCTGCATTGATTAGCACCAGGTCCAGTAATGCTTCTCGTCTGGTTGGTTTGTCCAATACCTGGACAAGAAATTTGTCCTCAATGCCCTCCAGAAGTCTCCTGGACTGCTCATAGCCAGCAGATGTCTGGGTAGTTTCTTCTTGGCATCTGTATCAGACAGGCACCTGCACATCCTGAAATCTCACAGTAATCTCCTTATGCAGCATGTAGCAGGTTGTTTTGTAGGGAAATGGAGTAAACTGCAGAAAACTAAGAGTTAATGTGCAGGCCAGCAAATCTGAGTTACTAACTAAATTTCCCTTCAGGATAATAGATTGGAGGAGCTTGCCCATTGTAATAAAACGCCCAGTTAATCTGTGATCCAAACAGATGGGAAGTTTTGAGAAGGTAGGAGAGAAAAGGAGATCATAGAAGCCGCAGTTCCACAGACAAGATCTGGTCTGAAATAATAGCTATAAATGGAAATTATTTGCAGGATATTGCCCATATGCTTCCTGAACCTGCGTCCAGGCCGCAGTGTTTTCAATTACTTCCCCAAATGCTGTCACATCTTTTGTAGCGCTGTAGCTGAAGGGGGTTTTGAATGTGAAGCTGGGCCAGCAGCAAGATGAATTTCAATATTAAAGGCTGATGATTTTTCACTAAGATGTTCAGCAGCACCAGACCAGCACAGCTGCTAATCTCTCCATGGCCAGGCTGCAGGAGCAGGTTTCCTGTCCTTTCATAGCTGGGGATCTCATACCAGCCCACAGCAGCCTTGCCAGGGATGTTGGCAGTGCACACGCACCCGCTCTCCTGGTGAAAGAAGAAACAGCAAATTCTCACCTTCAGAGCCTTGTCTTGGTCTTCTCATTCCAGTTATGCCTCTTTCCTGTGGCTTAAGTTACTCCTTACTCCCTACTCCATTCTCATCAGCCAGCTGGTTACAAGATACCAAGGTTTTAGGTGGTTCTTTAGATTTAGCTTGACTAACTGCTTTGACAGATGCTTTTGGACATCTTGGCATTAAGGTCATAAACCCCCCTCCTTGCAACCAATTTCTTACACTTTAAGGACTTGTTTGGCTGTCCTTCCTTCCTTAAAATCTCTTGGATCTCATCTTCCACACCTTTGTTTACTGGTGGGATATTTTGCCCTTTTGTATGCATGATTCCCACTGCTGGAAGCAAAGAAAAATGGGTGCTTTTGTGTGGACCCCCTTGAAAACACTGTGGGTATGCAGGAACATGAAAGCAGCTTGAGAAGAATAGGGCTTTCTCACATTGGGGAAAATTGAGGATGTGGCAGACCCATCTTTTGCCCTCTGTTCTGTTGAAATCTCTGTATAATCTTAATTCTTCTCTTTCTTACCTGTGGATGAGGGGAAATGTCATTAACATCACAACTCTGGGTAGCTGGATAATAAAAAAAAATCAAATTCGGTGTAAAAGAAAACAAAACAAAGTGGAGGTAAGCACACTCAAGCAATGGTTCACCAGCTTCCTTCTAGCCCTTCAAAAGGAAGATATTGGGTTAAAACAGACAGTGTTGCCTCAACATTGGTTTAATGAACAGTAGCAGTAGTGAAAGCAGATGTAAGGCTAGGAATTATTATGAAGGAGTAGATAACAAGGTAGAAGTTGTTATTACCACACTATAAATTCATAATTCTTGCCTGCTGAACACTGTATTTCTGGCAGCCTTACATTTGAGTAACATTACTGGAAAAAATTCCGAGGACGTATTTTAACAACCCATCCTTTAGGACAGGGATATTTACATGTATCAAGGACAATCAAAATATGGAAGACCTTCAGCAGAGGGAGTGATCAAGCAGTTTAGGATTCTTCAAGTTGGAAAAGCAGAGGCTGGAGGACTGTGAAATAAGTTTCTGGCAGAGAACAACTGTTCTGTGATTCTTCCAGGATCTCAACTATTAGAGTAGAGTGAGGAAAAATTATCACATGAAGGCTTAAAGAAATTTAAGGAGGTGTTTTTTATAGATGTTATAGTTCAGCTGTGGAAACTCTTGCTGTAAAATGTTTTAACCACTGAAAGTTTACAAACATTCCAAAAATAAACCCTAACCAAACCACAAAACAATCTACTGGAAAAGTTTACACTAGAGTTGTGAAAAGCTAACTGTTCAAACAAAGGCAACACTTCTTCATCTGGGGTCTCCTGAGTTTCAGGTGCTTTGTTCAGGGAAGGAGTGTTATTCCAGTCTGTATCTCCCAATTGACTTTCATGCAAACCCTTTATTTTATCCTTACTCAGATCTGTAAAACAACTTTTTCTTCTCCCTTTCAACATTGTGGAGAGGTGGTTAAACTGAATTTTCCCTCTGTGAAGGTCTGTCTCACAGAGAGGTATTGTGACCTCCTGTTTGCAGGGTGGACGGTAACTTCTTTGCTTTGGGAAGAACCTTCTCTCTTGAAACCTTGTCCTGCAGTTCACAACATGTGAAACTGATCTTCTCTGAAGCAGTTGTTGTGGTTCTTTTTTTTTCTTTTTTTTTTTTTATTTTATTTTTTTTTTTCCTGTGGTTCTTGCATCTTTGAAAGACAAGTTGAGAAGAAAAACACTAGAGTTCACAAAACACTTATTTCTCGCAGTGTCATTCACGAGGAAACAAGAAGGCAAGAAATTAAAATAAAACAGTGATCCCTGGAGAAGGGAATGAGAAAGGGAGGCTGAAAATAATCCTCCTGTCTTGCAGGGAGGTGGGAATTGCTTGCTTGCTTAATGATCTTATTCGCTGAAAAGGCAAAGTGTGAAGTTAGAAGTAACAGCTGCCCCAGGACTCTTTTCAAGCTAAACAAACCCAGCCCATCTCATGGAACTCGGCACCAAATCGAGGCTCTTTCGGACCAAGGGAACAAATTACAGGTCACTCTTTGGCATTAGTGGCCAGACTCCATGAAGTAGGTTATTGCTTTATTCCCTCTTCTCTCTCAGATGAGTTTTGCTAGGTACTTCCTAGTTGAAATGTGGTGTAATGAGGATTCCTTCAGAATGAACAATCCCAGCTCTCTCAGTTGCTCCTCATAACACTTATGCTCCAGACCCTTTTCCAGATTTCTTGATAAACTCCAGCTCCCTGCAACACTATTTGCCCCTGATGTTTTAGGGTCTGGATAAGGTACTCCTGTGGATCCTCTGGGAGATCTGAAAGAGTTGTACCCCTATCTGCTCCTTACCTTTCCTTTGTCATTTTTTTGGGAGGTGTAATAAACGCAATAGACTAAATTTAGTAAATCAAAATTTAGAATTTTATTTTGAGACAAAACAACAGTCTCTGATAGCCACAATTAAAAGGTCAGCATCGAACCCCGGGATTTCGGCACTGGGTGAACACGGTGACACAGTCTGTCAGTGTGTCACCCCCCAAGTTCACATTTTCGGTCTGAGGCGGTCCATTTTTATACACTGGTTTGCTGAGGAAAAATCGGGACTCCAAGACTCCCCCTTCCGAGGCAGCCTCATTAGATATTCATGGTCGGGTTCTGGTGGGGTTGAAAGGATCTTCTCAGGAGAACAATGTCTTGATTGCTGTGTCCGGATACAGTGTAGAGGTGTTAATGTCGGGCGGGGACGGATAAGATATCGATCTGATGTAATCATTCGGTTCTCCGGGTTCTCCATCTCCCTCTTTCGTCGTTTTGTTCTCCTCTAACGATTCCCGGTAGAAGTTTTCTTGTGTCCCTTTTCATGTAATTCTTGGCATACCTCTCTCATGTCCCTCCCTTGCAATCTCTAGCAAAAGAATTCCTCGTGTCCCCCTTTGTGCTGTCTCAGTCCGAGTTAACCCGTGGTATACACGATTAGAAATGAACTTACATCTTACAGAGAATGAATTACATATTATAACATTTAATACGAATTAACTTTAGGACATATATCACAGGAGGGATGTCTGTCCTCACAGTTGTGGTGTCTCCCAAACCTGTGTAAGATTTCTGATCTGCTTCAGTGCTGAGGATGATTTAAATGAATCTGTGTTCCTCTGAACTAAAAACAAATTGGGAGTGCTTGCATCAGCTACCAGGTATGTCAGCTGTGAGGTGTTACAGCCAGTGAGCAAGGTGAGATCTTAAACTGCACTTGTGAGGTCTGCCAAAGCACATTTACTCAGCCATTTTTCCCATATACCTGTGCCATCACTTGCATGGCAGACCTCTCAGCTGATGCTGCAACAAGCTTCAGCTTTCGCAGCTTTAACAGTATACACTCAGCCATATATCCTCAGTGACAGCCATTGTAGGAGCCTCTAGCTAAGTCGTTTTGAACCTACTTGTGCTCCATCTATGGGAAAATTCATATTTGTCCTACATATTTATCCTACTTCCTATTTGGAAGCAGGCTCTGGGGACAAACAGTCAGGGAGCTGCCTAGCAGCATGGCAAGCTTTGAGAAATGCCATCCTGTGTAGTAGCTCAAAGAAGGGGAGCTGACAAAGCACAAACCTGAAATTCATTAATGATTCTAAATGCATCCCAAGAGCCTTGGAGCTGAGCTCTTTCAAAGTGAGAGTGCTGGGGCCGTGGTCCAGCCATGAGGTGCCAGAGCTGTCCTGAAATGGTTTTGCCTGGAGGACCAGCAGCAAAGCAGCATAGAGCTTGGTGCAGGCTGGTTCTCCCTTCTTCAGGCCAGAGCTGTGGGGAAGGCTGAACTTCTTGGGTCTGTTCATCTCTCATTCAGAACTGCAAATTTCAGGGAGCAGCACTGGGTGACAGGCAAGACAGTGCTAGCAGGTGACTTCTTGGCGGTAGATACAGAACTGGATTTTGCTGCTCCCTAGAAGAGGGGTGATGGCAGGACTGACCTGTAACAGGCATTTTTCTCTGCAAGAACTCAAACCCTGTCTTGTATAATTGTTTGAGGAGAGCTGACTCATTTCATGCCTGCAGCCTGTGCTCGAGCTAAAGGCCCGTGAAAGGCAGAAGGGATCCCTTCTGTAGCTTCCCTCAGTAATTTCTCACTTGAAAAACCCAAACACACAGGGATTACTGTCATTTGAAGTTATCTACTGCAATCAGATGTTAAAGAAAAGCTGAAGTTTAGTGATGAGAACAGAAGATTGGGATTGAGGTTCCAGATGTTTTCCTTAAGTTCCTGAGGTTCAGTTATTGTTTAGATCTAAGAGGAAGGCTTACACAACTTGCCCATGTTGTCAGGCATGCATGCTATTCCTTTAAGTATTGCATGCTCAGTGTCTGTGATAGTTATCTTCTTTTTCCAGTGCTGGAGCTTTATTTTTTTTTTTTTTTTTTCCTATGCAATTATCTTTGTACCTCCCTAAGTTATAGTTCATATTGTTTAAAAAGTGACTGAGACAGGGAAGATAAGCAGCTGAGTATTATCCTCTACTCTACACAGCTCTCAGAAGCCATACATCCACAAACACCCACCAAGCTGTCTCCATCCTCCTCTGCGAAAGAAAGAAATTGCTGCTGAGAAATGATGAGAAGAGATGCTTGCAAAGAGATGAGGCTGAGTAAAATGCAGCAGGACACGGGAGTGTGCTCATGGCTTCTCATTAGTGGAGGAATCTGTACGGCACATCACAGCATACACAGGCACATGTGACAGCTCCTGCACCTCCAGGCTGTAATACAGTCAAGCTGGGAGGACACAAAAGCAAGAAATTTTGCTTTATTCTCCTAATATTTTTTTTTCGTCGGGTTTTAACTTACGCAGTCTCTCACAGTATACTGACAACTGCTTTCAAAGATGAAATTTTAAGTGAAATCAAATTGCTTTGTGTGAAAAGGTTTTGTGGCTACATTTTCATGTCAGAATTTTAAAAATACAAAGCTAAAAAGCATTTCTTTCTAAGTTATCTATTTTAATGTTTAAAAAAACCCCACCCACTAACAAATCCAGCCCTGGTCTCTATTTTCTACAGAAAGCAGTAAGTATTTAGTTTGATCTAGTTTTGTGGTTTGTTTCTGTTCAATTCTTTTTCTTCTGGGTTTCAGCCGTGATTTATTCAGTTACAGGAAAGTATAAAGCTGCTGTTATTTACAGAAAAGTGAAACAAATGTTTGTAGTAGAATCATAGATTTTTGTTTCCAGAAATGTGTCCAGTAAACACTATGAAGCATTGATACGTACATCAAAGCAAGAAAATTATACAGGCTCTTACAGACCGTATGAAACAGATGCTAAATAGGCTTGTAAAGGATTTTCCACAGTACATATTTGACCTTAGAAAGTGCACAAATAAAAATGCAACAAAAACCCCCTAGGAAGAATAAAGCATCTACACCTTGTCAGCTCTGTTACCATGGTCCTTTATCAGAAAAACTCGTGTGTTTATCAGAGATTGCAATTTCCAATGACATCGTAGGTGAAAAGGACCAGTATGCTATTCTTTAAATGGGTTGTTATTTTCCCAGTGAAGTCCATAGGAATTTTACCTTTGCAAGACACATAAACCAATTATTAGCTATACTCGTGTCTGCATAAGCTGTGTATCGTGGCTGCTGAAATGAGAGAAATGTAGGCTGAAGTGAACTGCATTATCTTTCTCTTAAAATTGGTAAGATTGACCTCGAGGGGTAGATTTGTCCCTGTATTATGTGTTCTGAAAAGGGGAACTTTTTTACTTCAACTGTGTACAACATTGGTTTTTTGCATTTTTAGACATTAATCTGCAAATAGGCTCTCTAATGCTATTTTTCCCACAAAGCATAGGTATCACCTAATGTAAAGGTGCGAAAGTCTTGGTCTAATAAGAAATCTTGTCAAAATTAGGCTTTTGGTTTGTTGTATATGACTTGACTGTAGGTATCCATTCTCTGAATCAGAGTTTTGCAAGGTCTCAGCCCACTGAAGTCAAGCAATTAATTGCCACTGTCTTTATTCTGACTTGTAAAGGATGCCCCTGTGGTCCAAAGGGCTTCAGCCTGGAAATTACTACTCAGTCAGACTCCTGCCTGGAGAAATGCACTAATCAAAAAGTACTTGGAGCTCTGTCTCACTAATGCCTCTCTCTGAGTACCAAGTCAGAAAGCAGTACTGATTTTTGCCATTAAAACTTGCCTCAGATCAGGAGGTGACAGCTCTGCTGTCAGAGAGCCAAGAAACATTGATGCCATACACATTCATCTTCCTACAAATGGAAGAAATTACAGTGGAGTCATGTTTTCCCATTTATAGTTGGGTATCAAGGTTTACAAAGCACACCAGGGAGTAAATGTGATGTATCAGAGTTACAGAGTTGAAGGTTACTCAAGGCTTGTGAGACATGACTTGGGTGGGAACGAAGGAGCAAGCACATTCCCAAGCAGAAAAGAACCCCAGCATCATGCCTTGTAAACAGATTGCGAGTGGACTTTGAGTGTGTGAGTCTTAGGGACCATTAAATGGGAATCCAGGCTCATATAATTAGGGGGAAAAAAAAAAAAAGAAAAGCAATCCCTTATGATATTTTCATGCTGTAACTCAAATATTTTCCTCCTCGCTGTTTTAAATTTTTATTTGAAGCACAACACTGTGATCTGGTTTCTAACACCCTTCTGGCGGGAAAAACAAAAACAAACCACAACAAAATAAGCAACATAAACCAAAAAATCTCCAAAAGCCCCCCAAAAATCACTATGTCTCCCAAAAAAGGTATTTCACTTTGTTTTCTCTTGAGGCCACTGTTTAGATTGGACCGGATTCTGTGCCCTGGATTTTAACACAGAAATCTCCTGCCATTCTTTTTGATAGTTTTGGATCAGGCTCCCGGATGAAGACTTTGACATTGTTTTCACTGCTGGAATTCGACCATTACACATTCAGAAACACCACTGAGCTATTAGCTGTGAGACTGGGAACCCTGATCTATGGCTGCACAGTTGTGGGGATAATTTAGCCAGCTGAGATCTATGTCTGAGAAAAAAAAGGGGAATTGGAGATTTGGCAGGGGACCTGCAAGATCCAGAAAAAGCCGAGGTGGGAAATGCTCAACGAAATAAATATTCAGGTGTTTTCTGTCTCAATTCTCCCTGACATAGATGTTTTGCCAAAGCCCGCGTTGAACTACGTTGCTTTGAATAAGACTTTTGAAATATTTGAAAAGAAGAAAATTTCAAGGATATTTGCAATTGAGTAAGCATTTCAAAAGGAAAAATTCAGATGTTTCATCACAGATTGTTAGACAGATTCAGAGCAAGCAGTCTGGTTCAGGGTAAGGATTTGTGACATGCTTGCTGATACTGTGAAATCTGCAGTTGTGGTTGAAAAAAACACCTTTTCTTGGCCTGTCTGGAAAGAGAAGCGCTATGATTTCTTGTCACTAGTCATAGGAACATCTTATTTTGTGCACAGTGTCATGTCTGTTAATGATACAGACACTGAGCTCTCAGTGGGCTCATTCTTCCCAGAATATTTCTGTTACTTCTACACAGAGCTAGATTTAGACACGAGCATCCTAAAATCTTACCAAATTTGTAGGTAATATATTATTTGGTAACAGTTAATGCTGGGCACTTTCCTGCCAGAAGTGGTAGGAACCATACGCTGGTGCAACTGTGTCCCAAATTGGTATGTGGCCAGTCATAGTAGCACATTTTTCAGTCCCAACTAATGCACAAAATCTGTAAAAATTAGGCTTCTGTTAATACATGTATTCCCCTCAGGCATGAGATAAAAATGTGTTTGAGCAGTGTGGGTGTAGGGATATATCTTCTGCAAACAAGTAATTCTGTTAATTTTTTATTATTTGCTTAATTACGTTTTCGCCTTAATCTTCAGTTCTGAAAATCGGCCGTGAATGTGAACAGTAAGTACATCAAGGTCTTGTCATTGCTCGACTTTTGAAGTTTTTTTGGTTTTTTTGCAGAAACAGCTAGACCATAAAGTATTTGATAACTTTCCAGTGCACTGCTATGATGTTCCACCTGCTACAAGCAAAGAAAGATAAGAAATGTGGTTTTAATGGCAGAATAGGTGCACAAAATTGAGGCATTCATTTTTATTGTATTTATTAGTTGGAGGTGTCCTGGTTTCAGCTGGGATAGAGTGAACTTCTCAGCAGCTGTTGCAATGCTGTGTTTTGGATTCAGAATGAGACTGGCACTGATGCTATGGGTTTTTGCTAAGTCAGGTTTATCCTAAGCCAAGGATTTTTTATGGTTTTTTTTCCTTGTCTCATGCTCTGCCAGTGAGGAGGTTTGTAAAAGAAATTGGGAGGGAACATGTCCAGGATGGATGACTCAAACTGACCACGAGGATATTCCACACCATGCAATGTCATGCCTAGTGCGCAAACTGGGGGAGTTACCTGGAAGTGTGGCTGATCTGGGTTTGGGAAGGGGCCATTGTCATCAGACAGCAGATGGTGTGAAGTTGTGTTGTACATACCTTAGGTGTTTTTTCCCTTTGTATTATCATTATTGAACCTTATTATTGCATTTTGCTTTATTTTCAGCCGTTAAACTGTTCTTACATTGACCTACAATCTTTACAAGTTTTGATCCTCCTTCCCATTCCATCAGAGTGGGAGTGAAGGAAAGGAGGGCTGAGCGGGAGGCTGTTTGGCGTTTTATCTCCAGCTGGGCTTAAAACCACTGCAGGGGGGGTTATTCCTTGAGAATGACAATTATTTTTAGCTGAAGTATTTGGATTGGTTGGGTTTATTCACAGGGTTTTCTGCAAAGGAAACTTAATGAGTTTAGGCCTAACATCTGCCTTGGGCTTTGACCCTTGAGTTTATTTGCCCCTAATTTTTGGCTGTGCCCCAGTATTGACACCTGGGGGGAAGCCCAGTCACAGGAGGCCACGGGGGCAATGCTGCTGGTATGAGTTTCAATTTGTCTGGTTCCATACTGGCACTAAACTATCCCCTATTAAAACGATTATGTTTTTTTGAAAATTATTCACCATGCTGAAAGGTTACCCGATGTAGCTACTTATTAGTCACTTCTCAAATCATTAACAAGCTATTTATGACACCTTCATGTGCAGGTACAAAGCCTTCTGGAGATTTCCTTCGATTTAATTTCTCTAGCTTAAAGCCGAATGGAGAGAACAAAGGCTGAGCTCACAGTCATTAATTAAGAGGATGAAGGAAGGCAGAGGGGATGCTGACAGGAGGTGACAGGCTCATTGAAAAGAAAAAGCTACATCCTGAGAATGGGGAGATATTATAGACAATTCTTTGAGGCTTGCTGAAGTGCAAAACTAATCCATGAGTATCTCGCTACCTCTTTTTGTTAAAAACTGCTTTGTCCTTAACTATTTACTTAATGCTGCACAAAAGCAGCTTATAACTTCACATCTGAAATAATACCAAGTACAAATTCTGCTTTTCTTTGCCAAAGGACTTTGGTAGGACATGTAGTCCCTTGATTACTAAATGCTTCGCGAGTAGCTGTCAAAGAAGCCAGGCTGGGAATAGGATTTCCCTGGTTCTACATGCGTGCTGTCTGAGTTTGACATACCACACGTGTCAAAGTCTCAGCAAATCTTGCTGTCCAGGCGGCCTGAGTGTCCTGGCCAAGTCCTCTATCAGAGAGAGATTTCACTGGAACCATGTTGGCAAGGAGAGAGCTTTGCTTTGTGGGACAAAGATGGGCTTTTCTGTCATTGCCCGGGGGCTCTCTGGCTACAAGGGCAGCAAGAGGGAGGAAATTTCTTTAGTGGTGTTAGCACCACTTTTTTTGGTGTTAGCAAAACCAGGCAATGCATTTCAAACAATCCCTCATCCCCTAAAAAAAAAGGGAGAGTCATTGATAATCGCTAAGGCAGAAACTGATTGTCAGCTTTTCTGCTGCCCTCACCTGCTCTTTGTTTTCTCTGTGGTTATACAGCCTTTTCATTTCCTGATTTTCCATCCCTCTTTCTGCTTCTCCCTTACTCCCCCATGTTTTTAAATATTAA
Organism: Hirundo rustica; assembly: GCF_015227805.2. Lineage (NCBI taxonomy): Eukaryota > Metazoa > Chordata > Aves > Passeriformes > Hirundinidae > Hirundo > Hirundo rustica. The sequence goes on along the minus strand of NC_053454.1, from coordinate 54,329,532 downwards.
GATGCTGGGCTTTGTGCAGCTGTGATATTCACCAAAATAATTTTCCCATCTGTAGTCAAGGGAGCAATTCCCATCTCTGGAGTCTGATTTCTTCAGGGGATCACCAAGGACTTTGCAGTCACGGTGCAAATGCATATTCTTCAATTTCATTTCTCCCTTGTTGCCTTCACTGCCTCATACCTGTGGTTGTGATGAGTTTGGTGGCAACACTGACAGAAATTGCTTCAAGGACCCAGGTCCTGCTTGGGAGGCTGAAAATACCAGCACCCCAAGCAGGGGCACAGCATCTCCAACACTGCCTTGGATGGGCTTGCAGGGACCCCGTGTGATGTGGCTGCCCCACAACTTGGCATGGGGGCTCCATGCTCAGCACCTCCATGCACAGGTGCGTCCCCACCGGGCGTGGACTGTCGCTGTCACTGTGGGGACCCTGGCTGTGTGCTGGGCAGGCACAGCAGGCTCCATTCCCAGCTGGGGCTTGGACTCCTCAGGTGTGACTTTATTGTAGGAGTAACCATGGGATTGACTTGGTTGTTCTTGGTAAATTCCTGTAACGTTTTTAATTGGTTTATGATCCTGGGGAGAACAAAGCGAACTGCTCAAGTAGCAAAGCTCAAGCATGGCTGAAGTGCTGTTTTGTGACTTTTGAGTTGAATGGCAGCCCTAGCTGAAGAGGAAGGCTCATCTGTAAAGTTGCCTCTTTCTTTGCCAGAGTCTAAAAATTTTTATTAACAGAACAACTGTTTCATTAGCACACTGATTAGCTGCGGTTTTTTCTGCTGTCAGAGATGTGTGAAGGACAAGCTCTTAACACAAAAGGAGCAATCAAGGGGAAGCAACTTGTTGCAGCGTGCAGAACTGACTACTGAATGTTCTTGCTCTGTCCTATTGTATTTGCTCACGTGCAGAGATCCTGGCGCTCGCGGTACAGGGGACAGGAGATGGAGATTGTGCAAACAGCTGAGCAAGGAGCGAGAGAGCTCTGTGACACGCACCTGCTTCTGAGACATAACTCAGCTGGTTTTTCTCTTGTATGGCCAAGCGACAGCACTGATGAGCAGATTGGGGTGCTGCAGGACAAGCTGCATCCCCTGAGAACGGTGGGTTCCAGCCCTGGCTGGAGCATCCCAGGGTACCCAGGCCATGTGTCCGCTCCCAAGCTGCAGACAGTACAGGCAACTCAGGGTCTGGCACTACCTGCAGCTACCAACCATCCTAACTCATGTGTTTGACAAATAAAATGGGAGCATTGTGGACAGCAAAAAGCTGCCAGTATGACAGATAATTTTTATCTTTATTTTTCTTATCTGTGGGTGTTGCAGGACTTGGGATACATGGACTGTCCCAAAAGGTGTGACTTTAATGCTCATTGAATTCAGTGGGAATTTTTTTTTTTTCAACATAAAGCTTTTCTTGCCGCTTTTGAGAAATCAAAAGGACATATTCAAATTTTTTTTTTTCTTGTAATAGCATTGGAGGCCTAATTTTCTTGCTATGAAACTTCCTTTTTAAAAGTACTCTGTTTTTCTTTTCCTCAGGAAAATTAGCTTTGAAAAGTTATTAATTTCAAATTAGTTTAATTTTTATTCTTTTTAAACTGAAATTAGATAAAAAAATGTGCTCAGAGGCTATACATAAAATAACATCCTCTAAAATGACACAGCTTATTTCTGGTACAGAATGAAGGTCAGATTCTCCATCCACCTGTGTTTGTGGTGTCTTGGCATCAAAGTCAATGCTCTTTCTGCTCAGTATCTGTTATTTTCATTATCCATCCAATCTTTTCTTTAATACAATAACTGACTTTTCTGGTGTATGATTAATGTCCTTAAACAGGTAGAGATATCAACTGACATGTATGGGCTAGAGGTATTACATGAATTATGCAGGCAGCTGGAAGAAGTTGGCATTTAAATACAATTCCCTTTATAAAATTGATCTCTCATTTTTTTTCCCCCCTAATCACTCATTTATACTCTACTTATTTTTTTTTTCACTCTGATCCTTCTTTTCTAATTAACTCTTTCATCCTCCTCTGAGAGCTTTTACAGCCTGACTACAAGCAGATCTGCTGAGAAAGCTTCTCTGCTATCATCATTAGGAGCAGCTCCAGTTTGTTTCAGCTGACAAGGAATGGTACACTTTGTAGGCCATGATTTCAGAAGAAATAATAAATATGGAAAGGTAGCATTCAAGGAAACTTTAACTGCCAGTTTACAGAGCCCTCAGCTTTTGAGCTGTGCAAAATACAGGTATATACTCCACTACACTCTGTCCCAGAGAGCTTGCAGTCTTATGAGAAGAGGAGGTGGGGGTGACAGGATTTTTGCTGGCAGCTAAAGTAGCTGTTTGTGTCCAGGGCAAAGTAGAAGCACCTTGGTTTTTTAGCTGCTGATCATAGCACCCTCCAAGTTAATTAATCTATGTACTGTGAGTAGAAGGGCTGTCCTTTGTGGGATAAACCCAAAGTGATCTGTATACTCGCCTTGTAATTATGTTTTAGTTATAAGGTAACCACCTAATTATTCTTTTTCATATATGTAATTAAATGGTAATACAACCAAAGGTTTTCCTGCAGAATTTATAACAATTGAAGAGTAAATATGCTTAGCTATTAGCAGCATATCTCTTCGTTTGTCAAAAAGGTTATATATACAATGTTGTTACTACCGTCAGCATCATATATATCACCTTTTATTATGCATTGAGAAACAAAACTTTACAATAGAACAAGTTTGTAGTTAGGTAAATCTAACGGGAAAATATGATTGTGTACCTATTAATATCCATAACTAAGCTTTACTTTCAGCAGATATAAATTCTGCCATATCTCTAGTGACTGTTCTGGAGTGTGGGTGTAAAGCAATAAGCTCCTTTCCACTAAGTGATAATCACTATGAGGTCCTGCCCGAAATTGCCTCTCAGCACTAGCACATTATGAAATGTTTAATAAATGCATATAATGGGAGGAGAACTAGACCCTGGGGTTTAAATGAGACATGCTTATAGCAAAGGAATAGTTATGTTATGTTTAAAGCAGATTAAAATACATCTTAATGATTTCATTCTTCTTGTAGCCTTCTCTGTATAAAGTTGTCTGTAGTTGTAAGTAGGGTGTGCATTGCAAAGCTTTGGGTGTACAGAAGTAACCTGGTGGTCTTAATGCTGTGCCAGCTTCCCTACAGGTGACTTTCCATTTTCCCTTTTCCAGAGCCTATTGTTCTTCCACCTTCTATTTTTACAGGCACAGAAAGAGGTGAGGATCTGCTCTGGCACTGGCATTTCAATTCTTATTTGTTGGATCTAAATAGGACTACTGACCTCATGCCTTTTTTTTTTTTTTTTTTTTTTTTTTTTTTTTTTTTTTTTTTGGGGGGGGGGGGCGGGGTTGTGTGTTTTTGTTTGGTTTTTGGGGGTTTTTTTGTAAAAGCAAGATTGTGGCCATTTGTGAGGCTCTTATCTAGTATGGTAATGGAGGCTGTAGTATTTAATGTAAGTGAAAGATGAGTCTGTAGGAAAATTTCTTGTATCATATGGAAGCTCTGATTAGAAGCTTTGGATGAAGGAATGCATTTCACCTTAATGATATTCTGACCCTGCTAATACTAGTAATGTATGTTATTTAATAGCCATACACAAGATAATTGGATATAATTAAAGTGGGCAGACTTCTCAAGTAAGTTGAGATTCTGTTTCCAAAGGGCAAATCTAGCTGAGTAATCAGGGCTGCTCAGTGCTCTTAGAAATTAAAGTCTGGGAAGCTCTCCTTTCTGAAGTCTGAGGGACACACCTGCATGTGTTTTCCCGAGACTCCCATTTCCCTTGCTCTGCAGACCTGCTCTGGCTGTCCTGGCTCAGTTTCATCTATTTAACATGCTCATTGTAGTGGCATGCTTCTTTTCCTGCTTAACATGCATGTCACATACAAATTATGCAAATGATGGTGCTTCAGTAAGGTCTGAATTTGTAGAGAAATCAGGATGTCTGTGTGTGTTTGAGCATGGGAATGTGCCAAAGTATTTTACATGCATGTGTCAGAGACGGAAAAAGAATTACAGATTGTTAATTAAATGCTTCTTCAAGTGCGTTTTAAGTTTTTTAAGACCAGATTTTTAAAAGTGCCCAAGGTGTTAGGTGGTTGGTTAAGTTTTAGTTAGCTAAGGTGTATTTACTCTGTGCTTTGCTATGGGATTCCTTTACAAAAATTGTTTGGAAGGCAAAAAGGAAACAGCCAAAATCACAATTCAGTGCTGAACTACCAGTCCTTTTATTACGGTTAATTTTTAACAGTGACACATGCTGCTATGCCATTTGGAGAGGCAGGATGCCCTAGGTTCTCATGAAAACAGTAGTGCTTAACTTTGGTTTTCTCAGGAATAATTACGTCAGTGTCGAACGCATGTTTTAATTTCTCCCTTCAGAGGAGTGTTGGATGATCATCAGAAGCCAGTATCTGTCAGTGAGCCCCTTCCAGTTGAAAACCACAGTTTCCAAAGGTTTCTTTCACTGACATGGCATAAATGTGATTAAATTTATTATATTTAAGTTACAGAATCCCTGAGCTTTTAATCTTGGTAAACCTGAGAAGTTAAACACCTCCTTTGGCTTTCGGAGCTTTATTCCATCCAGAAGAAACCATCTGCTTTCCACAAAATATCACTCTGTTTCCTTGATCTCTTCAAATTAATCCTACTGTGATTAACTTCAATCCAATTAAAAAGAACATGTAGGCAGCTGCACAGGTCTGATTACATGTGGACATGATAGTAGGGCTCCTCATGGGGGAACCAGATCAAGGGCCAATATGTTGTGCTAGACGAGGCTGCTAGCAGCACTTCTAACTCTGGTGTCCCGGTATGACATGCTGTATATAATAGTACCGTACTCACAAGCTATAAAACTCCTTGCCGTCAAGGAATTTAGAGGTTTTCATGTGAGCATATATCATTACACACCCCTCTAAAGATGGTATGAGACTGAGCATTTATGTCTATGGCAAGATCTTGAAATAGGGCTTTATTGAGTGCAGAGGACTAAGGCGTGATGGAGGGGACAGGAATTCCACACTTGATTTCCATGAGCCTGTGACAAATACTGTCTTCCTTGTTTATTCTTATTGAAAATGCCAAACCAGAGGTATTTAGGGGCCTAATGTTTGCTGGAGCTTTTTTTCTTTTCACAGAAAGTCGTGCAGAGAGGAGGCAGAATTTTGGGTACGAGTTCAGAGAAATGATCCTGCACCTTGGCCCCCAGACTCATGATTCTCATGAGCTGCCTCAGGGTCTTGCTGCAGAAAATGAGCCATGCGGTTTGCCACAAAAATCTGTGTGAATCCTACATGTTCCTCTGCACTTCTCTTAGCAGGCTCCCAGCATTGCAAAGCCTTGTTCCACATCACGGAGGAATTACCATCAGCTTGTGCGGATAATTTAATGAGAAGCACTTCAAAAACGTTTATTGTTATGAATCATATTGCCATGAATAGCCCTGCAGTTGGTGGTGGGCCAGACTTGGAAATGGCTCAGTGCCCAGTGCATCTGCTTTCAGATTCCTAAGTGGGGAGTTTTGGTGGCTGGGATTTGATTGTTCCCAGGTGGAACTGCTGGAGAATATCCTGACTTGAAAAAGAAGCAAGAGCAAGCCAAATTTTGGAATTTTTTAGCATATATAAAAAGAAAAGGAGAGAAATTTTCACCCTCAGCTTGATCTTTGAGTCATCTTCAAAGGACCTGGCTGTGGTGTGACCAAAGCTCCCCCAAGAAATACAATTATAAGACAATAGGAAGAGCAGAGCACTTACGAGTAATCAGCCAGCATTACAAATGAAGGCTGAAAGCTTTTATGATGGAATTGGTAGCATAGGATATTGAATGTTTTACTGTGATTGGAATAGAATTGCTTTGGTTTTGTTTTTTTTTTATTAGGGCCGTTTGTATATATATCCATGGCTTGTCATTAGTGGTTAGACACTGATTTGTAGGAGCACAAAATTATTCCATTGAATGTCACTGCAGCTCCTATTCTTTTTTCAACATCTCTCTTCTTTCCTTCACTTCCTCTCTCTCTTTCACTAAAGAAAAAAAAAAAAAAAAGGCAGAGAAGACCATTACCACACTGATTTATGTAAATACAGCTCTAATTCAGGCTGGTGTTCCAGCAGTCACATAAAAATGATTCAGTGCCATGATGTTTGTATCTTTAATAGCTTCTGGGATGGACGGAATCCTTGTCCTAGTAAGGCCACCTCTGAAGGGTTGGAAACGTGCAGGTTTTTCATCTGAGTTGCACTGAGTATTAGAATGATGAATCAGTGACTGCTGAAGCATCTAATTCAATTAAAACTCTACGTTAAAGAATTGTGGTTGTCAACATTAGCAACCAAGTAGGGATCCTGTTGACCTGAGTATTTAAGATAATCTTTAGAGATTTTGAAAACAGATGGCAAATATCCATCTACTACTGATCCAGCCTTCTGCCAGGAAGAAATTATAGAGCTAACTTGTAGCTGATTAAATCTGAAGTTTATCAAGAAATCTAGAATGTGCTATTTATGAGTCTAGCATATTTTTGTCTTTTCCGCTAAACTTGTACGCAGTTCCCTTGCATGTGTCATAATTGTCGTTCTCTGGGTTACTCGGTGTACAAACAGGATATGCATAAGTGAAAAATATAAAACATTCCTTTTAGGTTAACGCTCCTAATAGAACTATTCATTCTGAGCATTAATCCATTTACTACTCCAATTAAACATCCAAAGTCTTTACTGGCCAAGCTGTAGGATGGAGACGTCTTCCATTGCTCCTTGGACCAGGGTTGTTTCTTGATGTTGCAGGGTTTCTATTCCCTGAGTCTTGTCTTGCCACCACCATCTTACCCTGTCAGTATTTTTCATGTTCACACTCTGTACTGTTACTCTCCCCCACTCAAAAATTGTACTCTGTGCTTTCACTTTTCTGACCTTCCATGGCCTTTTGTTCTTGTGGGCTTTCTCGCACCATAACATTTGGCCCAGTAAAACACACCTGAAGCAAAACAAGGGCGGGTGCTGAAATACAGCTTTGCTGTTAACATTTCTCTCATCTTTTCTAAATTTCCTCAAGCATTAACTGCATTTTGAATAAAATTGCTTTTGGATACTCTTCAGAGAAAAAAAAATGGGTGATTTGCCTCAGGTTCCCTTTTCCTCAGAGTTTGCAAGTCCTCTGCCTGAGCACTGGGCTGCCAAAGCAAGAGGAGCTCTACCTCCCTTGGTTGCCAGTATAATTGTGCTACCTTGTATGTACTGTTAGCCCAGAGATATCTCTGTTATCTCTGAATAAGGCATAACAATGTTTCTCTGTGGAAATCAGCCTTTTACTCCACCATCAGTGTCTTTATAGGGATATATTTCAGCATATGTGAGGAAGTTCGTATGTTAAGGTTTAAATAACCAGATTTCCTAGAGCACTAAGCAGTAATATCAGCTGAGATCCCTTAAGTAAAAATGTTAGAGAATAAAGAGAATGCAGTATTCCTGGATTTTGGAGTTTGGGGTTGGTTGGGGTTTTTTTCGTGTTAGGTTTTTGGTTTTGTCTTTGTTTTTTACCCTTAACTGGTTTAATTGGGAGATACTGGTTGGTTAGCATATGTAATAAGAATTTATCTCACTTCTAGGTCTTATTTATGCTGTTTAAAACAGCCTGGTACAGACACCAGATTTTGCAGTATATGGCTTCAAAAGTCATGAGATGAGATTGTGTGAAGGTGGATGCTGTTCAGATAGTGCACCAATATTATCTGACTCTTCTTCCACACGTGCAAATAAAACAGTCATAATGCCACAGAGGGCTTGAAAGTTACAGTGACTTAAAAGCGCTATTGAAAACAATGTCTGTGTGGATCTTTTTTTTTTCTCCCCTTCGCAGACAATAAAGTGAACAAGGACCCTTAACCTCACAGAGGGACTTTGCCTAATAGGTTCAAGAGGTGTTTTGCCATTTTCCAAAGCTATTCTGCAAACTTATCTGGCAGAACAGGTTTGAATATCTGTCTGAGTTACTAGGAGGTTACCAACAAACAGGTATTCCACATTCCCAGTGGTGGTCTTTTCAAGGACTGAATGATCCCATGCAAAGGTAGATGAAATGAAGCCTAACTGAGTATTTGTTAGCTAAGGAAAACATTATTTTCTGTTGCTGTCAATCCCATGCACAGAAAGACAGATTCAATCATAGTGAAGACATTGGACATTCAGCTCAGCTTGATTTTTTAATTTTATAAACAGTAGGAGGCTCAAGAAGAAACAGTGAGGAAAAGCAGGGCTATAGAATCAGAAAATTGACCCAACTTTTGATTCCTATATCATTTAAATCCAAATTATAGTTATTTTCTCAGTCCAGAGAGTCTGAATTTTCACCGTTTTCCAATTTGAGCAGCTGTAATATCAGACTCCATGAAAAAGTCCTGCTTCAAATTTAATTGATAATTTCACACGTCCTTTGTTGGTTTTTTCCCCCCTTTTTATTCTGTTATGGTGAATGTAATCCCACATAGCTTTTTGTGCAAGAAACAGCACACACTGCAAAATAACCTTTTCAGTTAGCAAGATAAAGGATGTGCTGTTAGTAACCCCATAGCTCCACATTCCCGTCCTGCTCAGCCTCACAGATCAGCATTACAGAGATTTAACCTTTACTTGGAGTCCTGATTCCTGCCTGCCTCCTGCAGGAGCTCTGTGGACACCTGAGGTTCCGCCTTTCTTGCTTAAGAATAATTTTTAAAGACAATGACTATTATAGTAGTAATTATTTCTCATTGGATATTTCAATGTCAAAAGGAAGAATTGGGAGGTTTTTTCCTCCATTTTAAAATCTCCCTACAAAAAAGGTGGTATTTCCTGTACTGAAAAAGTACCACCTTATTTATCAAATGTTGAAAACCATAGATTTATTCCAGTTAACATTGATTTGTTCAAAACTGGAAAAAGAAAAGCAGCGAAAATTTTGCTTGACCAAAAACCCTGAGCGTCTTAGTACTTTTGGGCATTAGGACATAATATTTTTCTTCTTTACTTGCTTTTCCAAGCAAGTTAAGCACACTTTTATTCAGTTTCCTCACGATCTCCATGTTTGATGTTTTCTATGGACTGACTTGAGATTTCCACAGCCTTTGCTGGCAGGGGGACACGGGATTTGGGTGAAATCTTAATTCTTTATGCTTAAAGCCCAGCAAGCAGACTCCCACATTTTAAAAATTTTATCCAGTGGACTCTGTATTCAAAAATGTTTCTTTAAAGAGCTAGAATAAAATCCCCTTTAAAATGTTAAAATATGAATTAAGAAGTCCTCTGTTCTCCATGTCAGTGGCTGTGTGCAAGAGTCCCTGTTGGCAGGGCCTGATCAGTGTACAAGATCTTCTGCTTATTGTTGAGCACCCTCTCCTGGCTCTCTGCTATTTGCACAGAAATTATGTTATGGGTTGAATGCTCTGAAATAAACTGCAGTGCCCAGTTGAGTTTAGGAGGATATCTGCTCAAACAATAAGAGCTGCTGGTTTCCTTAAAGCATACCTGCTTTTTAACAACGTAGCGGATTTGCAGCCAAGAAATGCTTCTAGTGGTGAAATTCCTCAGTAAGAATTTTTTTTTTTCTTGCCTCTAATGCTGCTTCTAATTGATCCCAGAAAAACACTTGCAGGCTAGAGAATACAATGCATAAGGCACAATCTGATAAGGGCATGATGCCCAGCTGGTAAAAACGTTCTTTACTGGGTGACAAAGCCTACACATCTCTCAATGGGTGTTATCTTCCTGTAATATCTCAAGCAGCCTAAGGCTTAATCTAGGCATGAATTGGTGTGTCTTAAAGCCAAGGGAGTTTTGCTGGGGTTCTGGCAATAAACAGCAGCTGGAATGAAAATAGGAGGTGAAGCTGAAGGGTTATCACTCAGTTAAGAGTCACAATATGAGAAACCATCGTCTGATTTTTGGATCTCATCATAAATTGAGCCGGAGCACGTGAAAGCGCTCATGACTGTTTGCCATGGCTGAGGCAGTCCGAAATCCTTTGAGTAAGTCACAGCAGAAAGGGCAGAAATCTTCACTCTCTGTTGCTCTCCTGTTATTCCACAGCCACACATCCAGGCAGCATTACTGCCAAACTTCGCAGTTCCCATGCGCCTCATCTGGATCCATCCAGTAGCTTCAGGTGCCTAATGAAGGCACCTACTTATAAAGGTCTTGATTATCATCCTTTTCATAGTTTGTAGAAGTTCAGGGAGATGAAATTCTTAATTTTAGCCCTTTGATGGGTTTGTGAGGGGCTCTGCAGCTGTTAACAGCCCATGTCCTTGCTGGCTTCAGAGAGGTACTTGCCCTTGGGAGATATTGTACCTTGAAGAAATCACCCCCTCTCAGAGACCGAGAACCAAGCTCCTCCTAAAGGTGCTAACAAGACATTCAAAACAGCATCATAGCCAATTCCCTGAGTGCTGACAATTTTAAACATGAAATTTAAGTGCTTCCAGACTGGTTTAAATTTGCAACGTCATCTAAAGTCTCTGATATTTGCTCGAATTATCATGTTAAATAAAACATTGATTTAGCAAGGAGTTTATAACATCAGTCCCTCTCATCTTACTCTCAGGCACCACACTTGCCCAACTCGAGGAATTCTCAGAGGAAAAGGACATTTCTGAGCACTGGGAGCATTGTCACTGAGTGTACACCAAAGAGTAGGACGCCAATTTGCAGTAGCTGAGGATTATACTCCAACATTTTTATTGCTCTGTGGCTTTGTATTCCTATACAGCAAGTGTAACCCTGGCTTTTATGGGGGAAAGCCATCATTTCTCCTAGATACTATAGTGGAACTGTTCGGTGTAAGTAAAGATATCCTGTTCACCTCTTTGATTTCAGCCTTCAAACTAGCTTTCATTTTGGATTACCCTCAATTTGAAGGTACTTTGAATTTTTCTGCCGTTTAATTGGAAGTTGGTAATAAAGAAGCAGGTAGAAACAAAGAGAATACAGAAGTATTTTCAGGTCGTTGTAAAATGAGAGCAGTGGTGTTACTGAATTTGAGTGGGTGCAAGCAGGAGCTGTTTCAATTTATGTGTGACTTTGATACAGGAAAGGACACCAAAGTCTTACGGTTTTTAAGTTAAGAGGCTCAAAGAATAAATAGACTGCAGCTGAGATCTGAAGCAAAATACTTTGTTTATTTCCTTTGTACGTGTTAGAATACACCTTTTTAACTGCAAGAGAAACTCCTTGATTTGTAGTAATGAGATTACCTGGGAGAGAAAGGACAGCACAAAGAGAGACACCAAACTATGAAGTGTTCTTATTTATTTTTTTCCACAGTGGAAACAATCATCCCAGCTTTCTTTTGTCTGATTCTTAAATCACTCAGATGGAGTTTCATTGGGAAGGAATAAATGCAAATAGTTCCACTGAGTTGCAGAGAACTGTGTTCAGCAAACTAGCCATGTTTCTTTCCAGCTCAATTAAGCAAAGAATTGATAATATGTGGCCTCACTGTAGCAATGTCTTGGCTAGACAATGCTTATAGCTATTGATTAACATTTTTGTCAAGCAGCAGAGGCAAGGAGAGGCCATTACAATAGGCATGGAAAAAGAGATGTGGAAGCCTTTGGGGTTGAAGGCTAGAGTTGGGAGCAGGTTTCTTGCCCAGCTGCAGGGATGATGTTTTTCAGACAGGCCTAATGCACTCCACCAATCCCCTCCACGGGCAGAGAGCAGTTGCAGAGTGAGAAAAGCCCACTAGACTTTCCCGTACACCTGTAAAATCCCTTGCAGGGTCCCGATGCGGGGGAAGGCTTTCCCAAGCCACTTAGCATTCGCACGCCAGCCCCTGGTCGGGAGGCACTTGGCAGTCCTCCACTTGGCAGAGCCAGCAGAGCACAGCCAAGCTGCAGCAGCCGAGGAGGCTCTGCATCCTGAAGTAAGTGAATTTGCTCGGCTAATTGCTCGCAAGTGCTCCCTCCGAGCACCTGTAAATTGTTAAGTTTAATAGGGTGGCAGCTGTTGCCGGCTGCCTGGGTTTTTGCTGCCTTGGAAGTAGTTGGGAGATGAGAGCAGCAACTTGTGGCGTGATTATCATTTTCTCCATTTCCCCTCAATTTCATTGTCATTTTCCTCTCTCTTAAGAGTGCTTAAAAGCATTTTTTGCTCCTTATAATACCCACAGGAGCTGTTGCGAAGTGCGCTTTTTGAGTTTAAGGTTTCAAAACCTAAAATCTCTGACTTTAAGAGGTTTGGAGAGTGGTTTGGTTGGAAGACGGCTGCTGTGCAGACACCTGCAAAACACTGAACTTAAGCTGGCACAGCTGGAGGGAGGGATGGCTCAGAATGATGGGTGGTTACACTGGCTGTGCTTCAGTTCCCTCCTCCTCCTGTAGGAATGAGAATCTGTTGCTGAGTGGAAAGTAGATGCCTGAATATTTGGATGGATCTGGATTTTGGTTTTGAGAACTTGATAGCTGTAGTGGGACAGTTTACTTTTCTGATTCTAGCATCCTAGTAGGAGGGAAATAGTCTCTAGCAATAAAAAAAGAGAGAGGCTCTTTTAGTTGTGCAAGGTGTGGGAAGAATGTAACACACCTATCTATCCATGGGATTTATGAGGCCGGAGTGACCCTCAGTCTGCAGAGGGTAGAGGGATCTGAAGCTCTTAATGCAGGTACCTCCATCAGTTCTCAAAGTGTGCTAGAGGAAATTATCCTCGTGGTGAACTACAGATAACCAGGAAAGACTGTCAGGAGATGCATTGCCCTGAAGTGTAGCTGGGCTTATCAGAACCCCTTTGCCACTCCTGAAGGAAGTAAGGATCATTGCCTCTGCAGTTATAATGGTTGAGTGCAGGAAACTCAGGTAAGAATTGGGATCTGTGGGCTTTCTAGTCTTGCTGTTTTTGCAGGACAGGAATGTGTGTGTGCCTGGAGAGCTCCAGCAAGCTCTGCCTTCACATGTAGTTTTGTGCCTCCCTGTCTCTTCCATTCTAGGTTGCAAGACATGCCATTCCAGGCACATTTCCTTCTGTGGCAGCTGAATCTGCATGCCATGACCTACACAAATAAACAAGTGTCAAGGTTCGTGAGAAGATCCCCTGGTATAGGAGCATTGCCCCAAGTCTTAACTTTTGAAAAATCAACTTTTGTGTTAATGCACTACTGGTGAGAGTGAAACTCCTGTCCCTGAGCAGTCAGACCAAGACCAGGGAGGTTTCTCCCCTCCCAGGAATTACCAGGCAGAGCAGGAACATACTCTGCCTGATGTCACAGTGATGCCATGGCACAGCAAAATCCTCAGGAGTCACTGGGAGGAGAGGGCAGGGGATGGCCACACACAAGGACCTGACTTTGTAATATGGTGAGAAGGATGCTCTGCTGGCAGGGTGTGGGGGAGCCTGGACCCTGCTTCCCAGCACCATCAGCATTTTAAAGTCAGCATATGAAGCAAAGAACAGCAGATCTGTTGCCCTAGTCTGACCCAAAATTCGATGGCAAGCCAAGGGAATATCCGGACTAGTGAGCTGTTGAAAACCTCTGGGTTTTGGAAATGAATTAATGAATTCCCCCTCCTTTGTTTTACTTGCTGAGTGGCCAGGGTCTCCTCTCTTTTCCTGAACACTGATTGCCTTTCCTTGGCTTTGAAAGGAGAGTAAGTTTAACTGGTGTGGTAATAAGAGGACAAAGCCTGTCATGATTAATAGTCACATGAAATCATGTGTGAAGAACATTTAGTTATAGTTATCCTCAGGAGATAAAAGTTTCCCAAATATCTTAACAGAAAGAAGGGAAAGGGACAACATGTCTGTGATTCTGTGTGAACAGTCACTTTGCACACAGACAAGAGGTAAGAGGTAAGGAACACTGCTGCCCACAGACAGCATTTGGGAGGAAATTGGCAGTGAAAGGGTAGGGGAAAAAAAAAAAGTTTGTGAAACATTTAAAAAAAAGTTTGGCTTTTGCTAAAATTTGGAGCAGTGCTCCACTGGGAGCTCGTCTAGCCCAAGGGCTGCTTCTGTTTAAAATCATTAATAGCCGGCTCAATTTCTGCCAGTGTGATTGGCTGAGCCAATGTAGTCCTATTAATTTGACTGAGCTTGAAGATAGAGAGGAAATATAAAAACCTCTTCAAGCTGCTGGTACCTTCTGGGATCTCAGACATACAGAGGTCTTGAGAAATCTTGACAAGTTCGTACTTGGGGGTAAAATTTGCTAAGTGGTTGACAGGGGCTTAGCTGCATCTTAATGGGTAGTGATCAGGCGAGATCATTGCGGAATGGTTTCAGCATAAACGCTGTGATGTCTGATCCTTGTTTTTAGGGGAGGGTTGTTATCTCCAGGAATAACCTAGTTTTTATCTGGACTTCCAGAGCTTGCTGATATTCTGTCCAATTTTTACTGTGTAAATAAAATAGTTTTGGATGTTTATCACCCCGATCAGCAGCAGTTGTAAGTTATATAGCCCAGATAATAGGAGTGAGATCTATTGAAATGCTGCTGGGCTATAACTCAGGAGTAGCTGCCCTATCCTGCTTTCTTCCCCTGCATTTCCTTGAGTGATTAGGAGCTCCTGTCCATTGACTAAGCTCTTTCCTCACCCTTACACATGCACACACACACACACACACACACACACACCCCCAAAAAAAAAAAAAAAAAAAAAAAAAAAAAAGGCATGTGAATTAGTAGAGCAGGAAAGTGAAAAATTACCCTTCTAGTTTTTGAATTATTGCAAGGTTTGCTACCTGGGTTTTGCTGCTCTCTGGAGCAAAGTGAGGGTTTTGAATTGCTGTCTCTGTTTTTCACTTGGAATTCCACCCTGGTCAAACTCTACAGGGATGTTCATGTCCATTTCCAGTTCAAATATACCAGTTCAAAAGCAATTTGTATCTACCATTTATCCAGGTGCCTTTATGCTTGGCTATGAAAGTGTAGAAAGCCCCAAAGCATAATTCCTGCCCAAATCTCTGCTCTCCATGCCTAAAATTTTAGGTATGGAGTGGATTCAGGTAGAGACCAGTAAACTGCTGAGGGAGAGATGAGACTGGGAGGCATGTGTCACAGCAATCTCAACATGGGCTACTTTACTATTACCAAGGGCATCCTGAAATTATATATGTGCAAGGAAAGAGTGCACCAGGATGGAAAACAGCTCAAGTAGAGATGACACAGCTTTTATACTGCATGTAAAAGGAATGAGACATAGAGGATTCAGCTGTCAACTAAACTCCAGAGAGGACAATGTTTTGCTGGTAGAAGAGAGCAGTAGAGTTTGCTCGTGTGTGTGTGTGTGTTAATCAGCAAAGTGTGCAACAATTTGCTTTAATGCGAAACATGTACCTTGATCAGCAAATTGTCTGCTTGCACATTAAATTATACACTGTGATCTCTGAGGTGTATTAAATATTGAAATCAGAAATTTTATCATTAATGGAAAGCTAATGAGCAACAACAATATTATGTGCCTTGGCTGACTTTTGTCAGAGGCAACCCATTGTAGTAGTTGGAAGGTGACTTTTCTGAGTCTCTGGTGGTAATATGCCAATTATTTCAGTTATCAATGCCCCTGGAGGCTCCAAGTGCCTACCATGGATGTTGTACCTCAGACTGTGTATGGAGCAGTATATAGATAAAAGCCAATTTGAACAGACTGAAGGAAAGAGAGACCAGTTTTTACCATGCAGATTTATAGCTAAAGGCATTCTAGCAGCTTCTATGTTTCAGCTTCTTTCATCGAATGAGGTGGCTTTTAGGATGTGCAGTTTCTTTGGACTTTGGGTAATAAAAGCACACTGTGATGGCTTCACCTACAGTTAACGTGCAGGTGCCTAAATTATAATAAATACATATGCAACGTGTAAAGTGCCTGAGGATGACCCTAGGTAATTCTGTCTCTGAAATGTTTATTATTGGGACTATTGAGCCATCAGAAATCCCAGTCCAGATCAAGGTCCTATTATAGCAAAATGGTTTTCCTGTCCCTGCTCTGCAGTTTAAACAGGTCTTGGAGAGTGATGTGACTTTTTCAAGGACACTTAACTTTCCAGTGACAGACCAGGAGCTAAATTGGAATCCTCTGCTGTTTGGTTTACATTGAGGCACAGGTGTTGGATTGCACATCATTGTGTCCAAGTTAGCTTTTACCTGGCAGTATGGGTTTCCTTTATGGTAAAGACTGTTTGGGTGGGCTTGTTGGAGCCTGTGTCACTGCTGTGCCTACCCATACTGTCAAAGCATCCCAGCATGTCCACGTCATCCCTGTTTGCACCATGAAGCCTTGCACAGATCTTTACAAGATGCTTTCACCAATGAACTAACCTGCTTTTTCAGCTCAAGTGGATCAGCTCAAGCCAGGTTTGGATACAACTCCAATTGCCCCTGACATGGCAGATGTGACGGGCTCACTGCTTGATGGACAACAAGTCCCAGTTCCTGCTCTCTGTTCCTCAGCCTCTCTGCTGGCTGTGCAGGCACGTCTTTCCCTCTCCACTGCTCGGATCTGTGTGGCAGCAGTGGGGCCGGGAAGGTGGTGGCACTGCTCATCCCACTGTGGCACAGTGCTGGGAGCCTGCCTAGCAGGTGTGTGCCTGTTGGGGAAGCTGGGGACTGGCTTGCCTGGCAGGCTGACCCTGCCTACAAACACAGAGCTGGATGAGGCTATTTGTAGGGCTCAGAGATGTCTTGCTTTTACACCCCTCTCCATTGCTGCACATTATTAGACTCCCTTGACTTTTATGAAGGTCCTAAATTGCTACAGAAAACAGTGCTGTTTTCTGCTGGCTTAACTATTGCATTCCTTAAGGCTTGTTTTTCAGTGCTACACTTTACTGCCTGTTAAGTTAACTGGATTTTTATCTCCTCTGCCTCTGAATGTCTTCTGTAAAAGTCCAAAGTAAGCCACAGCTTGCCCAGAGGAATATTCCAGGAGAGAAAAAGAATAATTCAGGAACAATAATAATGTAACCCTGGCAATCCTGTTGCAAAATAATACTACAAAAACATTTAGGCATGAAAGAGTGATTCCCCCCATGGATATCTACTTAGAGTACAAAAGAAAAAGCTCCCCAGGGACATGCTCTCTTAGAAGAGATTGCAAGTGTAGTTTATCCTCTGTAGATGCAAGTGTCTCTCACAGATAACTTTGAGGTGTTCAGTAATGGGGACGGCATTTTCTCTCATTCATTGTTCCTCATTCCTTTGCCCCCAAATATTGGAGGAAAATGGATTATGTATCATTGTACTCCCTTGGGTGTGATAACTGCCCTTAACTGTGTTGAGGCAGCAACCTGCCCCTTCTTCCTCTCAGTCCCCAAACAACCCGCATTTGATGTGGGTGCGGAGCAGAGATGCACAAAAGCAGCTGCCAAGGGATCCCCAGGCAGCATGGGATAGCAGTGGGCAGAGGTTATTCTCCGTATCCTCTCTTGTGGAGGAGATAGGGCTGAAATGCAAAATGGGCATTTGATATCCTAGCCTGGGGGTTTAGCCCTCCCAGTTCAAAGATACTGGGCTGTGTTCCTCCCTTGTTGGATATAGTTTGCCTGAAGGTTTTGCTAACTTTACCCTCAAATATGTTCCCACAGACTGTTTATGCTATTCTAAGCCAATTAAATAGAAGCACTGCTAAGATGTTTGTGTCTCCTTGTTTAGCAGCCACTGGGCTCTTTATGCTGCAGCACAAGCAAGGGCTGCTTTGGGATGGGACTTGCTGATGCCACCAGAGCCCAGCCCAAGGCACAAAAGAGAGACAGAGTACCCTTTATAAGGCTTGCTGAACGAGAGACAGGGATTTTGAGAGAGACATCTGTATAGATTGTGAGGGTCTTCTGACAATTTGAATAGTCTGGGGTAGTGAGTGTTGAATGAAGGCCTCCCAACACTACTCTAATAGCCAAAGTTTGCTGTGGTGAAACCAAGGCTAATGGAGAGTGTTTGCACCAGTTGTAGGGCTGAACGTGGCAGGAGGTTTTAATTTTCTTTTATCGGAAGTTACTTGTGAGCTAACATTGAGGGCTGATCCAAGCTGCAGGCAGCTTGCAGGGAAGTGGTACATATGTCCTGTTTGCTCTTCAGTGTGTGCTCAGTCATCAGCTGGGTAATTTATGTGAAGAGGAAAAAAAGAATGGTTCTGGTAGTGGAATTGAGGGAGCAGGCAGAAGTACTGTTGTAGCTCTTGTTTTATTTTACAGGAACGTGAAGGATTCATTACTTCACAGAGCAAATAATACTTTTTTTTTTTCACCGACCAAGTAATAAATGATGAGGAGGAAGAAAGATCTTTAAATATCAATGGACTCTGTTCACGGTCATATTGCATCACATGGAAGAAAAGACAAAAATCAGTGAAGGAGTTTCAAGAACATTCAGGTAAACAAAAACCTGATGCAAGGATACAACCAAGGGTAGTCCTAAACCAAGGCATGACCTTGAATTAATGTTCCTGGAGATGCAGAGGGGCTGTCATGATATTTTATTCCCTTCTGCTTCTGATAGAAAAACAAGAATTCTTCTTGAAGGACAGGGAAATTTCTGTTGCCAAACACACTATCCTGAGTAGCAGGAGTGAGACTTAAATCCTAAGATTTCTTCTTTAGTTTCATGTGTTTGATAGCTTCTAATCCCTTAACAGTGGCTTGCTTTGTGTGTTTCAGTTTTTAATTGCATCTCTCTGGATTAGTTACTAAAATGATTAAAAAAGACAACTGAAGGTGTCTGTTAATCATGAGTAATAGGGTCCATAGAACAGATATTTTGAGTCTTTCAAAGAAATGGCAATTCTTTTTGGCTAAGAGGGTATGGTTTCTGTTCAAATAGCTAAAGAGGAGGAGGAGGACACTGGCTGAGTGAAGACACTGTTGTAATCTTGTGCGTAGATGGCTTTCATGAGCTCGGTATACGGGGCTAGGAAAGTGCCTTTCCCCTGTGTAAAGAGACTATAATTGCATTTAAGCCAGTTAAAATATTAATTCAGCAGATGTGTGCCTTGAGATACCAAACTGCTTTCTGGAAAGGAGCAACCAATGGCTGATAATATGAGAAATGGTTATTTTCAAATATTCAAGAGCTATTCAAGAGCCAGATGTGCATTAGTTTAGCAATACCCTGGCAGATCAGGTTGACTTTTTAACTCACAGAATGTGGATGGTAACAGATGGCACCCAGTTAAGCTGAGTTGCCCATTTCCATCCTGCTGTCTCCAACTTGATGACTGTGATAATTAGATACCTTCTAACTTTAAATATCCTCAGACTTACCTCATCACGTATTTCCTGCCATTCAGCCCACTCCTGGATGGACTATTCTGCAGCTTAAATGCTGAAGAAATTTTACTGCTATCACATCTTGAAACTGTTAATAATAATAAAAAAATATTATTGTGAGACTTTTCTGCTTATTCCAGAAGTCTCATTGTAAAGATGTCTTCTCTCTTCAGTGAAACAAAGAGCAGTGATTGGTGGCAGGCAAAGCATTCAGGTGACTGACCTGTGTTTAAACCACTATTGTCACTTTTTGCAAAGCTCTGTGATTGTATGAATGCTGGCATTATGGGAATGGAATAGAATGGAATGGAAGGGAATGAAAGCCCAGGATATCTCAGGAGATGAATGCTACTTTCTCTCTGTAGAGCAATTAATTCACCAGCTACCTGGGAGAGGACGCTCTGCCCTTGGACTTCCTGCCATATGGAGGACATCAAGCTGGCCAGACTCCAGCTAAGACAAAAATTGTTACTTTGAGAGCTGTTTTCTGAAGCACCTTGTAAGATGATCCTGACGCTGAGGCTTGCAGGTCAATTTGGCGCCTTGAAAATTGTGCTGATGGGTCATAATGCATGTGTAGCAACAATCTGAGGATAGGGGATGTCCCTGTCTTGTTTCTTCATTGACCTTAGAGGGAGCCTGAGCAAGTACCTGAGGCTCAGCATCTGATTTTTAGATAAGAGAACAGAGATAATTTTGAAAACCCAGTTGCATATGAAGACCTGAATACACCCTCCCCAGGCGTCACCTCCGTCTCTTCACCTCTTAGAAATGAGAAAGACCATTCCCAGATGTATTTTGTGCTAAAAATTTCAACTCTTCTAAATTGCTGAGGAGAGAGCAGAATAGTCACCACCCATCAACCTGAGTCCTATCCCAAGAATGCAGGTGACATGTTACATGTTTTTAGTACTGTGTTTCAACTTTTTCTAGCTTTTCCACGCCCTGGAGACAGTCTGTTGCCATGTGCCCTTGGCAGAGCAGGCCTACCCTGGTCCTGTGCTAGGCTCCGTGAGTGCAGCTCAGCCCTCCTGTCAAATTCCATTGTCATTCAGTGACAAACTGGTGCTGCCGTGCCCAGTGAGGTAGAACAGAAAATTTTTCTTCCTTACAGTGGTAGGAAGCGCAACACTTGCGTGTTTTGCACCATATTGCAGCTGTGAAGGGGGAGTTGAAATGATTGGTGGAGCTTCTCTTTGTGTTGCTGATGATTTCTCTGTCCTTGAAGTTTAGGACTCCTACCTTGAAGCTTTTCTGTAAGAGTTGCTGCAGACTTGACACATTGGCATTAATTTAGTCTTCACGGAGGAGCACAGAACATGGTTTATCCATGTGCAAAAAACACTGGAGCTGCCCCTTCTCTAAGTCTCTAAAAATTCTGCCTTGGGAGAGAAGAAGATTATTTATGAATCCTTTTCCTGTCTCTGTCCTATGATTTAAATGTATTACTGAAATACGCAGAGCTGGTGAGATGCGAATTCCCTGACCAGGGAATTTGCAACTCAGTTTGGACTGGCTGTGTTTCCCCCTGAGTTGTTTCACGCAGCTGCCACTGGCAGGGATATGTGGAGCGAGCAGCCCATGGTGCGGCCTTTCTGGGATATCCTGCAGCCAATTATAAGACCAATGGAAACAAGGACCTTTTTTTTTTTTTTTTTTTTTTTTTTTTCCCTAGGCTACAGAATACAGAGAAATAAATATTCAGGCTGTGTAGCTGCAAGTAGGCCCAAGGGCAAGGTCAAATGTAAACATTTCAGTGGCTTTTTGGTTGACCTGTAATGGCCTTTTCAGCCTTCCAGCATATAAGAGTCGTCGGGCTTTTGGTCAGAGTATTGGGTTGGGCTTAGAGCTCACGTTATTTCTTCCCTTAGGCGAGATATTGTGCTTTGTGGTTATTCTGCTGTAAAGGTCAAGCTGCTGAGGCATTAAATGCATCCCTTCTTTTCCCTTATTAGCTGTTTTTTCTTTTAGGTCTGCTTCCACGTTTGGGGTTTGTGCGTTCCCTGGGTAGTTACAATGAGTCTACTTCACAAGCAAGTTTTACACTTAATGTACTCTCACTCTGTCTATTTTCTTCCTCTGGTTTCACCAACTGTTTCCAATCTTGCATACCGATATCCCCAGGAAGGCAGTCTTTGTAGGCAAGTAAATTAAATTGAGTGGCAATGCTTGACACAAAGTTTATGGACAATTGGTGATTAAGTTACCTCTGAGAAACATTTGACTCCCAAAGAGAGGCGCAATATATTGTAAATATGTTCTAGTCTTCTTGAAGGTTTTTTTCTTGTAGGGGGAGAGTTAGAGGATCATAACTAATGCCTTATGATTAGCTAAAAGTTTGTCTTTCAAAGAACAGGATCTCAGCAGAAGGAAAATATGGCTGGAAGTAAAATTATTGTGCTGTGTTGGGGTGGTGGTGATTTGTTCAGGACTTTATTTTCCCTCCTTTTTTTTTTTTTTATTTTACTTTTATTTTGCTTAGGAGCATGATGGAGGGAAAACTGCATTTAATGTCCTGTGTGGGAGGTGATGCTGTTGGGATCTTGGAGTAAATTTGGGACCAGCCAGCACAGCCAAGATGTAGTGAGGAATTGATAGTCAGGATATGGTCATTAAACATGTATGGCAGCAAGCCTCTCTGTGAGGCTGGCTTCATTTTCTGTAACGTTCAAAATGAATCAGGAAATGAGGATTTTATTTGGGGGTTTAATGTGTTTTCCTCCATTCTCTGAAATTAATATGTGGGAGTTTGTCCTTGTCTTTTCCTGCTGTCTGGCCAGGGTGAAAGGAAAATTATTAGACTACTTTCAGTCTGCCTTTTCTGACTCTTCAAAGCAGAATCACGTGTATGGTGCTGAGCTTCCAACTTGTAATCTTATGATTAGACATAGCAGAATTACTTGTAGTTCTATTTGCTATTCAAAAGTTTACCATTTTAAGACTGAATAGCTGAATTTCTTTAGCCCTGAGTCCTGATTCTGCAAACAGTTCTCAAAAGAGCGTTTTGTGTAGGTCAGGAACTTGATTTGCTTTTCTGTCTTTTAGCATCACCCTGAAAGCTGCCTCAATGATTTTGGCCTTGTGATACAGCAGAGTGCAGCAAGTGAACTTTTCTTTTTTGTGTTGGTTGTTGCTTTGGATTTTAGTTTGGCTCATTTCCTAGAAGCTAGTAGCTCAAATTGGTTTGGGAATTGCTGAAAGACTGCCTTAGTGCTCTAAGCACCAAAATCTCAGTCCAGCAAAACTCGTAGGTGTAGGTTTAACTTTAGACACAGTCTTTAGATTCCATCATGTAAAATGGATTTTCGGAATACCTGGGGATTTTATTCGACTCCCACTACATTTAAGGGCCAGTGGTACCCCTGGAAGTGTGGTGTATTTAGTGACCCATGGCAGCGCTTCTTTCCCTGAAGAGGAGGAGTGGGACACAATTTTAGCTAGGAGGTGTGTTGTTCTAACAGTATTTAGGATTGAAGGGTGCTTTTGTCCCTAAGTGTGCTGTTGGTTGGCAGTGTGGCTAATGCAGCTGTCTCCAGCTCACCAGTGTATGAATGAGAGAAGCTGGGAAGTGGTTTATGCTCACTCAGACAGCAGCTCTGAGACAAGAGAGAAAGAAAGAAATGGAACATGCTGTTGCTTTGCGCACAGATTAAAAAGCTGCTGCGGACTGTTCTGCCCAGGACAGGACGTGGCAGTCTAAAAAAGGAGGAAATAAAAGTAGTTTGGAACTTGGTTTCATTTCAGCTGGTGCCAAAATCATTATTTGCAACTGAATGAGTGACAGCAGGTCTTATATTTCTGCAGAATTCATTGGGGTGAGAGATTTGGAAATGTGTACTCCTCTTGCTTTGCTTAATAAAACTCAGGTCGTAGCATCTCTCGGAGCCTCGGTTTCTCAAAAAAATGAAGGGGAGACAATATTATTTATTCCATTAATGTGGTCTTTTGGGTCGGACTTATCCCCCATCACAGGAGTTAATCATGTGGCAGTCTCTCTGTAGATAATAGAGACAGAAGAACCTCCAGAGAGCCAACGAGCCCAGCTGAGATGTGAATTGCTCTCTGGAGTTTCATCCCTGTCAAGTGGCTAAAGGAGACATTTAAGCAAAGGCACATCCCTTTTTGGTGGCTTGATTAAATGCCTGCAGGACGGTGGAATGAAACAAGGCCTCCTCAGCTGCAGATGGCACTGAATTTACATGGCCCAAAGTATTTTCACTGGCTGTGCTGGAATTTTGCAAGTGTAATACACCAAAGTCCCTTTTCTCTGAGGCACAAAGAGAGAGTGCAATCCACATGATTAAATCTCTCCTAGTAGCCCGTGGTTTCTGGAAGCTTATGCTAAAATTGTCATAAGGAAGAGAATTTTTTCTATTAACATGCAAGCAGCATTGCATTTCCAAGTGCTAGGTGTCATTTGGGGTTATTAAACTGCTCTTCTGCTCCATGATTGGGGAAATTAGTGACTGACCTCATGCAGAACCAGAGCTGGGATATTAGAAATCATAATTTGTAACCAAGCACTGCCCTGAGAACTGCAGCTAATTAAAAGGTGTTTTTATTGGAGGGGGTTTGTTATTGTTGTTTTAGCTTTTTGTTTAAAGAGTCTGAAGCCTATTTCTTTCGGGAAGGCTTGCATAAGCACTTTCTAACCATTATAATGTCATTATATATGGGATTCATTACATTAGAAACATTAGGGGAGATTAAAAAGGATCTATTGGAGGCATTGGCTGAAAAAGAAAGGATAAAGACTAGTTGCAGTTTGAGCTTTTATTACGTGACTTGAAACAAATGTTGAAATATTGTATTTAAGCTAAATTTGTTTGTTGGAGGTAGCATTAGGAGGGAAAGCAAAGCAGCAAGTACCACTCTCACCACTAAAGAAAAAAATCATGATGGCTGGGAACTGTGTTAATTAGCAAACTAATTTCCTTGTACTCTAAGTGCATAACAAGTTTTAAAAGCTTTTTGAATGGATGGTATCAATTGCATTTTGCTCCTTGAATGTAATTGTTTCCATGGCAATGCTGAGTTCTGCTGTACACGGATTATGTCTGTAAATCCTTCCAGCCATTTATGGGAAGTCTGTATTAGTTTGGCAGCTGACCTGTATTCAGGTTATATTTTACTTCTGTTGTAGTTGTTTTACAAGCAAAAGAACAAAAAGAAAAATCACTGGAAAAGGGCCAGATCCTCGGTCCATCCCATTTGGCTTAATTTCACTGATTTTAGTGCATCTGTGCTGCATTACATCAGTCCCTGCCCTGTTCTTATTAATATCTTCTTTATATAGGCAGGAAAAAGTGCCACAAATGTCATCTCCCTGAAAACAGGCTGTTCTTCAGGTCACTTTTAATTTGCTGCTTGTGAAATGCTATCAAGTGACCCCTTATTCCTCAGGGAGAGCAGGTAATGCCAGGGCACTGCTGTAGTGCTGCTGGCCACTGCTGGGCAGCTGGAAAGGATCAGGAGGGGACCATTGCCTTCACAGGGCAGTAGGCACTGCTTGCAGGGTGACCTGAGCGTCCTGTTAGTGGGAGAAAAGTCACGCAGGGAAAGGACTAACACACCAACAACTTCTGGTCTCTTTTAGGTTAAAGCAGCAGCACATCTCCTTTTCTTGGCCAGCTGTGCCTTTTCTCCTTGATTTTACACAATGTACTGTAAATACACCTTGCCCAGAATCCCTTGACCTTAGCCCATGTAAATTAGAATCTTTGGTTTTGTTCTTCCACTGTCAGAAAGAACAGTCTGCGCTCAATAATTGTCTCAAAGCTCAAGCTCTTTCAAAGCATGGTTAACAATATTCTGTGTAAAGACAAATGAAAGGCAACATTGTCTAAGGCCATCACTCTGGTCCCTCTAACTCAGTTCTAGCTAGGCTTTGTTAGCTCTTATAAAGCAATAATAGACTGAGCAGGCTGTGAAGATGGTTGGGAAGAAGGAATTTTGGTTCAGCAGTCAACAGGTTTGCTTAGTTCTTTTAGAAGAATGGAGAGAAAACACCTGTAAGCACAGGCAGGAGCTGGCACAATTTTTGAGTACTTACATGTGGGAAAAGTGTGGAGAAATCAGTTCTCACCTTTTCCTACTCATTGCACTGATATTTCCTTCCACTCCTTCTTCCCCTGCAATACATCTTGCTGGTCTGACTGACTGGACTTCACTCTGATTCCTGTGCACAGCTGTGTCATGCACAGCCATCCTCGTGTGTGCTGTGCATACACACACCTAAACACACTTTCGGTACGCACCTGGCAGGAATTTTGTGTTGAGGCTGTTTTTCTGGACTTTGGGGTTTTTCAGAGATTTACCTCTAGGTGTGATTTGCAGCCATTTGAGGCACTGAGCAAGTAATACATTTTTTACACTGAAAGGGATGCTAACCATATCATCCAGACCGGCATTGCACACATCTCATGAGGCTAGAGAAACCTTACAGACTCCCTTACTAAGGATGTGCTTGATGAATCCCACTCTCTAAGGACCTAGTTTCTTTCAAAAAACTTTGGGAGTTCTGTTCCCAGCAGGGGGGGGGCTCAGGTTCTGTGTCTGAGAAATTTGAGATTTAGGAGAAACAGAGATAATTTCAGGAAGAGAAGTTTTTGAGAGATTGAAGTTAAACTTCTACATGTAACATGGAACATTTCAACCTCCTGATAGAGATGACCTGAGGTATTAATGTATGAGGGGCTGTGATGATGAGCTGGAAGCATCTATTGTAAATCCCTTTGAGTTTCATTCTGGGGCAGATGAGAATGTGGGAGAAAGAAGAAGAAGAAGATTTAAAAATAGCTGTGTGCCTTTTGCAGTCAATTCACTCTGCAGGAAATCTGAACAATATCCAGGAAATAGTATAACTCCCACAAAAGCCTGTTGTTTCTAAGTAAAGCCAGTTTGGTCTTATCCACGCTGAGGAGCAAATGGGATTGACAAGCATGTAAAAGAATTGAGACAGAAAGTGTGAAACTGTGTTTAAAAGCAGAGAGAAGCTTAGAGACAATGTTAGTTCTGGTGTGATTGAGAAAGGAGAAGTGGGGAGCAGGTGGAGAAGGATGTTACTTGATGGAATTGAGTCTGCATTTGGCAAAAGTAGTGAACACCTAAGAAAGACTAAAGAATACCAGGCTAAAAGCTATACTTTTGTAATAACAAATAAACAAAAACAAATAACAAATAAACAAGAATCAAATAGAAAAAAAAAAAGTTACTGAATATCATTAAACAGAGCTTGTGGTACCCACTTTGCATCACTTCTGTGGATGAGTACATGAGGATAGGGAGCCTGAGCAGAGCAGTGGGAAGAAGGTCCCACAGGCCAAACACAACCCTCATTAAATAACTCTGCTGCATAGTTGAATTCCTCACTGACTCAAGTCAGGATACAACTCAACTGAGAGCTAAAGGTTTAATTTCCAAAACTGCCTTGCATGGCAGTGATAGCTTTTCCACACACAAGCCTTTCATTGCAATAGCACCGACACTTAGGAATATGATTTTTTTCCTCCTGGGTTTGGACGGGTTTTTATTTTTGTTTATTTCTTTTTAAAAGCCAGAACAAAATTTGCATGATTGTTTTGTCCCATACGGTGGGATTTTTCCTCAGTCTGACAAAAACTATGCATACTTTTTAGGAGGTTTTTGTGATTTCTTGGAAAGGAAAAGTAACCCCTTATGAAGCTCTCCCTTATTCCTTCATCAAAGGGGAAGGGATTTAGTGTTCAGGTAACTTTCAGACCCCTAAATACTACTGAAGAAAAAATTCATAGACAGAAATGGAAAAATAAGTTGTGGTGGTGTTTTTGGTTTGGTGTTGTTGTTTTGGTTTGGTTTGGTTTGGTTTTGGGGTTTTTTTGGGTGGTGGTGGTGGTTTTTTTGTTGTTTTTTTTTAGTTGGTTCATTGGTTGGGTTTTTTTGTGAGATGTGAGTAAACATATGCCTTTCAAACAGCTCTGCTGCACTGAAGAGTATCTGAGTGGTAACACAAATCTGTGCCTGCAGAGCTGGTCATGCCTGAGCTATAGCCAGAGCTGCAGCATCTGCTCAGGCCCAAACAGCACCTGTGAGATTTGGGTTCTAGGGTGAAAGCTTAATCTTCTAGGGTACGACCAGCTCCTTTGTTCCCTCTGCCATCCTCAAGGCTAAAAGAACCCACCTGTTGCTTTGTACCCTTGCCTAGCTCCCTCTGAGAAATGATACCCCCAAAACTTGCCCTTTATTTCCTACTGGGCATCTCTTTCTGATCTGGATTCACAGGTAGTATTGGGAAATAAGAAAAACATTGGCACAGCAGAAAGGATTTGCATGCAGAGGAGCTGCTTTTGTGAACAGGATGAGCTCATGCAAAACTGTCTTGTGAGCTTGTAACTTCCTGCTCACAAATATTTAAATAGTGGTGATTTTAAACATGTCATCACTCTTTCTTTGGCTATTAAAAAAAAAAAAAAAAAAGGTTTTGTTATCTTTCAACTTGCTTATTCTCTTGATTTGAGTATGCTCAGCCATCTGTTGAGGGCACAAAGAGACAGAAGCAAGTAATTAAGCAGACCAATTGCACTCAAATAACAAATAATTGAGATTAAGTGTTTAGTGACAGTTAATAGTCTGAAAGTAATTTCTCATAGATAGCAAGTGCTTGTAGAAAAATTATGCATTTGTGAGGGAAAGGATGGCTCCTGAATAAAAGGCAAATGAGAAATAAGGTATCAAATCTGGAAAATGAATTTTTGGGACTTTTCTCACCTTCCTGTGGTGGTCTGAAAGTTTCACTAGACCTATAGGCACTCTTGAGTATTCAGCAGAGTACACTTATTAAATGAGTTGCTCTTGCTTTTTAGATGTTTTCCTTTCCCAGTACTCCTGGAAGGAGCACGCACCCCAGGGTTATTCAAGACATTACTCCAAAAAGTAAAGTCAGGGGAAAAGTGCTGCTCACAGAGTGAATTCCCAGCTCTGTTAAAATCCAAGGCAGTTTTGCTTTTGTTCAGTATTTTCTGAAAAAGAGTCCATTTAGGAAGCTACATCCCCCAGAAACTTACATTAAATGTACAAAATGCTAGGGTAGGTTGAGTGCTAAACCTTAAGTTTAGAAACAAGCAAAAAGGGCAGCAGACAGCCAATACTTCCGTGCCTTCCCAAAAGCCTTTTTCCCCCAGTAGAGTGTGTGTTTTAGAAAGTGACATAAAACATGAATGGGCTTTTTACATGAAGTAGTTGAAATAAAAGGTTATCTAGGGGTTTTCTTGAATGGCCAGTTTTGGTAAAGCATTGTGTCATCCAGTTTTTTCAGAGTGGATATTAAATATTATTTTATTTGAGGTGGGTCTCTGCATAGCAACACCATTGTGACTTTGTCCAGAATGTCCCAGTAGCACTGGCCGTGACTTCTTAAACGTTTTTTTAGCAAATTTAGTCATCCTTAGGTTCGGAGCTGCTGGTAATATCCTCCCTGTATGGAAGGAGCACGGTGAGAGTTTGTGGAAGGAGGAAGGAAGGAAGGCTGACCATGTTGGGAAGTATCATCAACAGATTAAATCACCTTTACTTGTGATGTATTCACATAACAGTTTGGGAGAAAGAATTTGGCAACTCACACTGTTGCCAAATTCTCCAAGAGGGAACTCCTTCCTACCCTGGTTTGGAGTAAACTGGTCCAGCAGTTCTACGTGTGATTTTGCAGTATGTCAGACATTATCAGCTGACGGACAAAATGACTTATCAGCGTTATAGTGGCTGTACTTTGACAGGCATTCAAACTGAAAGATCAATTTATATTTTCTGAAAGGAAGGAACGTGCAGTAGATTAGTTTTCAAATGGTTTTTAGTACAAGAAATGAACCTACTTACATCAGTGATTTCTAAGGTTACATTTGTTTTCGCTGTGGTTTTTTTTTTCTCCCCTTCCAGATGCAATTCATGTTTGCTAAGGACTCTGGGCATTACATTAGAATAAGGCAAACTTGGAGGGCAATTTTAAAAAAGATAGCTATCCAAATCACTATCATAATCCTTCTGGCTCTTTGAAAATAAATAGTAGAGTGTTTCAGAGAGATGTTTATTGGAAAGATTAGTTTTATCATGAAATTGTTACCTCAGCACGTGGTTTGAGATTGCCTGTTACCTTAGAAAATTCACAGATTTTCTAAAAACACAAGGAAAGTTGCCAGTGAAAACGTCCTAATGGCTGAGAGAGTCCTTTCCGTGTGCACTTTTTTCCCCCTATAGTTATATATTGGCTTCACCTGGGAGAAGTAAACAATCTGTTAAAAAAGTCAAGAATGGAAAAAATAAGCTAAAGCTCTACTGTAAATTTTGTATATCATCTCTTTTTGTGGGGGAAGGCAATTTTAGTTATTTATTAATACTGCTAGGTAAATGTTGAAAAAACTCTAAATATTTATGAAAGAATGATTTTTTTTTAAGAAAAACCCTCTTTAAACCTTGCTATAAATGTTTACATGGGAGCCTGGAAAAGAGCTCTTAGCTTTTGATTGAGTATATGAACAGTATGCAATGATCCTGTTAAAGGGAAGGCTTTACATGAAAAAAGGCAAAAACAACTCCTGTGAAGATTGTTAATGTATTGACAGCCTTAACAGGGCTGCTTTGTTACAGGTAACCCTTTGGGAGAGGGCTCATCGACATCACCTAAAATCAGAAACTATCTGCCAGTTGAATGCTCTGAATAGAAGATCACCCTCTGTGCTTTCTTCCAGCATCGCTTCACCACCTGCCTAGTTTTGTGCTAGAAGGACCTCAGCATGAACCCATCTTTCTTTTCCTCGTGGAGACTTGGGTCCTCGTACTGAAGCTCTGAATTTATAGTCCTTCCACATATATGGAAAACTCTGATGCCCGTAGGGATGGACCTCGAAAAAATACATGAATGGGTAAGTACTCATTTCCATTCCTGATATGGAGACATATTTTGGAAGAGGACTTCTAATGCTTTAGTCTTTCATTGTATTTGCTCATTTACTCTTGTTCCATTTCACTTTGATTTTGGACAACGTAGGGATTTTCTTGAGTAAAACCTGAACACCTCTCTCAGGAATCTGTTCTCATGAGTTAAGAAAAAAAAAGAAAAAAAAAAAAAAAGGAAGTTACAGGAAACTGGGTTTTGAAGTTCACGGTCCTGTGGTTAATTTCCGTGTCAGCATAGTGGGTTTTGTGATGAAAGGGCATTACTAAAATTTCAGCAGAGAGGGATGAAAGGATAATGCCGGTGCCCCTTTAAATGTCTCGCACAGGTTGCCTGAAAGCAGGATCATATCAGTCTCAGGATGCCAAGGTTTTATTTATAAAAATAAATTCTTCCAGAAAATATCCCAAGCTGGTGTCATGTTGTTGAGTGCAAATGGCTCCATTAGCAGTTAGTGGCGGTTGTACATATGTCCATCCATCTGCCTTATGACTTTGTATCTGAGGAAAGGGCTGTGAATTAGTTACTTATGTAAAAGCCTGCTTTTAATGTGTGCAAAGAAAAGGATTGCAGAGAGTGTTGATACACTTGGCTAAAAGCACTCACTGCTGTAGACACACTCATTTCTGGACAAGATGAATCAGAGGGAAGACCAGGCCATAAAATGGGTTTAACAGAATTATGGATGTGTTCTCGTTCAATTTTTTTCTTCAAGTCAATCTTACAGTTTTCATATATAGCTAGAGTACCTTTCAAATTGGCAAAGGAACTCTTTTCTTTGAGTGGGCTGGTCTGTTTGTCTTGCACAAGGCACCGGAGTATTCTCACTGGAGTGGGTAAAATGCTGCAAAATGGCATTTGCATATTCTCACTGCAGTTCTGTTGCAGCTCCTTTTGCCTAAACCTGAGACTGCTTTGTATTTGCCACAGGTAAAAAATTTGCTTTTGGCAGTGAGTCAAGTGTGAGATGATGCAGATTCAAATCTTAGTGGTACGTTGTGCCAAGTCTCTGCAAGAGCCTAGAATTTATAATAGTAAACTACCATTGCAACTGCAGGAATAGTACTTTCCTTGATAAGGAGGGGTTACTGTCATGGGAACATGTTGTTTATTCATTTCTTACAATTTCTCTGTGGAGGAAATTTCACTCTTCCAGTCAGAGAGGAGAGATACAGATATGTAAGACAGATGCATCTTCGATGTAGCACATTGTGAGTAGCAAATGACTACTTTGAAAATGTCTCAAATTCTACATTGTGTGAAAAAAAATCTTCCTTATAGCCATCTGACAAGCATGCATGGAATTGGGCTTGAAAATGTATTCTGAATTCCAATGGTAACTGAGAAAAAGGAAGTAAATTTACGGCTAATGTTGTGTTCTGTTCATAATGCTGCTTGTTCCAGGAGCCTGAGAGGGCACAGACACGAGCCAGTTTGCTGCATGTGGTGGTTTATTTCCACAAAGTTTTTTTACCCACATTTCTGATTTAGCTTCAATTCTGCAGTCCTCTTCAGGAGAATATCTGAACTGGAACAAAAAAAAAATTAGCTATTGGACAGTCATTATTAATCAAGATACACTATGTTTTCTTGCAAAGATTTCCCTTCATGGCCCATGCTGTCTGGAAGCATAAAGCTTCTGGGGAAATACCTTGCATACTCTCTTTCAGCAGTTTCTATTGATTCAGCTATAAACCGATTTTGCAGCAGTGGAGAAGGCAGACAACTCTGTGGAAAGTTTTCTTGCCAGTGGTCAATCTTGCCTGCATCCTTCCCTGCCTGGCATGGCCTTTGTCTTCATTTCCCAAAACCAAGTGGAGTTTGCCCTCATCTCTTATGCCCAGCATTGCCAGATGGGAAACTTCTTTTGCTGTTTATAAAATCTGCTTCTTCTCTGGTTGTCTCTCTCCAGGTGGCTGGCTAATCCAGCTGCTTGTAAGCTTCTCCATGAAGTGGAATTTATCTTGCTTTAGGAAACAAAATGGATAAATCCTACCTTTTTTCAGGAATACAGGTTGCTAACCTGTATTCATGGCAGCTTCATGCAACTCTGTCCAACCAGGAAGATGGTTCCCTGCTGTTAATCATCTTTTATGCGGTGTGTGGTCTTCCTTTTTGAAAAAATCAACAAAACAAAAAATCCCAAAAGTTAACCCAATGATCTGCTGTTACCCCCTCTTATTCTTTCTTAATTACTCCTCCTAATCTGTTGCACCTCTCTTGTAAAAAAGGAAAATTAAATCTGATGGAATGGACTTGGCTATATACAGCGTTAAATTTAGTATAGGTACGAAATATAGCAGTGCCTTCAAGTGAAAGTCTGTAGATCTCTTCGGTTTTTTCCTGACTCTGGCCACAAATAAGATATCTGCTACTTGTAGCACCACAGAACTCCCCTCCATCAGATCAATCATATGAACCCAAGCCAAATACGGTGTAACAGGCAAGCTGGAGATAAAATGTGAAATGAGCATGCAGGATTGCCAGCTGTGGCACTTTAGTATCACAAATATGTTCACCTCTCTGCTTGCTCCATCCCATGGTGAAATATTTGCTTAGTAGAATACTTTCAGAAAAGATGCTCTCCTCCCAGTCCTAAAGGTATTGGTCTTTTCATTTCACTTGGCAGCAGCTTGAACTAGTGAAAGCTCTTCTAATTGTAGCTGTGATGCTTCACAGTGCCACTGATTTCTGTAAAGAAGGTGTTTTGGCTCATCTGTGCCTCCCATGACCGACCACAGCATCTTCTGGCCACCCAGGAAAGCCTTGACAGAAAATAGAGGGAGCTGGCCTGGGACCACAGCTTTGCCAACTGACAGAGTTAAAAGATCCACGGTGACCCCACAGGCCTCCTAAACTGTAAAATCTCTGCAGATTTGGCTTGCCCTGGCTGGGTAGTTGTGAACCTAGAGACCCAAAGCACATCTCCAGGTGAGCCCAGTGCAGTAGTGGGTCTCAATGAACTGCAAAGTAAGAGCTAAACTTGTGGGCTTTCCTTCCTGAGAACTTCCCAATTCCCAGCGTGGTACCTATTTTTGGGTTGGTTTCTGCTCTTCTTGGTGGTTTTCCAAGCAGCAGCTTTGGAAGCTTCTCTCCTACTTTTCAGAGGACCTTTTTAAAAAGTAATGTGCAGATCAGGAATAAAACAAAACGCAAAAACAGTCCAAAGCCAAGACAATTGTACTCTGCTCAGTACTAGTTAATGATAGTAACGATAATGATAATAGTAACAATAATAGTAGTTATTTCAAGTGAATTTATGTGCATACTCACCCATGTAAGTTGGAACACATTTCGTGGCAACACTTCTGGTAATATTTCAGGACTTGTATCTTTGGAAAGAAAAAACAAATTAATTTATTTAAATGTTCAGAAGTACAATTGTAACAGCCTTTCTGCACTATTTGTCCCTAATGAGAACAAACTGTCATTGTCATCGTTTCCAGGCAACTACCAAGGAATACTTAACCTTACATGGGGGTCTTGAAAACCACACATTATGCCAGGTAAAGCATGTCTTTGAAAAGAAGCTAGCTCAAGAGATCACATAAGAACATTTTATTTAATCTCATTTTTAATTAGTTCTTTTTTCTTACTTTCAGGGCAATTATTTTTCTGTCAAAGACCTGCTTTTCCTTAACTAGGAAAATCAAATTAAACATGATTTTCACATTCTATTTTTAATATTTAACAAGCCAAGAAGTACTCTGGGCTACAGTGGTTACTGTGGGGTCATTTGGAAAGATTTTGACAGCTTGAGAGCATTCTCTCTTGATGAAAATGGGAAGAGCCAGTAAGAGGAGCATGATGGGCAGTTTTAGAGGTTTCTGCTGAGACTGGAACCTCATTATGCATCATGCATACTGCAAATGCCCATCTCTCTTAACAGACTACAGCCTCAATAAATAAAGAATTGATGGAGAAATGAGGGTACAGTAACGAGAGGCACAATGTGCAACAGGGGATTCTCCACCCAAGCCCCAAACAGCACCTCATGATCTGAGGGAGATGGCAAAAATTAATCCAGTCTGGTAATGACTGAATGGTTTTTCACTTATTAAGTGGAAAAAAAAAAAACAACAAAACAAACAAAAAAACCCCCATGTATATGGCATAGAACTTTACTGTGCTTCACGTCTGGCAGCATCTTAAACCAGTTTTTGTGGTTGTATTAAGATTTGATCATCAACAGGTTTTTTATCCATGCTTCTAAACAGTGCTTGATGACTAAATTGGCAAATAACTGAAATCTTTCTTCGGCAATTCACTAAAGTTTATATTTTCTTATCACACCACTGTTCACTTTGAAAGCTCTTATTACTTGGTGTGAAGAGCAGATTAAGCTATAAAATAGAATGCAATGAATAAAACCTACCTGCTTTTTACAACCACAGTCCAAGGAGTCCAAGGTCCAGTGTGTTTTCTTACCCAGTTCCCTTAGCCACCAGGGAATGTAGAGCAAAAGTGGATAAAGGTTCATGAGAAAATATCCTTATTGATAGTCATGGGTAAGTTATAATAATTGATGTGCTTTTCTAGCAAGAGAAAAATTTCTAATGGAATCAGGTTTGCCAGATGTAAAGCTTAAGCAGCGCTGCCCTCTTGACCTGTGCAGAGATGGGCTTTATTGTCTTTGCCAATACACAGATGAAATTGTTTTTTCTTCTAGCAAAAGAAAGTCCTGTAAGGCCTGCATGATATAGCCTAAATCGAGAAAGAATTTGTCACCTTTTTGATGATAATCCACATAGACTCCAAGACAAATGTACTTTTGAGCAGTGACTCTGTGAACAATAAAGCAAACACTCTCGACTACCTACCAGACCATCCATCTTTTTAAATCATGTCACCAGGCTTCAAATTGTTCATTAAGCTTTACTGTTTCATAGAGAAGGAAATAATTTGTAGTGAGCCATTGAATACACTGAGCCATTGAACTTTGCAACTGTTTATTACTTGGTCTTGATTTCTTGCACATTGCTGCTTCATCATTTACCTATCATTTGTTTTGGATGACATGGTTTATCCTCTCTTCAAAACTGCCTGGATTGCATAGGTAAATTTATAAACTGAACTTCTTAGGCCTTCTGCTTGTAAAAGCATCCACCTACTGTTTGTGAAATCTGCAATAGTGCTGTGCGTGCGATTTTGTTGTAGGCAAGGTGTGAGTTCTTTCTTCTGTCAAGAAAAACCAGGTTTATGCAGCCTGATGTGAAGCTTGCTGACTTTTGTTTGAACTGGAAGACTGATGAACAGACTTTCTGGAAAGTGAGAAGGTACAGGCAGCATAGCAGATGGATACAAAGTGGTTTAAGTGGCAAGTAAAGTAGGCTTTGTGCCATAAATGACATCTTATGGTATAAGAACTACTCAGATAGGGGTCATTTCTGTCTCATGAGGGAGAGAGAGGTGACTGCATCTGTGCTAAGTCTGCTGTAATTTCTGTTGTTATTGCTGTTATAAATGGGTGTCCTAATTAGAACTGTGGGAATTTATGGGCAGATATGAAAATGTGGTTACTATAGTTACCAGGTGCTCCAGCTCAGTCAGGAAATGTGGCTAGTATAATGATAGCCTGGGGTAAACACATGAGGTAAATGATGAACAAGCCCCCCTGCTTCAGGAGAAAATATTTTTCTTCACACTTTTTTTTGGTAGCTTATTTGCCAAACTAACACCAACCACTACAACTCCTTTTCTGTCCTTCCCTTTCTTGCAATGGACTGGTTTAGGTTAGACTGTGAGGAGTTTTGGGGAAAAGAAAGTTTAGAGTGAAGTAGCATTTAGATGAAGGATAAAGATCTATTTGCCTGTCTTGTCAGAGCTCTCTGCTAAAATCCCTCCCCAATCCTCTGTACATACGCTAGACAGCAAGGTGAAATATGTGTATTTTCACAAGTTCGGAAAGAAAACTTTTTGCCATTGGTGTTTTGGGGTTTTTTTGGGGGGGTTGTTTTTTTCGGGGAGGGTTGGTTTTTTTGAGGGGCGGGGGGTTTGGGGGTTTTTTGTTTGTTTGTTTGTTTTTTGGGGTTTTTTTGGGGTTGGGGTTTTTTGTGTTTTTTTTTTTTTTAGTTTGGTGGTTTTTTGTTTGTTTGTTGTTGTTGGGGTTTTTTTTTTTCCATTTTTGTGGGGGGGGGGGGGGTGTTTGTTGTTTTTTTTTTAAATGACCCTTATTTCAATAGTGACCCTTGATCTCATGACAGCCTGTGGACAGGGAAGGAGGAGAAAAGCAGGGAGATATTGACAAGGAGAATCCCATGAGAAAAATGGTATCTCACAGGGATCATACTGCACAGGAGTGATTGGAGTGGGCTCTTGCTTGGTGCTGCCTGCAGTCAGGGTCTACATAGGTTGTTCCATTTATTACAAGGAAAGGAAGAATAGTGAAGTCAGACTAATTTCTGCAGCAATTTCTCTGGAGTCAACAAGATGTCACTACTGATTGTTTTGACATAGATTTTTTGGTCCTGAGTAATTACCTGTCCTTTTAGAAAAACAAAGCGCAGAAGAGGAGACAGAAAATCAGAGCAGCTGTTTCTAAGGGAGCTGATCCCTACCACCTTAAACAGTGCAGACCATGACTTGTTCTCTGGTTTTGGAGAGGGCATGCAAGAGGAGCAAAAAGCCTGAAGGATCTAGATCCTGCTCAACCAGAGATAAACTACAACTGCATTTATCAGTATCCAGCATGTTGCCTGATGTAACTGGTTGATAGAGACAAAAAAAAAAAAAAAAAAAAAAAAAAAAAAAAAAAAAAAAAAAAAAAATTGCTCCATGATTCATTAGCTCTTTATGACTGTTGGGCTAGACTCCAGTGACCCACACAAAAGCAGAGCCACAGCAGAGCTGCAGCAATGAGAAGGTCTGTGTAAGAACTGTCATTGGCCATAAAAGTTCCAGATCCTTTCTAGGGATTGCTACAGGCTGGTGAACATACATTTTGAAGATGGAGAATATTGTCTATGCAGTTTAGACTCAGCTACCTTGCTGAAGTGCCTTAATCAGACACCAGGACCTCAGTCTTGAGCCTTAGAGAGAGAGAACTTCCAGAGCAGCTGGTTTCCTGCATCCTGGCATTCTGCCTGTCCCTCAGCAAAAATGCAGAAAAGGCTTTGAGTGTGATTGCCTCAGATAGGGTCTTAGTCACAGTCATTGCCGTCTTGATGAACTTGACCATCCTGAGTGGTTTAAATTACTTTGGATGATGGATTTTGCCCATTA
Source organism: Hirundo rustica (assembly GCF_015227805.2). NCBI lineage: Eukaryota > Metazoa > Chordata > Aves > Passeriformes > Hirundinidae > Hirundo > Hirundo rustica. The sequence continues at coordinate 54,292,119 of NC_053454.1, read as the reverse complement.
GCAAGAAGGTGATATCCCAGCTCTGTCACTAGCCTTCCCACAGGAGGATTTAAATGTGCTGAGGTGCAGAGTCTGGGCTTCAATATGGGTGGTGCTTTATAAAATGAAGCAAAGTGCACAAGAAGACACAGCCAGGCAGGCAGTGTCTCCTTTCTACCCAGAGCTTTTTGGAGTGCTGTGCCAGTGCCAAATACAGTTGAATTAGGTTCTCAGTGGAAGTTAATGGGCAGAAATTACACATGGACCTATGCAGGCACATGAGATTCCGCTTTGCTGCAGGCTACAGGCATCGGTGTGGCTGCACAGGGCTCATCTGCTACAGCCTCCTGTGCAGAGGAGGATACTCAGTCCTTCCTCTTGGAAGATGGTCCTTTGCTGAGTGTCCTGGGAATGAGTGAAAACCTCATGGCCTTTTGTTATTATCTAGCTGCTGTTCCCTCTTTTCTGCTGCCTGCAGTGAGGCACAGGTTGCCCATAGCATCTTGTCCTTCCTGCAGTAAGCTTACAGCTTTGTCCAAAGAAAAGAAATAGAAAATACCTAGGGGAGAAGAAAAAAAAAAAAAAAGACTCTCCAAATGTGGCTAGGAAAGGAGGGAGAGAGAGCAGTTTCCATAAACACTGGTGATGAGAATGTGGTTGCTTATACTTTTCTTGGGATAGAAAAGATACCAGTGAAACTAAAAAGCCTTTAAAGATGCCTACTGTATTAGTATTACTTAGACTACCGCTGCACTCTAGCATAGCATATTTCCCCTCTCTGACTTTAGAAGCTGAAGAGAGCTTCAGTGCCCTGGGAGTTTGGGTTTGTCAGCATGGAGTTTCTGGGCTGTGCAGTCACAGCCTGGATGGGACACAAGGGGACAGACACCATTAATCCAGGTGTTTCCCTGCTCAGCTGAAGTGTTCCAAGCAGACCTTCAGGATTTGTCTTCTCTGGGCCTGTTTTTTGTTTAAACTCTGTATGGCTTAAGAGAATGAGAATACCATCCTACCCACTCTTTTCTCTCTTCTCAGTACCTCCTACGCTCTTTATTAGTCAAGAGCTTCACAGCTCATATTTGCATTTAAATTTTTGGTCAGGTTTAAAAATGTTCCGTTTTCCCCCACACCCAAACTAAAGGAAATTTGAGTCTAATTGTTTACTCTGGGCTTCAATTTTGCAAAGTGTTAACACTGACTCTTTTGAACTTCTTAGCATCTTGAATGTAAATGAATTCAGCAGCAGCACTGATACGTGCATTTTGCAGGATGGATAGTGAGGGGACAAAATTCTTTAAAAATGCTCCAATAGAGAAATTGTGCTTGGCCACAGGAATTGTCAGTGATCCGTGCCATCATGACAGCACCAGAAAAATCCCATCTTCCTCACCTCATTAAGACCAAGGGCAACTGCTATGTGCTGAATCTCTGAAAAAATGTGAAGCTCGCTGCTTCAGACCTGCCCTTCTTTGCGAAGGTGATTACATAGACTTCTCCCCTGCATGAATTAATAGTGTTAGAGATACTCTACTCACAAAGCTGGTTTTCTTTTTTGCTGCAAGAATACAGCACACAGCCTTTGCCTGGTGATAAGGCTCTCCCTAATTGCCTAGGCTGGTTCCACTGTTTGAATTTCAGATTGGGCAGCTGCCTTGAGCCAATTTTTTATGCTTTGACGTTTTAGCAGGGCCCAGCTGCCAGGCTGGGTGAGCTGTGAAAACAGTCTTCTGTAGGGCTTGGCTATTTATCTTAGCCACATCTTTAATGCCAAGACAGTCCAGGAGCATCTAGCTCTCCTGTGGTCCATCAGCCTTGAAATAGAGCCATGGCTCAGACTGAAGAGCCAACAGAAGCACTTTTTATCTGTACAGTTTCTGTACATTTGCTCTTGCAAAATTTTTTTGGAAGGGCACTTTGTATATCAGCCTGAACAGCGTTCTATCTGTCTATTTTTTCCATTTGGAAGACAAAATCCAAGAACCCTTCAGTTTTTCAGGACACAGAAAATGCGCTTTTTCTCTGATAGCTGAGCTGGTATTATAATACTGTGGGCAAAGTTTACTATTAGAAGTCAGTAAGACAGATTTGCAGCCTGACGAGATTTCTGGGTTGGCCTGGAGTACGTGCTGACAAGCCTGATCACTGAGATTGGTAAGTACATACCTCATTTTCACACCTCATGTTAGCACCAGGTAAAACAACACTAATTTTGTAAAGCAGTAAAGCTAGCTGGAAATTGAACTCCCACCTTTGAAAGTGCTCAAATTTCAACACCTTTTGCTGTTTGACTTCAGCCAGAGATAAGGACACTGCAAAGTCCTCCCTCACATCTCCTAACATCTGGTTTTGCTCATGTTTTTTTGGGCCACATGGATTCTTCAGCTGGAAGGTGGAATTTCTATTGAGTGTTGTTTTCAAAATCTAGCCAGTTCCTGCTGCAGATGTACTTTAAGATCAGTGATGTTGAAAAGCGCTCTAAGTCTGGGATGTGGTTTATGTGCACAGAATTACACTGACAGAGCCAGGAGCTGTGCAGGGGTCCTGTGGTCATGGTAAGGACTTTGTGCAATATATAAGCAGTTACGAGATTGAAAAGCGGCATTCTTCCTCACCTTCTGAAAAATTCTTGAAGAAATGAGCTCAGGCACACTCAGACACCCTGTTCTGTTGTCTCTCCCCTTTGATGTATAATTTTAGAATTCTTTTGCCAACTTTAACCAAGTTTAACACAAGAATGCACAGAAGCAATTAAGCTCCTAAGAGAAAGGCGGTCCGATGTCGTGAGAGCGAGACCCCATAGTGGTCCCACCAAAATAACACCCTGATTGCAGTGAAGCAATATTATGCAGCAGCATTGTGACAGTAAGAAAACTTACATTTTATTAGGCCTCAGTGAAGCCAGTCAACCAGGTGGAACTAGGCAGGAATACAAATTTTCAACTACATTACTTCTGATTGAATAATGACTTGTTTTCAGAAGAGGTTATAAAAAAACAAGGCAAAGCATCTTAAAATAATAGTATAAAAATCACCTGGGAGGGTACAATAACTATGAGGTAATGCATTTGCATGAAGTATGAAATCAGGCATTGACTTGCAGGTGCATCATAGAATTTCTCCTGAAACATACCGAAGCACTTCACTTTGTTTGATAAGATTAATGACTGCTTAGAGCCCTGGGTAAGCAACAGCCAGTGGTGTGTAGCTCTGTATCGGGTCGTGCAGTTACTCCTCTGAACCTCACACCAGATAACCTTCCCCAGTGTGTGCAAATCAGATTAAAATTCAGCAACATTGAGGCACCTAGAACACAACAGCAGACAAAGCAGCTGTGAAGATTAGCCACCTCACTTGGAAATGGAGGAACTGGGAAAGGATTGGTAACTACCACCTGGTAGAGATTACTTTTTCAGATAGAGCTGTGTTTTGGAGAAGTGATAAAAGGATAGGACAGTATAGTATGATGATCCTTAAAGAATGGGAGAAGTTTTCAATGTTTCAAGTTGTAGAAAATAAATGGTGGATGACATGTGAGGAAATGAGCACTGACAGGGCTCCCATCAGCTGTGGGCAACATCTGCGCTCGCAGATTAAACAGTAACAGAGAGCAGGTTTTGGTTCTCAGGCCAGCTGGCAGGACTTGACCTTGTCCACAGTGTTAAACTCCTTCAGCTGAGCTGCATGCCCACACAGAAGCCGCCTGTTGGACATAGTTCCTGGGTTGTGCTGATGGCAGAATTTGGGAAATGCTTTGAATTTGTTGGCCCAGACAGCAGCATGCTGGAGCTGATGAGCAGATGTAGCGTAGCCGACTGTCAGGCTCCTGTGCACAGAAGCGGGGTCTGGCGTGGTGTATCTGACTTGTGCAGCTTCAGCCCTTCTGTCTGTCCCTGGATCCCTGTATTTGCAGTCTGTTGTTTCAGAGGTCGGAATTATCATACGTGCAGAAATTTAGTGAGGTGCAAGAAGCACTTAACGTCTGAAAGTGCCTTAAACTCTTCCCTGACTTTCTGAACCTGACTCAGGCAAATCCTCATTAGCCCTATTAATGACATGAGATGCCAGTGGAACCATGAATTCGGTTTGCAATAGTGACAACTCCTGTTCTGTGAGTCAGACTTGTCTCACTAAGCTGTGACCCTTTGGAGCTGGCAGCCCCTCTGCCACTGGGAAAAGGGTAAGTGCTTTAGGAAAGCTTACAGGTAGCATGGAATAGCATCATCAAGCAGACAGGCTCTGGCTGCCCCAGTCAAACACTTGTCTTTCAAGACATGTCCTAGATTTTAACCTATTGAACAAAAAACACAACAAATCAAATGGAAAACACATGGTTCACTGCTCGCAGTTTTGATAGCACCAGGAAGGTCAATCAGAGATTAATGCATGTAACTGTTTCCTAAGCCTATCTGTAATGATTTAGCTTGGTTTCCAAAGGAAATGGGGGGCATGTAGTAATCTTCTTCTGGTTTTTGTTGTTTTTTGGGGTTTTTTTCCCTTCACAGTCCTTCTTAATCTGGACAAATTTGACAAGCATGTCAATTCTTAGAAGTTTTGTCTGTCCCAGTATAGGAGAGAGTCTCTGTCAGTGAAGAAAGCTCAGGGAAAGACAAGCAGGGATTGCACAAGAAAGAGCAGTTCTATAAACACCCAGCTGAAGGAAGAGCTGCTTCCTGAGTTTTCTCCATCAGTGGAGATTTGTAATAAAATAGGGCTTGAAAACTGCCTTTTAGTTACTCTGCATCACATCTCAGTCTCTTCTTCAGAGTAAATTTTGCAAATGGTACAAGGTTAATAAAAGCTGCTTTGGAAGGTGGGGTGGGGCTGGTGTTTGCAACTCTGCCTTGGTAGATAAGAGCAGTAGTTGTTTGAAAAAGAGGGGTGATATCATCTGGCTTTGCCACCTAGGAGCAGCACAAGCTGCAAAGAGATCCAGCTGCCTGGCCCTGCAAAATGCCATGTGCTCAGAAAACTGCTGCAACTTGTACTTAGTGGTAACAGAAAAGAACAAACAGATGTGCTTTGCCTGGAATGAGGTATTTTCATGCAGAGTATTTCGAATATGCCCTGTCATTTCTGTGACTTTTTGTGTTCAATTTAAAATAACAGCCTAAATGCAAGGGCGAGGTAACAGAGCTGCATGCAAAACCTCAGATAGCTTTCAGGGAGGGAGAAGGCAGTAATCAAAGGTATGGTTTATTTACCTTTTTTTTCCTAAATTTTCTCTTCCTTTGTTTCTTTCCATGTATGTCTCAGCTTTTTCAGTGCCTCCCAACCACCTTCTATTTCTCTCTTTTTTTGTGAACCCCATTGTAGCTCACTTTGTATTTTTTCTCCCCTCTCTTCCTCCTCATTAGTTTATTGCTTCAGATAAATCTCATTTATCTGTTTTCAGCCTTCTCGCTCCATTTAACTCTTGCCTGAGAATGTTTTCTTTTCTTCCCCCACTCTGCTCCGTATTTTGTCGCCTTTATCTCTGCTGATAGTGCCAGAATTCGAGCACCATGACTCAGGTGGACAGCAGATGTCCCTGGGCACTGAAGAGACCCTTAATTTGATGGCAACTAGAGACAAGCTTGAGTATCTGTATTCTGATTAAAACAGTGTTGCATCTTTCTCCGTCATGGCCTGACTTTTCTGCAGCCCTAAGGAGGGTGGAGAAGTGGGTGTCATTAGGATTAGTTGTCTCAAACTGGAAACAGCAGATTTGAGCCCTGTTGGAGCAGCACTGTCATTTGACACAAGCCACGTATGTCTGCAGCAGAACCCAGGAATGCTAGTGGTGCTCCCATCCACCAGAGGCAGTGGAAATGAGCACTTGCTCTCAGCTATTTCAGCTTGCTATTATTTGGGACCATTGACTATGAATGAAGTTCATGCCAAATTGAACACAAATCACCTGGAGCTGCGTGTGAAAGGCCTCAGAAAAATTAGCAGTAGAGTCTGTGGCCTCACACAGCTGAAGTGAGCCATCACTGCATATCTGCCCCTAAATGCCAGCCCTGCTCCTCCTGCCTCCCTGTCGCTGCGTTTGAGAGCGCACAGCCTTGGCAAGGCTGGGTGACCACCCTACTCTCAGACGCTGCCTGTATGGCTTGTCCTCCTCTGTAGCACTTTGTAAGCAAGCAGAGCAACTGCTGAAAACTAATAGGAGTTGTGACAGTGGGGACTGATATTTGTTCTGCCTCCAGCGGCACGCAGGAGATAGCGATGGGGAGTTCCTTCTGCGTTGTCCTCCATGTGACCTTTCACACCCAAGGAGGGCTCATTCTGCTGGTTACTCATCAGCCTTTGCAGGAAGGCTCTGGAATTACAGGATCAGCCATAAGGACTCAATTTCAACCCATTTCTGGAGTGGAAGCTTGGGGGAGCAGAGTAAAAAGAGATGCAGGAACTTGCATGGGAAATGTTAGAGGATTATCTGGCTTCTCTTCCAGACCCTGCAGCTGCGTGGCTTTGTGTGTCTGTCAGCAACCAGGAGCAGGAAAGAGACTCTTCTCTCTAACTGTCCCTCTAATTTTCTTCAATTGAGGAAATGGCTCCTTTTGTGGACATTTCTCTCCATTGGGCAGGTTAGAGGGCTGCGTTGGGTTATCTTGTGCAGTGCTCGAATGAACGGGAGGAAAAGTGTTCCTGGCTGCATGGCATTTATTCATTGCCTCCTCCTTGAGAGGGAGGTTAGTGTATCACAGCATGATTAAGGGCAAGAGAATCTTACTCTAAATCAGAGAAAGATTGGGAAAAAAATAAAATTTACTTCCTCAGGCCACATATATATTTTTTTTTCCTCACTGCTGTCTTTCCTCCATCACGGAGCTCTAGCATTGTTGGCACGTACAATCTAATGGGTACACCAGGGCCAGCAGCGTGATGGATTTCAATGTCACAGAGTGAGCGAATCACATAGGGGGAAAAGGAGAAAAGAAAAGATCCTTGGATTTCATTGCACAAATAAATGTCAGAATGAAACAGGTCTGGCACGACTTCAGCTCCCTGCTACCCAAAGTCAATCACACTGGAATTCTCATATAAGCAAGAAATACTGTGTTCTGGTGAGGGTGAAATACTGGGTCTGGACCAAACCTTTTTGACCACTTCAGTACTGCTCAAAACTTAAGAATAGACTTAGCAGCACTTCATCTGAGGCTGGAACTCTTCATCCAACCTTATAGCAAGGGTAATTAGTACTGCAGTTTGTCAAGCCTGGGCTGGAGGGGTGATGCTGAACTGCGGGACCCAACTGAAGCTTTCCTCACCCTCTTTAAGTGCTGTGCATTGAGTGCAAAAGGTGTGTGTCTTACACTGTGCCATCACCAATCCTCAGCCTATTTTTTTTTTTTTTTTGTGCAGCACAGGTCCACATTTCCTGTGGTGAGCCAAGGTATCCCCAGCTGTTACAGCTTGGAGAAAAAGAGCAGGAGCCCATCTCTGAAAGGAAAGGCAAAGGTGACTTGGCACCTCCGTGTGTTGCTGGCTGAAATGGAGGTAAGGGCAAGGCTGTAGAATTTAGCAATGTGTAACGAATTCAGGTCATAAACATGTTCACCTCCAGATGTGCTGTTTGCACTGCTGCTGTGTGACAGCAGCTCAGGTCAGCTCTTCTTTCCTCAGTAAAGATTTATCCTGGAGTTATGTGACTCGAGACCAGCTATTGATATTTAATGGCTTTTACTGGAAATCCAGTAAATAGGGAAAGGCTGGGTTTGCTTTGCTTCATCCTTTTTCCTCACCGCTTCCCACAGGCAGGCTCTCATGTCATTTGGTTCTTCAAGGTAAATGAAAAAAGCAATGTTTAGAAGTGCAAAAGTCTTTCTTTGTGGAATAAATACCCTTCAAGACCCACCAAAAATATTTTTGAGATTTGAATCACAGATCATAGAATATTTAGTTTGAAGGGGACCCACCAGGATAATCAAATTCCAACCAGCAGCCTTGCAAAGGACAACCCAAAAAATCACACCATGCACCTGAGAGCATTGAGCAAACATTTCCTGAACTCTGTCAGGCTTGGTGCTGTGACCATTGCCCTGGAGCTCGTTCCAGTGCCAAACTACCTTCTGGGTGAAGAATCTTTTTCTGATATTCAGCCTAAACCTCCCCTGACACAGCTTCAGGCCATTCCCTCAGGTTGTGTCACTGCTCACCACAGAGAAGAGATCAGTGCCAGCCCCTCTTCTTCCCCTCATGAGAAGTTGCAACTGCGGTGAGGTCTCCCCTCAGTTTCCTCTTCTCCAGGCTCAAACAGACCAAGTGACCTCAGTCACTCCTCATATGGCTTTCCCTTAAGACCCTTCACCATCTCTGTTGCCCTCATTGGACGGTGGTAGTTTACCTTTTAAGTAATTCTAAGTAATCCCTTCCTTACACTGTGGCACCCAGAACTGCCCCCAGCACTCGAGGTGAGGCCGCCCCAGTGCAGAGCAGAGCGGGACAATCCCTCCCTTGCCGGGCTGTCCCTGATGACCCCCAGGACACATCAAGGCTGGAAGGGACCTTTAAGATCACCATGTCCAGCTGTGCCCTCAGCCCTGCCCCCAGCCCTTAACTAAACCTCAAACCACTAAACCGCATCACTCAGTGCCACATCCAGACACCTCCTAAACACCTCTCTGCAGGGCCTCTCTGCCTTTTAGTGATAATATTGCTTCTTACAGCACAGTCTCTTGTGCTTGTAGAAGCTCTCAAAAACCTGAGAAAAGCACAAAGCAGCAAAATATTCACTGAGTATCCTGGCAAAGGGTACACTTGTGATCAGGTCTAGATAGCAAAGATATTTTCTTCCTTCATTAGTTCCTCCATTTCTGCAGGCACTACAAGGTGGCTTAGCACATCCACTGTTGTCTGGAAATAGTCTAATCTTTATTTGCCAAAACGATAGCTTAAAACTAGAAACTAGCCTAAGAGGCATCATGTCAATTGAACAAATAATCCTGACAGTTTCCATGGCTCCTGCAAGGCTTTTCTTATTTAAAATAATAATAACAATAATAATAAAAATAAAGCTGAAAGCGAGCACTGAATCTTTGTGTAACCCAGTGAGGGCACAGACAATAAAATTGCTTTGTATGTGTCCTGCTATTTCCCTTATCTTTCTTAAAAAAAAAAAAAAAAAAAAAAAAAAAAAAGCAATAAAACTAAATACAGACTATAAAAAGTAATACAGCATCATGATGCTGGTTCTCTCACTGATGCCAGGCTGCAATGGAAGGTGAGGGCTGTGTCCTCTATGTAGCTTTTGAGCTGCTACTTGAAAATTTGGTTTAGTTAATGTGGTACAGATGTCTGGAGTTACTTGTACAGTAATGCCCTTGGGAGCTGTTTCATATAGAATACAACAGTATAAAATCAAGTCATTAACCATTTGGGATGGAAATTCCAGCTCTTAAGTGTCATTAGTACAAAACCTTAACGTAGAACAAAACTGTATGAATAACATGGTTTGGTTGTTTGCTTTTTTTCCCTTGTGGTTTACAGGACAAAAATGGGAAACAAGGTAATTAAAATCGCTGGTTCTTATTGAAAGAAAAGACAACCCCAGGGTGTTGAAAGAACTTTGTTTGACTTAAATAACTGATTTTTTTTTTAGTTTTAAACATATAATTTATCTCAACATAGAAATTCTACTTACAGTGATAGAAGCATTGACTGGAAAATAATCTCCTGACTCTTTAAATGGTCCTTAAAAAAATGGGCACTTGAAGTACTCACTCCTTGTTTTTACTCCTGTCTCTAGTTCCAGTCAGCATCATCATGAATTTGCCATCTTGACTGTACAGGATAGCCGAGAGGGCCTGGTGTTTTTTGGAAATCTGTGGCCTATCACAGAAGGCACCCTTTCAAAAGGGCTTGTGATCACCTGGTTATACTTCTAAAGTTATAATCTTCTCAGTTTCTTTGACTGTACATTTATTCCGCTTGTTCTTTCTTTTCAAAGCTGACTATCCATTTATAATATGTACACACTATATGGGGACAGAGAAGTAACTTCCCATGAGGTCTTGAAAGCCTTCATAAAGTGTTTGCCCTCAAGCTGTCTGATGTGTTTTGCAGGGATTATTCTTTGCTGTCTGTAACATCATTGCTGCTGAATCCCTGGATGCCTCAAACATGGCACTCTGGGACATGAGAGGTGAGTGGATATTTCATGCTTTACTGGAAGCTGTTTTGGTGTGAAAAGGAATGGGCAAGATTTACCTGTTTCTAGTATTTTATGATCCTGAGTATAGGAAAAGAGGCTGGTGACAGCACAGCTCAAGAGAAAAATATGTTGTTCAGGAGTGCGTCCCTTCAACATTGGGCAAGAGCAGGATTGAGAACATTTCTGCGGACTTTGGAACAAATTACCTTCAGAGGAGAGACACATTATGTCTATGCTTCTGTTCCTCAGCAGCGGAGAAACTTTAGGGATACTTTGGTTATCTTTTTAAAATCTGAATTTGAACAGAAAATACTCTGGCATAAACGTCAAGGAGGAGTTTTTAGGGTGGTCCCTTATGTTTCTTCTATTTCCTGCACAGTTTTTAGCAGAGACGTCAACTGCCTTTGTGGCAAAAACCCACAAAGTTAGGACATGACAGAGCTGAATTTGCAGCTGATCTTAAGTGTCTCCTTCATTTCTGATAGTGAAAGTCAGTGGGTTTTCCCACGTCTCTGGTTTCATTAGATGATTCTCAGTGCCCTGGGAGGCAGGCTTCCAACCAGTAATCCTCTAGAAGTAGTGAGGTTCAATTTGTCACCTAGATGCAGCTCTAGCAATAGCTTCTTTGCATTTTTTTTGGTGACAAGATGGCATCTTCACCTGTGGAGAAAAAAAAGCAACAAAAAAATTCTAGAATGGCAGTGCAGAAAGGAATCAAGCCTGCAGTTGATCCCTACGGACAAATGTCAGCACAACAACCTCTGCTTCACTGATGGCAAATGAAAGGTAAATATTGTAAGTGACGGGTTTGTTTGAATGGCTGAAATGAAGCTTTGCTCTGACTCTCCAATGTGCCTTCATTTCCAGGGAGAGGAAACCTTGGCCCACTCTGAGAGGTGCACCAAGAGCAACTTAGGAGACTGCAAGGAAAGTCAGCCTCAAAAGTGTGGATTGGACACTCCTCAGTCCATTCCACAAAGAGGAACAGTAATCGGAAGGTGTTGCTAATGTTTGAAGGGATGGATTGACTGTGAGCGTCTTAAAACTGCCTTTGTTGGGTCCAATGCTGATCTGTAGCTGTTACAGCCTTACAAAATTCTTCCAGCAGCCCCCGAGCAGTTTGAGTGGCTTTTAAAGGAGGTGTGGTAGAGCATTAATGTCTTTGTTTGGCATGTGTCTGTGGAGCAGCTTGCATCCACAACCAAATCATTTCATTTACTTGCTTTCAGTCCATGTTCTCATCTCTTTAAAATGGGCACTATAATGCTGTCTCATTATGCACAAACTTTATGGGAGAGGTTCAGTAATCATTATGAAAAGGTCAGATGCTTCTATGAAGGGCACCTATAAATGAGTCTATAAATAAATAGTCTGGAAGCCTTTAGGAGAGGCTAACAACTTATTTATCTTTTATCCTGCTGGTTGCAGGGGATGTATAAAAGCAAGAGCATACTGCTAATTAGTTTAATGCTGGAATTTTTGTTAGGGGGCACTGAGAGACTGCTGGGTGTAGCAGTTGGCTTGATATGACACCTGACCAGCACTTGGCTCATACCAATGCACCGTGTGGCTCCACTAGATCTGTGCTGAGCCTCACTGGGGACTGTGTTTCTTAATTGGGAAAGGATTTTGTTTATTGAGATGATACTCACTGCTAAATATATCATCAGCAACTCTGTGGCACCGATTTTTTCCACTTGGCTTTGAGGAGAAAAGCGACTCTTAATAACGCTTTTTAACGACTACTCTGAGTGCTGCTGGTTGTTTGGTTAGCATTCAAAAACATCAACTCTGGACTTGAAGCTGTCTAGCAAAAAGCTGGTTTCATTCCACACTCCAGTGGTGTTTAAGGCAGGTAGTAAGAAGCACCTCATTTGCTTTAAGTTCATTATATTTTTATGGGACAGGACCCTCCTGATCTGCCCTTTGTACCAATGGGATGGGTATTTCTGTTTGCCACCTGCCTGTGCAACAGGCTTTGGCTGCAACAGAGAGGTGCAGGGTGGAGCACAAAGACAGTTCTGTGGGTTGGCAAGAGATGGGGGAAGTCCTGGGGTGACTGAGGGGGTGCCCCTTAGAAAGGCTTGTCCCTCAGGCAGCTTGTTTAATTGCTTCAGTATTGCTGAGCCTTTTGTCACATGAGGTTCAGCACTTCCAGCTGCAGAGAAGCCGACAGTTTCAGTGTGGAGGTTTCCAGAGCCTGTGGCACACGATCCTTAACACGCAGCTCCTTAGGAGATCCCTCCAAGTCCTTGATCTCTGGCTGCAGACTGAAGCACAGAAATAACACTTGAACTTGACTGTGGGACATAGAGTGCCCCCTTCCCTTTCTCTCTGACTAAGGAGACTGGACTTAGAAAGGGTGTTCAGTCCCAAGTCATTTTGGTTCTTCTGAATCCAATCTGCTCCAAGTTTCAAATCGGCTTAGTCCTCTGACTGCTCCCTGTGTCACATAGTTTAATAGCAGGTGAAGAGAGAAGTCAGTTATTCATTGCCCTGCCCTTATCAGTCTTCTCAAAGAATTGAGGCAGGCTGCATGTTTATTTTAAATCTGGTTTAAATATCCGGGTTAAAAGACTGGCCTTTTCCCTTGACAGCCTGATCCCAGCTGGGTTTGCTTTTATCAGCAGTCTGAATGGAAAAGGGCTCAAACACTGTGGCTTCATGACAGACAGTCTCATTTCTACCTGCTGGGCTTGCACAGGATGGTACTGAGTGTTGCACTCTTTGCAGGTGGCATTTTAGTGATTGCAACCTTTCTTCTGTCCCAGCCCTTCCTTCCAGAGAGGTGGGAAACACATGCATCTGTCCATGAGCAGAAAGAGCTGAGACCACTTAAAAAGGAAAATGCCCTGATGCACTAGGGGGAAAAAAAGTGAAGCTGCAAACTTTGTTCTCCAGTGCAAGATGACCTATCTCAGGAAGGCAGATTCGGTAAGTAGCTCTTTCTGTCTTCAGACCACTGTGTCTTTTGAGTATCTCAGCCTACAAAATGTTCTCCTACTCTGGCATTTGCAGTAGTTTGATTAGGCTGGAGAGAACTGCAGGGCAGCCCCTTTCTCTGATGGCATGCTGAGACACTTCAACCCAAGAAACAGGAGTACACCCTCTCCAAAAACAAGAAGGCAATGGGAGCAACAGCAAAAGAGGCAGCTGAAGAGCACCTGCATTCAGAAACGTTCCCAGCTGTGCTAGAGGAAAGAATTAAGCAATCTGTTAGCACATTGCAGATTAGTCTAGCATCTGTCTTGCCCTCCTGAGCCCTCGGGGCAAGCTTATGGTTGGGGTTCAATTTCTACAAAGGGGCATTGCCTGAATTGAGGTAGATGTGTGTATTAACTGAGCCACATGGGAGCTGTTCCATTGGCACACCCAGCAGAGCAGTTTTGTTCAGTGTCAGATACAGCAATATCTGGTGGACTCCTCATTTTACTACAAATACATAGGGATGAAAAGATCCTATTCCTGGGCCCTAGAGAGCTGGGCAGTGCCCACTGTGTGTTGCCTTTTCAGTGAGATAAAGGTCTGCATCTTCAGACTCCATCTCCAACTTGGGAATCATTTGGTCATTGTTTGAGCTCTTTCTTTTTCCCTGGAGGTCTTCTCCTCCAATCCACCTGCTCCAGTGTAAATAGTTTTCTCATATGAGACTTCTCTGTTTTACTTCATGCCAGCCTTCTGAAGATTGTTAAGCCATGAATGAGGTGAGACAAGATGAAGAAGAGCACAGATGGAGACTTCTCAGGTAAATACATCACCACGTTCCTAAGAATCTTACTGCAGTTCTCTCCTCTCTTTCTCACAGGGGTGTTGTCTGTTTCTCCTGTAGCTTATTCTTGGTCCAGAGCAAGAAGATAACTTTTCTTTGCAACTTTAGTCATCGCTGAGGAGCGTTGGATCTTTGCTAGAGGGAAACAACACATTTTTGCAAGCAAAGAAAAAAATTATGACCACTAGAATAGACTTTCCTTTCAAGCAGAACGAAATGTTTTTGTCAACCTGAGGCTGCTTTACTTTGGGAATCTCTAACAACAGGGTTTATAGTCTTTGCTAGCTAAAATATTGTCAGTTCTTCTGGCTCCATTTCAGGCATTAGTATGTGTGTAAATTAGAGTTTTCCAGACCAAACTTCACACCATATAAAAGCATATGGAGCCAGGTTTAGACAGGACATAGAATTAGCTAGACTTTCATTTACAGTGTGTTACAGTTGAAAGGTTCGTTCATTCAAGTCCAAATTTTTGCTATTTTCATTACAGCCCAGGTACTCTCCTAGAAAATTTTCACCTAAGAATTTCACCTAAAAAGCTTCTGACTTAATATATGTGTATCTAATTTTTCCCCCTAGTAAGCTAGTGAAATAAGAGCAATTTCCTTAACATCTTTTGTGTGTGAAGTTTCTTTCCTGTAATACCAGCAAGGCACTTCATCATTCTTGGTTTATGTTTCTCCCTTTTGAAACAGGCATTAAAGGGTTGGCTCGCTAGGCAGATTTGTAGCAAGGATAAATTCAGCTGTACACATGAAGATGGCAGATATTGAACAAGGAGATGCCATCCCAGATCGGTATATCTCTGTCCAAGCTGTGGCCTGGCTATAGAAGTTGCCAAGAAGCTCCCATCAGCCAAATTATTCTTAAATAAATGACAATGTTTTTTCGTCTCAAATGAGATGGTGATCAATTTGGTGTTGGCTGGTATTTATATTTGCAGTCTTTTCAATCTTTAAGAAGGAGATTTTTTTTTTTTTTTTTTTACATTTGCTAATGGAAAAGTGGGGATATTTGTTTTACAAGGGCCTGCTCTAAATAGAATATCTCATCTCTATTTATATTTCTTCTTTCTACAATGGGTACAGATATTTTTGTCTTATTATTCATAGATTTCAGAGGATTAAATAAGCAATAATGGTGAACAGGCCAGATTTCTTATTTAGAGGTTCCAGATCAACAAGGCAATGAACATAGGACAAACAGATTTAGCCAAGGCTTACAGTGTATTAACTTCATCTCATTTCTCATTAGTTTGGTATCGAGCTTTTCTTACATTCTGCTGCAGTCGTACTGTATATGAAAATCTGCTCTCAAAAGCAAGTTGGCAGTGTCTGGGATTTATAAATATTGACGGCCGAATGAGGCTCCCACATGTGTCATGACATTTCGCACTGGAAAAGAAGAAAGTTGCAGCAGCTGTGCAGCATCCCAAGATCCCTTGCCACCAGCCTTTTTTCCTCTACTGTTCAGCCTTTCTTTTCCACCCTCCTGAGGACAAAAGTGTCTTTCTTTTTTTCCTGGGTTTGAACCTGCTTGGGAAATAAACATTCTGCATATGTAAAGGCCAATAGCTAACTGTTAATTTTAGGCTACCTTTGTTAAATACCCCACCTATTTACATGTGCTTTAATGCTGTGGCCTCAGGCATGGTCAGAGGTTATGCTCTTCCATGTCTTGGACAGAAGTGTCAGAGCTGTAATGGCTCCGTTCTGTGAATTAGCTGCTCAAATTCTTTCTCAGTCTGGAAATAAACAATAGGTAGGTCTAAGAAGAGAAGCACGTACCCTTCTGTCTCTGCAAAGATCATCCAATTTAGGAGGACAAAGCAGAAGATATCTGCATGTATCTTGCATACTTAGTGAGATGGAAGTGACACTGTTCTTAAAAGCAGAGGTGTAGAGAGCAATCCAGGATATTGATTTTTGAACAAATCCCTTTTGTTCCAAGGGAGAAAGTAATTCATTCTTACACTAGACTGTGGTTACATTAGGTATTGGAAATTTGTATAGCAAGTCAAAAAGGAATTGCTGCCCTATAACTTCTGTGTCTGCATCTTCTCTGGAAAAATCCCAGGGCATCTGCAGAATTGGTGACATCTCATAAGCTCTGACCAGGGATTGTCCCAAGAGAGGGTTCTCGAGTGCTTTGTCATGCAAGTTTTCAGTGTGGACAGGAGCAGCTGAACACTGGTCACTGACAACTGCCTGTGCTGCAGCTTTCTCCTGTAATGAACAAGTCAGAGTGCTTTGTGTTTTTGTGTTCATATGTGTGTCTGTCTCAACAGCTCTTGTAACATTGTCTTGCTGTAGAAATTTGCTGTTACAACAAATGCTGTGCTAAAAGGTGATGAGACAGTTTAAGAAGCAGTTCTGCATGTACTATGATAAATGAACAGAAGGGCTATTTCATAGTGCTTTTTGGGGAGAAAAAAGATGTCCTGTTTTCCCTCATTGTCTCTATTTTTGAATAGGGTTATCTTTATTTCTTCTTGGTTTATTTTTTTTTGTTGGGTGGTTTTGTGGTTTTTTTTTTTTTTTTTTCCCTCTGACTGCTGGACCACCAGAGTAGCCCAGTGTTTGGGAAATTTTCCCAGAATATGTTGACACAATCAGCTTGCTGTCTGTCAGTGTCCACAGCTGCCCTGCTAGGAAGGGAAAGGGACCTGCTTATTATTCACTGGTGGTTTGTTGAATGCTTAGAGGCAAGGATTCCCAATCTTCTCCTCACCAAACTCCTTTATTTGTTCTTCTGAGGAGAAAGCAATCGTGTTTGGGAGATGCAAAGGGGTTATAATGGGGTAGAGTTGGGATAGTTATTTTCTTAAGGTAGTTCTACCCTATATTAAGATACATTTTCACAAGGGTGAATGGGGAAGATATTTCTTGCCCAAGTACTGTTCAACAGTGTGGCGTGCACAAGCTTTAATATCTGTGACTGGCTGACAAAATAGCGGTCTGGTTTTATCTCTCCCTCTTAAGAAATTCAGTCTGGATTCAGAGAGAGAGAAAGAGTGGCATTTATTGCCCCCTCTTGTCACACATCTGTGTGCATGTATGCTTGTGTTTGTCGCCGCTTAATTACAATTAAGCCCAGTGCCTGGATGCAACCCAAAAGTCTCACATGTGTTCCTACGAATTTCATGAAAATAGGTGTCCAGATGGAAAACAACTGTCCTGCTGAGGGAAGGCCTTCCAAATTCATGCTGTGTTAGACTTTGGGGAAACCACATAGGGGAGCTTCTCGGGTCGTAGGATACATTAGCTCTGTTGAACTCAAAAACCTGCCTGTTGGGAGTGTTTGGTTTTCAGACTGCCAACAAAGCTCTAAAATCAATTAGTCGTGCAGCTTTACTTGCAGTACGTATTTCCTGCTGTTCACAGGTAGAAGCTATTTTATATTATCCCTAATTAGCTTTACATTTCAGCTTTCCCTGCTGGCTAAGGCAGGCATTGCTTTGTGTACAGGAATTAGATCCCAGGTACCTTCTGAGTTCTGCATATCTGCTGTAAACCTCTCTGAATGGTTCTGAATGCAGAACCTATCTGCAGTGGTATTTGTGTCTAGCACGCTTGACGGGGAAGGAGAAAGTCTGACAACTGCTTAGTCTCCCCCACAAACTTTGGCATTATGATTTGGGGTAAGTATAAATCCACTTCTTCCTGTGGCCAAAGCTCCATATTTCTTAGACTCAAATGGATCTTCACAGTCAAGCTCAAAAAGCAGGAAAATGTGATTGGTTACACTTATTTTAATACATTATATTTATACCTATTGGTGTCTGCATATGCATTGTAATCTATCAGAAGATTGATTCCAGGACTTTACATTTCTTAATGTCAGGCATTTTCCTTTGTTGTAGAGATCTTCTGTGGTGTGTGGCTGTTTCACAATGGGGAAGCAATGCAAAGCTGGGGGCTAATTTTCCAGCAGTTATTATGGCACTAAAGTTTGGCTAACCTAAGTAAAATTTGCCATCCCATGGCTGTGTCTTTTGCAGACAATTGTTCTGTTAAGGAAAGTGGCATAGAGAATTCTCCCACTTATTGATGTTTTCCCCAAAACCTCACCCACTAGTTTCTTTATTTGCCAGGCTCTTAAGGCTTCTCAGTGCTAAAGCAGATCTTCCCCATCACCTCTCACTCTCCTCCTGCCACTTGCTCCACTTGTTCCCATCTCCCTATATCTTTTTTGTCCTGTTCTCAGTTTTCTTATTCCATCTCTCTGCAAGTGATTTCCTGGGAAGGAGATGGCATATTTTGAGGCTTGGGCTAAGCTGCCCAGTGGCTGCCCAGTTGCTTGGCAGGGCACAGGACATGGGGAATTGCTGAACTTTTCTACTCAGCTCCAATTTTCACAGTTTGCTCCAGTTCATCTGAGAGATTTCTACCCTCCCTTCCAACTAAGTTGAAACCAGGCAAGCAACTCAAATGTTGTTAAGAGGAACCTTTCAGGCAGGTACAGTGCAACCATGCAAACACACACACACTTAGAAAACCAGAGCCAGAAACCTGCTCTTCCACCTAAAGAGTAAAAACATTCAGGGTGTGAAAGCAAAATTGGAAGCTCTGCCTCTATCTCTGCCCTGTCCAGTAGCTATCCTAGAAGCTACTGGATCTATCCTAGATAAATTGGTAATTTCATTCTTATAACTTCAGCTCCTCTAAATGACCTTTAAAATTTATTTGCATCATTTACTTAGGTTTTAAGAGATTATGCTTAAGTAATGCTTTGCCACATTTAATGTTTTGTTGTATTTAAATTTAGGGTGTAATGATTGTCTGTATTAAATAATAGTAGCGACATCTGAAATTATTAATCAACAAAAGATGAGAGATACTGCATGTTAAGTTCTCTCTGTATTTTGAATCGTTTATCTCCCAGGTAGCATAAGGAGAATGTTAAATCCTACTGGAACACATTCCTCGGCTGATGTAAATCGGCAAATGTACAGCAGCTGAATTTCTGGCCCATTATGTTCTCTATGAAAGATGTCTTTGCCTTCTGAGTATTAATTATCCATGATTCTTTTACTTTTCTTGTTTTGTGCCTTTGCAGGTGCTGCTAATTCTCTCAATTCCTTCCAGAAATGGGAAAATCTATCTATATTAGGAAATGTGTTTTTCCTTTCTTCAGTAAGCTGCATTTTCATTTTTGGCATCCATATTTAAATCCTAATGCACATAGAGATGTGAATGATGTGGGTTTTCTGCTGACATTTTTAAATCCTCCCATGCATCAGCTGCATAGACAGCTTAACCCCTTCTTGTTCTAGCAGAAGACCATGTATTATTTTGCAAAAGATGACCACGTCACACACTGCACGGATGTCTCTGTCAGCAAACTGCCCCCATCTTCAAGTCCCAAAATTAAATCAGGTAATAAATGATGTAGCAAGGCTGGATGCTGGAGAAGGGATGAAGGGAAGGCCCAGAGTCCCTTACCCTCCCAGCCTGCTGGCACTGGCAGATGGTCCAAAAGCTCCAGCTGAAAGGGATGCAGTCGAAGGGGTTTCTTTCCCCATCCCTGATTCCCCCTTCAGAAAACCTCAGAGCAAAGCCCACAGTTTCTGAGCTCTGGAATGACTTCCCATGTCCTGCTGCTGTATGTGAGGGGCGTTTCAAACACAAGTGGGTTGTATGCCAGGGCGAGGAATATCCCATGCCGCTCCAGAGGAATTCATCACTGGTGACCTGCATCCAACAGGCACGATTGGAGACACAGCCTTAGGAGGGACCCCACCCCCCGTGAGCCTGTGTGTGCTATTTGCCACCTCTCAGTGTTTCCCTCAGGAGCTGCAGCCTGGGTAGAACAGGCGAGAGAGTTAATCCTTTTGTCTCTACAAGAGTTTAATTGGAAGGGAATTGTCTTTGACTTAATTTCCTCTCTTGTCTCCACTCAAGCCTAGTGGATCAAAAGAAATGCAAATTGAAAGATAGTATTTTGGATGTGCCCGATTTTAAAGTTGAACATGAATAATCTTTCATGCCTCTGACTTAATGTCTGTATCATTTTTGTCATAAAAGTCTTGAAACAATGAGTATTTCCTTGTGTGACATAAAAGAATTCACTTTTCATCAAGAGAGGAAACCTGAGTGATGCTCTCGCAGTACTAGAACACAGCTACTAATTACCTCATGTTATCAAATCTGACATTATCCTTTAGATTAAAATACTATGTTTTGTGTTATAATGAGAGGGCAAAGACCCAGTTACTACAAAGTATTAAGCTACTGCATGTCAGGTGCCACTATAGAGCAGGGTTTATTCACACAGAAATTCAATTGGCTGATTATTAGATTATTGGTTAATGCAATTTAATATGAAACCCTTTCTCTTTTCCCTTCCTCTTCCTTTCTTTCATTGTTATTTTGAATAGAGCACTAGGAAAGTATTTTTCAAGTGGTTAACTTAAGTATGCCTTCCAACATCTCTGTATTTGTGAAGAAATGAATTCAAAAGTTCTGTTTTCTTTTTAGTGCTTGTGAAAATGAAGGATAGTTGTGCCTGCACTACAGGAAGGGTGATTTAGGTAAATGTCTCTGAGGCAGCTTGAGTCAATTCAGCTTAGACTTGCCCTGAAATTCTCTATTGCTTTCCTGCAAACCTTCCCAAGAGAAAAGATTTACTCTTGCTAAGCTGTATTGGAGCAGAAGATAGTTTTGTTGGTGTCCTACATTACGGCTGACAAAAAGAGTAGAGAAAAATGCTACATTGAACCACATCAGTGGGGAGAAGAAAAGATTTACTCACTTTTTCTCCACATGTTCAGTCTGGGAGTGATGGATGTCAGTTGTCTCTAAAATTCACATCAGACTTACCCAAGAAATCTGTAGGGATTTTTTTTTTTTACTGATGGTTTTCCAAGAATTCCTCATTTTCAAAGCGCACATGAGAGATTTTTCCACAACTACTTGAGTGCAGATTCTAGAGCCCTATGTTTTGGCTGACACATTGGTAGAATAAATGCCCAAGTCTATGTTCAGCCCTCAGTTCGGAAGACCTAAATATAAATTTATAGATGGAAAAAAAACCCAAAAACCCCACCTATTTCTCTGCCATTCAGACCATACTCTCCTGAGAATGTGCTCCAGATCTGCCCCATGGCACATATGGGAAGGCAAAGTCCTGAGACAAAACAAAGGGAGAAGATGCAAGGGTAAATGCTATTTTTCCATTACCGTAGCACTTATTCTTAGATTGGGAGAAATAAGTTGTGCCTGCTCTTGGAACAGAGCCATTCCTTTGCTCATGCAGAGACATCTCTCAAGCCAGCTGTGCTGCCTCTGAGTTCCTTGTTATCAGCTCTTACAAGTGTGGGGGGAAGCAACAAAATCATGACAATGATAAATGCTGCTTCTTTACACACTCACACTGTGCCTGCCCGGTTTTTGGTCCAAAAGCCCCACTGTGGTCTGGCTCTGAGTAAACAGAATTATTAGCAGTCATGGGAGGCTGAGAAGTTGGATGTTCGAGCTGACCAGTTGTTACAGCAAAACAACAGATTCCTCCTCCTCTTCTTTTTTTTTTTCCTTCCTGGGCTCCCTTTATTGCTGAATCTTTCACACTCCAGAGAAGAGCACTGCTGTTGTCGGGTGGCTAAAAGCAAAATCACATAAAAGAGGAAGAGAAAGGAGAGTAAAACAAAGCTGTCTCTCGCCCCCAGCTCGTTAACAAATGCAGCAAGCGATCCCCTAGGCTCACCAGGTAGTGCCCCTGGGCTGGCACGGTGCCCATCTGTGCCATCTGCTGAGTATCAAACCTTCCTCCGCTTCCCATCACGTAGAACCTGCTGCAGCCAGGCGCCGCTTTCCTGCCGAAATCACTGCGGCACACAGCCAGCCCAGGTTAACCGTTCAATAGCTTTTGCTACAAAATAGGGGAAGGGCGGGAGGAGGGTGCATTGCATCTTTGTATTTTCACAGTTATAATCTCTGTTATGGTATTTGTGAGTGTAATAGGACATTTCTCTAGCTATTTACAACAGGTCAGGGCAAGTGTCCTGCTTCCCATATGCCATCTCACTGAAATGGCTTTTTTTGTTCGCTGAGTACAACTTCAGGTGCAGGTTAGTGAAACAACCCAGTGGAATCGTTGATGTGATCATTGGGTTGAAGGAGAACAATAAATAAAAATACATTGTGCATATTATGAAATGTGGGACTCAAAATGATGGACTGTGATAAAAAAATGGGAATGAAATAGGAAATTGAGACCCCAAAAAAAAAGGCGGTAGAAAAAAGCTCAGTATTTTATTCCATGTCAGATGGTTTCTCTTCTATCTAAATTGGCGTGTTTCCTAGAACAATATTGTTTAAGGAAATAGCTGGCCCATCAGAATGTTTTCCTTTTGCTGTGTATCATCTGCCTGGCATTTTGCTCTGATCAGAAAGGCAGAGTATGAGAACAGAGGGAAGCCTGAAGGAAGAAAAATTCCATGCCTCTAAACAACAATACAACAGCTTCAAGCAAAGTCATAGAAGTATAAGAGACATTCACTACTAAGTCAAGCATTGACGTTTTCAGAAAGTGAAAACGCATCCCAACTATCAAAATTTCTTTCAGGTTTTACAAGGCCACGTCATCAGTACTTCAGATCAATAAAAATGTTAAGACTAATGTCTGAGATTACAGTAAAGCCATCTAATTTCCACAGCACAAGGGATTTCCAACAAATTTTGTAAAACCCCTAAGTCTAGAAGTCTTGCATGTGAAGAGAATCGTGTTGTTCTAGTCTTAAAAATTGAAAATATAAGATGGTACAAAATTCTTGAAGTATAATGTGACTATCTGCTTGGATCACATGCTGCTAAAAAAGCCTGTTAGGGTTAGAAAATTAGGGGTTAGTTCAACTCCTGCTGGTCTGTGTTAAAGGAGAGTTGAATTTAAAGGCCCCTCTGTCTAAAAAAACCAACCACAGAGGAATTTAATTTCCAGTCTCTCGTAAGCCTGGGTTCTTTGGAGAACTCTCACCTCTGGCATTTTACCTTTTGGGGTTTTTTTCTGCTTGCAAAGTTGGGAATCTTGGACACGCATTAAAATTAAAAGCAGGATGGGCAGAAGAGGTGTTTTGGCAGGAATAGTGCAAGTTTTACATGATGTAATTTTAAACAGCTTCTTTTTCAACTTGAATGGGCTCACTAGACTTCAGAGCATTTGCAAGAATAGTTCATGCATTGATACGTGATGTTTGGTTTGAAGTGTTAGGCAGACACTCTAATCAATAGTGTGATATTTAAAGAGGATGAACACCGAGTGACACCTAGTGAGTTATTCACTTTTATTTTGCTCATTTTGCCATCTGTCTTTCTTGCTAAGCTTCTCGTGTTCTCAAATGCAGATCCAGTAGTTTAGCTGCTTTTGTACTGAAGCAGTTCTGATGGAACTGAAAACCAAAGTTTTCAAAGGCAGACTTGCCAAATTTGCCAATGCTAATCTGGAATTCAAATACCCAGGGGTTTTGAAGAGTAAAGATGCTGGAAATTGAGTATCTCACTGAGAGTTTTGAGTCCTTTTCAAAACCTAACATTCATATTGCCACCTGTCCCTGAGTTCCCGGAAAAATACAATTCTAAATGTGTATGTTGAGCATTTAAAAATTAGTCTTTTGGGTTCTTTTTTGAAACAATTCTGCAGCTCTTTTTAACAGAGTTAAGGTAATTACTGCATCCCCTGAACTCTACTGACATGGTGCAGATAGGGAAAAAAGCCATCAATGCTTTGCATTAACGCTTAATTGCATTTGACTAAAGCACACATTTGCTGGAAGCAGGTAGTCCATAAACCATGCAGATGTAATTTTTAAAATGTTGGAATTAATTGGCTTGAGCTTTTTACTTTTGCTAAAATACAAGTCAATGCTTTTACATCTAAAAAAACCCCTCATTTCTGTCTCAAGACATTTCTTTGAGACTGTAACCAAAGCCAAAGAACAGCTGTACCACGCAAGCACAGGAAAGAAACTCTTGTCTTTTTCCCCAAAATACATGGAAAACCCATTGTTTCTGATCTTGCTACAGCTGATTCACTACATTTTTAACTTGGCAATCTAAAGTCATATGTCAGAGATTTACGTTGCTTTACTTTCACCAATACTATTTCTCTTATGTAGCTTGGTATCAGCTAAAATTGGGTTCACTGTTTTATCCAGAGCAGGATGACAGGATCAGAATCCCCTTGACTTTCCTGTGGCAGCCCCTACTTGGGCTGGACACCCAGCTGAGGAAACAGCCCCAGGAAACCGTGCTCAGGGTGGTTTCTGCAGCTGAAGAAAGAGCCTACACCAGCCCCAGGACTTGCTTGTGGGTCACCACACTGCTTTTGGAGGAGATTTTTAAGGAGTTGTGGGACTTCAGACACGAAGGATTATGCCATGGTGACATCAGGTATTGCAGTTACTCTGCAGAGGCACAGAATTTGGTCTGGGCTGACTGGAAATAGTTCACCTCTAGTCTGAGGAAAATGTCTCTTCAGCCTGACTTAAAGCATTCAATTCAATGTCCACCAGGTGTTTTAGGTTGCTCGTTTGGGGGTTGCTACTATAGATGTTGCCCTTTTCATGTGACACCTCCAGACATTTCTTTTTGAACCTACTGGCATGTAGTGGTCCATCATGTCTGATTTTTCCCTTTCTCTTTCCTAGGAAAAACTAGAAAAATTCTGGTTCAGACAACCAGAATTTGCAGTTTCCATCTGCCCCAAGCTGGACTTTGGGCTGGTGGAGTAGCTGCAGGCTGCTGATCTCCTAAGAAGCACAGGATTTGGGGTCTACCTGTGCCACAGTACCAAGAGTTCATTTATCTCTTTCTGGTAAGTACATGCAATGTGGACGCACATGTAGCTTTTATGTAACCCTCCTTTAGGGGATCAACTAAGGTTCTTTTCCAAACATTCCCCTGAGGCTATGTTTAGGTTGACTACATCCCATAACTATCCTGGTCTGTGCTGTAAACGTTCATACAGTAAAGTCTAGTCATGGTTTCTACTAGTTTTGCTGGATAAGGTCGATGGTGTTGTGTGGGGAGCATGCAGCCTGAGCAGAGTGGTGTGGGGAAACTTGGGCTGACCTGTTCTAACTTCAGAGCTGTGCACAGAATTAAATGCAGCAGGGAGGACCCCAGGACTCATCTTCCAGAATGATAGAAGTCCCTCTTGACAGACACAGGGAAGCTGGAATTGCTGTATGGCCCCCTGTACAGATGCAACACCGCTTCTAACATTTAAACAACAGTTTAATTTTTCTGCGGAGAAAATGTCTCTGAAATTTCTGGGGAAAAAGTGAAGTAAACCTTCAGAAAACTGCAGATGGAAGCCTTATATTTATGTAAAATGGAAACATGCTGAGAATCATTGGAGAAAACCTATATTTTCTTGCCAATTATAGCAATATTAGGTAGCAGTGAAGGTTTCCAAGGCAACCTGGCCACGGGTGCATTCATGTGGAGTGTGTGTGACTACCTGCTTTGTCAAGCCAAGGGATGCATGTCAGAAGGTGGTGTGTGGGGGGAGTACAGATTATTTCATCAATCTACACTACAATAACTATTTAAAAGCAGAGGATTTGGGGGGTTTTTTGGAGTTTTTGTTGGTTGGGTTGTTTGTTTGTTTGTTTGTTTGTTTGTTTCAGTGTCTGTCTGATTGTGCCTAGCATTTCACTGCTTTTCGAGAATAGGCAAGACATAGGAATAGGCAAAAAGGTGGGAGCCAGGCTAATGACAGCTGGCTGGTGGGGTGTCCAGAGGGGTGTTAGAGAGGGCCTTCTGGGAAAGTTAGTGTGAAATCAATTCATACATTCTCTATGGATGTAAAAGAATGTGCAGAATCTTCCCCAAATAAACTCTCTTCTTCCTTCTTCCTGAATTGACACCAGCCTGTATTTCCCAAAGTGTTAAACCAAAGGCATTCTTCCAACACCTCAGGTTTCTTGTCTTGAATTGCAGCAGTTGGTACCATCTTCTTTTTGCCTGCCCCTCATTCCTCTCCAACACATCTTTATTTGGTGTATTGAAGCTTTCCTGGCCTCTCCAGCTGTCCTGTGGAGAACAGAGAGCAAAACACAGTGTGGTCTTCCCATATGTTTTCTTCAGGCCATCGCTCTTGTTTCCTCTGAAGAGCCATTGCAGTTAAATGTTGTGTGAGGATGCTGCTGTCAGTCTCCAGGGAATTCAATGCCTTGTCTTTCTTTCATCTTTTAAAAACTTCCAAGAACTGCAGATTAGGTTTATTTAGAAAAAAAGTACATCAGGGCTGCCCAATATCTACAGCTCTCAGGAAAATAATAAAACAGCCCCATTTTATTTATAACCTAAGGGAACTGAGAAAGGAATGTGGATCATGTTCATGAGCCTTGACTGCTTTCCAGATTGCTAAGGCAGCTGCAACACAGCCATGATGCAGAGTCTATCCCTCACCTTAGCTGATCAGGTAAACTGAGCCTGCAGGTCTGAGCTGACATCACTGGGAGCAGGGAAGATCACCGAGGGATGCATCTGAAGCCTGAGATTTGGCTGAAAATTTCCACTGTTCTTCAGTATCAGTCCCCTTTCCAAATTTATTTTGCATCAGGAAAAGGTTGAAAGATTCCCAACTATCTTTCTCTAAACCAAAACTGTCGTGGTATTGATTTCACTTTAACTTTGCAGCTTCCCCTTGGAATTAAAAACAGTCATGGGAGGTGTTCAGTGAACAGTTACTCATTGAAAAATGCCTGTGTGATGCCTGCTGGCTCTGGTGTGAGTGCTCCAACCACACTGAGACTCTGGTAATGTGCACAGCCACGTTCCTTTCAGAGTGCCCACGGCAGCTGCTGTGTGTGGCCAATGTCAGCCACGCCCTGAGCAGCCAGAAATGAGCTCGAGGGAGAAATCAAGATGCTGGGAATTTGTGCTGAAATTATTTCAGCTAACCATTGCCTTTTACCATGGATTGCAAAATGTCCTCTGTGTGTGGAGATGTGTATGCTCACACACATCTAAGTTAGCTCAAGAGCTCGTGCTGTTGTGCAGTGAGAGCCCATCCAGCTAACCAAGCTAGGAAAACTAGGAAAACATCTACCTTCCCAGAGATTTTCCTCTGCACTGGCTGTCCTGAAATTGTAGGCATCAGCCTGTTTTTTCCTTGCTTGTGGGCAAGGGAAGATAAAATTTGGAAAGAGCCAGGCCAAATTGTGTCCTTTCAGTACCTAAGAGGGGTCTGCAAGAAAGCTGGAGAGGGACTTTCTAGCATGGCATGGAGTGGTAAGACAAGGAGAAATGGCTTTAAGCTGGCAGAGAGTGGGTTTAGATCAGATATTAGGAAGAAATTTGTTACTGTGGGGGTGGTGAGGCACTGGAACTGGTGTCTCAGAGATGCAGTGGATGCCCTATCCCTGGACGTTGATGGAAGGCATCTAAAGGCGGCAGTAGCTCTGAAGCACTAAATATGTTATTGAATGCTTTGGCCCAAGTGATTCAGGTGCTCCTAACACTTAAGTCCTGTGTTTAAGCCTCTCAGCCCCATTAGGGTTCCACAATATTTGGTCTTTCAGGTTCTAGAGAAAGGTACATCAAGCTCCTGCCTCTGGAGGCAAAATCAAACACAGGATTGAAATGCCTTTCCTTTTTACAATATGGGACACTTGACAGAGCTACAGAAATCCCATTTGAAAAACGATAGCTGTTGATTTTCTGCTTGCTGAGAATTATTAGTATTTTTTCTATCCTGCAAAACCAGCCATTAAATCAGCAAAATGCTTTGGTATTAGAACCATTTGGAATGTAAAAAATACTGCTTCTTGTTGAGCTGCAAAGTTAAGGGAAAATCTAAAAGTACAAATAATGATCTTAATTTGAAAGACATTTTACAAGTAAACATACTACAAGTGTAGCTACAAATAGGATAATTGCTGAACATTTTCAAACCCAGGAGTATAAAGTTAAAAACAATAAAATCAAATTTAAGTCCAAACAAATAACAGGGTTCATATTATTGATTTTATTTTTTTTTTTAATTTTATTTTTTTTTTAATGGACCATTTCTTTATCTCTAAACCCTCACTTATCACATAGTGGTCTCTAATCATCTATGTTATAATATTTAAATGAGCATATACTTTAACGTAAAGTGGTTTACAGTCAGTTTTTCTATTACTGTATAAGAAATGTATCCATGAAACATAAAAAGGTCAACTACTTCAATGAAATAACTTTTAAAAATAATACAGTTTTACAGCCATACATAAATGTATGTATTTTATTATGTCAAAGAATATGAAAGAATATAGCTCAGTGTTTAATGGCAAGTCTTTGAAGGAGGATACATTAGCTTTAAACTGGGATGTATGTTCATTGGAATATATTATTTCTGCCTTGGATTTTACATTTCCAAGTGAAAGGTTTTTCTTCTCCCTACTTCTCATCTTTTTTCCCCACTCATAACAGTTTATCAAAGTACAAATATGTCTTGTCACTATGTATTTTAAAAATGACTAATTAGAAACTGGGGGCTGTGCCGGCCCCCTGCATTGTGTCCCACTCAGTGGCCCAGCCCTGCTGTGCCAGGAGAGCTCGGCTGTTTTGCCTCAAGCTTTGGGAGGGTGCTGGCAGCTGGGATGGGGAGCAAAGCTGATGTGCAGCCACAGTGAAGGTGACAGAGAGGGTCTGGAAATATCCCCAGCCAAGATGGGACTGTGACTGAGGGGAACATGCAAAGAGATGGAGCTTAGGTTGATGGATGTGGAACATTCGTCAGAACTCCTTGAGAAGGTAGAAGGAAAGGGAGAAGAGGCCTGAAAATATATTTTGTATATGCATTTGGCCCTCCTGTCTGCCTGTGACAAAGCATGGCTTGGTCTGAGCTGATCCTCAGAGAAGTTCCAAATCCCTGGATGGGTTTTGTAACTTCTGACAAGTCTGTAGCAGCCCAGATATCTCTGCTGAGCAGCCAGCTGTACAGGCTGCCAGCATGTCCCCCTTGACTGTGGGATCCCAGGAATATATGTTTCCAAAGCTTCCGCTGTTCCACAGTTACTAGTATCTCTAGGCCATACCCAACCTAAGTTTCATGCAACTAATTAAAAGGGTAAGCTTATTTCTGAGGAGCATCTGTTCACAGAGTTGGGAGGTAGAAATAAGGTAAAAAGCATTCCCATTCCCTACACATCCTTCCTCTGAAGCAATCAATAAGTTTAATTAGAGTGGTTAGGTATGAACTATGAAAGCAGCAAAGTTAGTATCAGATAAATTAGGGAAATATTGGGACAGGAGATATGTTTGTGACATTTTTAGCAGAAATCTGACGTAGGTAATTGCCAGTTCTGTTTGTTATGAAGGGGAGGAGTGCGTGCATCAGGGCCTGGCAGCAGAGGAAGGAAAGTCTATTATAATCCATCCATTTCACACACTGTAGCTGCAGTCTCCATGAGCAATTGGAGGGGAGTGTGGTATAACACCCACGCCATCCTGCTTGAAAATCCTGGTGTTCCTTGCTGATTACTCCTGAAGTCAATGGGTAACATACAGGTTTAGTATAATGCAGTATGATAAAATCCTGCCATGTACAAGTCATTGCACTTTGCACACACACTTCACTTCTTTCTAGCACAGAAAGAAATCAGTTCTAAATAAGCCACGTCTCTTCCACTCCCTCTTGCAGCTGTGCTGGACCGTGCATCTTAAAAAGGCTTAAATACATATTTTTAAGGAGATCGTCTCTCAAATGATGGGCACGATTCTAAGATGTAGAGGTTCTCCAGTAGGGATCATTTATAACTGCAGTCATTGCCTTTCTAGAGAAAGAATTTTAAGAAAACACTTTATTTCTAAGTCAGATTTTGTTTGTGGTGGGGCTGTTCATACTTTTGAAGCTATGCATGTTCTTAAGAGACTTTGCTCAGTTTGGGTCAAAGTGATAGAGACAGAGCTAAGAGAAGCATTCATAGCAAATATCTTTGTGAAAAATGCTGGAGATCTGTTGATACCAGAATGTTTTGTGGGCATATCCTTTTACTTCTTTTGGTGTCGTAGAAATGCCTGAAATTTTGTCTGAGGCACTGAACTGAAAAATTTTATTAGCTGAAACATCTGAACTTCCGGTTTAAAATTGCTCCTTGCATCAATACTTTTTGTATTTGATTGAGACACTTCAAAGCAAAACACCTTGCATTTTGTGTTTTGTTGTTGTTGCTTTGTTTTATTTTGGTTTTGTTTTGTTTTGTTTGTTTGTTTGTTTTTAAGGAAAGGGTTAATTTAGTGTGGGGGAGAGAAAAGATTGGATTATTTAGTCCAAAGGAGAACACGATGGAGGACATCTCTCCAAACAGATAAAAGGCTGCTGCAGTAGGGAAGGCAATAAATCTGCTCTCCATGTTCAGAGTGGATATAAGAAGAAATAATGGGACTCTAATAGAAGAGGGAAAAAAACCCAAAACATCAAGCTAAGCATTAGGAAAATATTCTACTGGGAAGGCTATAGCTCTTGGAGAACTCTGCCTGACTGGAGATCTCCACCAAACTATCTCAAACCTGGTTTTGAGGTAAAGCACCCTCAGGATAACAGAAAGGACTTGTTCTGCCTGAGGGCTGGATAGTCTGAAGTGTCTCCAAGGTTTGGGATTCTCTGATGCTGAGGGCTGTTTTTTCTAAGATAAAGCACTACTAATATGGAAAGAGTCTGGTAAGAGATTGCAAGGAGACTCTCAAAGAGAGTTTCCTTTGGGCAGCAATGGCTTTGGCAGGCTGGCCCCAGGCTTTGCAAGTGCCTTGCCTGTTTGTGGTGTGTACAGGCACAGATGGGGCTGGCAGAAGCAAAATATTTCTTTTAATCCTTCTAAGAAATGACAAATTAAGGTGTGATTATAGAACTGTTAAAAAGGAATTACCACAGAGGAAATTCCAGATGGTCACGCAGAATTACTATTGAAGAGTTAACAGCGAGATTTTAATCCAAGTACAGTTCTTCTCTTTGTTTCAGGTTGGAGAGTCCTATTCTGTCTTCCAGCCCATGTAATAATTTCTCATTCAGTCCAGTTACAACTACCTTTCTGCCTGCTAGTTCCATTTTCTTGTCCAGTGCTGATAATACTCTTTTAAACCTAATTCCTCAAGAATATAAAATGATGGGCTCAGTTTCTTCCCTGCTGTGGAAAATAACCTTGAGATTTTTTGGCTGGTGCTAAGCTTATTTGACTGAGTGTAAGGGATGCTTTGGTACCATTCTGTGGAGCAGCATGCAATTCTGTATGATAGGGTATCAGAGAAAATCACTGCTGATAACCTTCTGGGTTAATTGCTGTGCAATGAGTGCCTTGAATCAACACATTATGTTTAATCCCAGAACACACTCTGGCTATCTCTTTACTGTGACTGTATGGGGCTTCCAATTTTTATTTATGCATGATAGGTGACACTTATTTCAAAGCTACCTAAGTGATTTAGACACAACAGTTCAACTGTTTTGCAGGAGCTCATCCCTGTAGATGATTCTGGCTTAATATACATTGCCAATGTTTCTACATATTCTGGCTAATGCATGGCTAATTCCCTACTCCTTTTTCTTATCAAAGCTTCTGAATCTTTATTTGTTCTAGCTACATTTTTTATAAGTCTTTTAAGTGCTGACCACTGCACGTGAGCCTCAGAGGTCACCATGAGATTCTGATGGAAATTCTCACCAAACTGGAGGTTTCTGCATTTGATAGAGTGTCCAAATGCTGTCTTTATTCCAGGTGGTCATCTAGGAGATGATCTCAGGGATGGAGAAAGATTTCAGTCAAATCAATGAAAATATTCTTCTTGTCACTCCTTTAGCTCAGGCCAGTAGAAACTCCAGAAATCAAAAACCTTGCAGAGCACAGGACTTGTGGCTGCTGAGGATTAGGCTGTATTGCAGTTTTACTAAGGAAAATTTCTCAAGGTGCTTCACAGGAACTGGATTCACAATCTTATTGAATTTTGTGACAAATTAGGTTTTGCTGCTTCTGAAGAAATATACCTTCATGATCTAACTGGATCAATGCTATTGTGGTCCTGAAAGGCACACTACTAACACATCATTGTTTTCCTAGGTTAAAAGAACACAGCATAACAAAATAATATACTAAAAAGTAGGGCTGAGTAGGCTCTTGTTCACAAATTCACTGACCAGTCATGTGACAAGAGGAACTCTGGTAGCTTGCTCAATACTTCTTCAGTATTCACACTGCTTGTGTTCAGTCTCCTCCTTTTTCCTTAGGTCTTGCACTTCCAAATCACAACGTTGTTCACAACTGTTTAAGTATTCTTGCCATGGCAGATTGCAAGGGAAGGCAGCTTCTGTTTCTCTTTTAATCTCTGACTCAAGATATTGTGCATCTGCAATGCTCTTTCATTTATTACTGTACCACTCACAGCTTCATTTTTTTGTTGTCTCACACCTCCTCGTCTGCAGGATTCCATCCATAGTAATCAAGGGTGTGACTGAATTTACATCACCTTGTAATGCAGGGAGCGGGGGAAGGAAGGAAGGGAGACAATGCTGCACACGCCCTGTTCATCTCAGAAAAATGGTCCGTGGGCGCGACATGCAGTTAGTGCAGAGCAGCAAAAACCAAAGGAAATGCTGTTTTCTTACATTGCAGTCAGCTAGAAGCTATTATAAACATTTCCACTATTGGCATCAAAATAAATCTTGGCTTCCAGACAAAGCAGTGTAAGTTTTCTTTGCAGGTTCATAGAGTAGCTCCCAATTTACATCTTAGATACAGAATCTGTGGAAGGAATCTGTGGAAGGAATGTGTATTAACGTTTTCATCTAAGTGTTGATCTTTGCTTTGTAGCCTGTGAGGTTTTCCATCTCTTCTTTATTGCTTTCAAGGCTGGTAGTGAGGACTGCTAAAAGTTATTTTTCCTTAATCCTTCTCTATCACATGCTTGGACCGAGGGTCTAAGCCTGGCTTACAGACTTTAAAGTTAACCTTAAGGATTCATGAAAGAAATTACTGCAAATATAACAGTGGCCTCTATAGCTTCTCTGTTTATCATTTATGATGTTATGTTTTTCTGGAGGGGATTTAAAACAAAATATCATTTGAAGTCATAAAATGAACATCTGCGAAAGAAGTCATGAGGCTCAACATACAATGTAGGCACAGGAGTAAACAGCTCTGGCAACGAAGTGCTCTCAACTACCCTTGTCACATAGAATGACTAACCTGCTGAAATCATACTTATCATCTCACACAAATGAGCAGATATGTTTCAGTAAAATGCAGGACTTTCCTGATAAATTGCAACGAATTCCATGGAAATGATAAGGATTTTGCTACTTGGGCTATTCCTGTGGATCTGTTCTGTCACTGCTATGTACTCTTTTCAAGTTGCACTTGTCTGAAAGATTTTACTGGCTGGAAATCATGATTTATAGTTTGAGGAAAGTTTTTGTAGACAGCCTTTTCTGATCCTGATTCCATCTTGGTAAAATACAGCTCTTTTAATAAATTTAGATCTTAGACTTACTTGCACTTTAGGCCAGGGTTGAAGATTATTCCATAAAGGATAGATTTGCATTCTAATCTAATGAGAAAAAGGAAAAGATTAGAGGGTGGCATTCACTGGTAAATTAGTAATATCCTTCATTAGTGGTGAAAGCTAACATTGTGTGGAAATGTATGTGGCATTACTAGTGGTTTTCTTCTTGTACCTGTGTATTTCTCCATACTTTTTACTATCCCTCAATTTTTGCAGAACAGTCCATCAAGAATTTTTCTAGTGATTGACAGCCTGAGACTGTGCATTTAAACTTGTGGAATGGTATACTGTGTTATGTGCTGTGATTTTTTATTTGGATGAATGCTTTCAAAGCAAACTTTCATCTGCAGTAAAAAGTTTGGGGCATGTTATGAGTCAGCAAACCATCATTATTCTTAACAGGCAAAAAAGAGAAGCCACTCTTTTCACCAGGATCTGACGCAAGTGAGGGGACTGCACAAGAGTTTTGCATACTTGAGAAAGCATGGAAGGAGTAATCAACGTTATGTGCTGGAAATGACAGGTGCAGAGCAACAATCAGTCACCTCAACAGAGTGAGATATGGCTGGAAAGGTTCCGAAGTACATTGCAGTGAACTGTGGGTAGAGATGCTGCCATGCCCAGTCCTTCCTCAGTCACTGAAACGATGCCTTTGCCTTTGCCTACCTCAGTGTCAAGGGGTTCTTCTGTAAATTTTGGGACACAGCAGGCTACAAGGAACAGGCGACCATTCCGTTAGACCCACACTGCTCACATCTACTCCAGTCCCAGCAGGCTGCCGTGGGTAAAATCCTGCAGCTGCACTGCTAATGTGTCTCAGCTCTGATGTGTGGCCCTGCATAGGGGCCCCTGAATTAGCTGCTGCAGGCACTGCAGGTGCCTGTTGGGCTGCTTTAGCTGCTGATATACAGCAGGACTTTGCTGTCCACTTCTGCTTTAGATCTGTTTTGTGACTACTCTGACCCTCCTGTGATGAGACTTAATGCACATTTACCTTCTCGGGAGGGAAAAGACCACGCTCAGGTATCTGGGCTCCTTGTTCCATATTGCCTCTAAACTCAGCTTTACGGAGGCAGGAATGACAATGAATTAGTGTTGGAAGAGAGGAAAGACGAGCATTTTTCGTGTATGGATATGTCTTCTGGGGAATGACCTACAGAGAAACTGTGCAGTGAAAAGAATATTTTATAATGGCTAACACAGTGAGCAGTCAAATCCAATGAAAATATGCCTTAAAAATCAGCTGTGCTACATGAAAGAGAGGTGCAGAAAATTACCAATGCATTCCTCAAGACAGTAAATGCTTTTTAACAGAATAGGCAGAAGATGATGCTGCATAAGGACTTATCTTTCATAGCTTTAGTGTTTATAATGATACCACAGCAACTATCTTTTGTCATGAGCAAAAAAAAAGTGCTTTCTTTGAAGGTAAGTGCTAGTAGTTGCCTAGTATGAAACTTACTGGTGCATATAATGGTAGCATTGCGCCGTCTGAGCACAGTGTACACTTTAAAATTAATCTCTGCACAGATCAGCAAGCACATGCAGATTCTCCCATGTTGACAAGAGCAGTGCACTTTTTAGGAGAAGCCAAACTTTCAAAGCCTGGCAGCTGGAGTCTGCATGCTTGTTGTTCCGTTATTAACTCTGTAAGCCTTAGGAAAGGAGTAATGGATGAGATGATCCCAAGAGGTCCCTCCCAGCCCTACTTTGTTTGGTTTCATGGTTCCTAACCAAGCAAGCAATAAGCACAAGTCTTCTCTGAAATGAGCAGAGGGAAAGAGAGGTGTATTAGTTATGCAAGATACTCTGTTCAGTTCCAAGCTATGTAGTCCATTCCAGAGTTCAGCAAAGAACAGGTGCAAGGAGCCACATCCACAAAGATGGTGCTTGGACGGGGCCCTGTGGCCCCTGGTGATGCTGAATGTCCTTTGAGGAAAACCACAAGATGGTAAAGAATTGATTTCAAGGGAGTGAGATTGGGCAGGACAAGACTGTTAGTGAGAACCTCTCCCAAGGTTATGAAATGTGAGCAGACCTTGCCAAGACTGCTCATCAAAATCTCATTTACTTTCAGCAAGAAAAAGTAGCCTTTTACAGTAATACCAAAATCACTCAACCTATATTGTAAATCCCAGGCATTTGAATCCCAAGGCAGAAAAGCATTCTGTTTCCCTGTTGCTGATTTGTGTGCTGTGATCCTTTAGGAAGTGTGGGTCTGGGGGGGAGAGGTCAAGCTCCCACTCAGGGCAAGGCCAGCACTGCATCCAACCATGTTTGCTTTGGGACTTGAAAGCCCCTGAGGTCTGAGATCCCTGTGCTTCCCTGCCCTCCCAGTGAGTACAATTCGATCCATTATCTGCTCTCAGGACTGGGGTTGCCAGAGTTTAAACCAGCCTGGCTACAGACTGTAGTAGTATCTCAGCTCTTTGCAGACCTTTTGGCGCTCCAGTTGTCATCTTTGACCACCCCTTGCAGATTGCCTTGAAGAGACTTTTCTTGCATATATGTTGGCTCCACGTTTCCCCCCTCCTCTTTTTATGAAAAAGGAAGGGCACATTTCTTTAGAATAAAATCTGTCCCAGTCTTTTTCCAATCCTTTGACTGCAAGAATGCATTTCTGGTTTTCTCCCTTTGCCTTCTTCCAACAAATCAAGCAAGCCTTCATTTCAAATTTTAAATGGAACCCAGATGATTTGTAGGCATTTTGTTATGCATTGTAGGATATTTGTACATTTATGAGCTCAGGTCTGAATTTTCCTTGTGTCTAGAAGAATGAGGTATCTTTCCTCATCGGCTTTCATGGGCTTTCAGGCATATATGAAAATAGCCTGAGTGATTTAGGTACCTACTGAAAGTCATTCAGACAGAGGACCTATTGCACTTCTAAAAATATTACTTTCTTCAGTGTGTTAAAAATCCCAGCTGCGACAGCTGTGGTGATAAGATGTTAAGTTGAACTCTGCCTTTTTGGAAAACAGGATAGTTTTTCTCTATCTTCTGGCAGATATGTAATCCAGAAAAACAAGTCATTAAAAGATTCATTTGTAAGGATAAACAGAATTGAATAAAGCTATTTTTTGAAACTAGGCTGAAAAAGTATTTTTTTTCTTGAGAGATGATATATTTCAAACCTCAGTCCATGCTACCTAATGCCTGCACCACAATTCTTCCCCCAATTAGCTGTTTGTAAGGCAGTGCCATCTTCCACTTGTCACATTATAGACTTTATTCAAATGAAATACCTGAAAGAAAAACCTCCAACCTGTCCAGTACTACCGAGCAGAATTCCATTATGTAAATCTGCTTCCATATTTTGGGAAGAAACGATAGGCAGGACATGAAATGGAAAAATAAATTATATGCACACAAGTAAAAGATCAGTCAGGCAATGTACTGAGGTATCATTAGGGCTGATGAATCACTATTATCATTATAAAAATAACATATAATGCTTCAAATCCTGCATCATGGTTGACTTCTTTGCTGATGAATATTTATGCAGTTTCTTTTGTTTCTTTGTGTGTCTAACAGATGCCAGGCTAAGTTCAATAGACAAATTGCATCTCTGTGAACTGTCACAGCCTTGTCCTTGTTTTTTCAGGCAAACTGAAGTTAAATAGCAAAATAGAATAAATAAACAGAGGTCAGTATCTCCATCTCCCTACAAAATTCAATCAACTGATAAATAATCTGTGGAATAATTCAGTTCAGATCTAAGAAGGAATGAAATTTAAATCTTCTTTATTTGAAATAAACCCTTGCATATCTGCACTCTGAGGATCATAAGTTACCTAACCAATGTGTGTGTCATAACCTAATTAGCCACTTACTTCTACTAAATTTCTCAGCATTCCTTGTGTCTTTGCTCCCTACCTTCAGTGCAGGGTGGGAGAATTATTATAAGTGTAAGGGGTTTATTAGCAAATAAGGCTTATAAACAAATAAAAAATTACAAGGAGGAAAACAAAGATGGCTAGATAATGATGTCTGGAGACACAAAATCTGAGGTCAACATCATTTACAACCTTTTTTCAACTGGTAATAAATCAGTTCAATTAACTCAGTGCCTTAGCATAATTTTGTTCCCAAACAAACTTTTACTTTAGCACGGTAGTTTTTATGGCAGGTGATTTTTTTTTTTTTTTTTTTGGTGCCGCCAGATGTACAGTCCTATTGATTTGCTTTGCAAGCGTTCTGTAGAAGGTAGAATCAATGGAGCGCTCTCACCCAAACAACTCTGAAGCAGAATTTATAGATTTGGGGAAATGACTTAATTGCTGGAATTATGCTTGCAGCTAAGCCTGCCCGCTTACACTTTTGCAGCTACTGTGCATTATCCAAGTCCCACGCATCAAATAGGTAACACTATATACTGGAAAAAAAATGTAAATACTTCTGGAATGTCATCACTTTTGTGAGGCACTACACAGAATTTTACTGATGCTCACATAGGGATACAATCTCTGAATTTTGTCCTTAATTCTGCCTAGAACAGCCTTGAGTCTCTTGATATCTCCTAAGGTGAACGAGGCTTCCCACAGCTAACTTTGGCTATACAAGAGCAGAGTTTGCCATTTAAAAACCCCACCAGGCAGAATTAGGTAAAGGATTTTCTCCTCTCTCAGTGCCAGCCACTTCTTTCTGTCTTCATGTGGAAATCTCTCATTGCAAAAGCAGTGCGTGGGATTTTGTAGTGATTCAAAGGACTGAAGAGATACATGCCTTCCAAGAAGCAAACAGACTGGCATCACTTCACTAAGTGATACATTCGCAAAGATCAAGGGTCTACTTTGATAAGTAGAAACTCACACAAAAGTTGATTCTCCCTCATCAGCATGACTGTTGCAGTGCCCATCAGTACAAGTCCCACGAGTCACTGTGATTACTTACAGCCCAACCTCTTCTCTGAGGTCTTGTAGTCCCTCTGTTCCAACTTTTTAAGGAGGAGAACTTGCTGATATTTAAAAATGACAAGACTGCAACCAAGCAGTGAACGTGTTTTGGGGAGACGGGGGGGGTTTGTTTCTTTTGTTTGGGGTTTTTATTTGTTTTGTTTTGCCTGGTAATGCAACACTCGACATCTTTTGGGCAGCTTTGTCCAGGAAATTTTTTATATCTTCACAGAAATCACCACCTGCCATACCCAGCTATACAGGAGGTACTGAGCCTTAACTCTGAACACTTCCTATTTCTGTGCTTGGCTGCTGCCACAATGTTTTCCAGTGATGCTTTTGCCAAGGGATCCAACAAGGTGTAACACCACACCATTTGCTAACACTTCCAGCATTACTCCTGGAATCAGAGGAGTGTTTTTCACGAGGAAATCTTCTTACTTACCTGCACGATACTGCCTTTAGCCAGCAGCCCTTCAAGTGGCAACGTAAAGCCATTTGATTCACTTGCTTGACCAGTTTCTAATTGGATATAATGAAGCAATACGAGGTCGCTGTACACACTCCCTCCAGCACCACTCAATTATTCCTTGCATCTCCGTGATGAGATCAGCAGGACAATTTTGTACATGCCGGGCTCTCCGTGCAGCTGACAGTCCCACCCAGCTAATGAGGCTTTACTGCTGTTCCAGTGCCATCACATTTTTATTCACTCGTCCTTAGATTTACACTTCACATTCCCCTCTGCAAGCACCACGTGAGCAGATCAGCTTCTTAATGCAAAACAAATACACGATCTGGTGGTATGCATTACACATGTATACCTTTTGCTAAAAGTCAGCTGTGCATTAAATGGACGGTATTTCTATGTAAAACAGCCAGCATGGTCTGAACAGATATGCTGTGAGCTGGTTGCCTAGGCAACAAAATTCCTCAAATTGGAGGGGTCTATAACAGAAGATGTTTATCTAGCTTTAATTTTGGGGCCTGGTTTCTAAAAATCTTAATTGACTCGTTTCAAATGTATTTTATCTAGTGATAATGCTACATTTCAAGCAACAAATAGGACAGATTCATCTACTGTATCTCTGCTGCAAATTATAGATATAGAGCACATAAAATAGAGACAAAGGTTAAAGGGTAACTTATTTCACAGTTTGTCAGTTGTTTAGATGGTTGAGCCTTGCCTCTTGCCTGCTGGGTTCACTGTATATTTGTTTATTGACTTCATTCATTAAAAGCGTCAAAAATTATTTTTGTCAGTTTGACTGCAAGTGGGCTATCAGATACCAAAATTCTTGACATTGTTTTTATGAAGTTCTGTATTTCCCATAATATTATCTGTAAGACTCCTTGCAGCATGCTTCTCTCTCCACATAGCTCAGCGCCACAGACAGAGATTTTCCCTAGTCCTAAGGCTGCATGTTAGCATGGCTTTGCAGCAAGAATTTTAGGGCTCAGTGCTCCCACGCTAGGAACTGTGGGTTCATGATAGGGCAGCTGTGCACTCCTAGGGCTTGAATCAGTGTCCTAGGGGCTACATCAGACTCTGCTGTGCAGAGGGACACTGCAGGGCACAGCTGTTCCATGTTCCATCAGTGTGAAGGTGGGGGTGGCTGTACATCTGAGGGGATTCTGCAACACTGTGTTGGGGAGAACCATTTCAGGTATTCCAGCATAACTTTCCCAGGAATTCAACACCCATAGCTGGAGAGAAAATCCCAAAATGCTTATCTCCCACTAGTCATTACTTAAGTGAGGAGATAGTCCAAAATATTCAGCGTTAGGTAACAACTGTTATTCTCACAGCATCAGAGGCCTCTGAAAAGCCAAGCAGGTCACGGCAGCATGGGCGCATCCTGCAGGTCTGCAGCAGCTGATAAATTGCTTTCAGAAGAGACTGTGTGTGCAAAGTTGTCCCCACTCAGGATCTTCTGGGAACCAAGTTTTCTATCTTTCCAGGTACTTTGAAAGGGGTGAAAATTAATAGGAAGTGAGCGTTCAGATTTATTAAGAATTTTCAAAAGCAAAGGCTTAGTGTTTCTGTAGGTGCTTTTTTCCAAAGTGCTTGAGAGATCTGAGAGCACGTGGCTCCCTGCAAGGCAGCAGGACTGCACTCCTCAATCCCTTTAGGGAGAGAAGTGTGGGCTGCTTACCCAAAGACAAGGTAGAAAATATCTCACTGAACAAAAAGTTAAGAGTTCTCCACCTTGTTTCCTTTCTGCTCACCTGGATTATACTGATCCGTGCTGAAAGCAAACGTAGGACTGGGAATCAATCACACATGAGTTACTTCTGCTGTCTGAATTTAGGTGTTCCTTAGTCCTTGTCTGTAGCTGTGGTTTAGGGAGAGGAACATGCAGTTTTGTGTATTTTAACTGTGGGAGGAAAGAATTTGGTGTGCATGTGGTCTCGACAGCAGAAACCTTGCACAGATTATGGTGATATCACCTTTGTTTTGTCTTATCCTCCAATATTAAATCTCAAATTAAATTAATTAAATCCCAAATTAATACTGATTTCACCACTGTAGATTGAAATATCTCAGCACTTTGTTTATAGATATTCTTGCTTTTCAGCACTGTTTTCCACAGATGTTTTTAAAAACCTTTGGCAAGTGTATCTTGAATGCAACACGTGGAAACAGTCATGTGCACCCATGCTTGTGTGTTCACAAAATAGAAGTTAAACTGATTAGAGGAAATCTCATAAAAATGACCTGTCAAATGTACTAAAGTTTCAGTGCAAAATGCAGGCAGCAAAATGTTTTCTGCTCAACTGAATTGCTGCTCATCCTCTTCTTGCTGAGCACCCATTTGCTCCCTGTCCTGAGGACAAGATCTTTCTCACTTTCATTAGGCTTCTCTAAAGATTTGGACAGCACTGTTGGCTGTTCTCTGCAGATAGATTTTGGCCTTTAAAAGCTCAGTCTTGCTGTACGATTATGAAAGTACTACTGAATATTATGATTCTGAGTTTTTATTCTTAATTGTCCATCAATCTTTAGTACCTGAAAATCTCAGTGATTTAGACAAGAGAGAGAGATCAGATTCAGCTCGACGGAACTGCTGTGATAGCAGCCTATCATGGATAGGACCAGGATAGGACCTCTCAGTGACTCAAAATAAGATGCTTTGCTCCTAAGCCTTCTTTTGCAGATATCTCTGGACATTTATTGTGATGAGTTGAGCTTAGACAAATGTGTTTACAGGTCCTGTCTTGTTCTTACAGTAAACAGGAGAGATGGAAAAATGTACAACTTATTGCCAGTGGGGTCATGAATTCCCTCATACTTTGATAGAGCCTGTTAATTAAGTTGTGATCCTGTGGGTTGGAAGCAGGTAGCCAAACACCATAAGGGTAGAGACCCATACCATTCTACTCAGGATTAAAAAGAAAATATCTGGTTTAGGCTGTTACAAAATAAACACAAAATATAAAGTCTTAGTCAACTAAATACGTTTTAGAGCAAACGTTCTCATTTTTAAAAATTATTATTACTATTGTTATTTCTTTGGTGTTTGAGGTTTTAAGGTATTTTAGATGAAAATGAACATTTGGAATGGAACAGTCATTTGGAACTGGATTAGAGAAGTATTTGTTTAAAGAAAACAAAATAGAACAAAAATAGCAAGAGCAACAACAAAAAGAAAACCAGCAAAAACAACCAAAAAAACCCACCCCAACCCAACATACCAACTTGAGATGTTTAGATTGCTACTATCCTGTACCTTGTTCCTTCCCTAGACCTTCAATGACATGAGGAGTAAAAGCAAACTGGAAGGTTATTTTTCCATTAAAAAATACTGAAGTATTACCAGATGACCTTTTTTTTTCCTCCCAAAGCATTCTTTGGTAGAAAAAATTCTTTACTTTGTGCTTATCTAAGAGCATGTGACATTCATCTGAATTGCAGGTGAGCTCACAGAGGACTACAGATCTTCTGCTATCAGCACAAAACAGCTTTTGAGTTAGCTCTGCACTGGAATAGCTGAAATCCTCTTCAACTGAAGGCAGTGGCAGCATAGTCTTTTATGAAACAAACAAACAAACTGAAACCAATCTGTGAGGCATTTATTAAATCGCATATCCAGAATTCATGTATTGAGTGTTTTAAGTCAGTAAAATCTGCTTGTGAGAGATAGATCTGAGAGCAAAAGTACTTTGGATTTCTCAGTGTCATTTCATTCTGCTTTAATTCTCAAGTTAAATTTGGAATAGCTTCATGCTTTTTCTGAAATATGTTAGAGCACAGAATCTAATAACTGGAGAATGGCAGAAACCTAGGATTGGAGGCAAGAAGCACATACAGGTGACTTCTGAACCCTTGTTCCTTCCATGGCTCATATTACCCAGTATAATATATGTTTACTTGCTCTTAATAGCAGTGGAAGTGGAAAGTGCTAATGGTGCTCCTTTCTTGTTTTAATTTTTTTTTTCCCTGCTGAGAGGAAATTTATCTCAATCCATCATTTGGCAGTACTGGATGGCTCTGTTGAAATCACAGCTAAGAAGTAGCAGACAGACCAGTCTAGCTGTCACATTACTGGTTTGTGTCTCCTGCTGGTTTTCCCGGTCTCAGGACCCACATCATCCGCTGTGGGTCAGTGGGTTAGACCTCCTCCATCTCACCTCTGTGCTGGCTGAAGTGCAGACCCAGATGTTTCTGTACACAAAAGGCTCAAACCAGGTCCTGTCTTCCAACTTGATTTCTGGTGTCTGCTGCCATTGGTTTGAAAGAGTGCCTTTTTTTTTGACCCTGACGCTGAAAACATGCCCTTCCAGAGTCCCCCTGGTGTGCTCAGCACCCTCCACAGCTGGCAAGGAGGTGCAGTGATGGAAGTCAGAGCTTCTATATACCGAGCTCCCGCCTCCTTCTTTTGCAGTCAGCTTTTCCTGCTCCTTTTTCCACAACCCAATTCACCCAACAGGCTGGCGACCTGCCAACAGGTGATATTGAATCCCAGAAAACACCTTTCTCTTCATATTTCTAGAAGATTAAGACATTTCTCGAGAGTTTTAAGAAAGATACCTACAAGCTGGTGGCCTGCAGTGGTCCCAGCACAGCAAAAAAGGAGACAAGAAGTTTGTCCTGCAGATTTGGTGACTCAAAGGGATACAAAGGACCCAGTGCCGAGAAGTTTCATTAATCCATGCAGGAATCACTTCAGTCATCTGCAAAGTCACCTGCAGAACGGCTTAGAAATAATTTCTTATGTTAAATATTTATCCTGTAGTGATTGCCTGAGGAGGAACCACTTCACAAACTTTATTGTCAACATAAAGTTAGGCCTGGCTGACTAGAGAAGGGACTTTTCAACATCCACATGTAGCCAGCTCAGAGAAACTTTGTCTGTTCACCTGCATGGGAAAAAT
Source organism: Hirundo rustica (assembly GCF_015227805.2). Classification (NCBI taxonomy): domain Eukaryota; kingdom Metazoa; phylum Chordata; class Aves; order Passeriformes; family Hirundinidae; genus Hirundo; species Hirundo rustica. The sequence goes on along the minus strand of NC_053454.1, from coordinate 54,248,484 downwards.
ACTTTTGAAGCCCATTTTTACAAAGGGAAATAGCTGTATTTCAGGCAGGTAAAATCACAGTTAATGTTCTTTGAAGGGTTCTGCATTGGGAAGCCTTACTGAAGGCAGCTGGATCTAGGAATATTTGTAGTGTTGATCTGTTTCCTGAAGAGTCAAACCAACTTCTTGCATTTCAGGGATTTTCAGATGTTTGTTCTCTATTTCTTTAAGTTGCCTGAGTCATCTGAGGGCTTAGATCACTCTATCCTGCTCACTGGGATAGGGCACAGGGGTTTATGACTTTGCATGCCCCAGTGGCATCTGTTATCTTTCTTTGTTATATTTTCTGCTTTCTTTCCCCATTTCTATGGCAACTTTTGACAATGTCCCCTCTATTATGCAGTTCAGCACAACATTAAAAAAAAAAAACTGTTACATTTTCAACAGGGTCAGATATCAGGCTTTTTAGAACGAGATTGAACATTTGGCCGACAAAGCTCATCTTGGCAAAGTAGAGAAAAATTCCTTTGGGGGGAAGCTTTTTCTAAAATGTACGATACCTCCTGTGATTGTGGGTGATAACATCTCTGCACTGTACCCCCAGCAGGGTAAGTAAAGGCAGGGTGACAACAGCAGAAAAAAATCAGCCACCAGTCTGGACTACCTGTATCTTTTTAGGCAATTGCATGCAGTTCTCTCATTGTGCTGCTCCATGGGTTTCTCTGCAGGAACAAGGCACTCTAGTGGACTTGTCCTTCTTGTGCCACAACAAAGGGACAGTTTAGAGGGAAGCTTTGCTTCTCATCTTGCTTTACTTAATTAGAAGAATCCAGAGCTACCAAGCTGCCCTCATCCTTGCTTACTAATAATACCTGAAGCCTGCATAGAAAAATGCAGTGGTAAAAGACAGTATCCACAGAGCCCATGTCCTGCCCATCTGTTCCCCAGCAATTATGATATCTGTGATGAGCCACCCAGACAGCCACTGCACAGCTATGAATGACAGTATTTTAGCAAAAGTCTTGTAGAAATCGCTGGTGTGGTAGTCTGTTCTTCTCCACCACCCTAAGAGAAGCTGAAGTTGCAAGACATGATATTCAAGAGCTGGAGTCCTCAAGGTAGGGCTAAAATACTCATGGGGGGTCTTCCAAAAGTCTGGTTTGACTAGTTTTGCCTCTGTGGAAATGAGATGGGACTCTGACCTTCTATTTGCAGTCAGGAAAGAGTGAAAGAAGCCCTTCCTGTACATCAAGCCTAAAAATGAGATCAAAGGGGGTTCAAAGATCAGATTTTAACAGGAGTTTGGGGGAGAGCAAATAGCAGGTTCTTTTTAAAAAACCCTCACATATGAAGAATGAAGATCAGCAGAAGATACCATGTTTATCACCGATACACTCAATTTATTTTTGTCTTCTGCCCTCGGAAATGACAATGTTCTAAATGATGGGCAGGCCAATGAACACACCTTGAAAGCAGTGGCTTCCCCCAGATGAATGGAGGGACACACATGTGCACTGTTTACACCTCGTAGTACCGAGAGGTGAGTGATGGGCCAAGAGCCTCCCCAGGGGCGGGAGCTGAGGTTGTGTCTGGGGCATTCCTGCCAAGAGACAGCAACACGTGCTCCCTGATGGCCCCTGTGAGCTGTGGGGAGCAGAGGGGCTGCACTGGGGTAGGTGCTGTCTTTGCACCTGAGATGGAACTCACGGGGAGATGGAAATGCAGGAGGCGTTATCTCGAAAAAGTCCCTCTCTGTTGCTTTGAGGGAAGCAGAGCGGCTGTCAGGAGGAACATCCCCATTCCATATGGTTGTTCCGTGTAAATATAGCACTGTAAACAAAGACCTGCCAGGGGATTAATCCCAGGGTGACTAAAAATACATGGGCATGGTTCTGCAGGCTCTTCTACCACTCAGAGAAGTGAGTAATAGAGGCTGGATTCATTTATATTTTGCAATAAAGTATTCATATTTGTGTGAAAAATAAACCTCATCCCCTCTTCCCTTTTTAAATCACAACCACATTCTGTTGCTTCTAGAGGAAGTTTGGTTTTGTTTCAGTGCTTTGAAATAAATTTCATATTCAAATAACCCCTTCCTCACATTGGAACTCTTGAATATTTGAAAACCATAGGGAACTAAAGGGTGTTGGCAAGTCCGTTTCTTCAAAATGGTCCCATGGTGCAGATTTCAAAGTATTTAGGAGCTGTTTTGATAATCCCTCTATTGAGCTACTTTATAACTTTGGACTCTAAAATACTTCCCTGACTCTGGCCTAAAGCACTTCAGAAACAGAATTTAGACACTTAAATCATTAGGAGAAAACAATTCTACCAGTAATGCATAAGTCCTTCTGAGAGTACGACTCAGTGTCCTTGGCAGCAAGTCCAGAGATCCTGATTGTCAGACAAGAAAGTAAGTTTTGTTAACAAGAAAATCCCCTCAACCTTGAGAATTAAACTGCTGTGATGCCCTACAAGTCATAGGCTCGTTGTAGCAGCCTGTCATCAAAGTTCGCAACAGCTTGTTCAGGTCTCTCACGCCAGAAAACTGTTGCCTTCATAAACCAGAAGACACAGGCATCTCTCCAGAAAGAGTAAAGCATGGCAAATTCCTTCCGTGTCATATCTCATACAGCAAAATCAAGAAAGAGTTTTAAAGTTGCTCACAAAAAACAGAAGCAAAAATAATTGGTGTAGACAAGTCAGATGACCTACCTATTTACACAGTAAATGCTTTTGTATGCACACATGGGAGAAGAGTTAAATATAGATCCTGACTTGTATTCTTCAACATGAGAGAGTGGTTGGTTATTTTTTTGCAGGAGAAGGGGAAATCACAGAGTTGGACTACTACAAACAGGTCACCCTGTGATTCTGCATATGCCTTGCACTAGGTAATACCTAGAAATAGTTTAGAGCCTCATTTTGCCTAAACCTGGATGCCTACTGTCACAGGGCTGGCAGGTGGGAAATATGACCTGTGGGAGGCAACTGTTTTTCTGGAGAGGTAACCCACTGCCCGTCTGGCCAGGAACATTTCTACCCTTGGTCTGTAGTCTGCCTAAGGAGTTAGATCATAGAATCATGTAATATTTGAAGGGGCCCATCAAGATCATCAAGTCCAGCTCCTGGCCCTGTTTAGAACCATCCCCAAGAGTCGCACCATGTGCTTGAGGGCATTGTGCAAACGCTTCTTGAACTCCATCAGGCTTGGTGTTGTGACCACTTCCCTGGGGAACCTGTTCTAGTGCCCAACCACATTACAGGTGAAAAATATTTCCTGGTATCCAACCTAAACTCCCCCAACACACCTTCAGGTCCTTCCCTCCGGTCCTGTCACTGCTCACCAGAGAGAAGAGATCAGTGCCTGCCCCTCCACTTCCCGTCACATGGGAGTTGTAACTGCAATGGGGTTTATCAGCACCTGCAATTACAGGGTCCCCATTTACCTCAGAGATGGAGCAAGAAGTGCAAGGTGTGCACCAATCCTAGCTGTGCTGTGAGCCAGGTCCTCACTTCTGCTGTGCATTGACCAGTTGATTTGGTATGATTGTCTTTTCATTGTTGGCAGGCACCTCACTGAAGAACAGCTTTCCAAAGTGAGAATGTGAATGGCGTGTTCCATTTTGGGGTTTAGGGTCACCACTTCTTTCTGCCCCGTCTTCCTTGGTTAGGGAGAGGTGATAAAGGCTTGTGGATTTTATATTTTTAGTGTCTCTGCCAGTAGCACTGCTCTAGCGGACAGAGGACCCATTTCTTCTTCTCGTGGACCTTTTCAGAGAGAGGAGAGGGTGTTGATTTTCCTGATTTTCCTTGAAGCTTCAGTCAGCTTTCAGCAGGTGTGACATCCAGGCAAAGTACTCTCTGCTTTGCTCTTGGCTGTCAAGATCCTCATTCTGCAGCCTTCCAGTCCACTTGGTGTGCTCCCAGTGAAGGTAGCTACTTGTGGGGCTGTAATTGGCAACTCTTCACCAGCCTCTTGCCTCGCTGCTGCTCCCTAGAGCATTTAAGTGGGGCACATTTTCGCAGAGGTTATCTCCTCCAGCAGTGCTAGAGGCACCAAAAAGATGTTCAGGTACTAAAGAATGACATCAGTAACTTTGGACATTTTTGTTATGACAAAATATCCACTGAGATTTTGGGGGGAGGGGAGAAGTAGCTAAGCCTAATAGCAGCAAACATTTAAGATATAAGGTTCTGACTGACTCCTTGAGTTTTCCTGTGGGGGTATGTCGTGGTTTCAGGCAAGTTTTGGGAGAAACCCTCCCACGGGGCCCCCCTCCCCTCCCCCAACCGGTTCGAGAAAAAACTTCTTCAGAGAGAAGTGGAAAAAACCTGTTTATTAAACAGGCAAAGCACTCCCAGCACAATACCCGATGACAAGAGCTTCGTGCCGCTTACGGAGGGATAACAAACTTAAAGAAAGTCTCCTCTTGAGGGTCGTCACTGTGCTCCACCGCTCCGTCTCCGCTGACGTTGGGAGAAAAGGAGATGTGCAGGGCTGGTCTTGGTGGGGTGAGTCCCCTGTGGAGGCCCCCGGTGCTTCCCCAGGTCCTTAGTCCGGAGAGGTTGGAACAGTTCTGAGGAGAGGGCAAAAAAGAAAAAAGGGAAGGGGGAAAAAAAAAAAAAAACAAAAAAACCCCCAAGCTTCAGCTATTCTACAGCGTCTAACTACGCTAGCACTAAACTAACTAACTGCCTGGGAAAAAAAATACAACAGAGCTTCTTTCGTCTTGCAGTGTTCCAACTCCCCCGCTTCAAGGTCACTCCGAGGAGCAGAGTTTTCCTGGGGAAAAACAAATGGTGCTTCCCTCCCCTTTGCACCCAATAGACATTTGGGGGATACACAAATACACACTAGGACAGGGTATTATTTTAAGGCAGTAAAGATAAGAAATCTTGCTGGTAGTTTGGCCCAAAAAAGATCTACTATGAAGACAGGGTGATGGATGTGTTTCATAGAATGAATATCAAACACCTTCATGTGTTTGATAGAGTGAATAAATAGAAATTCAACTTCCTCTTGAAGCTGAATTTCTGATTCTAAATATGCTTGAAAGAGGGCAGAATCTGACTGACTACATCCCAAGTGACAGGAGAATTGGGAAGTCCGTGTAATTTCAGCCAAAAGATGTCAGTCTTTCTGCTCCATAGATTTTAACCTGAAATCAAGTTTTAGTTTCTTGAGATCCTCAAAGCAAAATATGGGAGGAGGTCACCATAAACTTGCCTGCACTTTGACAGGCAGTGTCTATGTCCACCATTCAATCTGCTTAACCTTCCTGGGAAGCTGATGTTCATCTTTGGGCTTCAATTAATAGTTTTGTTTTACCAAGAAAGAAACCTGGATCAGTAGCACTCATGGGGCTGCCAAAGGAAAATGGAATTCAAAATTTTGACAGTTGCTCTGATAACCAACAATCTTCTTTGAAATATTCTTGACCCTTCCTTTTCAAATTAACTTGAGAAACATTTTTATGTGCAAAAGTCTTAAGGAGGTTTTCCTGACCCTGGGAGTTTGAAGATTGACCTTTGTATGCAGAAAGCTGAAGGGAGCTCCTGAGAAAAGAGAGAAATTCCTACAGAAATTCTCATTTTTAGTACTTTGACTATATCCAAAATAAGCATTATGTAGGTGAAGGTTTTCTATTTTGTTTTCATTGGATTTGTTGCAGTTTCCTTACAATTCATCCAAGCTCCAGAAAGAAATCTGTTGAGACTCAGACAGGAGGAAGTCCTGCTTCTTTTCATGTTTGTCAGGACTACAAGGTGGTCTTGGCCCTGGCATGAGAAAGCTTGAATTATATGGGATTTTTGGTCTGCATCAGGCCTTCCTATTCAAGTTTCTGGGCTGCTGGGGATTCAGTGTATCCAATACCCCTTAAGCGGAAAGTTTTGATTTAGTGTTTTCTGACCTGTGACCTGTGCCAACCACACTCAAGTTCCTCCAACTCTATCATTCTGACCTTAGGCTCTACAAACCAACCGGACCCGAGCGCGTGCTGTTAAAGAGATTTCGTAAGCTGAAAGCTGAGTAGTCAGGCTTTTGAAAAGCACCCTAGTTTCACCAGGCCCTGCCCAATCTCCCTGTTGGTTTCTCTCACCCACAAGGCAGATGTTACTCCCATTTACAGCTGGCTACAAGGCCACAGGCAACGGCTGTGGAGCTGAGAGAGGCCTGAACACGACGCGCTGCTGGGAGCTTGCTGTGCCTCGCTGCTGACAGACGGCACACACCAGCTTTTTGGCACGGCGGCTAACCCAGGGTGACTTGGTTTATCCCCGAGGGCACAGTGCTGGCTGTTGCCCTTCTGTTCACGGATTCCCACAGGTTCAGTCGCTGGTGGAGTCTCTCCTCTACCCACACTGGTACGGTGTGGGTGGCAACTTCAAACAGATCCTACTGCAAAGATGACACACTACATATTTTAGTGACTATTTTGCTCAAAGGATGGGAAAATAACGGCCAGCATGCAGAAAAGGAATAGAATAACTTCATATTTTTACAATCTCCTCGTTAGTCATTTCATAACGCTTTTCCATAAAGTTACATGCCCACATACTACCCATTTAGGTTTTTTGACATCTCTAATTGAAAATCTCTTCTGTCTGCCAAGTACTACTTTTAATCTGTTTTTACGTACTCTTTTTACCTATTTAAGGACCATTAATTTCTGTAATATTTTTCTGAAAGCCATGAAAATATAATTCTCACTTCTGAAATTGCAAAGGTAGCTTAATGATAACAAATTACATTTTACCAGATTGCATGTGGGAAACATTTGGCCTTAATTGAGTTACTTGTTTCTTCCAACTCAAGTATCATTTGCCAATACACATAATTATGTCTAGAGAAACTTATATACATTCTTTACAAATTGTACATAAATATGCTTACAATCAGGTAATTTTGATCATATTTAACAGTGGGCAGAAAACAGCTTCTCTTTTGTGGACTCTGAGACACCCTTGAATTTATACCTTATTTTCTTCTCTCCTACGACTTCAGTCACAGTCATGAACTAAGGGTCATGCTTTTTCTTCATCATGTAAATATGTAATTGAAAGAGTTAAAGTTGGGCAGAAAGTACCTGATAACATTTTTGTGGGGAAATAAACTACTTGCTCTCCTGTGATGCTTATGGAAGACATTTAAAAATAACATGAAACTGGTGTTAATGACCACCTTACTTTCCCAGCTTAGAACATCTTCCTCCACAGGAGCTGGATGTTAACAGCATAGTCACTAGTGGGTTATTTATTTTATGTGGTTTATTAGATATTATTCTTAGGCTCAGATTTTTGCCATCTTTTTTCCCTACACAGGAAAGGTTTTAACCCAAGACTTATAATTCTGTGCCATAATGTCAGCCTCAGGAAACAGATGCAACAGTTAAGCCCCAGTCATACATAATGACTGTATGATTGTGCTTTACTATTTCATTGGGTTTGGCCAGGAGAGAGTTCATTTTCTTCATAGTCCCTTATAAGCTTCAATAGTTTTTATGAACTAGGTTCACCTGCTTTTTTTTAAAATGTTGTCTTGTAATCCTCTGCAATGAACCAGAGAGCCCCACCAAGGTTATGGAAAGTGCTTGGGTTTAGAGCATTTTCCTTAGCAGTTGATGGAGACGTACTGAATCACTCTGTAAGACCATCTGTTCCCGAAATTTGAACTCTTTGTCAGTGTCTTTATTTGTTTCGTGATTTAGGAAGCTGTTTTGTGTTGTTGGAGGGGGTTTTCCAATTTAAAATACTATTAGTTTTTTTGAACTTGCTGTCTTTCTCTACTTCTTAGCTGGGCTTCCTGGGCTCTTATCTAGTTCTCATTATTGTGATTAGCCTCTCCAGCAGGCCATCATTAATAATTATAAGTAGCAGAGAAGCTCCCATGTGTTCTACTTGCATATCCAGCTTCACCCTCTTAGTTATACCTGTAAAATATACCAATATCTTACACTTACCTTACACAGCCTTAGTTCAAGTCAACTTTTAAGTTTGCTAAATGTGAAACTGTAAACTGAAAAGCTGAGAAGTAACAGAGTTACTGCTCTTCCTTGCTGCTTTGCCAATCTTATTAATTTTAATGATGCTGGAAAGTCACGCTGGTAAGGGCAACACTACCTATAAAAATGAAACACACCACTCATATTCCTGCATATTCTGCATATATGCCTGATGCAGAGGCAAAGGACCTGTTCTGAGGAACTGCCAGTGCACTGTGTGATCCTGCCTGGCTCCTACCATCTTCATGGGGGTGGGAATGCAGCTCCTGCTTGCTCTGGTGCTACTTGATATGGTTGTAAAAAAATTGCTGCCATCACTTGATTATAAGTAGCATAGTTTAATATTGAGTATGTGCTGAATAATCAGCTTACAAGTATATAAATAATAATGAATTTCTAGTTTATAAATATTTTCTGATTATTAAACACTTAATAATCAGTTAATAAGCACAGAAAATATTGTATAAGTATAACATATCAAGTTGAAGATGCTGTTTGGCTGCTTCCTGGGAAAGTGCCTTCTTTTCCAGGGGTGGATGAGCTGTTTCAGTCAGTCTTGGGTTCATCTGCAGTGAGTGAGGACAATTGGACCCGTGACAGTGCCCCACAAATCTCCAAGCAGGCACCACGGATATGCTGGGACACATAATTTCTACCCTTGAAAAGAGACGGGGAGAGATTGGCCCAGGGTTCCTTGAATCTCTGAGGAAGAAGCCAGGCTGCTTGTGTGGAGGACAGCGCTGCTGCTTGCTCTGCTCCTGGCTGGGGACAGCCCTGCCCATCCTTAAGCTAATTAAAGCTTCTGCTCATTATAGCAGTGTGGGTTTTGACAAGGTCATAAATCAATCACTGTCCTAGGAATATGAAGTCATAACTGTGCATTGTCTAAATGTGAACTAATGACTTAATGACTATTCCAGCTGTTGTACACACAATTAATTAAGAGTCGGACATATAAAAACAGTGTGAAAACTGTCTTTTCCAGGAGAGACTCTTTCAGACATTGAGTTCAGCCTGATGCATGCTGACCTCTCAAACTTTGGGGTCCAACATGACTGAATTCCCCACCTCAGGCAGGGATCTCTGTCCTCTGCCTACCTCCTGCCTGCCTGGAACCCAACACCTTCCCTACCACTCCTGCCTCTCTGCCCAGAAGCAGATGAGTCAATCTCAGTTGCTGAGCCCAAACACCAGGACTTGATCTCTGCTCCAAACCCCATCCCATCCCCAGGAAACCTTTTCCCAGCTCCAAACAAAGTCTTTTTTTCTGTTTTAGAGCCCCCAAAGCTGCCTCATCAGCCCATTTTCAAGTCTGGAAAACCCAAAGCTTAGTCTCCATTTCCAAGTACAGAAAACACAGGACTAATTCTCTGAGTCTGATGACTCTTGGTCTTGAGGCCCAAGGAAACATGTCTTCTTCTGAGGCCCAAAGCCTATGATTTGCCCCCCATTCCTGGAGTGAGATGAGCTGGGGGTTTGTAGCCCTGAAACAACCCCCCCTGAGCCCATGTCTGGAAAACAGGGTTTAGAATAGCTGTCAGTGCCCTGGGCTTGACCAGCTTAGTCTGGTTCTAGCCAGGATGTCACCTCCCCCATTCCAAGAGCTGCTCAGCTCAGTGGGTGCCAAATAATGCCTTCATATCTGGAAACTGATATTTCTGAGAGCAAAAAACAGAGTAAAGCTAACCATAATAATCTGTTTCCTCATCTAGGGCCGGCCAGAAGATTCCCTCTGGAGAAAATATACTGGCAGAAGCACTGGATCAGGCACTGAAGGTCTCGGAGCTGCTGTGAGAGCACACAGACTTGTTGGGAACTGCAATTTCACTGGAAAGCACACAGCTGTGGGCATAGGGCACTTACAAGTGAAAAATACTGAGCAAAGAGAAAGAGCAAAACAAAGAGAAGCCGGGAGAATTCCCTAACGTTGTGTTAGCGTCTCTTTTTCTGCAGTCAGGATTTTGCACAGGAGGGTGGACATATGGAGGACAAACACATTGTTATCTGCTTCTTTCAGTGTGCCTGAAGGAGAGGCACAAAGCCTCCAGCACTGCTTAGCTGGAACAAGTGCCAGGAGAAAAGACAAGTCCCATACATGGAAGCCAAGCCTCTAGCCCCAGCCAAAGGTAAAGGAGGAATCCAGAGGTGACCAAAGGCCAGAGCCCTTCCAAACTGGCAGAATTTCACCCAGCCTGGCATTGCAGCTGATCACACTTAGGCTGGACAGACCCTTCCTTTCCCTGGAGCTGTCTGGGTTCAGATTTGATCCCTCCTCCCTGACTGGGGGCAGTGACTAATTCTCTTGACTTTGGAAGACCTCCTCACTGACTGTTGTGTTTTGGGAAGCAAAGATGTCTTGGGCGATGGCTCTGTCTCCCCGAATAATTCAAGGAATATGTGGGAAGATACTCCAAAAAGCCAAGGATTTTTGCCCATACATGCTCTGTTTTCACTCTGTTTCTCAAGATCCCCTGCTCTCAGGCAACAAAGGGCAGCCGTCCTGCAGGGCTCTTGCAAGCCCTTAGAACCCGAATTGCCCTCAGGTGGGCCTGCCCACTGCTATTTAAGCTCCACCTGAGGGGCATAATCTATTGTCGCTTCTCCTGCTTGGCTGCTGGGTGAGCTGGGCTTCATCTTTGAGGCTGACTTTGTGACTACTGTCCTGCATAACTTTGTGTGCTGGGTCAAGAGGTGTATGAAGATGGGATGGCCGCCTTCCTGGTGGAACGCAGAAGTGAAATACTGCAGGAGGTAAGAGGCACTTTCTTGGTTTAGGGTTTTTTTTGACCCTGGATTTTTACTTTCTTGCTGATAAAAAGCTTTTACTGATGTGGGATAACCTGTCTACTGTTGCTTCGAGGCTTTGCCTTGTCAATCTGTGAGCAATTTGCTTTATTGAAACTGTTCCTCTGGCCTTGACTGTGTTAAACTAATAATGTAAATTAGCCTTAATATGTCCTTTCCAGTGGCCCAGGAGGCAAATTCTCCTTTTGGGAATTTCTGCAATTTCTAGCATAGAAAGTCTTCTTATCTAAGCAGACTTACCTAGTTGCAGAGAAGCTGCAATTTTTAGTAGCCTTGGTCAAGTTTGGAAAGGTTTGCGTAGTACAACCAGCAACTGCAATCATAGTGTTTGGTACTCCAGCTCATCAGCGGGGGAAAAGGGCTTTTATGAGCATGCAGTGCTCACTTCTGTGCCTGATTTTTCTCTGTTCTGTGGAACCTTATGTGAGGAGAAGGTAAAAGTACATATCTCAAAGAAGTTCTGTGTGATCTGTATTTCTCTCTCCCTTTACCAAGGTTGTGGAATATCACAGCTGCTGAAGCTTTGGGGTAGTTAAAATTTGAAAGGTGTGACCTGTCTGCAGACCAAAAGCTGTATTATTTATTACTAAATTCAAAGAGTACATGTGTTTTAAATGATACAAGCAGAGAGCTTTTGACAGCAGCAAAGCTTAGGTTTGGTTCTGAAGAGAAAATTCCTCATTTTACAAATGGCTGTCATAACTTTCACTAGAGGACTTAATATGGAGTAAAAGCTCTTGCAACGCATTTAAGGTGACCTGTAATGAATGCTAAAATTGCTGTTCTGTTGTTGAAAATAACTTCATTGTTTAAGAGATAAATTTCTTCTTTGACTTCCCACCTGCCACTCTGTTCTTAACACCTGAATAAAAGTTCCCCTTCCAAGAAGAGACCGTTCTATCTTTGGGACCAAAAGGTGCATTTGAGTATGTATTTATGAAGGTAATGCTTAGCATGAGCTGTGTTTTCAGAGTTTTGAAACAGGGGTGAGAAGTACATTGTCTTATTTGCTGGGCATTAGTCTTTTCAGTCTTGAAATCCAAAACAGGTTAGGATTTTGAAGCTGTTTCATAACTGGAAAGGAACATGGTTGGAAGAATCAGCTGCTGTATGTGGAAGTCTGGCAGGAGAGCTCTTGCTTTAAGTGAGATGAATTTTCTGCTTGCATTGCTGAGAACTGCTGTGTGAAATTTCATGGGTTGCTTGTGCTGACAGCTGAGCTTGATCCCAGGGTGTGCTTATGCCAAAGCCTGTAGAGACACTGGCTGCACTGTCCTTCCTGTGAGTGAGAAACAGTGTCATGCCAGAGATCTGAGCAGACATGGACAGTGAGATGGTAAAGGAACAGCTGTAGAGACTAAAGGAAGAAATGTTGTTACCGATGCTGTTTAGCATTAATAACATCTCAATACAGGTGTGTCTCATATATACACCCACATTATCCAGGAGTGAGGGAGGCATCAATGGTGCAGGTTTGGAAGATGTGAACAGGCATTTGCTTTATGTAATGCTGCTCACTGGTTCCTGGCTGTATGGCCTGCCTGCAGAATACTTTCTTGTCTGCAAAAGTGCAATATTAAACTTTGAGTGGACAACGGAGGGTAATTTGTAGTGTGTTCACATCCCCTTCATTTTAGGTTCACATAAAATGTCTTGTTTATTTTCCTGATTATGCATTTCAACTGTACATATGATTAAAAATAATGAATGTTATTAATTTTTATCATTAGTACCATCATTACGCCTACTCATATCCTTTGATATTATTGCAAAAATTATCTTTAATAGTTTTAATAGGAGCTATTCCCCAGGCTAATGAGGATATAAATCAAAGTATTAAACAGGGTAGAAAGTAAAGTTTTGGACTCTATTCTGAAATTGAACCCCCTCTGTGCAGTGGCTGCCTTCAGGTTTTGCTCAGAAGAATATTTATATATGTCTTTTCCACGTACTTGCCTGAGATGGGGTTTAAATTTGACTGACATCAGTTAGACTGTCTGTGGCAGCAGGGATACAAATTCAAAGGTAGGAGAAGGAGCAGCAAGGATGTTGCTGCCCTCTGTTCTTGCAGAGGTCAGGAGGTCTTAAGCCACTGGCTGTAATGAGGCAAGGTAGACTGATACTCTGGGGAATCCCACCTGAAGGACTTCAGCAAGAAGCAAGCCTGTACCAGTCGCTAAATTCCATAGGAGCATGCAGCAGAATTCTCTGTCTAATTATGAGGATTCCATCTGTTAAAGACAGATCTTGAGACACGGCAAAAAGGAATAAATAATCTCCCTGGTAATCTTCCAAAGGATGTTGTCTAAACCTCAGAAATCATCTCTGCCCTCTTATTGTCCTCTGTTGCTTTGCTGTTTGTGGCAGTGTGCAGTCTAGCAAGGATGTGGTGTTGGCAAGGGATCAGAATGTCAGGCTGGTTTCTTGTGCTTTTTTTGTTTTATTGGGTGTTTCACCCATTAATTTTTGCAAGGCCTTTTTTATTTTTGTTGTAAATATTGAACTAAAGCTCACTTCATACAGCACAACACTCTTGCCAACATGAGCAAAAGCGATATAGCAGATAATACTTTGGCATGTTCTCTGCGTTTCTAAAATTTCCTGTTCAGGCTTGAGTTCCCTGCTTTAAGAGGATTGCAGTCTATTTGCTACAGAGCCTGCTAATAAAAGCTTTTCAGATACCCTGTTTAAACTAATTGTTGCTAGTGTTGTCACGGTTTTGGGGGCCAAGGACATTGCTGTACTTCATGGGGAAATCTGTTAATGCATTGAATGAAGCTGCTAGAAAGCAAAAGCCAAGAAGTGCAAAGAAAATGGAGTTGTGCCACCCAGCCTATTGCTGGCTGAACACTGAGCAATTTGGGGCTTGAGGGACTTTGATAGGACTTAGCTGGCTGCATCTCTGAGGTGCTGGTTTTCTCCTCCATTCTGCGGTGAATCCCTTTCCCACGAGGACAGAAGTGATGACAGGAGTGAAAGGCTGTAGAAGGGTAAATATTTGTATGACCCTTGCTTGAAACAATTGCCAGGTAGAAGGCAGCTGCTAACTGGACTTCAGTCTGATCCAGAGCACATCCTCATGGTTTCTTGCTCCTAGACTTTGAAACTTAGTTTCTCAGCAGTTTAGGTACCAGCCTTTAGACAGGTCACCGAGAAAGTTGCCTGAGCCTGGAGAACTGGAGCTGGATCCCATCTAGAGCTGCTACCAGCAGTGCTGGGACGCAAGAGGCTGTTGCAGGTTGGGGTGCCCAGAGCTGTGACTTGGCTAGGGTCGTATTGCAAGCCTGCTGCAGTCAATTTGAACCTGGGTCCATGGTGTTCTGAGGCAGCATGGGAAGTGCCCCTGGTCCTTTTAGTCTGCCATTCCCTGTATCACTCCATGATAAGTGCTTCCCTTGGACTGGGATAAGGCACATGGGGGGATAAATGCTTTCAAATCTGCTTGGCTTCAGAAATGGGCTGTAATTGAGGCAGGCTTGAAAAACTCATTTTTAATGTTGCACAACAGTTCTGCGTTGTTGGTGGTGCTTTTTTGCAAGAGGAGATGAAAACTATAGAAGGAAATGGGGGGGAATTACAGATGCATTTTCGCTTTGCCCTTAGTAAATGAGGTCTTCAGTGTCAGTCATCTTTCAAACTGCTTGATTGTGTATAATCATGTGCGTCTGCCTGGGAGCATCTCTCGTTTGAATAGCAACAGCTCCCTCTGTCTGCCTCGAGTGAACCGTGGGCTGTTGCACTTCAACAGATAATGCCATTTTCTTGTTCTCTGCCCAGTGAAATTCCTGCTCTCTAGGTATGTTTGCAGCTGAAATGGATTGACTTCGAGAAGGTTTTAGACTTCCTCTGTATATTTTTAGGAGTGGCTGTAAACTCTTTGCTGTTACTTCCACTACCAGTTTATGAATGGAGCAACTGCTAAAAAAACCCCAAAAGTGGGGTGGAGGATGCGTTGGCTGCATTAGAGGGAGAGACTATTTTCTGATGAAAGTGAGCTTTGAGCAGCCTGTGAATTACCGTCACATTGAACACGTCTCTGGAGATTTGAAAATTTTAAATCCTCTTCCAAAGTGCCGCTATTGTCTGTGTAACAAACGTGAACTGAACTGTTCTGTTAAAAGTAAGTCATGCACACTTAAGAACATAATAGTAGCTCAGCGTTAACGATGCTGCCACATTCATTGCAGCAAACTGCTACTGTAGTACAACTGTAGCTCCAGCAAACCATTTGCCTTGTGATGAAGAGCCGGCATGCGATTAAAGGCATGCTATTAACGTTTCCTAGCTCTCTTCTCGCTCTGACATTTGTCCTCTGTGAGGATTTTTGATCACAATCTCAGCGGCAGACTTTGCTGTACGCAGCCCTTGAAGGTTTCATAAAGCTGCCTATAAAGGATACATCATATCTCATCTGCTATTTGCTGCAATAGGTAGAGGAGAAGCAGTAACCTGCATGAACTTTGTTTTGGATTAAAAAAATATTGTGTCCAAGAGCTTCCTTTCATTTTTAGGTTTCTGTGTTTTTTTTCCAATATATGAAAATAGGGGTCCAGCTTTAAAGTACAGCACAGAGGATGACTCGATGCAGCTCTGCTACTAGGAGGACGTTAGCAATGCTTTAGGGGCCAGATTTTATTCAGATGACATGACAAAATTTCTTAATGTCCTCCATGGTGTTTGTGGGAGATGTAGTCCAGCCAGAATGCTCTGAATTTTGGTGACGCACAGAGGCCTTTTAGGCTGGCTATGTTTCCTGTGAGGTTTTGCTGGGATATTTCTGACTAAGTCTTTCAGTTCTAGAGTTTCAGTCTTTGACAAATTGTCCTCTTAACATTGAATTCTCAACTGGATGGAGGAACACATTTTTCTTTTAGGTTGCTGATGCCTCCTTGCTGAATTGGAATGAGGTATTTTCTGAAGAGTGTTCCCCAGGAATCCAGATTTAAAAAAAAAAAACAAAAAAACAAACACAATCAAAAAAACAACCAAATCAATATACCCATAAAAAAAAAAAAAACCCCCCAGCAAAAAAAAAAAAAAAAACAAACAAAAACAAACAACACCACAAAAAACAATTAAGCCAACACCAGTTAGCTGCCACTCCTGAATTCTCCTTTTGGAGTGAATGACCAAGGTTGTCTTAGCATGTGTGTGCATGGTGAGAGGTGTAGAAAAGTGGCAATTAATACGGAGTTGTGTTTCATGGCATGGCTCAAATAAGTTTTTTATGCCTATACTTCAGAAAAATCTCTTAAAATTTTGCCCAAAGAAAGCAGCACATGGTGACTGCAAGATGAGATGCCTATATGGAAGAGGTGATGCTGCTGTCGGTGGTGTTGATAACAGACCTGCTGGTTAAAGCAAGGGAAGATGGATGAACAGCCCCTTGTTTATGGCATAATGAGGGCTGCAGGGCTCCTGTCCTGGGGCTAGTCATGTGTTTACAAAGGCAACAGCTCAGTGACACCTGTTATTCTGCATTCAAGGTAACTCAGCCTGTGGGGAGTCCTGGTTTTATTCTGTTTACAAATGACCTCTAGCCAAAGCATTGGTTGTGTGAAGCTTGGTATGTTTTGAGATCAAAGAGCAGATGCTACAGGGGGAAAAACACTCTGCTGGTGTGTAACAGTTGCGTGAATCTCCCCACAGACTGGAAAGATGACTTTAGGTTACAACCATGTTCCCTGTGCTGTACTACAAAGGCAGATGTCTGGCATCCTCTTCTTGTTGTGTTGGCATTGCTTGCACAAGCACCCGCTTGTTACCAAGGCCAGCTGGCTGGCCTTTGGGATCAGTGCTCCCAGAGCACATCCTTGCTGCCTCAAATACCTGGAGAGGCAGCCAAGAGGCACTGGAGTCTGTGTGCTTGAGCCTTGGCTTCCCAAGTCTTTAAAGCCCTGGGGGAACATTTCCAAATTTAATTGGTATTTTGGATCTCTCACGAGGTATTTGAGTAATTGGAG
Source organism: Hirundo rustica (assembly GCF_015227805.2). Taxonomy (NCBI): domain Eukaryota; kingdom Metazoa; phylum Chordata; class Aves; order Passeriformes; family Hirundinidae; genus Hirundo; species Hirundo rustica. The sequence continues at coordinate 54,231,731 of NC_053454.1, read as the reverse complement.
CTGTACTGCTTGGATGGAAAAAAATATTGGGTTTGTTTTTCAGGTCTGTGAAAACTATATGGCCATTCTAAGGGCAAATTAATATAATTCCCAGCTGGTTTGGTTTTAAGATCCTTCCTATGTGCCTTGAGCTTTGTTGTGGAACTTTAGTTCTCCTGCACTCAGTCAAACCAGGACTAGAGGTTGTTCTGGCTATGTATTTTCCATCTGAAGGACGGAGGGGAGAAAGGTTTCCCTCATGCCCATTTAATGGTGAGCGTAAGGGAGCTAGGGTGAACCCATCTGTCCCTTAGAAAATACTTCTGCAGGGAATGAGGACCAAGGGTGCTTGAAAGGAAAGGAGATGCACTCAGGGACAATGCTGAGCTGGCCTTTGAAAGCATCTCCTGGCTGGTGGCACCAGTGCCCGGCTCTGTGGCACAAAGGTGGCAGGCAGCAATCCAAGCTTGTCAGCTGCTGCAGCTAGCAGGGAGGAATTGGGCGAGCACACAATCTCTCTGTCTTCCACCTTTGGGAAACACCCAGTGTTTGAATTCCAGCCCTATGTACCGGGAGCACAAACATCAAATGAGGTTTAAACTGAAGGATTAGCCAGAGGCCTTAACTAGTCTCTGGTTATTCCATGAGTGCTGCTGTTGCTCCTGGCTGGCTGTTTACTCGTCTGCACCTGCAGTGTTGAAAGCTGTACAGAAATCCTGTTCAGCCTGAGCCAAAAAGTATAGCAAGGCTTTGTGTGTACTGAGGGCTTTATAAAGGTCATGAATTGAGCTTTTGTGCCAACCTTTTTGTGATTTACTTCTCATTGTTTCTCTTTCTCCAGGAATTCCTCCTCTGAATTGCCATCTGCCAGCTCTTTTAACAGGGAGTTCTGTGTTGTAGATTTTCTATTAGAACAAGTCTTACTGCCTTTGTGCAGGACAGCTGGACCACTGTGGAGCCATCCATGTGTTGCTGTTGTCTACTGAAGTCATGCTGAAGGGTAACTTGGATTTTGGAGGGGAAAGAACTACTAGCTCCCAATAAGTCTTCAGTGCTGGATGTAACCTAATTGCTGGGACAGCTAGGAAACCCAGGGTGTTAGAGAGATTGTTGGTCCAAGCACAAAATAATTTGATTTTACTATCAGTTTTGTGGTTTAGGTCTGAGGGGTTCATTCAGACTCATTCATAAGCCTTCTGTTACCAACTCTGAGTATATTTTTAACAGCTTTCACTCTAATGCCATGGAAAAGGATTAGGCACAAAAGACAAGTTGCAAAGATGCTTCTTGTGGTCACTCATTATAACTGGGGTTTGCTGCTGTGCTCAGACCTGCAGGATGCTGATGCAATAGACTATCATGGGTTCTGTCTCCCACTTTGGTGACAAACACTATAAAATGGCCTCTTTAGGATGCTTTTGGTTAGTAGTTACGGAGTTATGACCTGTGCAGCCTTCATGTCTATGTCTTTCAAAATAGTCACAGTGACTGTGGCACACTATCAGCATTAAAAATTCTTCATAATTCTACTCTTGAAAGCAGCCAGCATCTCCTTCTGTAAAGCAGAGTGGGGGAAGCTTCTTCTCTTGAAACTCAGCCAGGTTTTGGTTTAGGAGCTGTGATGCACTGATTGTAAATTGAAGACAGCAGTTTCTACTGCTTGTGGTTTCTACCATGGCAGAAAAGGAAAGACAAGGCTGTGCAAAGCAGGAATCCTGGGAAGGATTAATTTGCCCATCTGTAGGACAAGTGTCTAAGTAGTGGTTTTAGCTCCCTCTGGTATGAGTGAGTTATCTGTGAGAGAGTCTTGATTTCTTTAAAATAACCAGCTTAGCCTAAATGCCTGACTTTTAGCCATTTAGCATTGGGTAAGATGATCATCATCTGCATATCTATATTAAGATATGAACTGTTGATTTCCCCCCCCCCCCGCCCCCAGTTTTCCATTTTTAAAATGTGACAAGATTCCAAAGGATATTCTAGCCAAAGCAGAAATAGGAGGGAGATACGTCCACTTGCTAATCCCTTCCTAATGCCAAAGCCCACTTTGCCGGTGGAAGCCTGAGAATACTGGTGAATTCTGGGTTGTGCTGCACCCCAAGAAAATACTGACTGTCCACATATTTGAATACTGAAATGCAAGTCACATATTATTTAAAAATGGCAGGTGTCTACACAAGGTAGTCCTCAGGGAAAATGTGTTGCATTCCTTGAATGTCAATAAACCCCATTTTATACATGGAGGTTTGATGAATAAATAAAACTTTGATTTTGTTCTGACAGGTGGCATCTCATTTCGTGCTTCTCTATGAAGAGCCAGATCCCTTTGCTCTTTTTATCTCCTGAGATCTCTGTATTCCAGTCTGTCCCTAGTTTCCTTTTACAGACCTGTTTTGAGTCACGAGTTAATAGGATGCTATCTGAATGTGAGTTCTTCAGATTCACTTCACAAAAAGTAGGCTGTGTCTCAGGAAGCTGTGTTCAGCTCAGAGTAAGAGCTGCATTTTGGAGGTTGTATTTATTAGGCAACCTCATACCATAGAAAATTGGAGGGCCAACCAAAAAATCCCCGCAAACCTGTAAACTAAAGGGGGGACTATGAAGGCTTCTGCTGACATTGCTAAGCTTGACCATGTGTCCTTAAAATGAGCATGAGGAGCCAGGCACAGCTTTGAGATCTCTAGATTTAAAATTAGTTTTAATAGGACACAACAGGTAAATTACAATAACACAATGCTATGAATTTTATAAGATTAATTGTGAAGGTTGAGGCAAATGAAATGAAGCTTTGTAGACAAGTAAGGCCATAGTGAAGATGTGTTTCATTTCTTGGGTTGGGTGTGGAGTGTTTGGCTGGTTTTGTTTCTCCCAGTTAACACTGCTTTATTCTTCTGGAGTAAAACGGAAGCTGAATCACAGCCTTGCTGGGTTCCCGAGATCAGCTTAGAACTGCAAGTTCTTGGCAGGGTTTTCCATACCAATTTTTACATTATTTCCCCTTTACCACCATAGCTAAAACTCTTTTCACTTTCCAAGGTAGAACCTTTGTAGGGCTCAGGTTTTAATGCATAATTCAACCTTCAAAGTCCAAAACAAGCATGCAGAAATCAAAGGCTTGACATGAAGTAAGTTATTTGATTCTGCAAATAGCAGTGCAGTGGCTCTTCAATAGAAGAGGCTGTATTGCCTTTAGGATTTACTGTAATTGAGACAGTCATTTGCTGGATATTGATAATTCAGTGACTGCCTCTCTGGAAAAAGTCATTCACCAACTGCTGTATAACCATTTTCTCAGGAGTTGTCCCCCAGCAGCCTGAATGCTTTTCTCAGAGTGTTTTTCTTTCAGTTTTACATATGTTAATATAAACGATTTTTTTCTTGTGCATAATACTCACAGTAGTAAGTAGCATTCTCATGCTGAAAAGCAGTGTTTCTACTTTAGATAGTCACAAATCCTGCAAAGGTAGGAGAAGGGCACTATACACACAGCTAGACCACTGAGCAGGATTCTTCCTGTGCTTGCTGAGTAAGACTGGATGGGAGAGACAACACGAGGCTGACAGCTAGGCAGAGCCACCTGCCTCAGAAAATTAAATGCTGGGGTTAGCAATTATCATACCATCTACCTAAGAGCCTGTAACTAAGGCCTGGATTTTACACATTAGGGTCTGAGGATTTACAGCCTCATCAGAATTTTTATCTAAATGTTGTTTTCTAGCATTTCTATCCCAGGTGTATCACTGTATATGTCAGATTGTGTCTTGATTCCATTTTTCCCACAATAATGTTGTTCCACAGGTTCAGGTGTAAGTGCTGGCCTTGCAGCACTCAAGTTCACAACTCAAACAGGAACTTTGTCTCCTAGTCTGCAAGTCCAGCTAATCCTGGCCCTAAGATGCTGGTTTGACCATGCTTGTCTTAAATAATTTCTTGAACGTATTCTAGTGTCCACAATCATAACTGTTGTTGTAGGGGCCCTGTGGGGCTCAAGTGAAGCCATGGACTAGGTGATAGACAGCATTATCTTCTTCCAGGACACATCTTCAGATTTTGTGTGATTTCTGGGAGGAACAGAAACCTGGACCCAGTAGTAAATAGATCCAGGCACTGCAGCAGTGGGGAGCACTGGACTAAGTCTTGCAAAGAACAGGTCTGAGGTAGCCCCAGCAAAGCAGGGACTAGTTCCGTTAAAAGCCCAGTAGACTTGCTGTGGTACTGTGTTTAAAAGGGTACCATGCATAAAAAGGCTTCATGTCCCTGCCTGAGGCTGACATGTACCTTTAGTGTCCTGCCTGGTCTGTGGAGAGACAGGAGGGACATGTTCCTGCTGCCTCTCCTGTCTGAGGAGGTGAATCCGTAGTGGAATTCATAGACGTGCCGAGGCGGAGTCCTCAGTCAGTTATAAATCATTGATGCTTTCTCAGTCCTGTGCTTCTCAGACTTCAATAATTTCATTGTTCTAGCTGAACAGGAATTTTACCTTGTTAAATTCAGGGAGTGCCACTAATGGCAGCAGTCTTTTATCCTATCCTTCTCATTTTCTGACAGATCCATAATGAATGATTAATCTCAGTGTGGTGCAAAGGGTTCAACTACCTGTTTCTTTTTCCTGTAATAAAATATATGCTGCTTGACTGATTGTGCAGCATTTGTATTTAGATTTTTTTCCATTTAATCTCTTTTATATTGTGAACCTACTTAAAAGGCTGTACTATAACTCTGGAAAATATAATTTTTACCCCTGTTGTCCCTTTTATTTTTAAAGAACTGATTTCATTATTTTTAAAGCACATCAGTGTGTGGGCCTTTACCACCCATCCATGCTAACACTCAAGTTTATTGATCCTAAATAGACATGTTTCACTAGCCTTTGTGATTTTTGTCAAAATTCAAAGCAGACAGAAACCTCACTAATATACAAGCCCAGGTTGCCATGGAGGTATGACATTAAAAATCAAATTTCCCCTCTCTATTCATGGTCTAGAGCAGATTCTCCAGGCGTGTAAATTACTGCAGCTCTGTGGGGCTGTGGTCTTCCAGAGCAGCACATTTTCTGACATGGATGAATATTGGAATCATGTCAGTACTTAAATAATTCAAGAGCATGGAAACACTGGGTCCATTGATTTGTTCTTTTTCTTGAAGTTATTAAAAAAAAAAAAAATCACTGTTCTTTTTGGGGTGAAACACTGAAAGCACAGTAAGATGCAAAATGAGTTGTGGGGAAACATCTTTGTAGGAGACCTGATCACTGTTAGGCCAAGAGCAGGTATCTTAATTTACTAATGTATCATTTATGTCTAAATAACCTTGTAATTTTATGTTGTAAATTCAGTACTTGCTATTTAATATTGCATAAACTGTATTGCTCATTCTCAGGACCAGGCTTACCATAATAGCTGTATTCCTGTATATACTCTCCTGAATAGTTTGAAAGTCTAGTGGATTTCTTGCAGCAATTTATCAAAGTCGTTGCTGACAGGCTTGCTGCAGTGTGGTTTGTAACAGATTAACTCTTTGGGTAACCAGAACTTTACAAGTGGCCCTGAAATCCCAGTGACTTACGTAAGCATACATCTGCAACTTGCTCGAATCTTCATGTCCTCAGAAAAGGAGACAAAGTGGTCACAGATTTTTAACTTGTTGGGTTTCCTTTCTGGCACAGGGACTTGCTGGTGTGTTATTTTGCTTTTCTCCCTTTTTGAACTCCTGTCTTGTAAGTTGGTGGTGTTTAAGGCCAGGAAATGTGTGGTGATCTTTTTAGTAATGGTGGTGTGAACTTTTGTTTGTAGCAACTCCCCTGCTGTCTATATAACTACTCTTGGCATTAGCGATGATTTTCAGAAACCTGCAGCTGATGAAAAATGCTGAGCTAATGTACATTTTTCCATCACTTATGTTCAGATAGAACAGATGACCTCAGAGGTATCTACTCATTTTATGGGCACCCTACCTCTGAAGTCATTAGTGCTTAATTTTCACTGCTGCTTGCACTCAACAACGTTAGTAGTGGCTTCATGAATTACTAATGTGGTGCTTAAAGGTGAAAAGTAAAGACCTCATCAAATTCTGGATATTTGCATATACATTGCAGATAATTAAGTATCTGAGAGGCAACACTTTTTTCTTCTCTCCCCCTTCTGCTGTTCGGGTGTTCAATGAGAGAATCCATTTAGTATCTCTTGCTGCTGAGGATTAACCTTTGTTTAATGCTGTCCGGTCCTATCTGGCGTATCGCATGCTGCATTAACCCTCGTTTGCAAAGCAGCTTCCTGGGTTCCGTCGTGTTTACACTGGCAAGATCTAAGAGGTAATTACAGGGCTCCTTTGAAAGGAATTAAGTGCTGCGGATGAAGTCTTTCCCAGTAAATCAGAAATCACATATCCAGTTCAATTTAAGAACTCAGGGAGACCCTCCATTTCTTTTCCCTCTGAAACTCTTCCCCATCAAATCAAAAGCGATTCTTCAAAGCATTGAAGTGTATACTTAGCATTACAATCTTGAATTCAATAAGACACTTCTGCCTTTACTAATCAGACATGTCTTTAAACAAAGCACTTAAACACATGCTTAATTAGTTATTGAGACAAGAGGCAGGGTGCATATATTCTGTTCCCATTTTAAAAAGGGCTTTTTTTTCCACAGTATATATGACCTCTTTAAGAAAGAAATGTAATCCAAACTTCAGTGTTGTTTTTTTTCTTTTTCAATTGCAGTTCAATTCATTTTAGATAAAAATGATCTTTTAAGAGTAAGTCAAAAGGTTAAATGCCTGTTTTACCCAATCCCTTTTGAAACCCTGTTCAGACGTGCAGCCTCTTCAAAATAAATAATTGAGCCAGAAGCTATGTTCATCAGGAAACTGGTTCTAATATCACCTGCAGAAACCAAATCACAGATGTTTCAATCAAGGACAATTTTTTTTTAAAGAAAGGCTTTAAATTGCCTGCTCTGCAGTATCACATGCTTGGTTGCAGTTTAGTGCCTTATCCAGTGGAAAGTCACAGGGTTTCGTTTCTTCTGTAATACAGAAAGGATTAGAAAATTAAAAATCCATATGAAACTGTGATATTTACAGAATACCAAGACCATTTAAAATAACACTTAAATTATTATAATTCTTGTAATCATGTTCTAAACGTTGTTGCTTTTTGGTTTTTTTTCTGAAGTCTACCATACAGTGAGGGGTGGGAAGTGTGAAAAGTACACTTTGTTATTTAGGTTTTTTGAAGTTTTTCCCTTTATTAAGGACTCATACTCTGGTGTATGTGAGCACTACAGAAATCATTACTTGAAAGAGGAACTGTGAGGGATTTTATTTCTTGCACATCTTAGCTGATTGCTTTAGGGACAGAACTGTGGTGTTCTCCATCTGTCCAGCGGCAGGTAACAGAATACACACTATGCAGACTCTGTGGACATTATGGTCGTCACTCACGGGTTCCAGTGTCATGGCGAAAATCACTTTTTAGTAACAAGAGCAATGCATTCTGAGTAAAACTGATTGTTCAAATGTTCGGTGGAAATTGGTCCTGACCTCCGCTTATTTGTAACAGATACTAGAGAGAAAATTCTCAGATGCAGGTACACATTCACCCGGTTGAGCTTGTTGATAGAGAAACGGAATCATATGTTCCTGAATCTGTAACAATGAAGGTCAGACTTGATCACAGAGTTATTGAGGGCCACTGATTGCCAGTGTTGAATGGACATTGTGCGTGCATCATTTGGGAGAGCTTCTGCCTCTAATCACCTAGCTGTGTCTGAACTTTGACCAAGAACCATAGGGGGTTTGAATGTCTTTTAGCTAGTAAAAACACTAGCCTGCTACAGACCTGGAGTGTAAACTCAATGGAATGCAGAGGTATTTGTTGTCTTACTTGCTGCACTTCAATACAACAGGAAGAGGTCCTTGGCTCTTCCAAAGATATATGGGTATTATCATTGTTTTTGTTGTAAGTTTGCGTTATAGACAAATGATATTCCTGAAAGACATGATTGGCTGGAAATACTTCATACTTGTGTAGAAATTGTCAAAACAACTTCATAGTTAGGAGAATGCTTAATTTTCCTCCTTCCAGTTCATGTAGACATTTCTAAACTACCCTTCTGTTTGAAGCAGTTTTTTTGGTTTTTTTTTTCTCTTAATAATATGAGGATGTGGGTATAAATTTGGCAAGATTTCCTTTTGTGAGGCATGAAAATATTGAGGTGATGCAATCCTATGAAAAAATTAGGCTTGGAAAATAGCAGTTAATTATGCCTTGCTTTCACATTCTCAGAACTGGCTGCATGGCTGGGCCCAGAAGTTGTGGTGAGCGGTGCTGCATCCAGCTGGCGGCCAGTCACTAGTGGTGTCCCTCAGGGATCTGTACTGGGGCCAGTTTTGGTCAATATTTTTATTGATGATGTGGATGAGGATATTGAATCTTTGAGTAGTAAATTTGCGGACAACACTGAGCTGGGAGCGTGTGTCGATCTGTTGGAAGGTAGGAGAGCTCTGCAAAGAGACCTGGAATGCTTGGATGGATGGGAAGAGTCTAACAAGACGAAGTTTGATAAGTCCAAGTGGCGAGTCCTGCACTTTGGCCACAATAACCCCCTGCAGCGTTACAGGCTGGGGTCGGTGTGGCTGGACAGTGCCCAGGAGGAAAGGAACCTGGGGGTGCTGGTGCCAGCAGCTGAACATGAGCCAGCAGTGTGCCCTGGTGGCCAAGAGGGCCAGTGGCATCCTGGCCTGTATCAGGAATGGTGTGGCCAGCAGGAGCCGGGAGGTCATTCTTCCCCTGTACTCTGCACTGGTCAGGCCACACCTGGAGTGCTGTGTCCAGTTCTGGGCCCCTCAGTTTAGGAAGGACATTAAGATGCTTGAGTGTGTCCAGAGGAGGGCAATGAGGCTGGTGAGGGGCTTGGAGCACAGTGTGGAACTTAAGCCTTTGTCTGATTCTAGGGTCTATTCATGCCAAAGTTAACTTGACACGTTTTCCTTCGGCCTGTGGCTGCATGATAGTTCTTCAAGATCTGAGTCTTGAAGGTGATGCACAGTTCCTGTAAGCAATTTACCCGACCCTTTGGTGCTGGTATGGCCCTAGGGTAGGGCAAGGACAGTTGGCCAGAAAATGGGACTGGCCCACCCTGGGTTTGTGATGTTTCTTTCACGTATACTGGGACCAGTCACTGTAGACCCCACGGGAAGTATGTACATATCTCCACTCTTTCTCATCTCAACTTTTACAATGGTCTGCCATGGTCTTGGTTAGTGTCTATGACCAAGATCTATCGATTTTAATCAGGCAATGGTAGCTTAGGTTACCCAGATCGCAGCAAAGTAAAACTTCACTCTTAAGGCCAGTCCTTCCTATCGGTCTCTTCGTGGCTTGTGAGATCTCCTAAACCCCTGCAGTTTCCATTCCCAACCATAGGTGCTATTTCTGGCACAAGCATGTCAAAATGTTTATGACAGCATGCCTGTCCTCTTGACTCTGAAACACAGTTTGCTTGTGATGATTAACCCAACTGGTTGTAGCCAGGCCACAGGAGTTTGTGTGGGAAGTGTTTTCTCCTACCCAGAAGCTGCAGAAATACTTCTGACTACGGAAGTTAGACACGTAGAAAGATGCAGATTTTAATTTGTTTTTCTTTACTGGTGAGGAGGAAAAAAAGGAAAAGCACAACACAAAAAACCAAATTAATTGGTCCTGTATTGCACAGAGAGAATGATTAATCTCCTGCATTCAGGAGCATCTGTCTACTACTTCTGCTTGAATTCCTCAAAAGGCTAAGAGTGTTTCTAATGGTCATTTAAATAATAAATGCCACCACACTCATTAAGGGTGTATCAGTCGTTCTTTTTCTGCTCTAGTGCTTGTTGTATTCTATTAATATTTATTGAATTCCAGGAAATTCATCCTGAGCTAGTGGTCCACATTTCTTTTCAAGGTCACCAAATATAAATATTTTATTTATCTAATCTAGAAAAACGACATTAGATGTGATGCAGCAAGCATGACAAGAGTATGAATTAGTGGAAAGCTTCCCTCAGGAAATGTATCCAGGTACCAGTAATGGATAATTATAAGTCCAATAGCTTCTTTCCTAGCAGGTAATAAAGATACATAATGGCAATACAAGCCCTCACCTGAAGGTGTGCATGTGGTGGTAACAGTTAGTAGCACAATAGAATATTTCCTGCGAGGGCATTGGAAACATCCAAATATCTTTCTGGTATTTGAGCCCTAAATAAGCTGATTAGAATTTCACCTTCAAATTTTGACGTGGATATATGTGGGCTACGTGACAGATTTTCAGCAGCCCTTTGGGAATGAGTGCGCCTAAATCTGTCAGATGCTTGATGTTGTGTCTCGTGCTGCCTAAAAAATCCATGCCATCGTATGAGTGGCCAGCGTAGCTCATGTTGAGTATTGCATGGGTTTTCCTGCCCCTGACAGTCTACTGTTCTCCCTTCAGACAGGGCTGTATTGCCTGCTTGCTATACATGTGTACTCCAGGAGTGTCCTGTTTCTTTATAATCAGTTATGAGATGAGGAGAAGGTCCTGGTGATATTTTGTGTACTGAATGTTCCATGCCTTTTTCTGCTTCATATTTGACTTCTGCACTCTTGGGCTCTGTCATTTTTGTGTCCCCTGGAGATACAAAAATTCCTCTTATGATGGTTTCATTTTAAGCAAGGACCATCTTATCCTCTCTAAAAAAAAAGGCAATATGATGTGTGGAGGGGGTACGCTTTAGAAGTTGATAATTGCATTCTTGCAAATGCTGGCTATAAGAAAACAATGTTTCAAAAAGGAAAAAGCCAGTAGATTGTTTACCTCCTCAAAATGTTTACCAAAGAACAGTTCCCCCAAATTGAGTATTGAGCTGTCAAGACTCAAAGAAAACAAATGAAGTGGCATTTAATTTAATTGAATATTGTGCTTGTGGGTTTTTGTTTCTGTATTCAATTTTTAGCACATTGTAGTCTCTTGCTACAGCTAAGGTTAAAATTAAAATTAAATGTTTGCTTCTATTGCCCAGAAATATCACAGACAAAGCACAGGCTTCTGAAGAAATGGGTGGTAAAAAACTTTTGGGGTTTAGCAGTACTGTTTTTTAAATGACACACAGCATCTAAGGGAAGGTGCTACAGGAGAATTTGTTACAGAAAGGAAAGGCTATGACTCTGGAGCTTTAAGTGTTGTTGTGTGCCTGTGCTTCTTCCTGACCTTTCAGGTAAGCATTCCCAGGCCCTGTGGTACCGGGCTTGCCTGGCAAGGTTTTGTTAGTGGGTGGCTCCTGTGAGAATCTGCTGAAGCTTCCCCATGTCGGACAGAGCTGGCTCCAGGATGGACCTGCCAACTGGCCAAGGCCAAGCCCACCAGCCACAGTGGTCGCACCTCTGGGATATCCTCTGGGATAACGTGTTTAGGAAGGGGGAACAAAACTAACCGCTGCACAACAGCACCTGCAACCAAGGGGACCAAGAATATGAAACCAACAGCTCTGCAGACACCGGGTCAAGGGGAGGGGAGCAGGAGGTGCTCCAGGTGCCAGAGCAGAGCTGCACCTCTGGGAAGGGACCCACAGTGGAGGAGTTGATAAAGAACTGCTGCCTGTGAGGAGGACTCGTGTCAGATCCTGTGGGATGGCTCCCATGCTGGAGCAGGGAGAGCAGTGTGAGGGGTCTTACCCCAAAGGAGAAAGGAGCAGGGGAGGCAACATGTCATAAACTGACCACAATCGCCATTCCCTGTGCCCCAGCACTGCTGAGCAGGGAAGAGGTAGAGAAAATTTACAGTAAAGTTAGGACTGAGAAGGGGAGGTGTGGAGGGAAGCTGTTTTTAGATTTGTTCTTATTTCTCATTATCCTATTCTGATCTGAATTGGTAATCAATGTCATTTTTTTTGCCCCCAAGCTGAGTTTGTTTTACCCATGCTGTTAATTGGTGAGTGATCTCTCCCTGTCCTTATCTTGACCCAGGAGCTTTCATTTTATTTTTCTCTTCCCTTTCTTGCTGAGGAGGGATGTGATAAGAGCAGCCCTGGAGGGCACCTGACATCCAGCCAAGGTCAACCCTACATACCTTTTCTGATCTATCAAAATGGAGATTTACACTCTGTCTCGTTGTTGACATTACTGATGTTGAGCTCTGAAAAATGCAGTAACTAATTGGCATCTCATTGACAGTCTCAGTGGCAAGGCCTTGACGAAAATAGATATGGGGAATAAATCACTCCATCTCCCTTCTTGCAAAGTTTGCTTCCTGCTGTAGGGAATAGGCCTAATCTTCTGCATCTTGGTTGAAACCATTTCAGATGGGTCTGTGGAGCAAAAAAAAGAGGAGAAACAAGGTCATCATGTAGTCAAAGGAACAAACAGAGCTCTGATAAATATTGAGCTGATTTGCTAAAATAAGTATTAAAAGCATTCAGGGTCATTATGACTCTAACCCTGAGCAGTAGTTATGGACAAGTGGCAATAGGGACCCGAAATGCTGTGAAAAGAAAGACTGAAACAAACTGAGGTAACAGGAGAAATTCAATGAAATGGAAAGAGCAGGAATCCCTGAAGCTGCATGTAGAGTGAAAACTTTAGATCAATGGTCTGGAAAGCCTTTGTCATGAATAAAATAGATCCCTGCGTACAGGGGCACAAGGTGGAAAGCATAGAGATGCTTGAAAAACTAGCATATGGGTGACCCAGCTGCTCAGTAAGCTCTTTAAACAGGTAGGGAAGTGTGGCAAGGAGCTGAGCAACCTGTGTGAGAAAGCAGGAACAGGGCACGTATGGCAGGGGCACAGAGAGAGGAGTGCTCTGGGGACTGCCAGCAAAGCAAGCCAGGAGGGCAGAGCAGCAGTAGGTTGTTGAGTGTGTCTGAGCTGGAACCAGATCTGGAAACGGGCCTGTTATTGCAGGCACTTCAGAGCATTAGTCTGGACAGAAAGGAGAGGCTTAATGGCTTTGGCAAACAGCTGTGATAAAGCTTGGAGTTTACCATGTGCTTCAGCAGAGCAAAAATATTTGTGGCACCTCCATTCTTGCTCTTCTCTAGAATCACATCAGAAATTATGCACGCTGCATTAATGTATGTATCTTTGTGAAATGCACCCCATCCTCCCCTTATTTCAAACCAACACGGAAAGTATGCATCTGAAATATCTTTGGCAGCAAGCTAAGCAAGTTCTATCACGATAAGCTCTTAAGTAAATACTGAACAGTTGCTAATTAAAGTGAAGGGTATAGTCCTTGATTTTTCAGTTAACACACCCAACATATAGTAATGCCTTAATTATTTTTGTACCTAAATATACTTGAGAGAAATCTGCCAGTATGGCAGTGAGCTTTAAAAGGCAGGTGATTCTCTGTATTTTCAGTGGTAGGGTAATGGTGGATTTAACTGAAATTGAAGGGAGGCTTTCATGGAGATGTACCATAGTCTGAAAATCTCTGGCTTTAAATAATCTTGGCTCATCCTCTTATTTTCCATTTATTTTCACTTTACTCTCAGATGAGCCACTGTCAATCAATTACTTGCCCCTTAATCAGCCATGTGGGCAACTAGTCTGCAAGACAGGGTGTTGGTCTTCTGTCAGTAGTTCTGTCCATGGAGATATCAGCATTCTCTGCTGTGAAGATGCCGGCGGCTTTGCTGCTCTCTGGACTCCCGAGTGCCTAATGACAGCCTGCTGTTTGCCTTTTCCCATGGCAGCACTCCTAATGGCCATTCCCGTGGAAACCTGCTCCAAAAAGGATACACCAATACAAATGAGGGGTAATGGTTTAAATCGCTCAGTAGAGGAATTTTTCAGGAGTGCTTAGCATTAGAGCTTGTCAGGATTGTCCCAAATGTTTTTAATCAGAAAATGCTGGCTTATGGTATCACAAAGTTTGTGCATGTTTGCAGGAAGTCAGCTGCAAAATGTAAAAAAACCCCAAAAAGGTCAGATTTAAGGCATTTTCAGGCCAACATGTGCTGACTGAAAAGTTTGTCCTCTAGCCGGAAATGAATTTTAAAAGCATGTCTTACTTTGGAGATTTTTTACTTTGATTTCTGATCATATTTGGAACAAATTCAAGTATTATTGACTTGAGCTAAAACTGTGTATTTAGAGTGTGCTTTTATGTTTTTTCAGTTTTAGTATTAATATCAATTTGACATGGGGAGTACTTTTTGTATTTTATATTTTCTCTTATGCAGGTAAAATGATCTCCTATCTATCTCTATTGAATGCTCATCTAAATATGTTCCGTTTTAGTAAAATGGGTTGGGGTTTTGTTTTGGGCGGTTTTTAGTGTTTGTTTTTTGTTTGTTTGATTTTTTTTTTTCTTTTTTTCCTTATTCCCAGTGGGAGAAAATTATAGGAAAACTCAGAATGCCTTTGAAAAACCTTTCTTATATTTTTGCAATAGAAATCTTACTACGTTTTGGATTTTAATGCTGAAAAGTGTATTTCCCTTTAGTATGAGGGCTGTGAAGTTGTCTTCTCTTTGGAGGGGCTGGGGAAATGTGGACACAGGTCCATTGAAGTTAGTTTCTACCGGTAAGCCACAAAATTCAAGCCACAAACCAAAGTAATTGGGCTGAGAATTGCTCTAGCAGTTGGCTGCTAATTCTGAAAAATAATCTACCACCTGTTGTTTAGTCTGTAGGATTAAAGAAGGTTTAATGTTTGAGGCAAGAGGCATTTATTGCTCCAGATGGAGCACAATTTTTTAAAAAAGCTATGGGTGAGGATCAGTTCAGTGCAGTAGTCTACCTCCTTTACAAAGGTATCTTGATACAAGCCACAGCACTCTTAATAGCAACCTGTGGGCAGAGATGTTTTCCACCTTCAGAAATTGTTTTCTCTATTTAGAATTCATCACAGATAAGATTATCACAATGCTTTAATAGCTACACTGTGCAATTGTCACTTATTTTTTCCACTGTGTATGTCATCAGATTTTAATAATAGGCAATAATATTATTGTCCTACTTAAGAATGTAATCAAAGATGTGTTTGATGCACAGGATAAACAGTGGAGAGGAAAATATGAAAATTCAAGGGTAATTTTGTTTGGGTTCTGTTTACTGATCATCCAGAAGAAGGAAATACTGGCAATGGGAAACTTTCAGTAATCAGTGGTATGAAATCAATGCAAAGACAGGATAAGGTCTATTAGTTGGAAAGACTAGAGCATGTTGCTTGGAATATTTCTGCTCAGCAAAAAGCAGAATATAGTTTTCTGATAGACATGTGATTTTTGTGACAGAAGTGGTTTCAGGGAATATTTCCCATTTTGGAGAGAAGGTCATGGAGGGATGGGAGAATACCTTCTGGTAGGGCTAGAAAAGGGACTTTACTGTCAGTCATTTGTTCAGGGCCTGGAACACTTACAAGGCCATAGAAATGTGGGTCCATTCCTGGCCTGGGTCAGGCTGGGATATAAATTTGAGGCCTTGGGTGGCCTCAAGGGGGAACTTGACTAACGTCATGCAGAGGTGTATGTTGTCACATCAGGCATGTTGGTGTACAGTCAAGTTGCACACGTGATGCTCTGGAGTTGATAACCAGGATGTTTGCCAAGAGCCCCTCACACACATGCGGTGCCCTATCCTTGGGGCAGATTTTGGGATATGTTAAATATAAATCCTATCCATGCAGGATAGGATTTATTAAGAATCTCATCTAGCTTCTGGTCATGCTTTGTACTGAGCGTTTTTTTCCAGTCCTATTTCCCTCACAGACTCAAAGTTTCCCATCTGGTCACTCTCGATCGCTGTTTTCTCCAGTCAGGTTCATTGAGCTGGGTGTGTTAAGGCTGGAAATCTGCAGTGACACAGTTCACTGTAATCACAGCAGTCCTGCTCTTTCTGGTGCTATTCCCTGGCACCTCCAGTGTGCACAGCCTGTTCAGCTTGCGGAGTCAGCAGAAGACAGGAGATTTACTTGGTTTGCCTTTACGGGGATTTTGTTGCTTATTTTTCAACCAACTGAGCAGGCTGGACACAGGGAACTTGTGGGACTTCCCAGCATGAGATGGCACTAAGACCCCAAAAATTTCAGTCTGTTGTTAAGCCAGGGCCTCGGGTCTTTTTGTCAAAGAAGTGATCCCATCCTGTTGGATGAGTCCTATGGTAGCTGGAACAAGGCAAAAAACTTGTTGCCTCTTGTTCAGCTACAGCTTCTGTAAGAAAACAGAAGGCAATGCAAACTGAGAACACATATAACAGTGCTGCCATCTGCAACAGGTGCATGGAGTGGCCACTGGTGGAAGCTTTTGGAAAGCTTTGTAGAAAGCAACTTGACCAGCACAACCCCAGAGTACCCATTTTGTACTGGTTTAAAACACTGAATTTAAAGCATCTCATTTTTCACCACCAGCATTTTGCATTTCAGTGACAGTAAATATTCAAAGGCCCCAATACATAAAGAATCCCCAGGGATGCTATAGTTCTCCTTTGTATTTCTTCAGCAGAGACATGAACATTAGTATAGCTGATTAAGAAGAAATAACTTTGTCTAAGTGAAATCATTAAACCAAAGTTTACTGTTTGCTAAAGTATTTTGGTTTTCTTGAAATTTTCCAACAGAAAAAATTTTTTCTTCTTTTCTGTATTGCTTGGGTTGCTATTCCTACCTCTCCACAGGAAGAAATTCAGACAGGACTGACAACACCCCTGTGTCTATTATGCTACCCTACTATAAAGAGTGTTTGTCATCTTCTAATGCTTTAAGGATTGTTGATGTTTTGAAGTGAGTTATGTCACCCAACAGAAGGTTTAGCAGATTAGCAATGATACTTGAGAAATTCAGTAGAAGGAAGCGTCTTTCAAGCTGTCTCTTTTTTCTGGAGCACCTTCTGGCGGGCTATAAATGTTTACCATTCTCAATGGCGGACCCAGCTCACGGTTTTGGTTTGCTAGAGTGTGGTGGGATGTCAGTGGGGCAGTACAACTACCATGCTTCTGTTCTGGATGGCCTGTGCAGTTTGCAGAGCTGGGTCCCACCCTGGCATGCAGCCTTTCTGACAGCTGCTTTTGAAGTGGCTGCACACTCTCCATCAGCGAGGCTGGTGGACACATTTATGTAGCAGCGCTCCATCCTGCTGCAATTGTCCATCAAGTAATTCCCAAGCCACCCTAAAGAAACTCCTGCATCAAGGAGTGCTTGCGAGATTTTGAGGTAATTCAGAACAGTAGGTCTTAGGCAGTGACTCATGTACCAAGAGAATGGATAATGTTATATTATGCAGAATATTCTCAAATACCTCCTTGCAGTCGCACAGATACCACTGTAAGAAAAGCCCTGTGAATTAAAGCTGCAGTCCAGGGCCATAATATTTCTGC
Organism: Hirundo rustica; assembly: GCF_015227805.2. Taxonomy (NCBI): domain Eukaryota; kingdom Metazoa; phylum Chordata; class Aves; order Passeriformes; family Hirundinidae; genus Hirundo; species Hirundo rustica. The sequence continues at coordinate 54,214,423 of NC_053454.1, read as the reverse complement.
TGCCCCAAAGGAGAAAAAATAGCCTATATTAGAAATATTTGGTGGAGTTCTCCTTCCCAATGCTTTGCCAAAGACCTAGTGTTTGAAGGTCTTCAACCAAATGGGTCAACAATGTAGTAGTATTTTGTCAGGTGCTAGTGTTCCACTGTGCGTGCTAGACCCTGTCTAGCTCTCAGTCAAGGTAATCAAATGTCTTAGCACAAAATCTGCTGAGAGAAGGAATCCATAGCTGTAGTGCTCTGTGTGGAAACTCATGCATGTGCACCACATGTGAATTAAACTCAGAAGTTTAAATTTAAAAATCCTCAAATTATCCAGGATCTCTCCCCAGATCCAGTATTTCCTTAATGCTTCTTTTATTGTAGTGACAGTCAATTCTTTGTGGATATGAAAGCTGGTTTTTTTAAATCACTGAACTGAGAAGCATTTAGCAGCATTTCAGGTGGAAGAAAACAAATCCATTGACTTTGTCTTGGCCAGTTGGTAAATGTTGACCTAGGCAAAGTGAGAAATGTCAAGAGTTTTCCTCATGAAGGAGGTGGATGGAAGGTAGAAAGCATGAAAAAAAAAAAAAACCTGAGCCAGAAGTACATGAATGCTGTGCTGCTGCATTCTATCCCTCAAAGGCTATTGTATTGTGTGCAGCACAATATTAATGTGTTCTATGTTTTCATCTTTACATTCAATTCACAGGTAATTTCACAGGGGAGAAAAAACACTCTCCTGAGTTCTTAAAATGAATAGTGTGTGATATAAATAGTGCTCAGGGAAATTTTGCTTCCATGGTGGAGGATATATAGTGTGAGTTGTGCATAGACATATTGGTTCAATTCAAGCTCCAAAGATTGGCCTGGAATCTTGGAGAAAGCACTGGTTTGAGTTTCAGAAGATGTGGTATTTGGAGTCTCCGGTAAACAACATCTTTGGGAATTTGGAAATTCCTTTTGTTCAAAATTACTAGCAGTTCAGTGCCTGCATAGCCTAAATCTGACCCCAAAATATTTGTGTTTGTGTTCCTGACACAGCACTGATACAAGGGGCCAAACTTTTCCTTCTGAATCTTATTACGACTTAGGGGGTCTTTGGGGGTGAGGTCTTCCACTCCTGTCATCAGAACTTCTGCACCAAGGTGAATTAGGTTTATCAGTGTCTTTGATTTTCATATTTGGCATCTTTTAGCACCTGTGACTCCTTAAATATGTTTAAAATCTGGCCTCTCATCCACAGCATTTCTCATTCTGATATCCCAAAGTAGTAAATTTCCACTGCTTCCCTGTGATTATTTAGAATCATTTTGCAGGCTGAAGTCAGAAGGGATTGAAACCAATCCTGCAACTTGTCTTGGCATGTGTGAGTACCTTGCCAAACCTACTGTGGATCAGTTACTGGCCTCATCCAAGTGAGAAAAGGTAGATCCAGAGGTATTTTGACCTTCTCAATCAAAATGGACATAGTTTTAATCTTATTCACTCTGCTCATAAGGTGAGGTGTATGTATGTGGGTGGAGCTGGCTAAATTTCAGCTTCCACAGTAACAGATCTTTTTTTGACATCAGAAAGAAGATGTGAATTGTTTTTATGGGGCAGGTGTTTGAACCAAATATCCTGGAATCAAACCAACATTTATCAAGTAACTTGAATTCCAGCTTTATGCACTCGGTGGGCCTTGCCCATGAGGAGGTAATGCCTCAGTAGGCAGAGAAGCTTAGAAAACAAAGGGGAGTGAAAAAAATCACAAATCAACAAACTCAATTGTATTAAACAAGCTGCCTAGGGATGCTTTCCTCTGGCAAAACAACCTATTCAGATGCAAAGCTACAATAATGATTTTATAAAATAAACCAACTGTGGGTAGATTGTAATTTCATAACAGTCTGGACCCTGAGCTTTATTTCAAATATCTCCTGGTCATATCATTGGTCCTGGAAGGGATCATTATTGGTGTTCAATTGAACTGAATTTGGCATGACAGAACCTTACCAAATACTGGCCTCTGAGGGGGTTGTTCTTGCTAAAATTTGAATAACATGCTGTAATGAATGATGGTGTTTTAAATTAGTGAGGATACTAAAAGAAGTAAAAATAGACAGGACGTTGTGAGATTTCCCAGCAACTGACATGTTTGGCCTATTATTATATAGCTGAGTTAATTTGAAAAGACACATGAGTTTCCAAGAGTTTTAAATGCAAATGTGCCAAGTAAATTAAATACGTGGGTGTGAGCTTTGCAGTGTGTTTTGGTTAGTCAAATTCAGAAAACTTTTTTTTTTAACTTGTGTCCAGGAGGGGGCTGAATTTAGGCTCCCTATGAATACATCCTTCATGTGGCTTTCTAATCCCTTATTATAGCTTTGTTCTTGGATCAAAATTAATGCAGCCGATTAAATAGAAGGTGATATGGGGGGCTGCTGCTTTTGCCAGTCTCAGATGGGGTAACCAACCTAACAAGGGAGTCCTGGGTGGTGCTGTGGCTTGAAGGTCTGCAGAGAACTGCTGCAAGAGTGAGAATGTCCTGATTCCTGGCATCTCGCCTGGAAGCTTCAAATTTCTGACGTGGGATATAATGAGTGACTACAATATCTCTGGCACTCATGTAATGCAGTATCAGGAGTTGGTAACAGATATGGAGACCACACTGAAACCAACCAGAGTTTTTTTTCACGTGTTCTGTTTCTGCAGGAAAAGCGGTGTGTTAGTTTCTCAGCGGCACTGATCAGATGGGATGGACTTGAGGCTGTTCAGACATATGACATGAGACACGGCCTGCATTTTCTCCAGCCCGTTCTCTTGTTTTCTGATGTTATTATTACCTCAGTTTGTTTCCCCTTATTTCTGAAGGTGAAGCTCTGGGACAGTTCTCACTCTGGAGGGTTGGAGGCAAGGCGCTATTATTTATACTCTGTACCTCAATTAAAACTCTGCAAGGTGAATTAAAGTTAACAGGAAAGTTTCTTGCCTGTGTCCTGGCTCTGCCATTCCCCATATTTTTGCAATGCCTTCCCTACCAATTAGATACCATAGTCTTTGCCAGTGACAGTTCATAACAAAGCCTATATTGGAAGTTTCTTAATTGAGCATCCTTTAGCTCTTTTTCATTTCTTAGCTGCTTTAGTACTGTGTTAATAATAGTTTTCTCTGAAGACGTCTTTTCAGAGCTACTTTTCAAATAAATTGCTGTTGAAATGATCATAACATAGTTTTTCTATTTTTTTTTTTAACACACAGAATTATCTCAATTGGCATGAAGTTCAGGGAGTCAAAAGGCCAAATGTACCTTCATAAATCTGAGATGACTTCTCTGAAGTCATTGAATTTACAGTCTCTTAACAGAGAGCTCAGGTTGACCCCTGAGCCCACAAAATTAGCTCTAATGGGAAATTTAGAATTTTCTGGTGCACTGAATACGATGACACATTGTTAGGATTATTCGAGGATGGAAAACAAATGTTTGCTGTACCATAGCTTTCCCTTCTCCTCTGTGTTCATGTCTGCTCTGTTGGAATGGTGAATGACAGTGAGTGAAATTGAGGGCAATTGCGTTAATAACCACTAATTGAATTCCAAACAGCACTTTTGCTGAGAGGATTTTTCTTACCTCTTTCAAGTAGAGATGTTGGCCAGGGTTTGGGTTGATTTTGTTATTTGTTCTTTCAGTATTCGTCTTCTTATGGGCTTCTCTGTGGCTACAGCATTGGCCAGTGGCTTCTTGCCATCACAGCCACCTACCACAATGTTACCCCAGTGATTAATTGGGAGCAGCAGTAATTAACAGTATGGAGTTTTGTGGAGTCCTTGAACCTGCATGGTGATGCTCAGCATGGCAGTACTTCATGTCACATTCAGCTTTTTTCATTAGGTTTTTGTATTCAGAACTGCAATTTATTAGCTGCAAATGACTGACTGTGTGTCTTGGTCATGCAGGTTTCCAGGTAAAAGCACTTTCTTTTTGCTTGTTAGCTTCCTCAGAAATAGAATTTGGTATTTGCAGTGCCACATCTCCTATTTGTTTGTTTACAATATCAATTACCTCCTTGTTCTGCCTTGTCTCAGTGCTGTGTGTTTGTTTGACCTCTTCTATCAATGATAATCAAGGGTCTGATCAAACCTACATCTCTTTGTCTTGACTCTGAAGTGCTTGCTGATTAAAGTAGGAGAGATAGCAGAATGCAGTAGAAAGGATATACATTTAGTGAGTTCTGTATGCAACATGAGGTGTTAAACTTCACCCCAAACATGTTTTTCTTCAGTTTCCTGCCGTCCTCTGTTTATCCATTCATGCCTGTTTTCTGACCCCTCTTCAGAGAAATGTTGGACTTCTGGGCAGGACTGAGGAAGTCAAGACTCCAGACCTGCCTCTGCCAAGGTCCTGCTGGATCCCTTCTTCCTGCCATGCTGGCTGTAGTGCCGGGATGGTAGTCCCTCCTGCCAGATTTATGTCATATTGTTGTACGTGATCAGAGCACCCAGCCAGCGCAGCTAATCTGGGTGCCTGTGTCGGCAACCTGCTCCTCTTTGGTCCAGGCTGAGGGCTGCCCCACCATGCAGGACAGCCTCTGCTTCTGTGCTAATCTGTACCTTCATTCCAGATGTCACAGGGTGCAGGTGAACCAGGAATTCCATGAGCAGCCCTGCCAAAAGTAGCTGGTGCCTAGGACATGTTGGCACCTGGCATATACTGGAGATGTATCCAAGCGACTATATATCATTGCAGAGCAGGTATGGGGAGTGAGGGCCGGCTAGGGTCAAGCCTTGAGTTTTTTCGGTGTCCTGAACAGAATTTGGCCACAGCCAAATGAAATATTAAACTCTTCCATTACAAAGCAACCTCGCACACACCTTGACCAGCTTGGTAGGTCTGTGTTATATAAGTGTCAAACCACATCCCATAGCAGCAGCATCCATGTCACCAGTTTAGGGATAACCATGCTGTAGTAATCTGCAAATATTAAAATTATGCACAATTGGCTTGTCAGTTTTGTCACATATGTTTATATGCAAACAGATCTTACGACTAGCGCTTCCAAAAGTAACTAGGAATGTGTCAGTGCTGAACACTCAGCATGTTCTGTTGGTTGGGCCTGACCTGAATGTTAATCGTGTTTTTCCTTAGATGAGCATTAAATCTCTTCTGCTTCTGGAGACCAACATCAAAATTCAAATATTTAATTTGCTCATTGACATTTATTAAAATAGCTTTGTGCTTGAATATCAAGTTAAGGCAGTGGTAGCTAATTTCGTTAGTCTAGATGACGTTGGAAGTAAATTTAAATCTGATTGAGAAGCATTTAATACTCACTAAGAAAAGAAGGGAATGAAAGGTCAACAGTATAAAATGTTGACATCTACAAACAGCAGAATTTTGAGTTTGGCTTTTGAAGCAACTGAAAGAAGCCCCAAAACCAATTGCAATAGGGACATTTCAAAATGTTACAAGAGGTTCTACTACTGCTTCCCAAGATAGGTCTTAGTGTCCTAATGAGACAGAGAAGACTTCAGACCATTTATGTGTAAATCTTACTCCCTAGGCTGAAAATTCTTTGGTTGGGTGGTTAAATGTGGATTCAGCAGTATGTCCTCTCAGTGTTTTGCTTTATAGAGTCATAGAATCATTACATTTAGAAAAGACCTCCAAGATCATTGAGTCCAAGCTTTGGCTAAGCCATAAAAACTGATGTCCTGGTTGCTCACACTCCCTGGAGCTGCTTAAATCTTCCCTAATTGCTTTGGCACTACCATGACCTTATCAGCCCCTCTGTTGAAAGCCACTCTGTCCTGCCAGGTCTCTCCACCCTCACGTGAGTTCCCCTGAGTCCAGGAACCTCCCTCCAGCTCTTTTGGGAGTTTTGCTCCAGAGCTTAGCATGGTCACCATTGCAAACACTGCTGTCACCATGTACCTCACTGACTGAGGAGAAAGCTGCTAATTTAAATGCTGCCATTTAAGTGGGGGGGGGGGGGGGGGGGGGGCGGAATATATATATATACACACACATATATGCACACAGGTTGTGAAAAGGCCTTGTTTAGAATGATATTAAGTACATGAGGTCCTTTAACTTCCATATAATACAAGGAAAGGCATTTGTAAGTATAGAAGGTATAGATGTAAGGAAAGACTGCATTTTTCAGCTGAGTTGAAAATACAAGAAGGAGGGACAAGAATACTTGGCCTCTTGAATAACCTTTTCAAGTAGCTGGCTGGTCTCCTATTAATAACTGGCTTGTTGGGTATAATTCCAGTTTTACACCACTTGCTTACATGATAGCTTGTACGTTGGCCTGGAATACTGAATTGTGGTTTTATTGTTAAACTCCTTTTCATTGTGAAACCATGCAGCTGTAACTGAGAGAAATATGTTTAATCCGCTGGGGTGGGGATCAGCTAGAGGCATGTAAGTACAAAGGATTATTTTTTTGCTCTTTTTAAGAAAAGTTTCTTTATATTTATGGATCAGTAGATTGGAACACATTTATTCAGTAAACAAAGAAGAGCTAGTCCTTTTACCAAACAGATCGAGATTTGCTTTGAGGGTTTCTGGTTTGGTCCTGTTTCATTGCATTTCTCTAGAAACCCTTTTTTTGGACTTCTCTGAGGAGGTTTTGTTGTTTCTTTAATCTTGGCTGTCATGCTGAGCTAGCAATGACCTCCTGAAGAGAAGGTTAATGTTAAGTGAAACTTCCCTAACTTAAAATACAGCTGTCAGCCCCTGTGTGCAGGGGTCCAGTCACTAACATGTGATTGAATAAAGCTGGTTGTTTACCTAGAATAAACTGTTCTGGAATCTCAGTGGAGTGTCCTACAAAAGGCCTGAAAATTCATAAAACTTCTCAGAATGAGAGTCAGTTTGAATTAACCCCAAGTGGGATTTTACACTTGAAAGTTTTTTCCTGGGTGCTCTATTTCAGGAATGTGTGAGAGGTACCATATGGTCATATCAAAGAATGTAGATGAAGACATTGCTGGTGACAATTATTTTGTCAAATGCCTACCCCAGGAAAAGGTGGCCATCCTATTTTGCAGGCACTGAAAGCAGACATCAGTCCCAGAGCATTGTGTGAATGACATCTGTTGCTTGGGTTTTGGCAGACACGGTTTGTCTCTGACACTTGGAATTCTGTGTGCAAAGCTTGGGGTCAGAAGGAACTTCTGTTGATAATATTGTTTTGATAAAAATGCCTTGAAGCCCTCTAAGTAACTTTATAGATAAATACGGCTTTCTGGAGAATAATTTGGTTTTCATTTGTTTGTTTTGCAGTATATGGCAATGTATGTTTTATTGTCTGTCTCCTACTCTCGGTCTAGCTGAAGGAACATAGAAAAATTGATTAGGCTTTTTTTTTAAACATAATATTGAAAGGAAATTATGGAGTAGTAGTGATTGTGTACCAACAGTCTCTTCCAAGAAGGGGAATTTAGATGAGCACCCAGTTGCTCTCCAAGTACAGTACTCAGCTTCTCTGAGAAGTGGTGCTTACAGCTAATTTAGAGAATACCTTCAGCAGCAGCTGTTCATCCACTGTTAGAGGAGCGTGCCTTTCTACAATCTGGAAAGTCCATTTGTAGGAAAAAGCTGAGTCTTGGAACTCCTGTATTCTTTGAACTGACTCCAGGAAATGTCAGTCTTCCTGGGCCCTCTGTGCTGAGGCCTCTCTTCGCAGCCACTAGAAAACAACTGAAAGAAGCTGCTTTGTCATAGCAACACATTCTTTAAGAGATCTAGAGCTGTTGAGGAGAATTCCCACCCAAAACCTTGCAGCATTCAGTTTTATAACTGGAAGTCATTTACAGGAGCTTCTGGAGCATTTGAATTTCCTCTGCCAGGTAGAACCGAGGAAAGCTCTGGTTTGCTAGGGCTCCCAGCAGCCTGCTATGTACTCAAACTTCTTGAATCTGTGGTTCTATGGTAAGGATGTAAAATTGATCAGCTTGTGCTGAGGGAGGTAAAGACCATCTCTGAAATCAGGATTTCCAGGTTTCCCGTGTTCGGTGCTAGTTGGCAGCGTGTGCACATACATGTGTTTGCAGTTGAATGGACTGTGGCTTTTCTTTGCACAGATGTCAGTTTGAAACTAGGAAAAAACTAATATTAATATTTTGTTTATAGCTCTATCCAGATTGTCAGAAAATGAAGCAATTCTAGTCTAAAGCTAAATGCAATCTGTCTGCTCTGTCCTCATCACCATCACACTTGGTGACCTTTCAAACAGAATCTCTGTGTGAATGCTCATCTCTACTTCTCTCTTAGCTGAATTTTAAGGTCTTAGATTTGGGAATAGCGTATGGTTTTAGCTCTTAATTTTGAGAGCGCTATGAAGTGAACTGTTTATTTTTCTTGAGCATTGAAGCTCGTGAACTTCTTAGACAACTTCAGGAGGTAGTTTCACTGGTATTAACAAATTGTCAAGAAAACTCTTTGTTTACAGCAAGTTGCTATCCTGACAGTGGGTGCATGAAGAATCAGTGTCAATTTCTTGAGGTAACACAACTGCTCTGACCATGCAAGGCAAAGTGCTACCTTCCCTTGGTTTCTGTATTGAGTGAGAAGTCACTACAAGCAAATCAAAAGAAGAAAAATTCAGCCTGCGTTGTTAAATATTGAAGGTGTTTTGAGCCCAAATGGATTGTTCAAAGTTACATATCCTGTTTTCAAATGCAAAGGCAAAAGTGAATATTTGGTTTTTATGAAGTGTTTAACATTGAGATGGTTTAGGGGATGTTTATTATAGGAAGGTATTGGTTCCAGAGGCTGTGAGGGAAGAAACATCACAGTAGTGTTTTTTATTTTTTTTTAACTAACCTTAGATGATAAGTAGGGAGATTTTCTTGCCCATCTCTATTTGAGGATGGATATGTTATCTTGGTCCTCTGTAGATGGGAGAAGGACTCATCAATAAAGAGCTCAGAAAGCAGCTTCTAGTGATCTTGAGATCAGACACATGTAGAACAAGATTTATCTCCTGATAGCTTGTGATACATGGTGAGAGCAAGCCTTTTCAAGTTATTTCTGGATCCTCCTTTTCTCCTGCTTCCTTGCAGTTTCTCCGGCCACGTCAGGGCTTAGATTTACCCAATCTTTCTTCACCCAAATACTTGCATTTTTTTCCCAGGACTGGCGCAGCTAGGAGCTAATGCTGTTTGCATTTGATGTAATAGAGATACAGAGTTGAAAGACCTGATATTTCTGCCAGCTGGGTCTAAACCTTCTTGCTATCTATCTTTGCAGCTGTATGTAAATGCCAGACTAGCTGGGGAAGGAGACTCGCTCATTTTTATGGTCCATTGTTATGGGTTTATCAGCTCTAGCAAGAGGAGGAAAATTCACTAGAACCAAGTGCTTTTATGAATGCTATACAAAATCTTGGCATCACATCTCCACTGTTAATTAAACTCATGATTGTGACCCATTCCTTTGCCTTTGGGACAAAATGGAAGAATGTAGGCTTAAACATGAGCTAAACCCTTCTTATAAACTACAAGAGAGTCCTAGGGCTGTGGATAGCAAGTCCTATGCCTACTGAAAAATATTTTTAGTAACGTAGTTGCTGTTCTTGTGTAACTTGTCTGCCATTCAGACTATCTCCCATGTTATCATCTTAATTCTCTGATGAGAACTGCTGCTTGTGAACTCAAGTAGATCGTCCCATCTGAGTTGATTCTATTGTATTGCACACACCTCTGTGGCTGCAGAGAGGCCTTTGAGTTTGAGGGGAGAAGGTGGATTGTATATGCTTCATTTGTATTCTTGCAATAGCTGTGCTCTGCCAGTTATGCTATAAATAAACTGGTTTGTAGGAAGGTACTGTATAGTATGTTCTTGGCTGTCTTCTGCAGTGGGAACCATGTAGGTACAGTGTTGGAGCATTTCAGGGATTACTGCTTGTTTCACAAGCTGGTCAGGGAAAATAATCAACATACCTGCGTGCCCATAGAACTCTGAGCATACAGCAGTAGAGTGGATTTCATGGCTTTAAAGCTGCATGCTCTGTTTGGAAACTCATTGCTGTCTCTTTGATCTTTGCCAATGGCACAATCAAGGACCTGATGGATTTTTTTTTACCAAGAACCAGCTGTCATATATTGGTATGTCAAGCTCTGGTCTATTCATCTTCTTTAAACCTTTATATTCAACTGGCACAAAAAAACCCATAATCAAACCAAACCAAAGTTTGCAGTACAGGTAAACTCTATTTCACCCCAAGAATAAGGAGTTATAATTTTAAGATCCACCTTGGCCAGTAAAGAGTCTGGAGGAAAAGATTTGTAAATAAAGGATGCAGAAATGGCTTGAAGGGATAAATGAAAGCAGAGAAGTGGGTAGGATGCTTTGGAAAACTGTATTATGTTCCCAGTCATCTTTCTGTGCTAGCCCGTGGCCCATGTTTCAACCCCTACCTGAAATTAAAAAGCAATTTTTAAAGACATCCATCAGTCTAATAGGACTCTTCAGT